>NC_139697.1:11339851-12077351 GCF_964188405.1 Protomyctophum parallelum | reverse complement strand
CACACTCTCTTTCTCCATCTTAATAACGTTTAACGTGGGGGTGAAAGTATAAAATACACGAGCATAGAGCCCTGAGGGACTCCGCCCAACGACTCATGGGGTTGAAGTGGTTGAAGTCACACTCATCATCCACTCCGCTGCAGGAAGCATGCAGCGACGACGACGCTCACACCTTCCTCATGTCCTCTCCTCTTCCTCAGTGGTGGAAAAGGTATACTCAATACATTGTTTACTTAAGTAAAAGTATCAATAATGCAATGTATAGAAATACTCTGTTATACAAGTAAAAGTCCAAAGGTACTGGCATCGAAATGTATTCAAAGTGCCAAAAGAAGAACGTCTCATTTCACACGTTTTCAAATGTATGAACTATGAAATCTATCTACTACTAATCAGTAATAGTAGTGGAGTAGAATCTTGTCTAGCATCAAATGCTGGATGAGTGAGAACTTTCTCAAGCTAAATGAGCCTGAGGATAAGAAGTTCTCATAATCGTTCTAGTGAGCAGAAAGAATCAATAATAAGCAGGCTTGGCAACCTGACTGTAGTAGCCTACAGTAAATGTCCAAAATGCGGCAGCCAGAGTTCTAACAAAGAGATGAGAGAAAAGCTTTATAAAGAAGTAAAATCATTTTAAAAATCAATCCTTCAAAGCCAATGCAGTGAAGCTAAAACTGGACTCCAGTTTTAGCTTCACTGCATTGGCTTTGAAGGATTGATTTTAAAATAATTGTACTTGTTTATAAAGCTCTCAATGGTCTAGCACCTTCCTATCTACAGTACATGACTGCCTGCCTATAGATATGTCCCAAACAGCCCCCCTCAGGTCCTCCACAGCTGGCTTGCTCGATGTACCTAAAGAAATGTCTGCTTCTGCAGGCCGACGGCGTGGAACAAGCTCCCACTGTACCTTCGACAGGCAGCCTCTGTAGACATTTTTAAAGCACAGCTCAAGACCTACTTCTATACACTCTTGCTTTTAGCTGATCTTTTTAATTCTTTGTTGTTATTCATGTCCTCATTGTATTGCATTACTGCTATTATTTTAATGTTGTTTTATGCCTTGCTTTTCTTTTCTTTTTTTCTCATCATTACTCTGTAACTTTGAGCTGCATTTCATGTCATGAAAGGTGCTATAAACAAGAACCACCGCTCATCTGCTGAAAAAACTTAAGTGAGGTGCACACTCAGATCTGCGCACAATCAAAGTATTTATTTTGCAAGCTATTCGGTCTACTGACCTTTGCAGTAAAAGTACAGAAATACTATAAATACTCTTACTTAGTTACTTAGTTACCACTACAGTTACAGTATGAGCAGAAACTGACACAACTACATTGTGTCATCATCATATTCATGGTTCTCCATCTCATCTCTGCTGACCTCCACCCCTCCTGTGAGGGAGAGAAAACCTATTATATTTATGTCGTGTGTGGATTGGAAATCAGCCAAACGCTCACACATGAGAATACTGGTATGACTCTACTCTGACCCCTCGTCCTGTTGCATATGGGTGTGGAAGATAGAGAGGGAGAGGGAGAGTGTGTGTGTGTGTGTGTGTGTGTGTGTGTGTGTGTGTGTGTGTGTGTGTGTGTGTGTGTGTGTGTGTGTGTGTGTGTGTGTGTGTGTGTGTGTGTGTGTGTGTGTGTGTGCGCGCGCGTGCGTGCGTTTTGTATTGTGGCAATCTTTTATTTATTAATTATTAATTATATTTTTCCCACATGTTGTTTGGAGAAACACATTTCTTTCTAATGTTAATCAAAGAGTAACGTTGTACAGAGTTATATAAAGTTTCTGCCGGTGTTTTGTTTTTCTCTATATCACAAACAAAGACAGGACAAACACATGCATCCCCTCCCATTCGGCTATAGGCGGAATGACCAAAAGCAATCAGTTTGAGTAGACCACCAGTCAGTCAGTCCATATACAACACACACAAAAGAAGGCTGCATGGAGAAGAAGAAAAAGAAATGCATATAAGCAGCATACATACATGCAAACACTGTAACACAAGGTACACGTACATTAAAAATAAAATCCCTTGCTTCTGCAGATACACATTTTGGTGTTAATATCAGTGCTGCTGTTGCATCTATAGATGTCTGACCTGCCAGTACATTTACTGGTTCTCCTGGTTGTGCCTGATTTGCAGTACAGACAGTACAAGACCAAAGATGTACATCTGCTATATTGGCACCGGTCAAAACAGATATTTAATGTGGTTAACCTGCGTTACACACAGGGGAAGGGGGGGGGGGGGGGTTATTTGATCATCATGTTATGTGTGCACTGTGATAATGTGATGGCTTTGTCCATGTGATTGTGTTATTAGTTCAAACCGCTGCGTTAGGTTTATACGTGTGCGTATCTGGAGGATCCAGAGGAGAGCTCATGTGAGCAGAGTGCACTTATCACCATTAACAGATAGATGCAAACAATGGCCGCACATGTGTCTGTGGACTGTGTGGTCCACTGGTCCCTGCATGCTATTCACCACATGGATGGACCACGCTCATTCAGCTTTTTATCTCAACACAAGCAGTGGTGGAAAGTAACCAAGTACATTTACTTAAATTTGAGGTAGGCTATTATACTTTAGTATTTCCAATTTCCAATACTTTTACTTCTACCCCACCCCCACTACATCTCGGATCCAAATATTATACTGTTTTACTCCACTTTACTTTTAATTTATTGGAAAATTGTAGTTAAAAGTTACTTAGATCCCAGGCCGTAGCGTAACGGTCTGGGCACCGGACTGGTGATCCAGTTGCGGTGTGCCGCGGGTTCGACTCCCGAACCCGACACGGCCTTTACCGCATGTCATCCCCCCATCTCTCTCCCGTTTCCTGTCAGCCTACTATCTGTCCCTTAAAAAATCAATAAAAGGCGTAAGCCGCAAAGAAATATCTTAAAAAAAAAAAAGTTACTTAGATTTAGATTATTATTACCAAAAACATACATCAACCTGTCACGTGTAGGTGAGGTAAGGACCCAAACGATTTCAAGATTTAAAGATCTATAAGGCTCCATTTGATTACAAACTCTCCATCATTTAACTGGGGACCACCTGCAACCGCCTCAAGGACCACTGGTGGTCCCCGGACCACTGGTTGAAAACCACTGCTCTAAAACAATCTCATAGGCTATACACTGCCAGGAATTGACAGTCATGTAGGCCAAGATGAATTGCTCACCAGGTCAGAGGTGATCGGTCCCACATTAGTCAAATGGTGACAAAGTGTCATTAAAAGTCAATGTACAGGTGTTATGTAACTCACTGTGTGCAGTCAAACTCTTCACTGTGTGACATAAATGAAACATGCAAACATTTAGGCAATGACTCACTGAGAATATAATGTCAGCTTTGCACCCCCCCCCCCCCTCTCTCCCCCTCCCTCCCTCCACCCCTTCACCGTCTCCATCTCTATCTCAATAACTAATACTGTACTGTACATACTTTTGGTACTTTTACTTTATATTACTGGAGTATTTCCAATTTTCAGTAGGCCTAATTTTACTTCTACTCTCCACTACATCTCAGAGGCAAATTTATTAGCCTTTTATAGGCTACTTTTACTCCACTACAATTTATTTGCCAACTTTAGTTAATATAGTCTTTGTATATTTTGATTATTATTACAAAACATATACATTAACCACATAGGCCTAAGAAGCCCTACACATTTTGGCCATTTGAAAATAGTCAATCTACAAGTTCACAGATCTGCTATTTTCAAAAGATCTGTCTATACATTCACAAACTTGAAACGGGACAGTCACATTCCGCATAATATGAGTATAGCATACTTTTACTTTTAGGCTACTTTCTTTCTTCCCCCCCCCCCCCCCCCCCCCCCCCCCCTCTCTCTCTCTCTCCCTCTCTCCTGGTCTGTGCGTAAAGGCGCAGCCATTGGGCAGTATATGCATGGCCATTGGGCGCTGCTGCGTTGCGCATACCGTATAGGTATCCCAGCAGCAGTGCCTGTTCCAGCCTCCTCCAGATTCTGAGCCGTGACGTATTTACTGACGGGGACACGCGAGTTTTCACGCCGGTGCTCCATCTGCTCGCCAAGGCACTATTTGGGGAGATAAACCGCGCCTCGCTCCCAGCCAGCTTGCATGCACTGAGAACTGTTTTTTCCGATTGCACTTCTCATGTCAACAAGCTCAGCTCCGCTCCATCCTCTCAGTCCGACCTCTGCCACCGCGGGAGAAATAACGGGAGTGCCTTCTCTTTTTTCTCCCTCCACCATATCTCCAATCTCCACCCCTGCAATATCAACACCTGAGTGAAAACACAGTTTCAGAGCATTTATTTTCAAGGGACGTTTTCACGCTGAACCCCGCGGACGGAGCGCGCATAAAATGTTGGAACGTTACAGAAGAAAAGTTGTTTTATCATGCCTGTTTGGATGCTTGGCGTGTCTCGCCGTGGCCTCTGTCGTTACCGCAGACGGTAAGTTTTGATTTACCATGAAGTTAGGATTTGGACTGACTGCACTGTAAAGTGTTAGGCCTGAATACTGTAGTCTATATAGCTTTAGTTCTGAGTGTATATAGCCTACACATGGAACCAAGTGGACCAATTTGGTTCCATGATAACACAGAATTAAATTAATGGTTCTATTCTTCTATGATAACACAACTGTCAGCCAGAGGCAGAGCACGATGCATGATGATGATGATGATGAACGGGGTGTATTAGGCAATGAGCTGCAGTCAGGAGTAGTATGTTATCAGTAGGCTATGGTATCACATTTACACACTGTTGTAATGGATCAGTGAGACACAGACATCTCTATATTTATAAACATTGTGAAATAAAATAGCTTGTATTAAATTACTGAAGAGATTTATTCTGACATGCCTTAGTTCTCCTATATGAGTTCAGGTTGCATTGCATTCGGATGTGGGATGCAGGTTACAGCAGAGCACACATGACTTTTAACTAATCTCTATATTTGCAGTCAAAAGAAAGATGCTTTGTGTGCAAGGGAATTTCCACTTATTTTTGTTTTCAAAGAAAACCATTCATAATCAATTTAATTAATTATTATATTAAAAGGTATAAGCAGTTCTGGCTCACTGACTTTCATAGGCAAGTCATTAAAGGCCATGTTTGTGAAGCTGAAAGATGTGTATTTCCCCTATTTTTCGTTTAATGCCCAGATATTCTTTGATGCTTACAAAATCAATGTCCCCTTTGTCAAGAAAAGTACAAAAATCAATCACAGTGGTATAGAGTCATCTTGTGAAAGGCTACGGCCACACCTGACTTTGCAATTAATGCAGGTTTTCAATTAAAACGGAGAGTGCATGTTCACACAGAAAGCTGCACAATGGCAACAAATCCATCTGTTCCCATTCAAAACCATTGCAAAAAGACGGCCTTGTTGTAGGCCTATAGGCTGAATCATGTGTGACCCTAAAGTCCATTGGTTTTCTTTCTCTCTGCTCCAGCTTTTTAACAGGAGATAATGTTGATCTAGAGCAGGCGTTGCCTGTGGTCCCTGACCAATGACCATGGATTTAGTAATGTAGGATTTGTTGATTTAAAAAAAAAAAGATCTTTCCACTAGTTGAGAAACCGCGAACTGAATGACCTGGTGACCTATGATGACCGACCGTCCATGTAGTCGTTTACTGACAAGTTGGAGGTCATGAAATTCAACAGAAAAAGCTGGGAGTACGTTACAATCTCCAGAGGGGGAAGTGCTTTAAGAAATGTGAAGGTGGTTCCTTACGTGGGATTCGAAACATGGTGGTCTTTGTGGCATTCCGGTCAGAGAGGTTCTGAGCCACAGATCCACAGAGCTAAACTGACCCCCCTCTGACCCCATTCCCCACCACTTGATCATGGCACTGCAATGTTACGCCTGGGTTTCGAACCCTGCATGGTCCCCCGCACAGGAAGGGATGTTAAAGACAAATATCTTAACCATAATATGGTTAAGATATTTAAGAGCAAAGAGCAAAGAGCAAAGAGCTATATGTCCCCCGGCCAATTAGGGTATATTATACCCTCTTGGCCGGGGGACATACTGTATAGCTCTTTGCGGGTGGCATCCTCTCTGCTCCACTGATCTCATTCCCCCCAGATACGTCACAAACGTGGGGGTGAATTAGTTCTACTGTTATGCCACCAAAATGTGGAATGCCCTCCCTGTACCAACAGTCATCTAAAAGAGGGACTCCCGCCTCCTTCAAAACCGCCATAAAAGAGCACATTTTGGCAATCTTCTAGCTTGCCAGAATGAATCACCCCTCACAGTTTTTCTGTGTATACTACTGTATACTTCTACTGCTCCTATAGTATATTGATAATTTCTTGTATGTCTTTATGTCTTTGATGAATTGAATACACAGGACCACAATGAAAACAAGCTCCCAGAGCTTTTTGTGTCATCGTCTTAGGATCATTGTAGCATCATTGTATAACTGTACCTCTGTACTTTTTGCGAACTGATAGGTTATCAATCAATCAATCAATCAATCAATCAATCAATCAATCAAACAATCAATCAATCAATCAATCAATCAATCTGTCCCACAGGTCGGGTGTTCCTGCTGGACCTGAGGAACTCCTCTGATGCGCTCGGGGTCGGGGAGGCGGAGCTGGCCTGTGGCGGGCAGCGAGCCCGTCTGGCGTCGGCCGAGGAGCTCCGCCACGCCGTGGACGAGTGCTCCTTCGCCATGTGCACGAGTGGCTGGCTGTATGGCGGCACCGTGGGGTAAGTGTGTGTGTGTTGTGTGTGTGTGTGTGTGTGTGTGTGGTCATTAATTGCTTGGGATAAGAAGGGGAGGTCAAGAGTTGTCAACGACTGGCTTTGGGTGTTTACTTTTTTGAGGCGAAGCAGGCAGGCTAAAAGATGTACTAAAAAGAGACTGCGTGAGGAAGGGGAATGAGAGTGAGATGTGTGAATACCATGAGAGAAAGAGAGAGAGAGAGAGAGAGAGAGAGAGAGAGAGAGAGAGAGAGAGAGAGAGAGAGAGAGGAAGAGATGAGGGGAGAGTTAAACGTCCGAGCAGCAAGGGGAAGAGAGAGAGGAAGGGGGAGTGGAGTGGAGGAGAGAAAGCCTCCTCTGTTCCTCTCCGCTCCAGAGGAGGAGGAGGAGGAGGAGGAGGAGGGTGGAATTCTGAGCCGGGGTGTCATGTCCACAACTGCCTCCATTTACACCTCTCATCTCCACGGTAACATGACACACAGCTCCCATCACCCAGAGAGACACAGAGAGAGAGAGAGAGAGTATGGCTCATATAAGACAGATTCTGTTTTTTACAATCTTGGCATTAATTACAGAGGCACTTTGTGTGGAATAAACAAAGTATTTTGCTGCATGTCTCCTCGCAAATATACAAGAGACGTGCAAAGGTGTTCAAAAGTGTAATATGTAGCACCAAGCTTGTAGATCGTCCAGAGCAGACCTATAGTATATAGAGATGTGGGGGACTCCACATAATTAAATACATCGGGTGGAGGGTATTATGGTGAAATTCAGATGGTTCAGCAGCTTTTCTTTGAATTCTTGGCCAGGGTCCAATGTGGGATTGTATAGACGGAGATTGTAACAGGTCAAATTATGATCTGGAATTCTGGATGTACAGCATGGATGTACTTCAGCTGGACGCCCTGGGACTCGAACCAGAAACCTCTCCAGCTGATCCAAAATGCCGCAGCTCGCTTGGTCTTCAACCAGCCAAAATTCTCACATGTCTCCCCCCTGCTCCGCTCCCTCCACTGGCTCCCGGTCGCTGCCCGCACAGAATACAAAACTCTGATGCTGGCATTCAAAGCAACCAAAGGTATGGCTCCCCCATATCTTGCAAGTATGATCGAACCCTACAAACCCTCCCGCGCACTCAGATCAGCCAACGCAGGGAAGCTGGAAGTACCCTCACTAAAAACGCCGGGACAACGCTCCACACGTCCCAAACTCTTCTCCCTTCTGGCTCCAAAACTGTGGAATGCACTTCCCATTGCAGTCAGAACTGCAGCATCACTCCCAATCTAGTCTGAAAACCCACCTTTTCAGACTCCATCATGGCCCATAGCACTTACCCCACCCCCTTAGATAGCATTTCTGTAGACTTAGATAGCATTTGATACAGACTTATAGCATATTATGTAGACAGCACTATAATTGCATTGTATGTAGTCATAGCACGTCATAGTACATATGTATAGCATAGTAGTATAGATGTATAGTTTATATGTATAGCTTCATTATATAGATATGCCACTGTTACTTTCTTAGCTTACGCATGTTTCTTGATAAATGTTTTTATGTGATGTATTCCCATGCTTTTTTGTTCTTGCTTAATGTAAATCGCTCTGGATTAAGAGCGTCTGCTAAATGCCTAAATTGTAAATTGTAAATTGTAGAGAGAAAGTGACAGGAGTCATCAATATGTCCGGAGAAATGTGTCCGTGGCAAGACCTGGCCTTGTCCGTGGCAAATTTTGTATTTTATTTTTGTCTTTTAGATAACATTATAATGTTCTTATTTTGAGCATAAGACCCCATTACTGAGTTTCAGTCACAGACCTGATCATAGAAGGCCCATTTGTATGTCCACCTTGGCAAACATAGAACTTTGACAAACATGTCCACCACAAGCCAGCATGGCGCTGACCCCTGAACGTGACTTGCTAACTGACTGTGGAGGCAAGGAAGGACTTTAGTGTAAAGCTACAAAGTCTGCAATTAAGATGCAGGCACTGTGAAATCCTGGGTGTTTGTTTAACTTTGAAAGTGTAAAATAATGTACCTGTAACTTTCTATAACTTTGAGTTAAATTAAACCAAACATTTCACAGTGTAAGCCGAAATAGAGTATTGAAGGTCAGTTGCTTGCTGAGAGGAAGTTCTTATTCTTGGAGTATAATGTTGAGAAAGTGATGCCCCAAGGGATGCTGTCTCACACTCTGTCTCAAACTCACAACTACAAAGGACTTTATTAAACATAATATGTCTGTATTATGGACAATGTTTTGATACACCAGGGGGGGCTTCCATGGGGTCGTCCCCAGGTTACAAAAACCCAAAAGTGCAAGAGGAGGAAAATGGCGGCTGCCCTAAAATGGCTAAAGATGCACGTCTGCCTGCACAGGAAGACGTGACACATTTTTTTGTTCTCTCTCTCCCTCCCTGCATTGGTCGGTGGACATCAGCTTTCACACCCACATACCATGTTTCACAGTCTATCATCCATCTCTATCTCTGTGTACGTCTCAAAACCTCACCCTCTCTCCCCCCGCGTGAACTCTCCTGCCTGCCTGCCGTTACACAGCAGAGTGGAGGTTCTCAGCGGGCCATGTAGGCCCTCCATTTGTCTCAGACCTCAGGACCTCACACACGCCGTCCCGTGTCCCCATCCATCGTCACCGCTTTGTGGCCTCCCACTCACGCTCTACATCCACTAAGTCTACATCATCCTCTCAAACCTGGAGGTTATTCTTGATCCTCCTTCAGCAACGCCAAGATGGAACACCTCTGATAAGGTGATAACAGCTGATTGTATCTTGACTCCAATCCCTTCCAGAGGGTCTGCGGTTGAGGTGAGGCCGATCCAGGGCCCCGCAGGCTGGCTGGCTGGCTGTCAGACCTCCTATAGGTCCAGGGATGATGTCCCATACGGTCCTGTGCGTTGAGTTATCTCACGTCCCCGCCCAAATGTAATGCACAGGCTGGGAGGTTCGCGTGTCGTCCCCCCTCACCACCCCCCCTTCTGCAATCACTAGCAGATGTAGATGGATAAACGCAGGACCAACCCATGCATGCAGCCGTCAGTCACAAGCTATAGATTTCACATTGTGTCGAACTGAGTTACAATGCAACGTATATCCTGAATCGTGATTTCAGTCTGAGGGTGCAAAAATGGACCCTCAACACCCTTTGCACTTTCTCAGAGTTAAGCGTGTGAAACCTATAGTCTAAAAATATCAGCTCTTCAAACCCCAAATATGTCGATATTAGATGTACAACAAGTCTAAGTGGGTTACATGCTATAAGGACTTTGCAGTATAGTCAGGAATCGAGTTGGGTGTTACAGCGGTGGTGACATCGTGTTCTGTCAAATGTGTATTTTGTGTTCATGAGGGGCAAATTAAATGCCCCTGTTCACTCTCTAAGAGTTTCTGCTATGTAGCTCAAATGGGAATGGGAATAGTTCCGAACATACGCTGCATGTGTGGACACACACACACACACACGCACGCGCACGCACACGCACACACACACACACACACACACACACACACACACACACACAGTCACACACACACACACACACACACACACACACTAAGGCTGTCCCCAAACATTCAAGGTTCGAATGTTCGCTCGTTAGGGTTGGCACTCGAATCTTAATTAATGGGTTTGAACCATTCGTTTTTTAATTTATTTTATTTTATAAAAAATAAATATTATTATTTTTTTCCCTTTTTTATTAACTCGAAAATATATCTTGGCGAGAATGTGATATGAGCATGTCAAAAAAAGTAAGTTTCTAGTGCATTCCTGTCAGAAGTTATGTCTATCTCTGCTGTCCCTCTCCAAAATCCCCTGTGCACATTAATTTGGTGATGGGCCTGCAGCCAATCAGCCAATCAGCAACACACACACCACCACGATCGCAAAACGGTGTTCTCTTCTCTCTCTACGCTGTGTTGCGCTGCTATACTTCTCCAGTACAGCAGTGCAGAACCGAGAGAGTGACACATTCTTTTGGATCTAAACGGCGCAACTTTTAGCTTAGCTTAGAGCGGGGGAGACGCGCTGTGCGCTCTGATCGAGATGGTTATTTTTTAAATTAATTAGAAACAAATGGTCCGGTTGTTCGCTCGAAAATTCCTGCCGAAGTTCGAGTCCTAAAAAAAGGGCTAGGGTACAGCCTTAACACATGCACACACACACACACACACACACACACACACACACACACACACACACACACACACACACACACACAGTCACACACACACACACACACACACACACACACACACACATAGACAAAACAGAATTCACAGGTGTAGAGCAGGGTTTGTCAAAGTGGGTGGCGTGGCACCTATATACTAGCGTTGCATTACACGAGTGAGAACCACTGTGTATAGATGCGAGACATATAGGGGATCTCTGAAAAGACTGATTCTCTCCAAAACCTGTACTTGATCTCCTTTTTCTTTCTCTCTGTCTCATCTGTCTTGCTGTGTTCGGGCCTCCGCTCACCCGGGACGGACCGGAACACAACAGAACATAATAGGACAGGAGAGGCACAGAGATCAGAACAGCAACAGGACTAGAATCTAACAGATTGTGGGGTGTCGGGTTTCCTCCGGTTTAGTGCCGCGAACCCTGATCCTCCCTGTTGCTCGGCGCTCATCTGGGTTTCATAAAGCCTTTGCGCGCTGGGCTCACAGGGGCCTCGCTGCCCGGAGCCTATACACTGGGATAGCGGAGTTGTAGGATGATGATGATGATGATGATGTGAACGGATACTCCCTCCGTGTGGAGTCAAGTTCAGGTCATTGTTCTTCCTCAGATACATTACATCCACCCCTTGAGTTGAACCTTTTGTCTGTGCTGTGCTTGGTCGGTTGACTGCACTGTCAAGTCAAATGAGATATTATACTGATTCATTAACCCATTTTGACCTGAGATCAGATTCTAAAAATGTCTTCTACATCCTGACAGTTTTCTGAAAAAGCTATGTTTCTCTGTCAGTCGTTCTTCAAGTTTCCAAAAATAGCAGACCTACAAGCTCATAGCGCGCGCTATGAGCTTACAGCTATAAGCTGTAAGCTGTAGGCTAGTCAATGGGCTAAACTTGTAGTTATGCATTAGGCTGTAGGCTAGTCAATGTTCTAAACTTGTAGTTATGCATTAGGCTGTAGGCTAGTCAATGGGCTAAACTTGCCAGACCTCATCTGTCTTTAAGGTTTGCACGCACGCACGCACACACGCACACATGCACCTGCCTGAAGTAAGACCTTCTTCCAAGCTGTCAGTCATGTGTCTTGCTACCTCGGTAACCAAACACAATATTATGGGAAGGGTGTTGTCCTTAGGAAACCAATTTTACCTTCAATTACACTTGCCATACACACTCACGCACGCACGCACGCACGCACACACACACACACACACACACACACACACACACACACACACACACACACACACACACACACACACACACACACACACACACACACACAACTTTCGTTTGTCTTTGATCTGTTCCTGTAAGAGTTAGGCTATGTCATGAAAAGTGTCAGGGGTTTGAGAAATGTCTAGGCATTCAGCTGAAGAGTACACTGACACTGCCTTACTGGGGGTCACACATGACACGCACGTTGCTTTTGCTTATGGGGAAATCACATTAACCCTTTACCCTAACCTTATGAAATTGCAGTAACATCTAAATGGGGTAATGCCAAATGTTGTCCCCAATTAGACATGCATCCCTAATGAATGTGTATAGGTCTCAGAGTCATGCACGCACATGCACACATGCAAACACAATCACTGTCTTTTGGTCCTTTGTCTCTCTTGGGTTTTCCTGATTTCCTGCAGTATAACTGCCTATTTATTTCCTCTCTCTCTCTCTCTCACTCTCTCTCTCTCTCTCTCTTTCCCAGACTTGTCCTTATAAGCTGAGGTTAGCCTGGCATAGACCTGTCATGTGAGTCACCATGCTATCACGAGCATTGTGATCTTGTAGATCTAAAATTCCAGTGCAAGTATAAATTCAGGCATCACTCCAACACCAACACTATAACCTCTAAATGCCTAATATTAATCCTAAAATCCAACCTCAATCTTCTCAAATTGTTGGCCAAACATAATTTTGAATTGTGTATTTATCGAAATATACTACTTGAGACATTTGGCCATGCAGGTACGCACGCACACAGACCTGGATAGATACTCTTTATGGTTAAAAATGTATATTGTGTCTGTCGTTCTGGAAACCTAGGTCATTTGTCCCAAACTGTCAAAAAAGGGGGGAAAAATACCAGATCTACAACCTTACAGTAAAGGCCTTTCGAGCTTGTGGATCTGCCACTTTTGATACTGTAGTATGATCACGTAGCAGGGCATTAATTTACGAGAGGTCTCCGCCCTTCTTCCTGTGGTACTGCACGTAGCGCTGGCAGCCTGCTTGCTGCTCCCTGTGAGAACATGTTTTCCTTGGTTTCAAAAGGGTTTTCAGCCATTCTTATCTGTTGCTGTTGGAAGGAGTTGGGTTGACACAGGGTTGCGTTTGGATGATCTATGGTCTAATGATGCCGTAACAATTAGATAGCACAACCCACATGCTGTTATTCATCTTACAATCTACAACATGACTGTAGGAAGTGATGATTTATGTACACTGTACATCGCCCTAATGTTATGTTATGGTTATGATATCATATAGGCTATATACTGAATGAAATCTCTGCATGGTGCTGGGAGCCTGGTGCAACGCACAGGTCCTGGACTTGTTGAGAGCAGGAGTGGACCTGGTGAGACGCCATGTGCCAGATTGGTCTACCTCCATCCCAGTCCCGGCAGAGTAGTTCCGGAGCCGCGGATTGTGTGGCCCTTGTCTTTCCCTATAGTGGGTCTGATCGAGGGTAGCTACTGGGACGTAATTCACCCCGGTTGGGTCACCTGAGTGAGGGGTATGATGTTTGCAAGACCCGAAACCCTGATGACCTTGGGATACATCACTGAGGATACATCCTAGGTGCATCCATGTGATGTAAATTATGTAATTGTTTTACTTATGTTATGTACCTGGCCTAGGGTGTGCCAAGATACACAACAAAAAACAGGGGAGACGCAGTTTACCCTGTAAATAATAAACAGATGAAGTGTGGAGATCAGTATTCAGTGGTGTAGTGTGTGTATTCATGAGTGAAATGTATGTGTGCGTGTTGTATGTATTAACAGAAATGTTGAAAAGTGTGCATGGTGGAAAAGGTGCAGGAGGCAAATGAAAAGAACAGAACTGGGGAAGGACTGGGGAAGCAGGCATTTATAGGGCGTCGACACCCGGGCCCAGGTGCGAGCTGATCATCATTAGAAACTCTGCTCCCCAATCCTATTGGACAGAGAACAGAAATGATTAGGGGCAAAGCAACTACACACAACCACATAAATAAGTGAAGTAGTCCTACTAAGCAACTATATTCACACTCACACAACATAGGGAACCGTCACACTTATATAGTACATATTGTAATGTCATGAGAGGTCTAGAGCAAGACAGTGTGAGGCAGTGCAGAACAAACACAAAATCCAGGTTTCCAATCAAATAAGGTTTACTTCTCTCACAGGTAATCAACTAAGGACATGGGCCAACATGAGGGCAAGTCACAAAACCACATAATTAACGCCTCAAAGGGAGAACTGTCTCTTAAAATTAAGAGACAGTCTTGTCCACTTTGAGGAACTTGCATTGCGTCCAGCTGCTTCTAGCCATTCCCAGCTCTGCACTCAATCAGGGGTTGTGGTTCAGATGACTTCATTGGTTGGTGTTGTTGCCATAGTATCTAGGCCTATAGGCGCGCTGACTCCCGATAGCATGGCGTGCTTCCTTGGGGCATGACGCGCGCACGTTTCTGCCCTGTGATGATGTCACGCTGCAATAATATTTGAATAAGCCACATTTCTGGAGAGAGCTGTGTGTGTGTGTGTGTGTGTGTGTGTGTGTGTGTGTGTGTGTGTGTGTGTGTGTGTGCCTTTGTATGCAGCACATGCTGTGCATACATACATTATCCAGAGCCGCCCCTCTAATGTGTGACGTTATTCAGCAGAAATGCGTTGTCACACACATGGCTTACATCAGTGCACTAACACTTGTACAGTATGGGAGTTGTACATTAGCGTGTGTGTGTGTGTGTGTGTGTGTGTGTGTGTGTTTGTGGTGTCTCTGCTATATAATTGGCAGCCGTCATATATGGCGGAGACGTACTCATAGAGTATACTGAGTGCAGAGTGACATGCCTATTGTACCTTGTACCTTGATGGTGGTGCTTGAGGGTCTGTGATATCCGGTGCACGACACCGGCAGAAAACTATGTTTACAGATATAGTAATACCAGTGTGTGTGTGTGTGTGTGTGTGTGTGTGTGTGTGTGTGGCGTTTATCCAAGTGAAAATTGTGAGTTCATTTTGTGAACACGTGTGCGTGTGCATTCTATAGCAGTTCAGTTCAGCAGGTTCTGACCACCTCAGAGAGAGCCTGCACTCTATCCTTCCTCTCTAGGGAGGAGTTAACCCAGTGCTATTATATTAGTCAGACAGTATATAAAATTAACCCTGACAGTTATACGTACTGTAAGTGAACTTGATTTAACTGTGCGGTGGTTACATCATGTTTGTGTGTGTGTGTGTGTGTGAGTGTGGGTGCGCACGTGTGTTTTGTTAACATACGTTTTGATTGTATGTATAGTTGTATACAGTACAGTTCATAAGCCTTTCACAGGCTCTAACGTAGATGTAACACGCAACTCATCTCTCTATGTCTCTCTCTTTCTTTCTGTCTCTCTATCTCTGTCTCTCTCTCTCTCTCTCTCTCTCTATCTCTCTCTCTATCTCTCTCTCTCTATCTCTCTGTCTCTCTCTCTCTCTCTCTCTCTCTCTCTCTCTCTCTCCAGGACCACAGTGTGTAATAAAGTGGGCGGAGCTTTGAAAGCGGTGGGTGTGAGAACAGACAACGTAACGGAGGATGTCGCTCACCTGGACGCTTTCTGCATCAAGGACACAGGTCAGTGCACGTACACACACATGCACGCACGCACGCATGGACGGAAGTCAGTGCACGTACTCATCACACATAATACTGTATACAAGGACAGACGTGGATGCGTGCTTGTATACAGAGATGGGCACAAACATATCAAAGTATTGATCCATTGAATACTTTATTAACAAGTTTTCAAGAAGTACAGAAGCTCAGAGGGCTTGTTTCCATTGTGGTCCTGTGTTTTTTATCATTATTAATATTGTTTTCAGCACAAATATATATATATATTGTCTGGCACTTATTATTGGAGTTCAGATTTGATCAAACAAATCTATTTCCAATCTGGATGGGACTAAAACAATGTGATATTGTCATTTGTCATTTCACTGTCATCTGAGGACCCTGCATGCCGATGACCCACAGGTTGAGAATGATTGAGTTATCCCACACTTCAGGAAAAGAAAAAAAAATTGAAGAAAGAAATATAGAGGGTATGCGCATAAAGTGAATGGGAAATCGAGTGGCAAATCGAGTGGCAAAGTGACTTGGCAAAGTAAGTTTAATGTCGTTTAACGTTGTTTAAAGCAATCAGGACTTTTCTGTTTGGATGTATGGGCTACATACAGAAAAGTCGTTTTTTGGCACTCAGTAGGCGTTCCTTCCGGGTATGATGATGATGTCACGGACATACCCTCTATACTCAATCAATCAGACACATTCCAAAATTACACAATTACTCACTGACTTCACTGTAAAAAATAACAATCTTTGGCTGTTCTACTCTCTGTATGGATTAAAACATATTCTTCTGACTTCTGACATGTCCTAGTATGAGCAAATAGGGGAAGGGGATCAACGTCACGTGACTTCACCATATGTTGCGCTATAACGAAAAAACCCATGAAATGTAACGTGTAACGTTCCCTAATGCATTTCTAATTGTAAGCTGTGTTGTTTTACGTGAAGGAATGACGGATTCGGCGGTAACATGTCATTGTTCTCCGTTATTCTGACCGTTTTCTAACACTATCCCAACCACTTAACCGGCCATGTAGGTTGCTAACCCTAACATCAGTCTTAACCGGCCACGTACTGTAGGTTGCTATCCCTAAACTCAGTCTTAACCGGCCACGTAGGTCGCTAACCCTAACCTCAGTCTTAACTGGCCACATAGGTTGCTAACCCTAACCTCAGTCTTAACCGTGGTGACAATCCACTCACCGCTCACCCAAACACATCTCTGTTTTTACAGCCCGATCTCACCCAAACCCTAGAAAACCCCAAACTCCACCTGCTTCAAATGGTATCAACTGATAATTCCCAGTAGGTTACTTATCAAGCCGATCTACTACATGTAGTCTGGCTTGTCGTTTTCAGTATAGGCTCCCAGCATGTGCAGTAGACCGATAAGTTCTGCTTGATAAGTACCCTACTGGGAATTAGCGGTTGATTTTCACTCATTGCAAACTCCGTACATAATACACTACTACTGTTTTGACCGTGACAAAGGCGTGGCTTTCACTAGTAGTGTATGTACAGAATTGCCAATCCGTACTATTTCACCAGCTTGTCACACTGCAGGGCTGCATGAACAGCGCTTGAGAGCTGTTTCCTGCCCCTGGCGCAACTCGCTTATCACCTAAAACTGGAGTATGAATAGGCCTTACTGATGTTACAATGAGTCAGAGATATCCATATATGGAGTTTTACAATAGCATGATGTCAGCACTGGATATCTCTGCCAGCTCCATGTATAGTAGAGCTCTAGATCAACTGTGCTCAAATATGGAGTTTGTGAAGTCAGACTTAGATAGGTTGGTTAGATAAGAGATTTTTAGAGATAGAGTGCTGTCATTGAGGGGGCAGAAAACAGCCCGGTCACGTGGTTCATGTACTCGTTTGTCACTCGCATGAGCCCATAGACTCCAATGCATTCCGTAAAATTCCGGGTCAGGCCTGTGTCACTCTTCACCAATAGAAGTCTACAGTATCCCACCATTGGACTGGCCCCATGAAGTGAACAGAGTTGTCATAACTCTCTCATCTAATTGGCACTGGGTTAGATATGTCGGATATCTCCATATTTGGAGTAGGCCTACAAATATTCAGAAGGTAACTATGGCGACGTATCAAATGAACAATTTGGCCAGGGAAAGAGAAGTCTAGGATTCTCTGCTGGGACCGTCTAAAGACCATGCATGTTTTAGAGCATGATTTGGCGTACTGATTCAGTCTCTTCTCACACAGTTTACAGAGGGGACAATTGTGTATCTTTAGCTGTTCTTTTTTTTAATGTTTTTTTGTGGCTTTCGCCTTTTATTTTATTTGTATCTTGCACTTTGTATCTATATTTTTATTGATAGATACAAAGTGGACTGACGGGAAATGGGGAGAGAGATGGGGGGGTGACATGCAGTAAAGGCCGTCGGGATTGGGAGTCGAACCCGCGGCACACTGCCCCAGACTGGATTACCAGCCAAGGTGCCTGGACCACTGAACCACAGCCCAGGATCCTTGGCTGTTCTAACCGATAGAAAGTCTTGTTTTTCTCCAGTGTGGAGACACTGGTGTGACCTCATACGATCTGACCGATTGAAGCTCTTGTCACAGTGTTTACATTTGAAGGGTTTTTCTCCAGTGTGGACAAGATGGTGTCTCGCCAGGGAAGCAAGCGCACTGAAACCCTTGTCACAGCGTTTGCAATGGAAGGTCTTTTTTTCTTCGGTGTGGACAAGATGGTGTCTCTTCAGTTTAGCTAGCGCACTGTAACCCTTGCCACAGTGTTTGCAGTGGAAGAGCTTCTCTCCGGTGTGGGTGTGCCACTGGTGCTTCTTCACGTCACGTATGTAATGAAAGCTCTTTCCACACGGTTCACAGAGGAACGTTTTTTCCTCGCCGTGGATCTGTTGGTGTTTCTTCAGGTTGTGCTTCAGAGTGAATCTCCTGTGACACTGTTTACAGTGGAACGGTTTAATACCGGTGTGGTGGACGACCGATTGAACATCTTGTTTTTCCCCTGCAGTGGGAATCTTCCCGTGGCTCTTCGTATTACACAGGTCATTGAAGCTCTTGTCAAAAGAAAAGTGTCGCTTCATCATCGTATCCTTGAGAGGTGGCGTCTTGGAGAAGAGGAGTGGTGTTAAATAGTTACTGCTTGCGTGTGAAATGAAATCGTGGTGGTCGGTTACCCTTTATATAATGCTTGGCTGGACGCTCGTGACATCTTACTGATGTCACGATGAGTCAGAGATATCCATATATGGAGTTTTACAATGGTATGATGTCAGCACTGGATGTCTCTGCCGGCTCCATATATGGAGCTCTAGATCAACCATTACATGCCAAAATATGGAGTTTGTGATGTCAGACTTAAATAGGTTGATTAGATATGTCGATATACCCGTATTTGGAGAATCCTTATCCGAGCCCCATTGACTGCCATCTATCTATATCTATAAATGCATAATGTCTCTGTCTGTGTGTCTGTGTGTACGGCTATATTGCACGTAACTCAAGAACCGTTCGCCCCACCGACTTCAAATTCGACACACGTTCCACACCCGCACAGGGAGTGCAATGCCCTGTGTCGAATCGGTCGACGCCACGGTTGTCTAGAACCGCCACAAAAGGCCTCTGCCCAGGGCCCCTGCCCAGGCTCTATATATGGAGCTGGCCTGTTCTGACATCACAACACTCCATATTTGGGCATGCTGGCCTGTTCTGACATCACAACACTCCATATTTGGGCATGCTGGCCTGTTCTGACATCACAACACTCCATATTTGGGCATGCCTGACAGAGGCACAGGACAGGACACAGACCTCCATATATACTGTAGGAATAAAGGGACACAGAGAGACAGATACAGAAATCTCCATATACAGTATTGACATGGCCCATGGTTACAACAGGTATTGCATAGCCGGGTGGGGTATGGAGTTACAAGAACTCCATATATGGACATAAAAGGGACACAAACATTAACCCATTTTGATCAGGAACCCCTTTTGGTGTTAGCATGTTATGCTTTAGCTATTGAAAAATAGCAGATCTACAAGCTCATAGCGTGCCACCGAGTGGCGCACTACGAGCTTGTAGGTCTGCTATTTTTGAAAAATCGACGAGCGACTGACATAGAAGACATTTTTAGAATCTGATCTCAGGTCAGAATGGAAAACTGTCAGGATGTAGAAGACATTTTTTTAATCTGATCTCAGGTCAGAATGGATTAATAACTGGGTGGGGCATTCATTTCCAACTTGCATCGTTCCAAGTAGGCCAGTGCCCAACGGGCACCACTCTAGTTATAAAAAAAGAGGGGAAAAAAGTGAGTGAGTGAAATATAGAGAAAAAGTGAGAGAATATGTATATGACCGGCACGCACCACAGGTGCTTCTTCATATCAAGTAGGTCGTCGAAACTCTTTCCACACAGCTTTTCCCCCCACTGTGGATCTGTTGGCGTTTCATGTGGCGGACGACCGATTGAACGTCTTGTTTTTCTCTTTACATAAGTCATTAAAACGCCAACGTCAAAAGAAGTGCTGTTTTTCTCCGGTTTGGACACACTGGTGTGACTTCAGATGATGTGATTGAAACTCTTGTCACACCTTGTACAATGGAAAGGTTTTTTCCCAGTGTGGACAAGAAGGTCATCCGATGACTCTTTACTTCCCATGGCTGAGTTAATTTCTTGATAAGTTGATTCTTCTGGCTCCTTGTTTTATCGTTTGACAGTCAAGGACATTGTCGCTCATCTTCATGTGTTCATGGGGGAAATCCGGAGAAGCAAAGGCGTACTCACAATGCGAGATATCTGCGCACGATTTGTGGTCAAAACTACCCGCATTTATTTCTCTGTAAAGATATATGGTTGTATAGAGCGTCTCAGTCCCGGCCCCTACCTGGGCCCAGGAAATTATTCCCCGTTCATTTTCCTCATAGACATTTCAAAAAGTATTTATTTAAAGACCTTTTAAGCCTCGTACAAAGCCAACTTGAGTTGTGAGAAATGTGTGCATGCGTTGCGTGTATGCACGTGCGTGCATGTGTGTGTGCCTGCGTGTTTGGGTGTGAGTTATTTACCAGGGTGTGAAAGAGGCTTTTTCTTCTCTCCTTGCATCTTTAGCTTGATTTATACTTTGTCGTATGACTGTGTCGCTGGCTGAAAATAGCCAATCCACAAAATGTAGATCTTTTTCTCCCAATCTCAGTCAGGATTGGCCTTCTTTTTAGACGTGTGAAAAGGGGGTCGACAGCCAGTTTATACCTTAAAGAGGAGGCTTTAACAATCTTTTCTCCATAAAAAGAGGACTTTTAGAAATGATAAAAAAAGAAATACCATAATGATTGACTGGTGGTATATATGTCTATGTATAAATTGTTTCATTTTTGGCTGAGGAGCTCTGAGATTGGAAGCGTTCATATTTTGTCAAAAGGGGGCATTAAAAATCTGACCGTTAGAAAAAGTTTGTTTCACATGAAAAAACATGATCTTCAATGTCCCAGCATGCAACAGTAGTGTGTGTGCGCGGCTGTGCGTGCGTGTCTGTGAATCACTCATGCCATTAATCTTGGCTGTGTGTTGTGATTTAACATCCTCCATATACAGCAGATCTGTAGCACACTGGACTCCAAGGTGTACATCAGCTCACACCCATCCAGTTGACTTGTCGATCTAAGAGGGGGAAGGGGACAGGGGTTGTTCTTGGATGCGTTTCTGGATGCCACCCAGGTCCCTCCTCATAAACAGGAGAGCTACTGTGTGTGTGATGTGTGAAGTGTGTGTGTGTGTGTGTGTGTGTGTGTGTGTGTGTGTGTGAATGAAGTTGAACCCTTTGCTATGGTAACCATTACCAGGTCTATACACGTGATCAGTGTTAATTTAAGCTAATATTAATTAATATTGCTTCTCGGCTGGCAATGGGTTGTGTTTCTGAGTTTCTTTTCATGCATCCTTAAAGCGACACAAAAAAAACTTTATGTTAATGACATTTAGAAGATTTAGAACACTTTCCTGGGGTATTTGTGTGTGTACTATTTGGTTTTAGATTTTAGCATTCTACCAGTGTCCATGATGTCATAGACAATGCGCTCACTTAATTCCTTCCTGAACTACAATTCCCATAATGCTTTGGTGCACTGCTCCTCCTTGTGGATAGGGGGGTAGGGCTGTCTTACTGAGACAACATGTAGTCCAGGAAGCCAGTGAGCCTTTTTGCAAAAAGGGTGAAGTGTCCCTTTCATGATTATCAGAACCGCTATCTATCATAAGTGCTGTGCTGTGTATGAAGGGTGTGTAGACCTGGCCCTCATACCTCATGTATACGTGCACAAACACACAGTAGCTCTCCTGTTTACGAGGAAGGGACCAGAGGGTTCAGTTCTCCTGGCTGGGTGGCATCAAGAAACAGGTCCAAGAACAACCTCTGTCCCCAAACCGTTCCTATCTCAGATCTACTGCACAACCCGACCGGAGAGGTGTGAGCTAATGTCAACTTCCAATGTGTTAGGCCAGTGTAGTTCATAACGCTTTTTTGTGTGTTTTCTACGTAAATTAATGCCCCGCTATACTTGATCATATACAGCTTTGCAGAAAAGCGTCAAAAGTAGCAAATTTACAAGCTTGTAGACCTGCTACCTTTGATGCTTTTTAATTTGAATCCTCAAACGCAACAGTTTTATGAGGTTCCCACCCGACAGAGACGATTATGCAGATGATTTTGAAAGATTAAAAAGCTGTAATTTGAATTAGCAGTACCTACACATATTATATTTTGCATTCTCATAAACAATAATACATATGTATGTGAGATGTCAGGAGTGCGGAAGTTAACCCTGGTAAACGCACCCATAGCTCCGTCCTTACCCATACACAAACACACCAAAAAAAACATCAATATAGGGCATATAAGTGGCTGACATTTTGTGATTCCATGGTTCCAGTACCCATGGTTCCAGTACTTGCAACTGATATTATTGTGCAGATATGGACTAGTATGCAAATATATGGAAGTATCTATGGCCTTACATTTAATAAATTCAGTTCTCCCCCGGCAGGCAGCTGCAAAATTCATGAGGCCATTCATTCATTCATCTTCAACAGAAGGGGCATGAATGAAACTAATTATTTCTGTCGGCCAGTTCTGTTCTTTTTTACTTTATATTTTTATCGCTCGTCAGACCCATGCTTGACCTCAACAGTGTTGATGTGGACAGCAAGTTTTGATTTAGTTTTAGGCATATTTTAGTAATCTGAGAAGTTTTAGTTTTTGAGTGGTGCAACCACTCCAAGGAACAACAATGTCCGTGTTCACCCACCTATGTGTCGTTCACCCACCTGTCCACCTATGTGGCCATGAGCACCAGTATGACTATTAGTACCAGTAGGGGCGCTGTTGTGCCAGAAACAGAAACACTGTTGCCTGCTAATGAGAGAGAGAGAGAGAGAGAGAGAGAGATTTTAGTCGACTATAATGTATTTTGGCAGGCCATGATGGTGTTGTTTCTGTCAGTGAAACAAGTAGACAATGAGCATTTTTCGGCATAGTTTAAGTCGACCGAAAATAACACTGGACCTCAACAAGCCGCTTTGTATCTTCTGTGTAGCTGCCAGTTGTGTAGCTTCAGCTCACGTGTAACTCTGCGCTTGTTGTTTTTCCAGACGTGCCGTGTGGTGACCCTCCGTCCTTCCCCAACACCCGGTTGCAGGGTCACTCTGGCTTCCAGATGGGCGACGAGCTGCTCTACACGTGTTTACCCGGCTACCTGATGCCCCGCGGGCACAGCATCTTCAGCCTGCTGTGCGACAGCTGTGGAGAGTGGTACGGCCTGGTGCAGCTCTGCGTCAAAGGTACGAGGGGCATTAAAGGGTGTGTGTGTGTGTGTGTGTGTGCGTGTGCGTGTGTGTGTACTTGTTGCGAACGCAGTGAGCCACTTACTATGACAGCAAGGGCTGAATGTCTGTGTGTCTGTGTGTCTGTGTGTCTGTCCCGCTGTTACACCACCCGCCCGCCACCAGAGGGCGCAGCTGTAGCACACACACACACACACACAGGGCGCAGCTGTAGCACACACACACACACACACACAGGGCGCAGCTGTAGCACACACACACACACACACACACACACACACACACACACACACACACAACCACACACACACGAGCTGCGTTCGCTTCCCGCGTTTGCGCGTCTTACTTGTATTACTATCTGAGTGAGGACCAAATCAAAGATGGTACATTTACGAAGATAAAATCATACAAATTGTCTCCTAAATGGGTGCCGGCTGACGGAAAATCTATTGCTGGGACAGAGAAAGGTCGATAATAAAGTAGATTTTCTCCTAATTTGTCCTAAAAAGCCATAAACATCTTGGGAATATTGTGTGGCTTGTGACAATCAGATCCAATATTCACCATGGTGCAAAAGAATGGTTGTGAGCTTGTAGATCTGAAATTTTTCGGCTATTGTCGATGACAACCTAAATATCCTCACAAGTATAGCTTAGAATATAGAATCGTGCGTGAGCACTTCCTTGTTGTGTGTATGTAGTTGGGCAACTGGGCCTTCATTCCTGGCTTTTGCAAAACAGAGTCTTTGGTTGTAAACTGGTATAAAGATGGCTGCCATGGCACCTCACTGCAACATGCCATATTGTGGCCTAGTTCATTCATGGAGGGGGGGGGGGGGGTCATCCGTGGACACAGAATGCCAATTCTACGTTTACGGTAAGCTAAGCTCTTGTGGAACTTACATCTGCTACTGTGGCAGTCAGCATATGAACTCACATATTTCAAGATGTGGTCATTGTCTTAAAGTTGTCTGTAACAACAGTGAAAGTGTAAAATATAGACAATTAAAAATGTATCCCAGGACATGATCATTTAAAAATGTCAAGTCAAGAAAACTCAAAAACAACTAAAGGAGAGACAAAATGTCCATGTACTAACGTAACTAACCATGTACTAACGTAACTAACCATGTACTAACGTAACTAACCAGTCATCTAACAGGATTTACAGGCACCTCCTCAATCAGATCGTCACGCACCAATCATCCAACTACACAGCTAGGCTTCGACAAGTCGCTTCTTGTGCAGGCACAAACAACAAGATATTAAATTCTCAACAAGTGTGCATCGTCACGCTATGAACATGTAGATTTGCTATTTTTGATGCCCAACACCTTCTGTTCAGTTCAGTTTCTTTTTCAGCACTTTGGACAACAAGAGTCAAGATAACAAAGAGCTATAGGGAGCATGAGTGCCACTGTGGAAGTCTGGGTGGCGCAAGGTCTAGCTGAAAACACCGGCGCGGAACTACGTTTAAGTCCAGTTTAACTGACCAAATGCACTGTGTTTTTCTTCTTGGTGTGCCTCCACAGATGAGACCGAGACTCCCGTCGACTATGAGGACAAGTTCACGGACACCTACGGCGAGGAGGAGGAGGAGGAGGAGGGGCCAGAGGAGGCTCAGGGGGGCGAGGTGTACGAGGAGGTGCAGGAGGAGCCCAGGGCTGAGGAGCAGCAGCAGGAGGCCGTCTTCCACGTGGCACAAGACGGAGAGGAGCATGGCGAGGAGGAGGAGGAGGAGGAGGACACTGAGGGCGTGGTGGCGGAAGGAGAGGCGGTGGAGGTGGAGGAGGTGGAGGAGGTGGCAGGGACCGTTCCTGCGGAGGCGACAGAACAGCCCGTCTCCCTGCTGTCCCAGAAACACCTCTTCTGGTTCCCATCCGAAGCCTTCCAGGAGGAGGGGCATGCTGCGCCCACCCAGCCGCCCGCCACACCCCCCGCCACGGCCCCCGAGGGCGAGAACCGCGTCAGGGCGTCGGGCGGCCAGTCGGACGAGAGCAAGGAGTACGGTGGCCAAGGAGGCCAATACCGGCAACCCGCCGAGCGTGACGACCACGCCAGTCGAGAGCGAGACGACAGCGAACAAGACAGCGACAACAACGACAGCCGCCCCGACGACCTGGACGAGCATAACGACAGCCACTACGACGACCCAGACGTCTATGGCGACGGTCTCCATGATGACCGCGCCGGCCAGGAGGAACACGACGACACGAGTCGCCATGAGGACGAGCAGGACGACGACGACGATGATCGCGTGAAACACCACATCGTCCCGTCTCAACGCGAAGAGGAGCCGCCGCGCCGCCGCTACGAAGACAGCGACGAAGGCCACGATGACCACTACGACATGGGCGAGCACGAGGACGAGCTGCGGCGCCACCGCGAAGGTCACGTTCGAGACGGAGGCCACGATGACGACCACGATGATGCCGCCGAGGACCAGAGCGAGCAGGACTTCAACGAGCACCCTGCCGGTCAGGAGGAGAACTCAGACCACCTCGACAGCCAAGAGCATTACGACCATGATGACCACGTTGATCCCGATGGCCACGATGATGATGTGGATCGCCATCACCACGTGGTCCTTCCTGTGGATCGTCATCACGTGGTCCTTCCAATGGCCACTGCCGAACCCCAGACTGTGACCCCTAACGTGGGACAGACCGCGGCCACCACGGACGACACCTGGTTGGAAGGTTACGCCGTCATCACAGATGAGGCCGAGAAAGCCGGTTCTACGCAGGAGGAGGAGGAGGGGCCGACGGCGGAGGCCCAGGAGGAAGGGGGGGTGGTGGTCGCCGGGGGGACTACGGACAGCCCCAACGAGGTGGTGGAAGTGAGCCGACCCGTCCCTTACACCAGCCTCCCAGACGCTCCTGCGCTGTCCACCCTGGAACCCGTCGCAGAGCAGGGGCGACCCGAGGTGAGGCCCGGTCTCGTGCCCACTGCAAGCCCCTCCGCGACCTCCGAGCCGCCCTTGTACCCCGACACCGGCGACTACGACGCCACGTACCCCGTCGCGCCCACCCGTTCCTGGGAGGACGAGCTCACCGAGGAACCCTTCCCAGACCACCACGGCCCCGCCCCGACCGCGTACAACCCCGACGTCGTCACGGGACTGTGGGGAGGCAGCGGCGGAGCCGCCGAGCACAATCTGACCGGCCTGGATGGAGAGAGGGGCGAGGTGGAGGGGGAGAGGGGGGAGAGCGGCCCCCCTCCTCCCCCCAGCGCCTCGGGGCGGGGGCCCGCAGTGGCCGCCGTCATCGTGGCGGTGTGCGCGGTGGCCGCAGCGGCCGCCGTGGGCGCCTGGTGCTACCGGCGGAGACAGCAGAAGAGCTCCGTGTACGAGATGAACGGGAAGAACAAGGGCCAGAGTCACAGCAGACACGCCCAACAGATTGAGATGCAGCAGAAGGTCTAAGACGGACGAGAGAGCCTGAGAGAGAGAGAGAGAGAGAGAGAGAGAGAGAGAGAGAGAGAGAGAGAGAGAGAGAGAGAGAGAGAGAGAGAGAGAGAGGACAATGCAGGGCTGCAGAGACACTGGGGTTTACCAGGATGGAGATGGGATGAGACGAGTTTGAAATAACTTTGAATGAATGGGGTTATAGCGAAGCACCTCATCATCTCATCTCGGACACTTTATATGGATCTGAAGACTTTGGATAGGTATAAACAGACGTGCCCGTGAAGACTTAGCATCGCATGTAGCATAGGTACCATTATACTGTTGTGTGTAAAAGACTTGACAAGCGCACACGTTTCAACGTCAGAACCAACACTTCTTTACTCAGTCTCTTGTCAGTAGAGAAGAGAACTTCCTTTGTATCAGCGCGCGCTCTGCGCGTAACGTAAGCATCCCATAATAACCACAGTCTCTTAGAGGCACCTAAACCATTGTATACTACCACATTGCGAACCCCATGTTAACACAGTGTGTCCATGTTATTAGATAATTAGAACATAACATATACGTCTTAGCACCTTGAGTTCCACACAACGACAAGATGTTCCTTCCGCGCACTTTGAGGCGTTTGAGGCGACCTCGCCCAGTTTTTCTTCTACCTATCCAAACAGCAGTTTCATATCTCCAGTATCTGGGTGGGAAGGTTGTACGATCTGGTCGTTTGGTGAACTATATAGGCTCACATCCAGGACGATGCAAGAGGGAGACGACGGGGGACGGGGGGTTATACTGTAGTGTACAGGATAACCACAGCAGAAGATAATTTCTGCCTAAAACAAGTCGAGACTTCAGCCTCCAAAATCCCTCTGACATTGTGGTATATAGATTATTTTGTTATTTCGTCTTTGTTTTTGTTACGATTTTGTCCAGTGCTCTGTTGACTGAGTTATTCAGTGTTGTTGTTGCTGTTGTTGATGATGATTTCCTGTCTGCAAATTAATCACCTGCGGGCAGTTTTGTGTTTTCATGTTTTTCTTTTTCTTTTTTCTTTTTTCACTCCACGACAAAGTGCTGAAGTTTCAGAACACTTCCGATTATTATCATAGTACATTCTGGGCCCGTCGCCCAGGGAACCAACGACCCGGCTTCTTCTGTCAAACTAGACAAGAGAGAGAGAGAGAGAGAGAGAGAGAGAGAGAGAGAGAGAGAGAGTGGGGAGGGGGGGAGACAGGGGGGAGAAGAGAGAACAAAAAGGGGAAGAGGAAACATAGGATGAAAGCGTGAGAGGGGTGAGGGATGGGAGGGAGCCATTTTAAGACTTCCTAAACGTACTGTGGTTTGTGTTGGTTTTGACAGTTGGCTGGTGAGAGAGGAGGGGTGTACAGAGTCCAGACTGCAGACTCAGCCCCTGTGTGCGCGCATATGTGCACACAAGCCTGTACAGTGTGTGTGTGTGTGTGTGTGTATGACAGATAGAGGAATAGAGAGAAAAGAGAATGTGTGTGTGTGTGTGTGTGTGTGCGTGTACAGTACAGTACGTGTATGTGTGTCTCACGCCAGTGTGAGCTGCCAGTCAGTGACGGGACGTGTTTGAAGATTTGTGGTGAGGAGTCAGGAGTCTGAGCACTGCAGCACGGAGCACTGCCCATGGCACTCACACTCAGATCAAACCATCCTGTGGCAACCCAGAGAAAGATACCATTACATTAGATAGACGGACAGACAAACACCCACAGTTTGACTCTGGATAATCGGAACGAGTGACATCACAGTAGGAACTGCTGTCGCGTCAATTTGAGACAGCCGTATGTTGTACTGTTAGGGATGGGACGATAAGAAGATTTCACGCGATTATTGTGGCAAAAATGATTGCGATTAATGATATTATCGCGACAATCAAAATATGCTTAAAACTTAAAATGGCACTTTTGTTAACCACTTGAACACCCAGCATCCCTATTCTGGCGGGGAACATTCACCAAAAATAACCAGATAGATTAGATAGATAGATTTTTGGCAAATCGATTTGTGTAGTGTGAGCGTACCAAATGTGCAAGAGTCTGTTTTAACATGTATAGAGGGTTCAATTTAGTGCTGAATTTGCAGCTCAACAAAACCTAATTCATCTTAGTGTTTACCGATAAAATCTCCATGATACGATTGAGTGTTTTTTTCTTAAATCACAATGAACGATAACGCTTATCATCCTCCTATCCCTAGTTCGGGTCATTTCCTTTAATAGATCAAATCGATTGGATTACTTTTAGCTTTAGTGAATGACAGATTTGTATTATATAAATCTGTATTTTGTGGCGTTTCCATAGCATCCTACCGTTTTCATTAAATTAATGTATACAAACAGATAATTGACAGTAAAGTCACTTATTTAAACTGAGAATCAAATCCATAACAGCATCTAGTGGAGGTAAGTATTCACATTCCATGTGGCCCGTTCTCAAACGGACTAACAGGTTGTAGTTGCAGACAGTATACTGTACAAAGATGAAGTAATACCAACACTTTGACAGATAATGGTTACTCACATTTCTTTTACAAAGTGGGTGATGGCTGGAGGACAAAAACAAACAATGCCAGACACATATTTGTTTGATTTTCTTCTAGCATATTCATTTAGCTTTTCCATGTTGTTTTAAATCAGTTTTAGCATTGTATAGTTTTCATAGCGTCATGTTTAAAGGAGAATTCCGGACCAGCGATTTTCTTACCCAGTGTCGGAGCTGCGCTGTGCTCTGGATGTTATGTATTTTTTTCACCTGTACCACTCATTATTCGATATAATAACAGATTACGGCAAGAAATTACTTATCCAGAATTCTCCTTTGAGCTTTAAGTGGGATATAGTTTTTTGCTTTTTTTGTTTTGTTGGAGGGGTGGGAGCAGTAAGCTTCGGTCAATACTGTTTCCAGCATTTTATTCAAGAAGGAATCTTATAAACGAAAGTACATTTCTGGCGAAATGCAATTTTAAGTTATCTCTACATTAACGCATGGACGTATGGAACGTGCTTTGTGAAGTCACCTTGATTTTGGACAGACATGTCGGCGGTGGAGGTATAGCTACAAATACCTTCTCGGAGTCTGAACTGAAACTGAATTGACCCGAACTCTACTGTACATGTATAATGTGGGGGAGGAACCTCAAATTTGGATGAACTTGTCTGTAAATATGAATCTCTGAGAATGTATAACCAGTTGTACATATCATAACCAGTGGATCAGCAACAGAACAAAACTCCCTTAATGGTCAGTCGCTCTTGGACGATATCAGACAGCACCTGTCCAGGTATCACACAGGATCAGCAGATCTCTGGTCTAAAATCGACCCATGCACCCATATCATGATTTTGGGTGAGTGTTCGGCACAACTGCCAATCAAAGTAACTATACTATTACTGGCCAATCGCAATCACGGTGCATCATTTCCGGGACTTGGCGAAACACATAACAGCATAACCATAACATCTGATTGACAAAAAAACACTTTTGAACGCAACAAATAGTGTAAAAGTCCTTTAACACACTTAGCTTTCTGCTCGACTGGGATGAAGAAATGAAAGACGCTAAATGTCAAGGAGTGAACGATCTGGTCTCTCCGTGCCTTGCCAGCTTTGATGTAGCAGCACTGCAGCGGTGCAGGGAAACATCTCAAACCAGGGCATGGTTGGAACTTGAAAGACTTCGGGGTTCGAGAAAAGAAAAAAGAAACCTGCAGACACGTTGGTGTTTGCAGGTGACTGGCTGCTGCTGGAATATCTCACCGTCTGGTTCACGGCCGTCTCAAGCAACGTGCTGTGTGTGATGTTAGAATGAAAGTGTGTACTGTATGTGTTTCCTCTAGGTCATAATAAACTCCTAAAAATCTGTGCCGCCGCGTTGCTCATTGTGCCAGATCTTATCGATGCAGATCAGGACAGCATGTGGTTATACGTAGCACCGTTGCTGCCTCACAGCAAGACCGAAGGTCCTGCGTTTGACCCTGGTTGTGTGGCGCTTACCGTGTGGATTTTAGACGTTCTCACTGTATTCAAGTGGCTTAGGGAGTAGGGACCTTGTGTAGCCTAGCCATGGCAGCATTCCTTTTCGGGTTTATGATCCGGTCAGGAGCGGATGATATCGTTACATCATCTTGTAGTCATTGTTTTGTACACATCAGGCCGGAACCATCTAAACCAGAACATCCTTTCCCTCAAACCGGAAGAATACTACAAGCGTGACTTGTACTACGCCGCATCAAGCTTTTATTGGGATTCTTCCGGTTTGAGGGAAAGGATGTTCTGGTTTAGATGGTTCCGGCCTGATGACTACAAAACAATGACTACAACATGACGTAACGATATCATCCGCTCCGACCAGATCACACAGCAATTTAGTATAGTACGGTTGTGGGGTAGGAAATTTGGTATATAGTCTTTTTTTTATTGGCCTAAAATATTGTCTATATACACGAATCCACTTGCTGATTGAGCTTTTTTTTAATTTTTTATATATATATAGGGGTTTCCATTAACATCATATATAGGCCTAAGGCAAAAATGTCAAAATTTCATTTTGCTTTAAGTAGCATGTGACATGTCAAACTAGGGGGGTTCCATGATTCTGAATCCATTCCAAGTATTAGTTTTGCACACAAAAAACACTCTTTGGGCTAAAAACGGCCGTTGCAATCACCACAAATGTGATGAGGTCAGCACATTTTGGGGAATTTGGGAACATTTGGGCAAGTGGCTATGGCCGTCTTTAGCCCAAGAAGTGTTTTTTTGTGCAAAACTAATGCTTGAAATGGATTCAGAATCATGAAAACCCCCTAGTTTGACATGCTACATAAATGAAAATGTGAAACTCTTGCCTTATATAGGATGTCAATGGTATGGTCACATATAAACCCCCATTAAAAAAGATTGCTCAATGCCGACAGCCGGTCAGCAAGTGGATTCATGTATAGGAATATATACATGTATATTTCAGGATCAACTGTCATTTGAGGCCGGTCGAAGTTGATGTATTCACTTGTGTGAGAAAAGGACAGGAGACAAAGAAAGAGTGACTGACTTTTGTCACAGTGTGACTTTGACCTGCGACCTCTACGCTTCTGACAATCAGCACTTTACCCAAAGTCCCTGGCGAACTTTGACCCCAGAGTAGCCCCATTCACCAGCCCTTTTGTCAATGAAGTTCTCAAAACAAACAAACAAACATTCTGAAAACGTTGACCAGTTTCTGTTTAAACCTGGCATCCCCGTTTTGGGCATGGCAAAAACATAGCCGATCCACAAGCTCACAATGTGTAGCCATATGTAACGTGCTGTGAGCTGTAGATCAGCTATTTTACCTATTCGTTAGAAGACAAAGTGTATTTGACTTAACTAATGAGAGATGGAAAAGAAAGGACAAAATGTTTGAGGACAGACAGACTGATGAGAGAGAGGACCCAGGGCATCGGAGACGGAGAGAGCATATGAGTGAGCATGCCGTAGACAATGTTCCCCTGTGGGTTTTTGACACAGCAGTGTGACAAACTGCACAGACACTCAATGTTCAAACATTATTAAACGAGCCAGTGTTTTCCTTGGCTGCACTCAGCACCGATCCTCAGGTTTCACCAGACGCACCCACCAAGCCAAACCTCCCCTCCTCTCTAGGATAGATTTATAAGCAACTAAAGGTTTTATAAATCAAAGGCTGTGGACTGAAATTAATTCATTCCTGCCGAGTAAACTTTCAGATACAAAAGTTCCTCTTTCCTTCTGGAAAGAGAGCAATCCCACCACAACGTTCTATTCCGTCTCTCTTACACGGCCTCCCTCTCAGCTTTCCTACTGTCCGTCGCTCCTACATATCTTCTCTTTCATCCCGTCCATCTCTCCTACAGCTCGCAGCTTGTATGTCTTGTCTCTTTTAGACCTCAGCTTTCCTACTGTCTATTTTGTGTTATTGTTGTATCTTTTCTTACATGGGTCTGTGGATTATTACCTTATTTTCCTAATGTAGCACGAAATTGTTGTTGTTGTTGCGATTCCGAGGCAAAGTCCTTCTTTTATTCAAACAAGGCATCTTCCATATAGTTACCATATTAGGTTACCAGCATAACAGTCATCTTTCCATAGTATAGCACATTAAGGCCAGGCCAAGCCTGTCCATCATGGTCTCCTCCGTTCTCTAACATGCAGTGGGTGTCACCGTTGTCCCTTTGTGTGTGTCAGGGGAAACAGCTAATCAAAGACCCCCTCAACTGTGACAGTCCCTGGTACTCATAAAATGCATAGAGACAAACTGTAGCCTCCTACCCTAAAGAATGGCTCCTCTGTCACTTATCAGTCAAACAGGAAGGCCAAAGCCCCAGGTGGTCTATTTTGAAAGCATCTTTGCACAGTAAAACAATAGCCTAGGTATTTTATCAGCTGCTGTAAGCCAAGGCCTGTGGTCACTGACCCTACCTACAGATAGCCTTTAGACCTTCAGTTCTAGTCGGTCACTATGACTAACCAGGTAGTTATGAATATGCTATATGATTCATAATACACGACATTATCCTTTTAGCCTAAATGTCTTGACTGTACCTCGTGCAGTTTACATTTCTGACTAATAAAGTATTCAATCAAATCTCTCAGCTTTCCTGTCTCTCTCCTACACTGTCTCCAGCTCAGCTTTCCTACTGTCTGTCTCTCAAGCTTCCCTACCGTTTAGTCTCCATGAATAGAAAAAGACTAAGGCAAGACAAATTAACTGCCTACTCTCTTACAAAACAAACATTGCAATGATGGCTAAGAGATGAAGTTTGGAAGTTTACTTTTTGTAAAAAAGAACTGTAGATAATGTAAATATAAGACATTGTTTTATTTTAAAATAGAAAGAAAAACAAAATACAGTGGAGGGCTGAAAACACAAAACATTGAGACTGCCCTCATCATTTTCATCATCATAGCCATTGAGCCGATTCAATTCGTACTTTGTCGAGGGTACTCGAATGTCACAGGGGTGGAGTACCTGTCCACATCAACGTGTGTCACAGGGGTGGAGTACCTGTCCACATCAACGTGTGTCACAGGGGTGGAGTACCTGTCCACATCAACGTGTGTCACAGGGGTGGAGTACCTGTCCACATCATCGTGGAGTCTTGGGGGGTTTGGATCCACTGCATCCGGCTTGGCTGAGCGTCTATATGAAGCCAGGTGGGGAGCGGAGCGCATGGAATGCGTGTTGCTGCACACATTCCTACGGGCGGTGCCTGCCTGTCAGTGGAGGGGGGGGGGGGGGGGGGGGGGGGGGTGTTGAGCAGGCGCAATGTCCTCCCAGTGGGGGCTCCTCACCGGCAAGGTGAACCAGGATTAGAGAACAACAGCAGTGGCAACACAGACGTGTGTTTTGGAGAGGAGTCAATTGTCCATAATGACAATTAAACGATAACGACGATAAAAACGAACAAAGAAAAGGCCACAAGTCATTTCCTCATTGAGTCACCACGTCCACCATGCTGACGAGCATACTAGTGCACAAACTCACACAGCGTAACAAAAATCTCCAACATCAGGAAAAAAAGTAAAAACTGACCAGTCAGGGCACCTATACTGTAAACACTGGCAAATAAATAGGAGACGAGAAGGGGGGTGGGGGGGTGAGTCGGATTGTTTTTGCGCTTGATTTTCAGTCTTTAGCCAGTGTGATTGTGATGCTTTCTAACTCTCCTCAATCATCCAGGAACTCATCGATGAACTCCACCACCTCACCCTGTGGACGCACGCACACACACACACACACACACACACACACACACACACACACACACACACACACACACACACACACACACACACACACACACACACACACACACACACACACACACACACACACACACACACACACACACACACACACACACACACACACACACACACACACACACACACAGTGTTGGTGATCAACTAGTGCTACTGGTTCTCAAATGGTTTATTTGCAAGGACCCCCATAACTGAGTTATACAGACTGTGTTTCCGCTGATATTACTGCCCATTTTATATGCCAAAGGCAAAGAAAAAAGTATTTTGACAGAAATGTCCACCACAAGTCAATTATCACAGATAAAACTCAAGTGCTTCTTTGCAGTAAATACCTTCACTCTAAATTCTTAGTGTCACGCTGCCATCTAGTGGCCATTTGCGGTAACGCGTTAGTGATAAACAGGCCAATGACTGCAGGCAGCGATCAACCATTGACTGGATGGCTCGAACTAAAGACACTTTGTTTATGTGCTTAATTCCAGGCAGAGGCGAGATCATGAGGACTGTAAACCAGCTCAAACTGTGACGGTTACACTTTTCCAGGAATCACGCAACGCGATTTAGATGTGCATCTACTCGCCTTAAATCAAAATGCCAGATAACATTCAGGAAGCATCATGTGCCATGCCTGCAAGTGCATACACACAGACACAACAGGAAGCATCATGTGACATGCCTGCATACACACAGACACAAATATGTGACCACAGACAGACATGTACCTCATCGTCGCTCACTAGGTGCTTTTTTGAGAACTCTAGCATTTCTAGCTGCATGGTGGTCTGGTTGAAGTACCGCACTGCCTCCTGTAACACACACGTTCATGTTTGCATCAGAATTCATGGAAGTGGGGGGAGCAAATTTATGGGTAGGAAATTCTATGCATATTCAGTCATTTTGATCTCATGTCATACTCTGGGCGGTATAAACCCTGTAGTAAATGTGTGTCTGACTGACCGCTCTGGGGAAGAAGTCCTCGTCCATCAGGCTCCACCTCTCCCTGTGGAAGCGGTAGTATGCAACGTTGTTCTTCATCACCTCATCGTTGGGGTCAAACAGCATGTAGCTGGCCACGCACGGCACCGCGTTCTTCAGGTCGTCCACTGGCCATAGACACACAAACCGCACATTGTCATTTAGGAATGGCGAGACCGGGGTCAGCTGCAGAGCCGTTAGCCTTCATGGCTACAAGGACTCACAGCTCAGAGAGAGAAACACCAAAACAACCTATTTAGAATGATGATCTATGGTGCAAGCCGCAAGGTGCTGCAAGGTCTAAAGCGCATTAAGTGTCCACCTCCAGGTTCGCTTAGTTAGCCCATTGAGACCTGAGGCCTAGGCCTAAGGCCCAATAAATTAGAATTATGTATTGAGCAAGTACGGTAAATATTTCCTTGCAAATGAAGAGGATAGTGAGTGCCGTACAAGTACTTTCTTCTGCATTAGTCAGCCTGTGGTCTTCTCCGACACACTTGTCGATCTTTGAGCTGGTCAAACACACACTTTCTGACTTCTCACTGCGGCAGCGTTACTATATCTCTGAAGCTGGGAATGCGTGCACATCTCCTTGTATTTTTTTTTTGTACACACTCAGGTTTTGTGTCTTTCATAAAACTGCCTTGTGTTTTAGGCCTTTAAAAAAAATCTGCCTCAGGTCTAATGGGTTAAGACCAACATGGCCATGGGTAGATCAGTAGCGCAACACGGAAGTACATTTGGTGCTTAAACATTGTAGACCCTGGGGTGAAAATTACATCTGCGCTGGTTGTAAACTAGCAGTGGCGTTTGCGCTGTGAGAATGAAACCAGGTGTGAAAACACGCTCACTTTTGTAATAGGCGAACTGCAGGTAGTGGTACATGGTGGCCACAAACTTCTCCACAACGAAACCTCCCACCACCGGCGTCAGGTCACTCTCACATATCACCTTCCTCTCCAGCACCTCGATGTAGTGGTCTGCACGGGGAACACAAGAGAGCACGGTGTGAAGCTAAATTAAAATCTCATGACTGTCTGAAACATTTTATTAGAATGATGTATGTTTAGGTATCATCGTTCTAAACCTGTTCTACATACAACCCACCAGTTGAAGAAATCACAGATTGAAGCTATAACCTTTGCTTATATGAAATATCCGAGACCATTAGGGTTTTGTGTATGATGCTTCTGAACATGCATTCAATTCTGCTACTTAGACCAATCCTAACACAGAAGACGAAGCTGAGTCTGACGACTTATATGGAATCCAAATGACTGAAATCAGTCGTGGCGACTGAGAACTTCAACCCATACAGAGAGACAACGCAGTTGATCTCAGAGAAGACGACATACAGGTACATGTAAACAAAAAGATAGGGACAGACAGACTGACCGGCGATAGACGGGTAGAAGTCTTTGAAGTCTTTGACGTCCCTCGCACCCTCCGAGGCGGCCAGACATTCATCATAAACTTTGAAGAAGTCCCGCAGTGCCAGCTCCATGTCGGCCACCGAGGTCCGGTAGTTGCCTCCGTTGTACGCCCGCACCGAGCGCACAAACAGAGTCTGGGACACAGCATTACAGAAAAGGTTGAAGTGGTTAAACCTTATTTTGAATTAAAAGGTGGGCTTTAACACCAAATAATAATACAACCATTGGGGGCTTTTATGCTTTTTGGAAAACAATTAGTGTGGTTGCAATTTCCCTCGAGCAGCTCACTAAGTACAGTATGATGATGATGTATTGACCCACATGACATCATAAAAGGTTTATCCGGAAAAAAGTCAGGCAATTACTATACTCTGGTTGCCTTTGGAAAACACACTAATAATAAATAACACAAAATAAAATGAAAACATTTACACTAGTAGGAGCCAATATTGATTGACTAATGAGCTGGTCCATGAATAAGAATTCACTGTTGGATTTTGTCTCAGAAACTCTTAAGACTGTCGTTCACCTTTTTGTCAAAGGGGGGCATTAACTTTCTGGGCATTAGAGAAAAGGAGTTGGTATTTGAAGCAAAACATGTGCTTCTGTGCCTCAGTGCACCCAAGCAGCTGATGAAGAGCATTAGCTTTAAATGCCACTGCTCTAAATGTCACTACACTCCAATACTTTGTAGGAAAATACAGTGTACAGTTCATTTGTCTTCTTTTGGTCTAGCACCTGCCTAAGGCTACAGCCACACCTAACTTTGTGAAGTTTGTGTTTGCCTATGTGGCTGTCTTTTTAGCAGTTAGCCTGCACTATACCTGCATCGAGTGATCTTGGTACATAGAAGTTGATCTATTGAAGAATCTGACAAAGTACATCATTTTTGTTTTTGTTTTGATTGTATTGCTGTATTGTTGTACTGTTCTTTCTGCTTTGGCAATGTAAACGTATGTTTTCTCATGCCAATAAAGCCCTTTGAATTGTTAGCATTGCAGCGCTTTCTGTGTGTTGTGCAGACTTGCATTTATGTGCTCCACAGCACATTATTGAGTAAAGGTCTATTTGAGAGGAAAGATAAATGCTTGAGACTCCCCCCCCCCCTCCCCTGTCCAATTGGATGAGTCTGGGAACATCAACACAGAATAAAACCTTTATGTACTTGTGTGTGTGTGTTTACCTCATAGGATTTGGTCTCCAGGTCTTTCAGGTGGTCTTCGGCTCCAGGCAGGCTCTTGTAGTAAGCCATGTTCCTCATCATCATCTCATCGTCTGGGTGTTTGAGCAGGAAGGTGTGGGCTGCCGACACTGCCTTGGCAAGGTTGTCAGACTGCATGGGGGAGTGCAGTAGCTTAATTTCAATATAATTTACTTCGCTTGAAATTCTTATACAAAAGGAAATAAAGGAAAATCTTAAGGCCCATTTATTTTTAGTTTTAAGTGATAGGGTGAGTAAAAACAGAGAGATGTGTTGTGGTGAACGGTGAGCCGCTTCCCAGCAAGCACGGTCAGGACCAGGACAAATTAGTGAGCAGAATGTGACGAAATTTAAAGCCTGGGTAGTGGGTACCGAGGCTAACGAATTAGTGGTGTCTTTATTGGGGCCAGATCAAGTCAAACCAAGACTAGTCTGATCTGGCCCAGAATATCACCCGATTTCAACCAACATAAATTCTGCCCACTAAGACGGACGTCCCTGGATGAATCAGAGAGAGTCCGATTGAGGCCAGATCAACTTAAATTATATCATAACTAAATCAGATCTGGCCCAGACTAATCTATATTATTTCAACTGGTGAAGACATCATCCCCATATGGGCTGTGATCTGGCCTAGTACTAGTAGTCCTGAACGTCACCCGAGGACATCATCATGACGTCATTTGGCTTGCTGGGTTACCACTGTGGCGTGATGTCATGTTTCGGTGGTCACCTTATCAGTTGTGATAAGTTATCCCCTATCACTGGAGTATGAAAAGGCACTTTGCACTTTGCCTATTTTAAATGGGGGTACAGTGGGTACACCCGGCCTAGTCAAATTCAATGTGTGGGTCAGTGACATGAAAAAACAACAAACCAATGAGAACACTTTTTGCCCTCAAATGACCCTCACAGAAGAAAGTTGGTTGAAGGACAGCGAGGCCCCCCATTGTGCTGTGCATCAGTGACATGTGGGTCATAGCCTATGCCATAAAGTTTATTAAATAATAATAATAAAACTCAACCGGTGAGTCTGACATTATATTATTGAATATGATGCTTGATTGAACCATGATGGGACACACACACACACACACACACACACACACACACACACACACACACACACACACACACACACACACACACACTGGCCTCACATCACATGCATGTTTCACACAATACAACATTTTTGTATGGAACTTGTTTGTCTCTCTCTCCACTCACTTTGAAGTAGGCGTACTGCAGGAACCGGTAGGGCTCCCGTCTCTCGAACTCCTCCACGGTGTCGCGGCTGGGCATGGTCTGCCTGAAGGCGGGCAGGCCTCCTTTGCAGCGCTTCAGGCACTGTGCGCGCTTCATAACGTTGCCGAACACCCGCAGCTCCGGGAACTCCGTGAACTTGTCCTCGTCGTCCATGCGCAGCGAGCTGCAGTTGAGGTTGCAGAAGGCCTCGCTGTCGCGCAGCAGCCGGTAGAGGCGCAGCGACACCTCCAGGTACTCCACCGTCTCCTTCCACTTCTCGCCGGTGTACTGGTCCAGCGCGTACTTGTACGCCGAGTCCAGCGGCATGAGCTCGTGTCTGGGGAAGCTCCGAAAGCTGTACTTCTCGTACTGGCAGTAGGCCGAGCAGAATAAACAGAAGAACAGCACTAAAGTGGCGAACAGTTGAGAAGATGTTGAGGAGGAGGCCATCTTTCTTTTGAGCTTCTCGGGTAGCTATACGTCCCCAACTTTGCTTGTGGTGTGGGTCTCTCTCTGGTCTGGTCTTTAGCACCGCCTCAACTTGCACCACGTATCCGGACACATCACACCCTGCCCCCGGTTGACTGGGCTGGGGTGGGTCGGTGAAAGAGGGTGGGTGTTACTGGAGCTGCTTGCTCCTCCCAGTTTAAATCACTGTTGTGTTTACACTTTACAGCCGGGCTCAGTCTCATGTAACATTGGGTGAAAATGAGCAAGTTGGTGGAAGAAATACTCACAAGTAGAAGTCCAGAATTAAAAATGTACTTGAGTAAAAAAGTACTAAAGTAGTCTATTGGTATCAAAATATACTTAACAGAGGTAAAAGTAGGCTACTGATTGCGCAGAATGTCCCATTTCAGAAGTTTTCAAAAGCATAAAATCTATAAAGTGATGTAGCCCTAGAATATCTCCTGTTGTTAACTTAACTCTATGTAACAACAGGAGACATTCTAGGGCTAAGAAGTGATGTAGGTGTATGTTTTGTAATAATAATCAAAATCTACAAACAACAAAGTTTGCCTCTGAGATGTAGTGGAAGTAAAAGTAGGCCTACACAAAATTGGAAATACTTGAGTTAAGTTAAAAAATATATAAAAAAGCCTAAAAATGTTAACTTAACTTAAGCACAGTAGCACTAATATCTGTAGCACTAATATCTGAACATGATTCACTGATCACTATTCACTAGTAGTAGACAGAAGGTCTGATTGCATTACATTTCTCCCCCCTGAATTAATTCAACCTTTTTGGATTCGCAAATATAGCCAATATGTGTTTAGTTGTGTTTTTTTTGCACGTTTATTTATATCTTCAGTTCAGTCTCTTTACAGTCAGACTGTGGATGTTCCCTGACCACTAATTAGACCCCTGGTGGTCCAGAGACAGAGAGAAACGTCATAATAGCAACCCCCTCCCATTGCCACGTAGAGACATTCCTCCCTGGGAAATAGAGGGGACCCCCCTCCTTTTTTTTTATTATATGAAACTCTAAAACTTAACTAAACTTTTAAGATCCTAAAGTGCGATGCCTTCTTAATCCTTCCCCCCACACAACCTTTTAAACAGCGAGGAATGCGCTCTGGGCTCAGTGGGCTGGGGGCAAAATAAAAATGAAAGTTTGGACGTTTGATTTTTAGAGGCGGGGTCCAAAGGGATCTTCAGGACAGTGGGAGAGCCCTATAGCTACTACGCCACACAGTACAAATACCGAGTGATCGTTTAACCCCCACCCCCGACTGTCCGACAGTGTACCAAACGGAACCAAACGGACCATTGCACGGGCTCCACTGACACTCTGGATTTCACAGTGTACGTTACCACGTTTACACATCCGAGACGCCAAAGTGCGCATGAGCAATACGTGGTGCCGCAAAAAGTGCTTCCATTCAATCCGGACGGTGAGGATCAGAGTCAGACCCGGGGAGGAGATCAACTACAGACGGAGAGAGCCGAGGAACCGAACCAGCCGACCCGGACCCGTGCGTGCGAAACAGAAGACGGTGCATCAGTCATACAGTCGGGTTTTGACGTTATAGAGCTAGTGCTAAAGGGTATGAAAATGTTTCCGTGCGTGCACGGGATGTTGTATCTGTCGGTTCTGGTGGCGTTCTGCGCCTGTGACGCGCCCCCGGTCCCGTTAGACGACATCGTCATAGAGAAGACCTTCGTGCCAGAGCAGTGCGTGCGCGCGGTCAAAGTAGGGGACTTTGTCAGGTACCACTACAACGGCGTGTTCCCCGACGGCAAGAAGTTTGATTCCAGGTGAGTTTTTTATTTTTACTAGCTAAAACTTGTTTTCCTCTGACTTCAGACTAGCTGCTGCTGCTTCGCACGGATGTGTTTGTGTGTGTGTGTGTGTGTGTGTGTGTGTGTGTGCCCGATGGGGTGGGGGGGTTTGCCCCGTGAGCCACGCAAGCAGCAGCCACAAGACCAGAGCTCTGTTTCTGAACAGTCTGATAGCACCCTGGTTCTGAGGACCCTGGTTCAGGGCTATTGCAGTGATGTAAATGGGTTTTCAATGTAATTGGTACAGTACTGAGTACAGTAAGGACCCCTGGAGGCTGACATGATTGCGTCCTTTCTCAATTTAGAGATTCTAGCAATGCAGGACGCAGGCTATTTGCATCACTGCTATTGGTTCTGTTCTGGAGACACAAGGTTCTGAAGACAGACAGGCTGAGGCAGGTCTCAGGTTCTTATCAGACAGAGCTGTGGTTCTGAAGACAGCTCTGGTTCTTGTCTGGACTGACTAATATTACTGACTGTGTGTGTGTGTGTGTGTGTGTGTGTGTGTGTGTGTGTGTGTTTCAGCTACGATCGTGGCAGCACCTACAATGTGTATGTGGGTAAGAAGCAGCTGATCGAGGGAATGGACAAAGCACTGGTGGGCATGTGTGTCAATGAGAGGAGACTGGTCAAGATCCCCCCACAGCTGGCCTATGGAAAAGAGGGCTATGGTAAGTGTGTGTGTGTGTGTTGTCTTGTGTCTGTGATGGTCTGTTTGCCTTTGCCACACAGAAGAAGACATCTTTGATTGGTTATTTGTGTACAGTATGAACCGGTTTTAATCTAGGGGTGGCGGTGGCTGAGCGGACATCAGAAGGTTGTCAGGCTTCATGTCAAAGTGTCCTTGAGCAAGGCACTTAACACTGCACTCACGGCCCAGGCCGTGGCGGGCCCAGGCCGTGGCGTAACGGTCTGGGCACCTGACTGGTAATCCAGTCGCAGTGTGCCGCGGGTTCGACTCCCGAGCCCGACACGGCCTTTACTGCATGTCATCCCCCCATCTCTCTCCCGTTTCCTGTCAGCCTACTGTCTGTCCCTTCAAAAATCAATAAAAGGCGTAAGCCGCAAAAAAATATATCACTGTGACATCATAGACCAGGAAGTGGGTCTGAGGTCTCGTCCCTCTCAGTATATGAATACTGGGCCCTGGTTGGTTATAGCCTGGTTCCAGACGAATCTGGTTGGCCGTCACCATTTCGGCCATGAAGTCCTCCCACAATCGTGAGGGATTGGGGCAATATGCATTGCAAAGGCAGATGAAGGCTGGCTATACTACGCGAGGCTAGGTCTGAGGTGCTGAAGATCTTTAATTAAGTAAAGATCCTTGTTTATAACAACATAGACAATCACCCATCCTTGGTTCTGGTGACTCATACTGCCCTCCTAGTGTTTTTTCAAGTACCTTTTTCACTAGTTTGTAATATATATATATATATATATATATATACACACACACACAAACGTGTGTTTTCGATGAGTCTATCATGGCACTTAAATGGAGTTTGAAGTTACAATGGGTTTATATAGGAAGGGGGCGGGGCAGCTAAAATTAATATCAAATATCTCATATCTAATGAATCGTAAAAATCGTGTGAAGTGAGGTGGCGCCCACTGTGCAGTGTGCAAACATTAAAAGTCTATAGACTTAGCTGCCACATGATGTCATGAGTGAAAGCCAGACGTTGGATTGGCTAATGCTCCTCAAAAACGGTCTGGGGTGTTCACACTTCACAGAAGCCAGAGTAGATGATAAAATGACAAATAAAGTTAGAAAAGAAAAAAGTGGAATATCCCTTTAAATCTCTTGACCACAATGCCTCGATGATGTATTACCATGGTTTTTGTTCTTGCTTACTGTAAATCGCTCTGGATTAAGAGCGTCTGCTAAATGCCTGAAATGAAATTTTAGGTACAATATCCTTGGTTACAAGGAAGCAATATTACACAACTATTTGTCAATATAAATACACGAAAAAGGCCTAAGGGTCCTTGCAGAGTGGAATCACTGGATGCGTTTTTCGGAAAACCGGTGGAAAAACAATGCTAAATACGTGAAAAATGCAGCAGTGTGCAGGGACCTTTACCCATGATGCACTGTGTGGATGGACAGTGAGAGTTCAATTTAGGCATTAGTTTGTAGTTTCATTAATTTAGGCCTGACCTAAAAATTTAAAAAATCTTCTAAATATTTTCACGATTTCTCAAAAATAGCAGACCTACAAGCTCGTAGTGCGCCACTCGGTGGCGCGCTATGAGCGTGTAGATCTGCTATTTTTCAATAGCTAAATTATAACATAATGTTTAAAACACCAAAAGGGGTTCCTGCCCCAAAATGGGTTAATTAATTTCAGTAACTTATTAATGACTATAGAACATTATGCCCATATAAATAAAATGTTGCAGTATTAAGTAACAAATCCCACGAGACTGCAAAAGAAAAAGCAGTATTATTTGGTAGCGTATGTTGAGCAGTGAATTTGACAAAGCAGAAACCACTGGTCCCCTATGAAATAATACACTAAAGTCTCTAGCAGTGAAGTCAATGAGTCTACAGACCCAGGGAAGGGTGGGAATGTTGTTTATGAATCCAACCTTGGTTGGAGATTGGTGGTTAAGGTTAGGGTAAGAAAACAGATTTAATACTAGACAAAGTGCCAATCGGCACAGGTCTCCACCAGGGCAGGTCAGGTTGTGGCCTCATGGTGGCGCTATAACAGGCTGTTGAGGAAGATTTGGGCCGGAGGTTCGTGTTGGAGGGATGCAGGTACAATGTTTTTCCATGTGTGCATACATAAGTTGTATACAGATCGATGCAGTTATAGCTAAAAACAGGAATTGGCCTGTTATAGCGCCACCGTGAGGCTGATTTTGAGGAAAAAATTGTGGCATGTCGTCCTCGGCCTAGTGAAAATGTGCGTGTATAATTTAACGGAAATTGCACACTGTGTTTGTGATTTGTGGCCTTTTTTCGAAATGGACGAATCGTGTGAGCTTTGGAAGCCAATCTTAGCCAATCAGGATGGAAGATGGGAAATGGTCCGTGTTGATCACATGACTATGGAGATAGTGTATACCGATTTGCGTGAAATTTGGATAAAATCTGAAGGAGTAATAATAGAAATATGTCGGCCTCCTGGTGGCGCTATAAAGAGCAGATGTGAAAAATTCCAGGCAAAGGTTTTTCCTTGGCCTCTAGGGAGTTGGCATACAAAGTTATCCACAGATCCGTGCAGTTAGAGGTAAAAACACTTTTCGGCCAGTTATAGCGCCACCTTGAGTCTGAGTTGAAATTGTTCATGTGGCATTTCGTCCTCGGCCTAGTGGGAATGTGGGTGCACAATTTCACGGAAATCACGCGATGTGTTCATGATTTGCAGCATTTTGTTTGAAACTGAGCACTCCTGTGAACTTTGGAAGCCAATCTTAACCAATCAGGATGGAGTGTGAGAAATCTGAAAGACCGGTTTCGTTGAATGGCTCTAGAGAGACTGTGTACCAATTTGCGTGATGTTTGGACAAAATCTGTAGGTGTACTGTGCAAAAACTTGTTTTGCACAAAGCGGCCTCCTGGTGGCGCTATAACAGGCCGTTCTGGAAAGTTTGGGGCAGAGGTTCATCGTTGGCATCCAGGGAGTGTGTGTGCAAAATTTGGCATCGACCGGGTTAACGGTGGCCGAGATTAGCTGCTCACGGACACACGGACGGACGGACGGACACACACACGGACGGACGGACACACGGACGGACGGAGTGCAAAACATACTCTCCCCACATGCCTACGGCCTGGTGGAGACAATAATATGTATTGACTGTTTGAGTTCACTCACTGCCCAATCACCGCAATGCATGCTGTATTGTGACTGTCCTGCTAACTGATCCACTGCAATTCCTGTGGATCATTAAGCATTCTGTTAATTTCAGTGGAAACTTAAGTACCGCAACAGTGGCAGAGATTATGTTTATTGCGTTGAAATCAAACCAAAATCAAAGCATCTGTAGTAACTGGTCTGGTTTGTGTAATTGTGTATTAGCATGGCTACAGGCTACTGTGTTCTGAGTCACCAAAATTAAAGGTGTCGGTGTGTTGGTGTGTGCCCATGAATGTGGTAGATAATTGGAGAAGACAAGAAAGGGGAAGGCTTGTGCTAACATGTTCAGGATATTTTTTTTGCAATACTATAGCCTATATGACAGACTGAGGGAGAGAGATAGAGAAAAGAAGGAACACAATGTGACCGAAGAAAAGGAGACGGGAGGGCTTTGCAGGAGGAGGCCCAGTGACAGTGAGTCTGAGCACTGCACACTGAGCTGCCAGCTCACCAGTGTAGTGTAGTAGTCTGGGTGTAATCACTGCCCTGCCCTCCTCCTTTTGTGCAGCGTGTTCCCCCTCCTCCCTTTCATGCCTGTGTGGCAAAAAACACCCCCAAGGAGGTATTAACTTACATGACGCTGTGTTTTGCCTCTTTTTGTTTTTGGCATGGATCTTCCTTGTGATCGTTGCGTCGTACCAGTAGTACCACTCGGTGGTTGCATGTGGTGCGAGGGGGAAACCTCGTGCAGATCGCTGCACTTTGCAGGCATCTCATTAGTGGTACATGTACCTCATTGATTTGTACAGTCTACCTCGCATGAGAGCAGCACGGTTAAATGAAGAAGAAGGAAAAAGTATATGCTGGACTACTGTTTGGCGTACATCAGTGATTCTTAACCATTTCAGGCTTTGACCCCCCCCAAATACCGGTAATCAGATTTGAGCTGGGACCTGATACATTTAGCACAAAGTTCTTAAATTGTCACACAATTGTTTGATCTGCAGCACTGATTAATATAATTTATTTGTATGTGTAAACTTGAAACATTATTGTACTGGAAAAATGTCTCTTTTCCCTGTGTGTGTGTGTGTGTACTGGAAAAAGGTCTCTCTCTCTCTGTGTGTGTGTGTGTGTGTGTGTGTGTGTGTGTGTGTGTGTGTGTGTGTGTGTGTGTGTGTGTGTGTGTGTGTGTGTGTGTGTGTGTGTGTGTGTGTGTGTGTCCATGAATGAGGTAGATAATTGGAGAAGACAAGAAAGGGGAAGGCTTGTGCTAACTTGTGTGTGTGTAAATTGCAGTAGTACACTATCTGTAAAACTTGCAATTAACATAGATTAAAAGAATAAAAAGATTAGATTACATGCATACACAAAACAGGAAGCGCTCAACAGAAGAACAAGTCGAGGTGTGTGTGTGTGTTCCCACCACGGAGTAACCTCGCGTCAGTGTCATCAGACTATACACCATAGCTATCCACCTCGAAGGTCTGGTAAGATGGACAGTGTCGGCAGGCCAATCAGAGGCAGGTGGGGCGTTACCATGACGGACGTAGTTTAGAATCATGCTGATACAACGTAATGTCTCTTCCCTCGAAAAACGTAAAATTATAATAATGAAAGTTGGTCACAAAAAATAAACCTCCCTTCCTCCTTCTCTCCCTCCCTCTCTCAGGTGACCTCATTCCCGCTGACTCCATCCTGCATTTTGACGTGCTGCTCTTGGATGTGTGGAACCCAGAGGATGGCGTCCAGAGCAACACCTACCACACGCCCGAGGTCTGTGTCAGGAAGGTGGAGGTGTCCGACTATGTGCGTTACCACTACAACGGAACGCTGCTGGACGGGACTCTGTTCGACTCCAGGTGAGACGCGCCTTCGCAGCAGAGTAGCTCTCCTAGGATTTCTCTCTCCTTGTACTCCTTCTTGACATCTTTTCTTTCGATTGACGCTAGTGATTGACAAAGACATGGCTTCCTACTATGCAGACATATCTTCGTCACTCTGTAACAAACAAGGGTGACCAAAGGTTAACAACCTGTGGTCACGGCTCACAAGTTGGGTATCGCCGTTTTAGAATTTTTTTAAATAATTTAACATGTGAATTCACCTAATCTTCTAGTCACACCCGCCTGCGTACCTATGACACCTACGTCGGCATCGGGTGGCTGATCGCTGGCATGGACAAGGGCCTCCTGGGAATGTGCGTGGGAGAGCGACGCATCATCACCATGCCTCCATCCATGGGCTACGGCGAGAACGGAGACGGTGAGTTTCCTGCCACTTCTTCACACGTTACGCTGTAGATGACTTCAGCTGAATCACAGGCCAGTTTTATACTTTCTTGTACAATCGTGCAAAAGTGGCTGATCCAGCCTACTCTAGATCTGATATTTTCATCTTAAAAAAATTTACATGCCACAAAATAGAATTAGGAACGCTAGGAAGAAAGGTTAAAATAGATATGATCATTTCATATTATATATATATTTGGGGTATAGAATTTCCCTCATTTGGAAATTACTGCAGACAAAGTAGTGATATAGTAAATTAAGTCTATAATTCTGTAATGTCTCTCCATGACGTGTCTCCTGGTGGTTTATTTGTCTCGTCCTTCGTGTGTCTGTCCCCTTGCAGGAAGTGACATCCCAGGACAGGCCTCTCTGGTGTTTGACGTGGTTCTGCTGGACCTCCACAACCCCAGAGACGGCATCACGGTCGCCAACCAGGAGGTGCCGGAGCCCTGCGCCAGGAAGACTGTTGAAGGAGACTTTGTGCGTTACCACTATAACGGCTCACTGCTCGATGGAACCTTCTTCGACTCCAGGTGTGTGTGTGTGTGTGTATCAGTTTGTCTGTTAGTGTCTTAATGCAGGTGTTTGTCCGCGTGGGGGTGGAGTTCACATGATTATTTTGGGAGGGTCACGGCCTGAAAAGGTTGAGAACCACAGCCATAAACAACTGAAAAAATCACCTGTGTGAGGAGGGGCTAACGCACGTTGATCCTTTTTACTGTTGAAAAGACATATGGGTCGACTTACTCAGTGATGAAGCATTAGGTCATGATGACTCATAACTCTTTGTGTTACTGTTTCCACATAAAAATGGTTTTGGATCATTGAACTTAACTATCATTTACTGCATGATGAAAGGCAATGTGTGCCTGCCCTGCTGTTACTCATTTTGTCCACAGGGTGGCAGCATCTCCTCATTAACCAACAGGGCGAGTGAAAGGAGATCTGAACCTTTCTTGTTTGATGCCATCCATTTATTTTATAGACATCCTGCATGTGAAACTTTTTAAAATGCCCCGAGTCAAGCCACAATGCCACGGTGTGTGAGCGGAGTTCATCCCGAATGTTGAACCATGGAACGCTTTACAATTTGTTATGGTGTCAGAGCCAGTGTTGGGCAGTGTGTATAGATTGTGTCCATGGCAGGGAGATTGAATCCAATAATTCTCTCCGCACTTTTGACAGCTCGTTGCAGCGATTTCCTCTCAGCTTGTATTGGGTAGTGTTTCCAAACCACACCGTGATGCCACTGAGGACCAAGTCCGGCCTTCTTCAGCATCCTAATAAAGTACAGCCGCTGCTGTGCTTTTTTCACTGTAGCAACAGTGTTTTCCTTCCAGCCCAGATGTTTTGACACATGAAGGCCAAGGAACTTGAAGCTGTCTGCCTGCTCCACCTCTGTCCCCTTGATGGTGAGGGGTTCCAGTGTGTGTGTGAGGTCCCTTCCTAAAGTCCAGAATTACTTACTTAGTTTTGTCCACGTTGAGGACGAGGTCATTGTCCTCCCCGTGGCTGATGATGTTGTTCACCTGTTCCCTGTACGTTGACTCGTTTCATCCCTTAATAAGGCCCAGGATGGTCGTGTCATCAGCGTACTTTATTATGATGTTACTCTTCTGAGTGGAAACCCAGTCATGCATGTACAGGGAGTAGAGTCTAGGACTTAGGCAGCAGCCCTAAGGTGTTCCAGTACTAACTGTGAGCTGTGAGATTTAAGTTGATTTCTGTTGACATGTGTGCGCACATGGGCTGGTAATCTAGCAGTCACGTGTTCAAGGTGGTATTGCACATCACCTTTTCGGAAAGGGTGGTGGTGCGTAGCGAAAGTAATATAGCAATGTAAGGAGTAATGAAACTAACTAACTTATTACACTTCTACAGTAACACTGTTCAGAGCTGACAACATCCTTTGGCTCAAGACTACTATTATCTAACTCCTAGAAATATCTCTTTGTAACATTTTCCCTTCTTTTGGCAGCACATTGTTTTGGTAATATTAGTGGCTAATCTGTTAAACTCAATAACAGAATGTTTGATGATTCTGTTCAAGGCTGAATTACTGTTAAATGCCAGCCAGTTTAACAGTTTAATCAAGCATAGTGCATCTTTGAATAGTTTCCCTTTGCAGAAATAGCAACAGTGTCTGCAGTTTATACCTCCCGTTTGTCTTCTGTCAGACGTCATAAAACGGCTTTGTGTGCTGAGGTGAGGTGACCACATCACCGCTTATCCCCCACACAGCTCAGTGGTGTCATTTTGTATTTATTCCCCACCCATCGAGGTAGGTTTCTATGGTTGATGGCTAACATTGGAGCATGTAGGGGCCTCGGGCTTAACCCATTCTGACCTGAGATCAGATTCATACGAGGTTTCCGCCGGACACACACTGGTCTGATGAACCCATTCTGACCTGAGATCAGATTCTAAAAATGTCAGTCGTTCTTCGATTTTTCAAAAAATAGCAGACCTACAAGCTCGTATCGCGCCACTCGGTGGCGCGATATGAGCTTGTAGATCTGCTATTTTTCAATAGCTAAAGCATAACATGATGCTGACACCAAAATGGGTGCCCGGTCAGAATGGGTTAATTTGTAGTGGCTTCAGATGATGCACTAAAAGGGTTGTCACTAAATCACAGCAAATCAGATGATCCAAATCCAATACGTGGTTAATTGTGGAAATGCACAACGTATGTCCCAACCCTGCCACTTTGAATACATACACCTTTAGTGCCCTGAATGTTCCCCTGAACATTCCTAGTGTGTGAAATGTGTTCTGCCGTGTGCAAATTTGTCTCTCTCCCTCCCCACCCCCTCAAATTCTAAAGTTTTGGCCAGGTCTCAAGGTCTCCCAGCTGCCACATAAATGGTTTTACTTCATGTCCACTTTTATCAAACCTCCCACCGACAGTTCCGCCAGAGACAACCAGAGAGCTAATATCATGATCATTGCACCATCACACAACCACGTTTGCATAACAGGTTCTTACTGTGCCAGTAAAAGCAGATGTTGCTGCTCTAACTACTATTATTATTGATAGTAGTGCTGGTGGCGGTAGTAATCATTTAAGCCAGGGATTCTCAAATCCTTTTCTGAGTGTCATACAAGGAAGGAAATGCATTCTTAAAACTAAATGGGTAAAAAGAACCAACCATGTTTGCAGAGAGTAATGCTGAATTACTGTCATGATCATGTCTTTTCTGTCTCTCTGCATTGTGAGCTTGTAGTTTTGGTTTTGATTTAGTTTTTCGTACAAAAAGAGGTTTCACAATTATCGGGCCCGCAGGCAGAGGCTGTGCATGGCTATTTGGGGCTCCTTCCTTAGCATGGAAAGGTTTTGGGGACCCCCTGCCATATACGAGACAGCGGATTATTTATTACTGATGTTTGCTAATAACCGAACCATGCTGTTAATTTCACAGCTACTCTCGTAACCGCACCTACGACACCTACGTGGGGAAGGGCTACGTGATCGCCGGCATGGATGAGGGTCTGATCGGGGTCTGCATGGGAGAGAGACGCACCGTCATCATCCCACCTCACCTCGGATACGGAGAGGAGGGCACAGGTGTGTGTGTGTGTGTGTGAACAAATTGCAGATAGTAGTGCACTATCTGTAAAACTTTCAATTATAATAATAGATTACAAGAATAAACATTTATACAATTAGATTAGATTACATGCATACACAAAATGGGTGTGTGTGTGTGTGTGTGTGTGTGTGTGTGTGTGTGTGTGTGTGGCTACCTACTCCTAGCAGAGATAACTTGGTCATTAGTTCTCATGTTCTATGTTACTGCTTTTTCTTGTCCACAACGTTAGGAATATCATTTAGATGGCATGTTATTTAAACACGCACATGTGTACACAGTACACACACACAAATGTAAGAACCAGGAACTATCTAGTATCAGTCTTTCAAAAGTAATGACTTTTATCTATCATTTTTTTTCTTTTTCGTCAGGCACTAAGATCCCAGGTTCGGCTGTGCTGGTGTTTGACGTTCACATCATCGACTTCCACAACCCGTCAGACAGCGCGGTGACCATCACCACCCACAAACCCGAGCCGTGTGACAAACTGACCAAGAAAGGCGACTTTGTCAAATATCACTACAACGCAACGCTGATGGACGGCTCGGCCATTGACTCCACGTGAGTGAAGCCATAGTGTGTGGCAGAAATGATCTAGCCAGGTTTATACTGGAAACAAATGTGTCAAATAATGTGGTGAACATTCGGATGCATCTTTTGGCAAGCCTTTTGACAGGTTCCTGGGAACCAATCAGATTTGTACAGCAGATATATTACTATATTCTGTCATAGATAGGACAAGGTCACAATGCGTCACGCTGAACTTGTAGATCGGCTATTTTCAATGCAACTCCCGGCGCAACCAAACATATCTCTTCTGTACTAGCCCCTCATAAACATTTTTCCCTAGTTCTTATTTGTTGACGAAATTGTCATCATAGTCATCATAGCTTAGTTTCTATTTAGTTTTCGTCCCTGAAAGGTCTCACAGATACAGCAGAGACAGGAGGGTTTTCAGTTTGTTTGTGGAATGTGTGGGAGTCTGGGAGAGATTACAGTCACCTCAGGTGAAACCACCGCCGCAATACTGGCACGGTTCCCATGTTGGCTCTCATTCACCGCCAGCCTATAACACCCATTGATATCTATCACATTAAATGTATAGCACGGTTCCCACTTCCCACGCTGGTTACCGTTCCCATGACCTGTGTTCTTATCTAGGCTGAGGGATCGTAAACGTAGCACAGGCACCGTCTCTCTTTCACCACTATCCTATGAAACCCATCGAAGCGCTCATGTCACGTTAAACATTGACAGAATTATACTTTGATGCTTTGAGTCCGGCAGCCAGATATAGCATTCTGTCACCGTTCATTTCCAGGTCAATGTTGAGGTGGCGCTCGGTCTTAATGGTGCACAGCAATTATGTCACTTCCACGCGACCCATGGTTTGTTTGTTTTAAACCCTGCAGTAATCCGTCCATGTAAGGTCAACTTCATGGTGCTTATTAAGCAAGACACAAAGTGAGCTTACTGAAAAATAAATATTAGAACTAGCTAGACCTAATCAAATCACCCTGTCGCTTGTCACACCGCTTGATATAAATAGATAAAAGAACATAGTCCATGTTAGATTATGCCAGATCTGTTTGTCACTACTGCCCACTACTCATTATTCACATTTTGGTAAAACATTTTTCATAGGATTGAATATTTTATTGATCGTTGACACCCCACATTGCTTCTCTCTCTCTCTCTCTGTCTCTATCCTGGGTGTGAAGGCACAACTATGGTAAGACGTACAACATAGTCCTGGGAGCCAACCAGGTGGTACCAGGCATGGAGGAGGGACTGAAGGACATGTGTGTGGGAGAGAAGAGACATCTGGTCATCCCTCCTCACCTAGGCTATGGGGAGAGGGGAGTCAGTAAGTCTCACGCACGCACTCACTCACTCACTCACACTGGTGCTTGTGCTTCACGCCTGATCTCAACCGGTATACTGTGTGTGTGTGTGTGTATGACAGCTGATGAGGTCCCAGGCAGCGCGGTGCTGGTGTTTGACATTGAGCTCGTAGAGATGGAGGAGGGTCTCCCTGACGGGTACATGTTCATCTGGAACGATGACGTCTCCCCGGACCTCTTCACTGAGATGGACAAAGACGCCAACCTGCAGGTGGAGCCCTCTGAGGTACGTGTCATCAGTGTGTGTGTGTGTGTGTGTGTGTGTGTGTGCGCACGCGCGCATCCCAGAAACGGTTCCCTTTGTTGTCTGCCTGCCTTTCCTATCTCATCTGCCTGCCCTGCAAACCCAACACATTTTGTGGCTAATGCTAGTTGACTTCCACACAATTCAACGAAGACCGGTAGACTGATACACAACTCCGGGACACAACGCTCAAGGCCATACATTCTTTGTTCAGTGTAGAGTTCTCAACGGGCCTGTAAACTAAGGCCAGGCCCTAACTGGGACCTACTGGGCACGAGCCCAGCAGACTGGACCATTGTCGCCCGTTGTTCTCTAATAACACGGGCTAGGAAGGTCTGACGGCAACAAACTAGATGCCTGAGCAAAGTTCACTTTGAGCTGCCTCGCCTCGTCCACTGCCATGTCCGTCCGTTAGGCCTACAGGGGCAGTTGAAATGTATTTTTAGTAGATTGTTTTATTTTATTTCTTTTTTCACTTAACCCGAGGCCAGCCTGGCCCTAAAACGTCGGGTAGGGTCGGGTTTGGGCAGAACTCTTTTTTTTTTTTTTTTTTTTATATATTTATTTATTCAGGGAGATGTACAAAGTTAGTTTTACATCGTTATTGTTGTTGGTGATATTCCCTGTTTTTTTTTTGTTTTTTTTTGTGCAAACCCTTCCCCTTAGGTTGGGCAGAGTGACCAAGAGTGGTCACGCTTGCCCAGCCTACCCTCCCGTTCACCCTCCCACCCTCCCATGGGTCGTAGGGGAGGCAAAACATAATTAAAAAAAAATAATATATATATATATATATATATATATATATATATATATATATATATATATATAGTAAAGTAAGCAAGATAAACAAAAGAGAATAATGAATGAATAAATAAAAAATAAATATAATAAAGGAACGTGACAAACAGAAAATAAGATACAAACATTTACCAAATAGACATTCGTATAATATAGCCTACTGCATACCTCCTTGGGAAATTGAAATTGATGCTGAGTAGTTAGATGAAATTATAACTGATCGCTCGGGGAAAAAAGATTTGGGTAGATATAACGGAATAGTTTGAAATAAGTACAACATTTTTGGCAGGATGGACATTTTAATAACGTTGATACGACCCGTTAGTGTTAGTGTTAGTGTTTTCGTCAGTTTTAGTTGACAAAATCAACACCGCTGACCACCCACCACGTCCGAGGCAGGCAGAGGACACACACCTGGCTCCCGTCAGAAACATAGTTTGAGCTGACTGCGCTGCTCTCTACATCTGTAATGTTGACATTTCCAACTGCAGGTGTTTTGCATCTCTCCTTGTCCTCTTTGTTCAGGTCCTGTTAGAGCCAATCTGCCGAGGGCTGTAGTCAGACCCTATGGTCACCTGTTGGCCACTAGATGCACTGTGGCTGATGTTGTCGTTGTCAGATTTACATTGTGTGCTCATTAAATTTACATCTCGTGCTTTTCCACCTGATGCTCTGAGTCTGTCATGCATGCATGCGCACGAGTACATTCATGCACACTGCTGTTACTAAGCCGTGTGGAATTTATGGACAAAATACTATATAATTGTTTTTCCTTTCCTATTTTTCCTTTCATATCTCACATCTCCCATCTCACTTTTCCCATGTCATCGTTCCCATCTCGTTAATCTGACCTCTCCTGTCTCCCCTCACCTCTCCATTTGTTCCTAAATTGCCTTTCATATCTCACCTCTCCTATCTTTTTCCTCTCTCGTTTTTCTTTTTCGCCTCTTATATCTTGCCTTTCCTACCTCACCATTCCTATCTGACCTCTCCTACCTCACCATTCCTATCTGACCTCTCCTATCTCACCTCTCCTATACCATTTGTTAGCATCTTGTCTTCCTTCTTTTTCTTCCCTTGTTTTTACTTTGTCGCCTTTCCTACCTCGCCTCTCCTATTTCGTCTACTGTATCATCCTAAAAGCAGATTCTCTACTTTCCTCCCCCTAGTTCACTGACTACATCCTGCGGCAGGTGAACGAGGGGAAAGGTCGCCTGGCGCCCGGCTTCGACCCGTACCGCATCATCGACAACATGTTCTCCAACCAGGACCGCAACCAGGACGGAAAGATCACAGAGGACGAGTTCAAACTGAAAGCGGACGAACCGGTCGATCACGACGAGCTATGACGGCCCTGAAGTCTAAAGATCTGTCTCAGGTCGACGGTGGGGAGGGTTGGGGAACAGATTAAATGTTTGGGGGGTGTGGGGGGTGGGGCGTTGAAGGAATGAGGATGGGGCGGATGATAATGATACATAATGTACACACTGTACAGTAAGGTCAAATAGTAACGGTCAATTTATGCTTTGAGCTTCAAGTGTCTCTCAACCTTATGACTTCTGAACAGTCACAGTGTCTGCGACTCGCCGACACGGCAATGTTGCCACAAAACGTAGACAAGGACGTGGATGTAGTCTTGTGTGGCAAACATAATTTGTCGCTTTGACGTCACTTTCGTCCTGCGACATGTTGGTTGAAACTTGTCGCTCAGAGCATGAATTGTTCGTATAAGTGTAAGCTAATGTTTTACCACTGAAATGATCCAGGGTAAAATATAGTTTCAATAGGGTTCTGAAGAGAGCATGCAGTAAAATCCGGAGTATTAATTCAACCAGGGTCTGTCTCCTGGGGTTGCCCAGGTTGTCTCAGGCTGGATGAATGGTTCTGCAACGGCCTGGGTCAGAACTTATTCATTTGACAGGTCATGTAAAATTGTTACCTGCACGAGAGGGTTAAATTACGCCTCAGGATTTTGCTGTGTATGAAAGTGTGTCGAGGAAGAAAATAATCAATGTCGAAAGAGGGCAGTGTTCGTTGTTACAGTGGTTCATGGGGAAAATGCTTAATTTAAGGACAATGCGGTTGACGGCGGTTCCCTTTTTTTAATATGTCCTCTCACATCAAGTTCTTTCTGTATTTTGTTTCACGTTTTGCCATTGTTGTGAATTTTCTATATTGAATGTGATTTATTTGGTGAGAAAAGAAAAGGAGCCAAGAACACTCGGTACACCGAAGGCACGATCTGAACGAACAAGACAAAATAGAATAGAGGCGAGGAACTAAAGATGATGTGTTCACATGCAGGTAGATTCTGTCTGAGAATACAGGGGAGAAGAGAGCTGCACTGGAGACAACCATTTTTTGTATACATTATTTCTTTATTTTTTTTACCCTAAAGAACCATCGTCCCACTCACTCCAATCTCAGATTAAACCAGTGCCTTATTACGCCGGGGTTGTGTGCCAGTGTTGTGTGCCAGTGTCACCGCGGAAATAGCCCAAATATTGGCTCACAATGCATTGCAAGCTTGTAGATAGCCTATTTTCTGTGTGCAACACTGCGTATAAATCAGGCTTTACTCATTGATGATGATGCACTCCGTGGATCTGTATCTCTACACCTTTTTATTGTTAACAATTGTCTCGTGCTTCCACTTCACTGGGTTCTCAAGCTTCCAGGTGAGCTTCCAACTGCTCACTCGGGAAATTCACCCCTTGGGTCTGAATTTGAGCTTGATGCCTCACTTATTTATTTGAGCAACAAGTACAAACAGGACGGCTTGATCAGCGGACATGTCCTCTGTATAGTGTACACACGTCAGGGTAAGATTTCACTACATTTGTGGATTACAGTGGAAGCTAAATGTGCTCAGATGTCACCTGTATGCTGGCCACATTTGCAAGACCACAGCTCATGATGACATGTGACACTGAAATGTCCCTGAATCCTGAAATGTTACTGTTGTAATTGGGTCTTGTATTAATCTTGATTTGATGGTTTTCAAGTGTATTATTGACAATTGTCTTGTCAAAACTTAGCATATGACCCTTGTGCATCCATGTTTCTTTTGCGTGTGTGTGTGCGTGTGTGCGTGTGTGCGTGTGTGTGTGTGTGTGCCAGAAATAACTGAGATTCTGTTTTGTTTTTGTTTGAATTATTTCATGCACAGGAATAGTGATGCTAATGTTGGTGCAAAGATTTAATTTGAATAAAGTTCCACTCCTAAACACACCTATTGTCACTGCCTCCGTTTCTCTTTCTAGCAAAATTCTAAATTAAAATTAAATAAAATTAAATAAATAAATAAATAATAATAATAAATTCAATTCAATTCACAAAATACGTCAAACAGTTTGAGTTACAGTTTAGTTTAAAATATTGAGTTCTTAGATGTAAATGGTAAACGGTATATTCCAGCACTGTTTTAGATTTAATTATTGATGCCTGGTGTAAGTACTGTGTGTGTGTGTGTGTGTGTGTGCAGTCCCACATTCTGGGATTATTGTCTGTATATTTATGTAAATTTGGTTAATGAAAAGACAACCAAAAAAACAAGCGAATAGAAATCAAATTGTAGATCTTGAGATCCACATGGCCCAGGGAATGGAGTTACACTTTGTTTCATATCCTGCCTCAGATTTGAACCTGGGACTCCTTCATTAAGTGCTAACATTTTTACCACTGTCCTAATAGAGCCTGCCTGCTTTCTCTGGGGACACAATCAGTGTTTAACCCGACACAGGATCTAACTCTAAAATGTCTCCATAGGGCAGGCTGGCATAAACGTCTGGGACACTATAAACTGCTAATCCAGTCTGACAGCTGGTCGTGCGTTCGAATCCCGTTCCCTGCGAGCCACGACCTTTGAGCTGTGTGTGCCCCCATCTCTCTCCCCATTTCCTGCCAGCCAAAACATATCTTTAAAATGTTTCAATAGAAGAGCAGGGAGACTACCCCAATTGTATAAATCAGGGTCTGCAACCTTTTTGAAATGAAGTGCCATGTTTTTATTTTCTAGATAGTCAGTGTGGCACACATTCATCATGTTTAATTATGACACCATGTCAAATATAGAAATATTTCCAGCATAATTTTTTTTATAATCTAATAACTTTTAAGATATTATTTTGGGCTTTTTGCCTTTATGAATAGATTACAGTAGTTTTTACAGGAAAGGGGGAGAGAGATATGGGTAAGACGCAGCAAGGGTCGTCGGGATCGGGACTCAAACCCGTGACACGCTGTCAGGCTGGATTACCAGCCTAGGTGCCTGGACCGCTTGGCCGGCCCAGGCCTTAATCTTTTAACTTCTTTTGAAATATTTTCTTTCACCTCAGTAGTGGACATTGTAATAATGTAATAATGATCATTGGACTCGGTTCAGATCGAGTTTGAATGAATGTGGAATTATGTGCAGGATTTTTGACTACATTTGGCTACATTTAAAAAAAGTAATTTTATGTTAATCCTCTCTCACACACTTATGCCAGGCACCCGAGCCCAAGGTTGCCTAATGCCTACCCCTGGTATAAATTATACTGTGTTAACACTATACTGAGTTAACACTACCAGAACACACACACACACACACACACACACACACACACACACACACACACACACATGCCTGCCCTGTCCTAGGTGGGTGGGGCTTAGGCCTAATGAGGCACACCTGGTCTGATTGGAGCAGGTATTTTAAAGCCTGGCCAGCGTGTCCTTTGTTTGTGGAAGCATGCTGGTGTGTTTGTCGTGTTCCTCCAACTACAATTGGATGCACTATGTAAGTAAGTGTTTGGTCTTATTGCTGTTTTCCTTATTCAATGGTGAATGGGTATGGTCTTATTGCTGTTTTCCTTATTCAATGGTGAATGGTTATTCTGATTTCTAAGATTTATTAGAGCATTGCTTTTTTTAATTGTTTTTGGGTTATTTTGCCTTATGGTTTAATAGTATTCTGTGGTAGCGTCAGCCAAGTTAAACGAGGACAATGTTGCAGATGTTTATCAACTTACCAATGCCAATGTGATGTTGACGTATACCGGCAAACAGAGCACCTTTTACACTGTCCTTAGAGCCGAAATGCTTGACTATTGGATATGGATGAGGTTGACCAGCATGATGGAGAGGAACCCAGGTGAGGAGCACAGCACAGGACTGTTAGCATTATCAGGCAGCCTCTCACATTCCCCCTTCAAACCAAAATAACCCTTCAATGTACATAAAACAGACTCCCCCACTTGTGATAGATTACCAATACCAACTGGAGGAAGTGCATTTAGAGAGCTAGGCTCCTAGTTTCATGCAAATCAGGTTTATTGTAGTGGTGCCCCTGGCCTGCACGGCTGCACCCCTCCTCCTCCGGCACCCACTCCCTTTGACCACAAATGGGGCAGCAGAATGCCTCGATGTGACTACTACTTTCTGACTCCCAGCTCACTGTGGTTATGTCTAACTTAACCTCACAATACTATATGCCTAACCTCAAACCCATGCCCACCAAAATGCAAAACACCGGGAGAAGAGGGAGCCCAGTAGTATAACTTGTTCATCCAAGGTTAAATTGTGTATTAATTAAATGCATCTAATGTACTGTAATGTATTATATCTGAGGCTGGGGTGGCTGTATAGAAACTCTTCTTCCTACCCAGTCCCAGGTGGGAGCATACCGGTAGGGCTGAACTTAATGGAGCAGGTCTTGTTTGGGCTAGTGTTTACTTGATTAGAGGCATGCTGTGTTTGTAGTAGCCTACAGTTTGCTCCTTCTCCACACTTGGAGTTGGATGCGTGTAGTGCTGCATGTAGCATATTTCTTCTCTCAATATGATTTGGCAATGTAAATGTAGTAGTTTGGAAAGATGAGTGGTGAACATTGCTCATCTGAGGATGACATAGAGAGAGGGCACTCTTCCAGTCACTCCTACAGTACAGTCCTTCACATACTACATAATAATTAATCATACTATTGTTCCATATACTGTTGAGTGCATAGCATACTATTTGTGGACAATGACATACTAAACAAACTATCTTTACACCTGGGGAAAAACTGAATCAATTCTTTGGTTCTAATAGTAATCTCAGCAAGGCAAATGGCTTCTTGGTTAGAGTGGGTGACAATGTTATCACACGTCAAGATGAAATTACCTACCTAGGTTCCATCCTCAAGGCTAATCTTTCCGGAGATAAAATGGCCACCAACATAATAAAAATAAGTCAACCAAAGAACAAGATTCCTTGAAGACCTTAACAGGAGCCCTCGTACAAGGTTTCTTTGACTATGCATGCACCTCCTGGTACCACAGCACCTAAAAGGCCCTTAAAACTAGGCTCCAGACTTCCCAAAACAAACTGGTCAGGCTCCTACTTGGCCTTACCCCCGACCCACCTCACTCCTGCCCACTTTGACAGGCTGGAATGGCTTAGGGTCGACGACAGAGTACAGCATCTTGCACTGGGTCTGGTCCACAAGATTCGATGCATATGTACCTGTCTAGATACTTCCTTAATGTTAACAAAGTCCACAACACCAGAGGGAGTGCAACAAACCCAGATTCGGCACAAACGAGGGACTAAATTATTTTCGCTCCTATGCCACCAAAATGTGGAACGCCCTACCAACAGTCATTAAGACATGCAAATCCCTTGACTCCTTCAAAACCGCTCTCAAAGGGCACCTACGGACGGCTGCAATTCGAAACTGCCCCCCCGTAAAATCTGAATCCCCTTTTCCCCTGCACTGTATATGTTTATTTCCCCTTTTTACCTCCTTTATGATGAATTCCTGTTCTGTTCTGTTCTTTGACTATACGTATAAATAGACACTTCTAGTGTCTATTTGTATGTCTCTAAATGTTTGGATGAATTGAACATGGTGGACCCTCTTGTAAACAAGTGTAATGCTTAATTGGGTCGTCCACTCCACTCACAGTTAACAGTCTTTGTATTGAGTTTGTGCTTGAAATGTACTGTAATTCTGCAAACTGTTATATTTTATATTAAATATTTATTTTAATCAATCAATCACATGGTATAGAACTCCATGAGATGTTAGGCAAGTACCCCATCTGGTGGCCAGCAGCCACTCCCACATACCACCCACCTCAGGCCCATCTACACAAACCTGCAGTCCCTCCCTGTACCTTTACTTCCTCACCTGGCTGTTTCCACCTTCCCTCATCAGCTCTTTGCCATACGACTGCATTCTTTCCACTCACAGATTGACAAGAAGTTAAGATGTGATTTTTTTTTCTTTTTTCTTTTTTTTTTTTTTAAGTGTGAGTGAGTGTGAGTCCCATCACAGGTTGTGCTCTACTACCGTCCGCTTGTTTGACCTTTCACATGGCATTGGAAAGTGGATTATTTCCCTGGCTCTTGTGGATTTGTTTTCCTGAATTGGCCAGCTCCTTATTTGGCTTTGACCCTTGCCTTCTTGTTTGTGTGCCTTGCCTCTCCTGTTGGGTATTTAATCCATTATTTTGTGGCATCGGGGTGGTCACAGAGGTTAAGTCCATGCCCGCCACACTGACGCCTGAGTTTGGATTTGTCCATGGTGCTGCTGCTGTTATATTATATAATATCCTGGCACCCCTGATAAACAAATGGCTGTGTTCACTGGTGGGAAGCCGGTAAGGGAGCTTGATTTCTGTCACTCGTGCTGGTTGGTCGGGGGGCACTTGTTCAGCAGGCAGCATGTTCCATCACCACACACATTACTTCCACCCTCCTGGGGAAACTCCTCACTGTCTGTGAAAAGAAGCAGCTGGCAACTTTATCTATTAAACTATTCATAATAATACATTTTATTTATAAGGCGCCTTTCAGGGCACTCGGGTCGCCGTACAGGTTAAAAGCAGAACAAAACACAGCTTGCAGCAGAAGACACAGGTCACGCAGAGTCATAAGCCTGCCTAAACAGGTGGGTTTTGAGGTGAGTTTGGAATATGGTGATAGAGTCCATGTTTCTGATGTCAGGGAGGAGGGAGTTCCAGAGGTGAGGGGCTGAAAGCTCTTGGTGGGTTCGGGGGGAGAGGCCAAGTAGGCGCCTTACAAGTTTGTTTTGGGAAGTCTGGAGCCTTGTTTTGAGGTGCTTTGGTACCAAGAGGTGCATGCATAGTCGAAGGAACCTTGTACGAGGGCTCCTGTTAGGGTCTTCAAGGTGTTTTTGTTGACCAGTGAGGAGATCCTGTAAAGGAATCTTGTTCTTAGGTTGACTTTTTTGATTACGTTGGTGGCCATTTTATCACTCCAGATTAGCCTCCAGGATGGAACCTAGATAGGTAACCTAGGTGTATGATATAGGCTACATTTAATAAATGGCTTTGTTTTCCTTTTTTTTTTTTTTTTTTACAGAATGAGAAGTTTTATTTCATGAATCCCCAGCATATTTTTGAGGGGCGCTCCTATATACAGGTTTAATGTTTGTTTTTAGTTCAATGTTTATTTTTAAAACGCCATTGACAATGAAGGGAAAATGTACGTCATCTTGTCAAACAAACCTTACGTTTCTGGCTGAATGAGAAACTTCCTCTTCTCAAAGGATGTGAAATGATGTTCAGTTAATTTTGAGTACTTTTGGACAACGAAAAAGTACATGTTGGTGTAACGTACATCAGTGCGTTTTAGAACAAGGCACACTCTCAAAGGCACAAGTTGTCAAGTCCATTTGACATAAGGGGCTGGATTTTGAAGATGCGTTTTACAATGGGGTAATACATAAATTGCCCTCGCTCTGCGCACAATCGTATTATGAAAGGCATATCGGCCCGTGTTGAACGCACACACATATGGCATACGGCGTTCCTGAATATTTTAGCATTGTGGGAGTGTCCATATGTTAATTATTTTCACTTTGCGCAATTTGCTATTAACCCATTCTGACCGGGCACCCATTTTGGTGTTAGCATCATGTTATGCTTTAGCTATTGAAAAATAGCAGATCTACAAGCTCATAGCGCGCCACTGAGTGGCGCGCTACGAGCTTGTAGGTCTGCTATTTTTGAAAAATCGAAGAACGACTGACATTTTTAGAATCTGAATCTAGAATGGGTTAATCAGACCATTGTGCGTCCAGCGGAAACCTCGTATGAATCTGATCTCAGGTCAGAATGGGTTAAGCCCCTTGACCTAAAAACACTCAGCGCATAACGTGGGTCTGACCACCTCATAAACGCAAAAAGCACTGTTTGATTTTACACTTGAGCGGCTCTGGGAGGCTGCTGGAGTGTTGCCATGTCTGTTTATTATAAGCGGCTTCTTTTTCTGTAAAGTTGCTTGTAAATATTGGTAGTTGTACTAGTTGTGGTTGCTTTTCTTGTTTCTAAAGTGGTTATTTGGGCTTTTCTCCTAATGTTTGAACCAGTGATCCTCACACAGCACATTCCCATGTCAAGGATCCCCAGATGAATGCATTTGCCCAACTAAGGACGGCTAATCCAAAAATTAAATTAAAAATTTCCAAGATTACTTTTGAAAATAGCAGATCTACCAGCTCACAATGCATCACATTCATTCATTAAAACTATGAACTCTGACTGCAGGGGGATATATAATGATCATTATAACAATGTGCAAGAACATATTTAAAAAGAAGGAAGAACTTTATAGAGTTATAGACAATCAAAATATGTTTTTTTTATTAATGTGGTGTCATTAAAATTAATCTGGATATGGCAGACTCACTATCTAGAAAATAAAAACATGGCACTTCATTTAAAATAGGTTACAGACCCCTGTTATATGCGCTTATCTTTATAGACCTATTTCCTTGTTTCTATGAGACATGGCAACAGCCTCTTTTTGCGTCTTTTTTTGTAAAATGTTGAGCTTAGAAACGGCCATAATTCTTTCATTTCTCAACCTTATAAATAAATAAAAACATCTCCATAATCCTTGGGAAGTTTGCTTTCATATGCTTCTTCAATAAAATGCTACGAGCGAAGACCATATACCATCGGGGCCACAGGCACAGCATTAAGCAGCAGCATTCAACTCATTCCTTCATCATGACTTGAATGAAATAAAATATAATAAACGTTATTTTACTGGCGTTTTTTAATAGAAACAATTTATTTTGAGGCATAAAGGTGACAGCATGCAGTGCAATAGGAATAATTAACCCAAATGTGACCATGTCATGTCTTCTATGGTGCCAGCCTGAAGAAATGTAATACCACGATCCCCAAAGTACGCATTCCGTATGTGACATCAGCTGACTGGTAAAGAGAATAGAAAGGACATGTTGATTGGGTACGTCTCAAACACTCCTTAAACACTCCCATGACTAATTCAAGGCCGTTTTGCGCAATCCACGGGGTGTCGAAAGCGCTTCTTAACATGCCCAAAATTGCTATATGACATACCATACGCCCCCAGCTCATAAAACTGTAATATGATATGTAATATTATTTGAACTGGTTAATGGAGCCCAAGGTGTCCAAGATGCCGAAAAGAAGGACTGCATTATGCTTATCGAGCCCTATCCCTGGCTCAGTTTGCATAAATACATTATATTGTCAGTGTTTAGTAGCATACTTAATATAATAAACATGGTGTTTTTTGCACACATACATACAGCATACCCTCTCATACATGTGACCTCCTCACTCACTCAACTCATGTGGGAGTCTAGAAGTCAAGTCAATCTTAAACATGATGTGTATAAAGTATGAGCATCACAACGACATAACAACAAGGCTATTCAGAGCTGGATCCAAAGGTCAGGGGTGCTAAAAAAATACCCATATATATGGAGGTAAACAATTAGGAACAGGCAAAGGAGGCAAGTATGTTCCCTGATGGCTCATTTTAAGACAGTCAAAGGGATTATTTTGCAGTAGTCACCTCTGCTCAAGAATGGCTAAATATTTAGTTTTTGTTGTCCTTTCTGGCCGACCCCTGCACCTTCTCCATACTGGTTGCTGATGGCAAAATCAGGTCACTCTGTCTGCAATAATAAGCCCTATGTCATATCTGTTAAATGGGTTCTATATGGCATGGTAGTTGAATAGGTTTTGCATGTGCACACATGGTGTCTGGTTCAGGATCTGACTGTGTAATTTACCTAGTCGCCCTTGTAGCCTTTGCTGAAATTAAGTTGGAGGTCCAGGCAGTTGTCGCTCATCCAAGAATTTTAATGGTCAAGACGGCTTAACTAGTTGCATCAAATATGACACTCATTTGCTCCATAGTGACAGCTTGAGATGCAGCCAACAGGCCTTCCGCTCAGGCAGCTCGATCCTGCCTAGTCCTTTCCATCTCACTATCGGTGACATCTTTTATATAACATGGACTTGTGGGTGTGTTCATGGTCACCTCAAAGGCATATCCTCTGTGTGTGTGTGTGTGTCTAATCAATGTTGACACCTCGCCCTGACTTCTGAAGTGAAAACTCCAGGTGGTTATCTGAAACAACAGGAAAGAGTTTAAATGCATTGTAAACAGAGCAAAGATAAGATTAGGATTTAAGAAATTCAGATGCCTGATGTCAATTCCTACTTCCTAGACTAGTGTCTGCCTATGTAATTTTGGAGGATAAAGTTAAAACGTGTGTGTGTGTGTCTCGTCCGGCCTAGCCTCGGTACCAGGCTTTCATTTTTGTTGGTGCAAAAATGTAAAGCCTGGAGGAACGCATTGTCCGCTCTGGTCTAAAAGTGGGAGTCAACCCTTCCGGGTGGGCGTCGCTCCAAATGATGTGACGTAGCGCTGCACTAGGGGGGAGAGGAGGGGCCGGGGGTGACGGACAGATCGATGAGATCCAATCAGGGCGTGCGCAAATCTGAGCCGCGACCCGCCCCTCTAGACCAGAAACCTAACACGTTAGCTCAGGCTACGTCCGGCCTAATCCCATTGCAAATGATCAATGTTTTGAGAATCCATTAAGAGCTGTTCTCTTCTGCAGGTGTGTAGACTGTGCACGTTCATACTCGGTGTTGCTTCTTGCTGTGGCGTCAAGGAGGGGCCCTGAGGCGTTCTCAGGCCCCCCAGGGGGCCATAGATTCGGGATTCAGCCCTGTTTATTATTGGGCACATTTGAACATCTGATGATGGGGACAATAAGGCTTAAGCTGTATTTTTCCATTGCACTAGGGTTCCGTTTCATAGCATCTATCTACTGTGGCAGTCTGGAAGTACAGTGTATACTGTACTTCCAGACTCTCCTCTATAGGAGAACAAAGGGCAATGTCCCTGACTAGTAGGATTTATTGTGCCAGTATCTTACATAAATTAATGTTTTACTAAACTTTATCACTCTGCGGTGAGGTTAGGTGCTTTTTGAGTGGTCTGTCCGAGCATGAAAACAGATTGGTTGGTTTTCACCATTTCTCAACCGTTTCGGATGTGGGGCGGCTCGCTGGAAACGGCCTGGCCGCATTCCTGGGGGTCTGGATGTTCCAGGGACCCCCGGAAAACCCCACATGGTAACTCTGTCATTTCTCAACCGTTTCGGACGTGGGGCGGCTCGTCGGAAACAGCCCGGCCCCCTGGCTGCATTCCTGGGGCTCTGGATGACCCAGGGACCCCTGGGGACCCCCACATGGTAACTCTGTTATTTCTCGACCATTTCAGACGTGGGCGGTTTGCCGCAACTGGGCCAGCCCCCTGAGCACGTTCCTGGTGGTCTGGATGTTCCAGAGACCCCCCCCCCCCCCCCCCCCTGGGGATGCCCAGGGACCCCCACATGGTAACTCTGTAATTTCTCGACTGTTTCGGACGCATGGCGGCTTGCCGGAACCGGGCCGGCACCCTGGCCACGTTCATGTGGGTCTGGAACTTCCGCATAATAGAGAAGATGGATCCCAACTGGACTACTATGGGGCCCAGTATTGTACCTGTGGCCAATCGGGGGGACGGGCACTTCAGGTCAGCGGCGACGACTACGGGGCCCAGGGGTAGCTGGAGCACCCCTGAAGAAAAGGGGAAGTTAGGAACACAGAATAGCATGACTGAGGTTTCGTCACACATTTATATGGGGTGGTGGGGGTGTTCTCAGAACAGGTATTCAAATGCTAATATAGTGGCTTTTGTTTTAAATTACAATTACACTACAATAATATAACTGTTGATCATTGAGTGAATCATAAAATGATTGTTAACTGAAATCGTACCACTGTTTATTAGCAAACTAAATGGGCACCCTGACAGTTATAAGAATAATTAATGTAAACCCTATGTGTACCGTAAGTAATATAATGTTCTGACTTGACGTCGAGTCAGCACTGGCAGCCTTCAAAGCTTGAACAAGCAGCAGCCATTGCCATTCTGTCAATCCCTTAGTAAATGAGATGTAAACTATAGAATTGTGTTCTCATATAACTTTGTGTTGAACTACATTAGCCTACATACTGATACTTTACATATCTCTTTCATCATGCATCTTTCCTGTGCACGTCAACATGCTGTTATCTCAAATCTGCTGCTGCGCCAGCCAGAAGGTTTTTCCCCAATACCTTTAGAAAGCCTGGCTGGTTTCTATTGGTTAAGACGGGTTATACTCGGTGCTCTGGTCCGGTCTAGATATAGACTATATCCGGTACTTTGCGAACACGAACTAATTAATTTTATCTGCAGACACCACGCAGCGTTTCCGCATCGGACGCATCGGACCGGATCAGCGAGCTGCAAAGCGAACTGATCCCAGGCGAGCTGCCTGCGGCCAGTGTTGCCATGTCTTGCTGTCTGCAATGTTCTAAGAGATTTTGGGGCTCGTTTTTCCTGTAAAGTTGCTTCCAAATAATATTGGTTTGTTTCACAATGGGGCTCGGGCGTTGTTTCTAAAGTGTAAATGCTTATTTGGGCTTGCTTCGACATTTTGTTTTCATTCTTATTTAAACCAGTGGTTCTTAAACATCGCAAGGATTGATTGATTTGAAATATTTATTAACAAGGAAGGACCCCATCCCCCAAATTTATCTGCAGAGTGGACCCCATCTGAACATCATTTTATGCCAGGATTTTTACAAGATTTGGTTTAGGATTTTACAAGATTTGGGTTAATAACGCGTTGTGGTAGTACTAGGTTGTGCTTGTTTTTGTAGACCTGGTTTCCCTGGTAAACCTAAACTTGGCAACGCTGCGACTTGTGTGACACATGTTTCAGTGTGATTATTCCGTCTCTGTCACTCAGAAGCGTCCCAGACTTCGCTCCCCACTAATATCACGGCAGCAACAACAACTTTAGATGAAAGCGTCTTCAGTGGTAAGCAGCGCAACGTATAGTCTAGTCAGTCACTTTGCACTTATTGATAATGGCTTTTTAACTCTTAACTTGACTCATTTATCGTTCATAAATGTGCGTGTAAGCGAATCATACAAAGGCTTAGTTTAGAAGATCGAGTTTCGTTTAGGAATCAAGACGTAAACAAACAACTACCGGTATAGCTAACGTTAACCAACGCATGCAACGCAACTCATTTTAGACGGTATAAATAAGGATGATATTGAGCCATTTAATTGTAATCTGCCAATTAATGGGGATTGTTTCTAAATTCTACCACCTGCCAGCCTGCACAAAAGGATGATATATTGTTGGTATTGCCTTAATGGATTGTCACGTCCAACCTGGTGCCTGCATTTTGGACATGGTCATGTTGAACGATTATAGAAAGAAAAAACATGTAATGCCCCCAACGATAGCTGAAACGTCTTTAATACAATGTGCATTTCATTTCAGCATAGCTCATGCTGCAGCTCAAGTGGTTACTGGTTGGTGATTGTAAAAGTATTTTACAAACGAGATTTCCTTTTAGGCGTTGATAATGATGTGATGCATATGGGCACTGCTGACTGCTCATGTCTAATGTCAGTTTATTTCACTTTCAGATGAATAGAGTGTCTAAATTGTTACAAAATATGCATGCATACACCATGGTGCATTAATGTCACTTATGTCTGTTGTGGTTTCTGGTTTGTGAAACCACCATGTATGTTATATTAACAAGACCTTTACATAAATTAAACACTTGAATTGTGTTTTTGGCATTGAACATTGCAACATAACAACTTTATTTTTATATGTTGTGTGTGTGTATCACAAATTGCACAGTGAGGGCAGATATGACGAATATCTTAAATATACGAAGACATCACACATTTACAAATTTACTTTGAATAGCTGATCTACTAGCATACAATGTGTCACAAAGTAACCTCGCCCACCAGGCTTTCCACCAACTCGGAGGAAAGCCTGGTCTCTGTTTAATTTCGGTATATGATCCGCTCTGGAGCGGATGATATCGTTACGTCATGTTCATGTTGTAGTATTGTTTTGTAGTCGACAGGCAGGAACAACAAACACGAACTTCCTTTTCCCTCAAACCGGAAGAATAACAAAAGCTCTCGTAGCCTGCAGCTTTTATTGAGAAATCGGTTTGAGGGAAAAGGAAGTTCGGTTTGTTGTTCCTGCCTGTCGAATACGAAACAATACTACAACATGACGTAACGATATCATCCACTCCCGCCCAGATCATATACCGAAATAATAATAATAATAGTCACAAAGTGATCTACACTTGTCGATCAGCTATTTCCGCACTTTTTGAATGTTTTAAAAAATGGAAATGATTATGAAAAAATAATTGTGACGGGCATAGGTTTATCACATTGGGGGCTGCCCTAAGGTTTGACCTCCCGTTAGTTCGACCGGATTAAGGTTGGTGAGGGATGCGTTAAAACAACTGGATTAAGGTTGGTGAGGGATGTGTTAAAACGACTGGATTAGGTTGGTGAGGGATGCGTTAAAACGACCGGATTAAGGTTGGTGAGGGATGCGTTAAAACGACCGGATTAAGGTTGGTGAGGGAATGTGTTAAAACGACCGGATTAAGGTTGGTGAGGGATGTGTTAAAACGACCGGATTAAGGTTGGTGAGGGATGCGTTGCTCCCCTGCTTGAGGTTATGTTTAGGTTAGAGATAGGGTTAGTAATGGTCGATCTAACGGTATGTGAACTTACTATCATCTACCATTCAATAACAGTGGTTCTGAAACTTTATCATTTCAAGGATCAACCATAAGTGTACAAATTTCAAATCAACTTTATATGTATAGCATATTTAAAAACTACTCATTGTACCAAAGTGCTTCACAGGTCGGAGAAAACGATACAATGCAGTGCAATACAATACACCAGTGTAAAATAAAGCGATAAAATCAATGCATAGTTATGGTACAGAGAAGAAAAACATTAAGAGCAGTTTAAAAGCAACAAACATATCCTATATAATAAAGTGCAAGAGCATCAGGGAGACTGAAAGGCTTGTGAATATAGAAATGTTTTGAGTCTTTACTTAAAGCTCTCAACGGAGGGGGCAGACCTGACAGCAAGGGGGATGCTATTCCATAATGTAGGAGCTGCGACAGCAAAGGCACGGTCGCCCCTGAGCCGCCTCTTTGCAGCTGATTCCATTAGTACACTTTCAGAGTTGCAGACCTGTAAGGGTCCATTTGGAACCCCCTATAGGAATCGTTAAAGGGAACCATTGAGGAAGAAACTCGCTTTTCCACTATTCATAATAACATTAACATCTCTCCTTTTATTTTCCTCTAATTCATGTAACCTGTCGGATCAGGTGTTTGAACCTCTCCATTATGTTCTGTGTGTGTATGTGTTGTTGGCAGCCTTAAGGAAAACGCTTGTTGCTGAACCAAAAGACTACACTTGGAATGGACTCCAGCCAAATGCCCCGGCCCATCCCCGCGTTGAGCCACCGGCCGACCTACCGGTTCAAATGGATCCCGCAGTTGGAAACGCAGCCCTATGGCAGTACCTCAACAGCTCTGAAAGAAGAGAGCCAGTCATTGGTCAGCATACATACTCTCATTTTTAATTTTTTTAAAGGCTCTCTATGTCACAATATCATGATACTGTACAGTGTACATCAAGGTTGTCTTTATTTGTCTCCCGAAGGAGAAATTTGTCTTGGAGACAGTCACAGCTGCATACAAATAACATTCACAGAAGGAAAAGAAAAACAACATAAAAACTGAGATATTGCACACATTCCCTTGATAAAGTGCAACTAGTCAAAAATGCATCTAGTCAGTTACGGTTACTGCCATTCGGCAATCTCTGAGCATTTTGATTGACAGGGGAACAAATGATGGATGGATGGATGGATGGATGGATGGATGGACAAATGAGTGTTTAAATCTATTATACACACACCGTGGAGTTCTATATCACATGGTCCCAGTGAAAACGTTCTGAAAACGCACACGATGGGGCGCACTCATATGAGCATTAAAGCTACTAGGCTTAGTAAGCTAGCAGGTTAGGCTAGTTGTTTGGATGAATTTCTATCCGATATCTTAGTTACAATGAAATTGAGTTGATGTGTTATTTGTTTTTAGCGTAACTGTTAATCTCAATAATATAATAATAATAATCGCAATATCACACTCGAGCCCCACTCCCATGGTGTCCTCCTGGTAACCAAGCCCCAAAAGAGTGGAAATTGGCACAACCAAAACACATACTACTGTTGTGTTGTCGACTTCCTCCTTCTGCTCTCTGAGTCTGAATAAAATTAATGGGGGATTCTGCCTTGTCCCCCAGGCAGAATCCAGGCCTACGCCCCCGGGACACCCAGGCGCTAAATGGTGATTCTCATCATTTCAATAAATAAACATAAACTAATTTACATGACAATGCTGCTAAAACTAAGATTTCAGGGGTAAATATATATTTTATGAACAGATTTAAAGACATTTTCACCAAATGCTCGTGTCCAAATCGAAAGAAATGCGGAAGTACAGTAGAGCGTTCTTCCGTGTGCTTCAATCAAAACGCCACTGAGCAACTTCCATTGAAATTATTAACTGGGGGTGGGGCTGTCGCTCCTGGTCCGCTCTCTAGTTTATATATTACTCTATGGCGAGGGTATACCGACCGACATACAGTTTACAGTACATACAAGACATACAGTAAGATCAATTTCATTGGTTTTTTGCATTCCCGATGTTGACATCATCAAAATAATAATATGCTAATCATAAAGTCAAATTACCCCCTTTTCACAAGGTCTTGGAATGCTTATGTTTGCGAGATGTTCTAGTCAGCAAAGTATATTATGACGCAATATTGTGTGGGATCCCTTAAAAAGATGTGGCACAAATTACTGATTTGTGCCACGATGCATGTCCACCACGGTGTGTCTGGCGGGGAGCAGGAGCATGATATTTGCCACTGCACATATACTCCTACGGGTTGGGACAGGGAGTGTTGAGGAGTAGGACGAAGGCTCTGCGTCCAGTGGGAGGAATTTAGCACTTTGGAAAACCTTTGAGAAACCTATCGATCTGCTATTTTCTGCAACGTGTCCGTTCACACACGCATGCTTTATTGTGCGCACTGTGTTGCATGCGACTTGTTCTCTGCAAAACCAGGATGTCTGGTCACGCGATGTAAAATGCATCTCGGGTGTAGATGTTACCATAACTATTATCTGCAATTTAGTAAGAACACATTCATTGTATGGTTGAAACGATTGAAATTATGAATTAATTTAATATTTTAGAAAATGGATAATCTGTTTGGTAATTTGTCATGTACATATGCCGGTTGTGACTTTTCATGGTCTTCCACTTAAGTGGTCCGCCACCTGATTTGGTCTGTACTCTGTACGGTATGTGAATGCCATCCACAAACTTATACCGATCACAGCAAAGCTCACGTAATGGCTAAACTGATGCTTCTAAGGCCAATGACAGCTCGCCTCACCCCGCTAAAGCTCACCGTGGCAGAGTAGCACACCTTTCCTCCTCTTTCACACAAACTGCAGCTTGCCACGACGTCATTAGAGCCTGTCTTGTTTTGGTTCAGATGGCGTGTGATGATGAGGATTCACTGTCATCATCGTACTTTCTGAGGTGTTCACTATGTGACTGTTCTGTAACACTGGTCCAGGTCTGAGCATGATGACAGAGTACCGGTGGATGGACAACCACGTCCGCAATTGTTTCTGTTGTCACTGCTGTATGGATTACATCCTCAGTGCCAATTACATGCGTCATCTCATATCTGCTAATCACCGCTACAACTACATCGTGAGTATTAATTTACGCTTTGCCGTACAACGGTATCACGATCTACAAACTTTTTGTTTTGTCCTACAACCAGTCAATTTGTCCTACAACCAGTCAATCCAAATCCTGATCCATTTGCGACAATCCGTTTGAAAGACGCAGGCTCTGGTGTTGAGCGTAGTTGTGTTACATAGGAAGGCATCATGTGGTGTTTTTCCCCGGGCTCTCAAGGCCTATTCAGACCCCAGTTTTAGGTGAAGAGGTGACCTCTTCACCAAAGAGGTAACTTCTTCACGTCCATGGCAAACAATTCCTCAAACTCTATCTGCCTCTATTCCTTTCTGGCCTTTTTCTGTTCCTTTCCTATTCTTTCTCTCTGTCTGCTGCTGCTCTGTTTCGCGAGTTTGTTGTTTGTACTTCGGGAGCTTGCAAAATCAAGGTGGCTGCCCACCCAACTTCTCGTGACCGTTTTGGTGATTAATAAAAACAGGGAGAAGGGCTGGGATAGCGTTTGTTTGCTCTTCACCGAAGCTCAGTGACGTCACGTTTTCGGTGATAGCGGTGGTCACCTTTATGACTTAAAACTGGACTATGAAAAGGTCTTCACAGGCTTGGAAAAGATCAATGTGTCACGTGGTGTCCCGGGAACCCCCAAAACGGTTTGGCCAACGGCGGCAACCAACCAACATCAAAAAACAACGCCTTTAACTTGTTTGGCAGCCTATGTGTTTAACTGTGTTGTGTTACTACAGTTGTGCGCTTTCTGCATAAAGGGGGAACCAGCTGGTAGCAGAAATGTTGCTCTTTCAGCCTGCAACTCTGCTTGCATGTTGCAACAAGAACAAGAAAAATAAATGATATCTTTTATGGTTATGACTGATAACAGAACAGTGACTCTATACGTTTAATTTGCAGAAAATGGTGTATCCTCATTTGGTCCATGATTGGCCAGATAGAGTGCATCCCAATGGGCGTCCGAGAGAGCTGCGAGTCCTGGCCCAGCAGGTGGAGAGTGAGGAAGGATGGGGAACATTGAGGGTAATATTCTTTCTTTTTTTAATAAGTCATGGTTTAACCACTTTTATGACAATTAAAACAGAATTGTGACAATGGAAAATATACAAGCTCAGTGTGTTGCATCGTGCTTGATTTATTGAATAAGTTATTACCAGTTTTCAAAAAAAGTACAGGGGTAGTTTACAATAATGCAAATAGGATAACACAAAGGGCACATTGTTCAAATAAAATCAAGTGTAGCTTGCAGTGTCCGATCACAGAAGGCTCTGTGACCTCACTAGGACAGCTGCTGTTCAAGGTTACAGGGACTCGCAAGAACTCTCAAGGCAGATGATTTTTTTTTTTAATATATATTATTTCATGTTAATTTATTTTTAATATCGCATCATAGGTTTAAATATAGCATCGAAATGCCAGTCATCTCTTTGTATTAGCACCAGAGGCTTCAATTGTCCGAGCTGCTCCAGTGTGTTCTCTTCTACAGTAGAATATGTGATGACAGACCTGCCCAGTATCGGTTCACTCCTGTCAACCATTCATGTAGGGTTTTAGTCAGTGGTAAGCAACAGGTGGGCCAGAATTGCGCCACCAGCGATAAGTGTTTTGTGAAGAATTTTCATTATCTGACAGGTCCTACCTGAAGAATGTTTGTTATACTTTTATCCATGGTGAAAGTGAATCAAAGTTTATTTATATAGCACATTGACCGAAGACAAACCAAAGTGCTGAACAAGAACATGTAAAAACAATAAGTGACATAAAGTAGCAAACCAAGCAAGTGAATGATGGGCAGGTATTTCACATGCCACAAACTTTCTCTCTGTATCTAAGAACATACCTTGAGCATGACTGTTTGTCTCATGATCCAATTTTGTCTTTGTCTCTGTATCTAAGAACATACCTTGAGCATGACTGTTTGTCTCATGATCCAATTTTGTCTTTGTCAACGTTTTAATGAACTAAACATCCTCTAAGCGCAACATTTCAAGGCTGTGGTCTGGCTACACAAATGTATTACAATTTATTACAAAGCATCTACACTTGGAACATTTGATTACACACACAGTTCAGTCAGGATACAGTTATACCACAGACAAATCTCAGAGAAAACCAGCACTCACGCAACTCTCGATTTTAAGGCACTTTTAATTAGTTGGTTACTTGGCATGGTACGATGCAGAGCTGTACAACGTAAGTCGTTTTTACATTGTTTCCTATTTAAGGTATGTAGCTCTACTTGTCTTCCCATCAAATTAATAACAAGCCTGTTGGTAGTGATTTTTCACATTATAGTGTTCATTACAACTTGCTTTATAATTTATTTTTTTGTCATTCCAGTTAGACTATTATTTTCAACAATGTTTTTTTTTTTTCACACAAAATGACGATACAATAAAGATACAAATAAGTGTAATTATTTTTAATTAATTTAACTGAATGAATAGAATAATAGATATGGGATAAGACATGTGCAGCACCACCGTATTTGCCTAAATGTCAGTTGGCTGTGAAGTCATGGTATGTCTACATGGAACAGAGGAAGTTGTCTCAGCTAGGTGTGACACTTCCTTCCGGTGTCTGTAGCACGCAACTTTGATGAAGGCTTGAGGGCCGAAATGTGTTTCTGCTCTGCAGCCTACCATGCCAACTATTCAATTAATTAAAATGGCCGGAACACAAGAGTTCTGTGAGTGCTGGTTTTCTCTTTTTAGAGATTTTTATGTAAAGTTACTTACCCAACTGCGCACCTGGTAAAAATGCTCAGAGTTGGAGTCGTGTGAGCTACTTTGATGTACAGTTATACCATAGATATTTAAAAAAAATGGAAGCCTCGTTGGCCATTGGAGCGACGTGTCTCCAATTAAGGCAGGAAGTCAAGCGGAAATGGCAAACCAGAAGACTATCTGGCCTAGGTCATTTTATGACCTGTGGAGATAAGCAAATGCCAAAACTTCAGTGGACTCCCTCATGCGTAACTTCAGTGGACCCCCTCCTGGGTAACTTCAGTGGACCCCCTCCTGGCTTTATCTGTCCCTCTGTCCCATGCAAGTTGCCCTTATCAGTCAGACGGCAAACTCGGATAGCAGCATCCTTCCACTGGAACTCCTGTGCATTTTTTTTATTTCCATGAGCTGTATGCCATAATCATCAAGATTAAAACAAAAAGGTTTTAAATACTTCACTTTATGTACAATGAATTTGAGAATATATGAAAGTTTCACTTTTTGAATTATTACGGAAGAAAATTTACTTTTACACAATATTCTAATTCATTGAGATGGACCTGTATGTCAGAACGGACCTGTATGTCAGAACCAATCTCCAGATGGGCCCGCCCAAACTTATTAGTGCAGCCTCACTAGAGCTTTAATCGGGCCTAAAATGTTGAGCCCGACCCGGCCCGGCAGAAGTTCAGCCCGGTCCCGGCTCGAAAACTAGAGCCATTTGTGGATAATATAGTAATACGTTTTCCTTTTTTTTTTAAATATATATATATATATATATATATATATATATATATACTATTTACCCAGGGCAATAGCCTAGTGTTGTAGGATACTTCTCTTATTACTACTACTGACAATAAACAAAAGCCTGTCTGAGAGCCACACACACACGCCCAGTCTAGTGTAGAGAAAACAAGAAAATCAACAAGAGAGCCTACTTTGGCAGCCCTTGTGCATGCAAATTCCTCTTAGTAGCAAACCACAGCATGCAAGCTGCCTTTGTTTGCAATGGTCCCACATTAGCACGTCGGAAAAACCGTTCACACCTATCAGCCCAACACAAAGTCACTCAAAGGCAATACGGTACTTAATATTCCACACGCAGAAAGTCAGTTTAAGGTTTTTTGTTGAAAATTAAATGCACTTTAATAAAAACTTTGGGATTAATAAGTGACAACTTTTACAATACCATTATTATGACATTACCATTATCCAAATGAATTCCTTATTATAATTTTAATAATAAGGGGAAATTTTGGGAAAAAATGGCTCTTTTGTAATGTAATTGCGATGTATTGTAATTGCGATTGTAATGTTCTCAGTTCTCAGAGCCTGCATATTTCTGTGTGCTGAAAATAGCTGATCTACAGTTTGTTCCTGTCCGAGACCAGCAGTGCTGAGTCATCTGTGAACAGGAACAAATTGCAGTGACAAGCTTCGTTTACATATACAGTAAAGGCCCTAGTATGCTTCCTTGTGGAACGCCACAGCTCACTGGGAGGGGGGGGACAGAGTTCCGTCCAGCTCACTGATGTGCTATCAAAGCCTTTTGGAGGTCCAGCTTGACCATGCCGCAGTATTTGCCAGCATCCACCTCGTGTTTGATGTGGTCGCTCAAATAGAGGAGGCATGTGTCAGTGGAGTGGGAAGTTCTGAAGCCAGATTGGAATTCATACATTAATTTCTACATTCAAATCAAGTCACCTTTATTTATATAGCACAGTTAAAAACAACAGAAGTTGACCCAAAGTGCTTAAAAATTACATTATAAAATACAAAAATACAATAAACTTTTAGCAATACTTCATATAAGAACAATACAATATAACAACATTACAAGGAACATGCAATAGCTTACTAATTACAAAGAGGTTAAAACGTTCACAGAACTAGGAGCAATGGAGAAAAGGTGAGTTTTTAGGGAGGATTTGAAACTTTCGATGGTGGGGCTGGATTTGATGAGTAGTGGGAGACTATTCCAGAGTTTGGGGGCAATTACTGAAAAGGCCCGGTCGTCTTTAGTTTTTTGGCTCGTTGAGGCGACAGCAAGGGGCATTTGAGAGGTTGACCTGAGTACCCTGGAGGCTGGAGGTGCAGAAACCAGGTCACAAATGTATTCAGGTGCAAGGCCATTTTGGGCTTTTAAAAAAAAGTAGAATTTTACATTTTATTCTGTGTTTTACTGGTAACCAGTGCAGTTGGGCCAGAACCGGGGTTATGTGCTCGCGCATTCTGGTTCCTGTCAAAAGTCTTGCAGCTGAGTTTTGGACCATCTGTAGGCGGGACAGAGTGGATTGAGTCAGGCCATGATACAGGGAATTACAATAGTCCAGTCGAGAGGTGATAAAAGCGTGGATCACGGTTTCCAGGTCATGGTACGCTAAAATAGGTTTCAATTTTGCTATTGTTAACTGATAAAAACTGCTACTCACTACACTGGATACTAAAATATAAGCTGGAGTCAAAGTGAACACCCAGGTTCTTTACTGTTGTGAAAATTCGCAGAAAGGGGGCCTAGGGAACTTTTGAGGTCATTTACGGATTTCTTCAGGGTCTAATTAGCTCCCTTTCTCTTGTGCAGGAGGGTTACTTTGGCCAGTTTGAAATCTTGGGAGACCTGTCCCTGTTTGATGGAGAGGTTTATTATGTGGGTGATGATTGGAGCTATAGAGATGGCCGAGTCTCTGAGAAATTTGGAGGGAATATTGTCATGGCCAGTGGCCTTGTGGGGTTGAAGGGCACACAGTCTTTTAAGTACGTCCTCAGTTGTTACCATTGTCAGTTTAAAATCATCATTACAAACACCTAGGTTTTTGTAGAAGTCTTTGATGTGCTCTACACCAAAACTTTATTATTTTTGTGACCACAGGTCACAGTTACTATGAAAACCAGCAGGAAGCTGTCACGTACTAACTGCCGTCACGCACTTCCTGTTATCAGCTTCCTGTTAATGTTTCCAGTTACTGTCTTTTGCACACACACACACACACACACACTGTAATTAGTGTTAAGCCAGTTCAGTTGTGGTAGATCGGCTCAAATGACGTCCAGCACACATGAAACTCTGTTACTCTCTTGCCTGTTAACACTGTTAACATGCTTGCCTGTAACGGCAAACTTGCCACCTACATGCTTTATGTAACTACACCTCTAATTTGTGTTAAGCCCTTTTACTCCTCACGTGTGCTTTGAAGAGCCTTTGCTTGTAAGTTTTCATGCTTTAGTTCTTGCGGTCGCTTCTCGCCCTTAAGGCGTCTTACTGGTAGGTATCCGGTACCCAAGCATGTTCGGTTCGGTACCGGATCGGGTCCCACCCCTACTCGTCCAGCAGGCTGCCGTCAACGAGGCGGGTGCGTGCACTCAACCTCTCGCGCTCGGGCGTCTTACTGGTTATATTGTAAGATGTTAATAATTCATAACTTGGAATGTTAATATTGAAATATTATGTCCTGTCTGTATAATTCCTTCCGTTTATTATAGTGTTCCAATTTTGTCTGCTCATTTCTTCGTGTCATCACTTCCAATTTCACTTGTTTATTCTGTATGAGTTCTCTCTCCTGATTGGCCAAACCTGGTATCCCTGTCTCTCAAAAATCTGTAGAGACGGAACAAACACTCTATGGCCATGATTACTATCTGTGTGTGTGTGTGTGTGTGTGTGTGTGTGTGTGTGTATATATATATATATATAATGTATGTATGATTTTATTATAAAAAATGCGATAATGTTGAATGAAACGTCGCACCAAGCATACAGACTTAACAAACGATGGATTTAATAATGTCTCAGTTATTCAAACTACTCCTTTTCTTTTTAACGCTTCACTGTATTAATATTTACTGTATGACATGGCCCATGTCTCTTACTCCCACCGCCCAGTAGAATAGTGTATCACCAATGTTTTACCAACACATGTAATTTACTAAGATGTAACAATAAAAATCTTAAATCTTCTACGATGGATTCTTAAAGTCTCTAACAGTGTTGCTATTGTGTGCTATTTTAAAGGTGACGGAGATGAAGTCCTCCACGATCCAGTCCAAGATAGCTACTGCCAAATCCCCTTTGAAAGCAGACGACGAGATGTTCTACAAAACTACGGATGATTTTCCTAAAACGAAAGTGGCTGAACTGTCCAAATCTACTGGCGCCATGTCACGCCTGAGACTGACGAACTCCAGTGTGACTCCAACCATGTTAAAATCCACCGCTACCATCCCCAAACCTACCATGCCTACTAAACCAAGTGCAACTCCAGCTCAGGAAGCTCTCTGGGAAATTCTGGAAGCTCCCTTCGTAACTGGAGCTGCTTCTAAAGATACGAGGGCTTCAGGTAAACAAGACAAGACAACATCTGCCATCTCCAAATCTACTGGAGCCATGCCACACCTGACCCAGACGACCTCCAATTGGTTGGAGTTGCAACGAATGGTTGCAACTCCAACCATTTCAGTAACTACTGCCAACTCCAAACCCACTGCACACATCCCCATTCTAACTCCACCCATGTTCAAATACACTGCAACCATCTCCACTACATCTACGACCACCTCTAAACCAAGTACCACAGTCTGCCATTCCGCCACAGACATGCCCAAGCCTACAGCAACCTTCTCTAATACAATCCCAGGCATCCCCAAACCCTCGTCATCGACAACCACCTCAACCTTCTCTGAAACTCTCTGGGAAGCTCTCTGGGAAAGCTTTGAGGCTACCCTCGACGCTACGAGCGCTTCGGATAAAGCTGTCGCCACCGGTCCGACAGGCACAGGAGCCTGTGATGCTGTAGGTTCCCCCAAAAACAAAGTCCCCTCCAACACTACCAAAACCCCTTGGAAAATGTCAACAAAAGCCAAACCCCACACGACCTTGACTACCTGTCAGACTACTAAAGCTGGCTCCAAGACTGGCCGTATACAGACGGCCAGTCATGATGCGACACAGAAGAGATGCATACTTCCGTCACTGGCCACAGCTGTGTCTCCCGCATCTGCCTATGAGAGCAGCCCCGTACAAACATCAGAATCCACCAGGCGATTCGATTCCAAAACGACTGGACCTACAGTGGGTCAGTATTGGTTTTATAAATTGTCACCTGGTAATTATGTTGTTACTTGCCTTGCTGTTCCACTAATCTGAACACTATGTGCTGCTCTCTTGTGGACCTTTTTGCAGGTTTGAACTTCCTGGTTCGTGTCGTTTATGACAAAAGGCTTGCAATCTACTGCCAACTGTGCAAGATTAAGTTAGAAAGAAAGGACCACAGGTTCGGCTTCCGACACCGATCAAACTACGTGGTGAGTCTACTGACTATGCACTGTACAGTTTAGGGAACCGGTTGGTTTTCTACATGTTAACTGTATGTTCTGAATTTAGAGTTTCATGCGTCCAGAGTTACCCTCGGATATCTCAGAAATGGAGCTCCAGGCGATTGTTGTTGACTTGGCTAAGAAAGAAACGGGCACCAGGACACAGGTAACTCATATCGGGTTTTCCAAACTTTTCTCTATTTGTATTGGGTTTTGGGCAGTGGCGTAATGGCGATTAGATTTTTTTTCCTCTGTACCACGGTCACACACAAGACCGAGTCCACAACTCCAGCCAGTATGAAGAGACATACGTGTTGATGATTGCCTTGTCTCTTTTATCTTTGCATAGACGGTGAGGATGAATAGTGAAAGAGAGTACGAAGAGCTGACTAAAGCAGAAGTTCCAGAAGGTAAAACCCTGGCCATTTGAATTGTACTCGTCTTTCTGAGTGTACAGCATGCTGAGAGAAACATTGAATGCTACCGGTTAAAGGTGGTGCAACTGACAAACAAAACAAGTTAAAGCTTTATTTTCAAATAGCAATCATTCCTATTGTCAGTAGCAGGGATCTTAATAATTTTAGTTTCAGTTAACACAATTAGTCGTTTTTAGTCTTAGTTTACTATACTTATCTTACTGTGACAGTGTTTATCACAGAGCTGTTTTTTTTCCTTTTTTTTTCTATTTGCACACGATTGTGGAATATGTGGTGTTTCTCCTTTTAGCCCTGGCTAAAATAGAAGCCCTCCTGAGACTGCAGAGATGGCTGGATTTATCTTCTGCAACTAAACATCAACCAGAGAGCCTGAAACACCAGGACATGTCAACTGGTTTACATGAACCTTCACATCACCCTGAGGGTAAATGTACCAACCAATCTCACTGTTTCACCTTCACATCACATTGATGGAAAATGTATCAGCCATCCTCACAGTTAAAAAAAATATATCATCTGAATTCTGTCTTGCACAGACTTATACTGGATTCAAAGCTAATACATAAGATAGGATGCCTTTGTTAGTTTTAAGCTCATACTATCTGTTTTCAGTTCCTCGTCTACATCCGTTTCTGACCATCGTCGTTTATTTGCATTCATCCACCCACAATCACTTACACCCTTTGCTCCATCCTTAGGTAATGGAACAAATCAAAGCCCACTGGCCACTGGCTCACAGTCTTCACCAATGCACACCTCACCCACTGACACCCAGCCAGAAACCAGGACCAGGACCCAGTCAGTGGCTTCTCGTGACCCCAGGACACAGCCAGCGACTTCTCGTGACCCCAGGACAGCCAGGAATGCCAGAACGTATCCAGCAGCTCCTCTAGACACCATGATACAGCCAGTGGACCCTCCGGACCACAGAACACAGCCAGGGGCCCCTCTGCTCCCCAGGACACATTCAGTAACTTCTCCGGACGCCAGGACACAACTAGTGGCCACTCTCGACTTGAGGACACGGGCAGGGAGTCCTCAGGACTCTAGGACACATCCAGTGGGTCCTCCAGAAGCCAGGATGTGGTCAGTGGCCCCTCTGGACTCGAAGCCACAGCCTGTGGCCCCTTGGGACGCCAAAACGCAGCCAGCGGCTACTCTGGCCACAGTCTCCAGGCCACAGTCACAGGCTCCTCCGGACCGCAAGACACAGCCTGTAGCTCCGCCAGACACTACGACACGACGAGTGGCTACTCTGGACCGCAGGACACACCAAGGGGCTCCTCTGCACGCCAACACACACCAAGGGGCTCCTCTGGACTCTAAGCCACGGCCCATGACCCCTCTGGACGCCAGAACACAGCCAACGTCTACTCTGGACTCCGGGCCACAGTTACAGGCTCCTCCGGACCACAAGACACAGCCTGGGGCTCCTCTGCTCCCCAGGACACAGCCTGGGGCTCCTCTGCTCCCCAGGACACAGCCTGGCGCTCCTCTGCTCCCCAGGACACAGCCTGGGGCTCCTCTGCTCCCCAGGACACAGCCTGGGGCTCCTCTGCTCCCCAGGACACAGCCTGGGGCTCCTCTGCTCCCCAGGACACAGCCTGGGGCTCCTCTGCTCCCCAGGACACACCAAGGGGCTCCTCTGCTCCCCAGGATACACCAAGGGGCTCCTCTGCACGCCAACACACAGCCTGGGGCTCCTCCGGACGCCATGACGCAACAAGTGGCAACTCTGGACCCCAAGACACAGCCAGTGGCCTCTGTGAATGCCAGGACACACCCAATGGCTCCTCCGGACGCCATGACACACCAAGGGACTCTGCACCCCAACAAACAGCCAGAACCGCCTGGGGCTCCTCTGCACCCCAACACACAGCCAGCACCGCCTGGGGCTCCTCTGCACCCCAACACACAGCCAGCACCACCTGGGGCTCCTCTGCACCCCAACACACAGCCAGCACCACCTGGGGCTCCTCTGCACACCAACACACAGCCAGCACCGCCTGGGGCTCCTCTGCACCCCAACACACAGCCAGCACCGCCTGGGGCTCCTCTGCACCCCAACACACAGCCAGCACCGCCTGGGGCTCCTCTGCACCCCAACACACAGCCAGCACCGCCTGGGGCTCCTCTGCACACCAACACACAGCCAGCACCGCCTGGGGCTCCTCTGCACACCAACACACAGCCAGCACCGCCTGGGGCTCCTCTGCACACCAATACACAGCCTGGGGATCCTATGCATCCCAAGTTACACCAAGGGGCTCCTCTGCACCCCAACGCACACCAAGGGGCTCCTCTGCACCCCAACGCACACCAAGGGGCTCCTCTGCACCCCAACGCACACCAAAGGGCTCCTCTGCACCCCAACGCACACCAAGGGGCTCCTCTGCATGCCAACACACACCAAGGGGCTCCTCTGCACGCCAACGCACACCAAGGGGCTCCTCTGCACGCCAACACACACCAAGGGGCTCCTCTGCACACCAACACACACCAAGGGGCTCCTCTGCACACCAACACACACCAAAAGGCTCCTCTGCACCCCAATGCACAGCAGAGGGCTCCTCCGGACACCATGACACAACGAGTGGCAACTCTGGACCCCAAGACACAGGCAGGGGCTCTTCCGTTCCCCAGGACACAGCCAGTAGCTTCTCCGGATGCCACACAACAGGTGGCCACTCTGGACTTGTACCCCAAGACACAGCCTGGGGCTCCTTTGGATCCCAAGACACAACCTGGGGCTCTTCTGGTTCCCAAGATGCAGCCAGTGGCCGCTCTGGACCCCAAGACACAGCCAGCACACCAAGGGACTCCTCTGGATCCCAAGACACAGCCAGGGGCTCCTCTGCTCCCCAGGACACAGGCAGCGTCTGGGAATGCCAGGACACATTCAGTAGTAACTCCAGACACCACGACACAACAAGGGGCTCCTCCGGACCGCAGAACACCCCAAGGGACTCTGTACCCCGACACACAGCCAGCACCGCCTGGGGCTCCTTTGTACCCCAAGACACAACCTGGGGCTCTTCTGGTTCCCAAGACGCAGCCAGTGGCCGCTCTGGACAACATGACACAGGCAACGGCTACGCTGGACTCCAGGCCACAGCCCGGGGCTCCTCTGCTCCCCAGGACACAACCATTGGCCTTTGGGAATGCCAGGACACATCCAGTAGCCCCTCCGAACGCCACAACACAACGAGGGGCTCCTCCGGACGACAGGACAAACCAAGGGACTCTGCACGCCAACACACAGCCAGCACAGTATAGGGCTCCTTTGTACCCCAAGACACAGCCAGTAGCTCCTCCGGACACCATGACACAACGAGTGGCAACTCTGGACCCCAAGACACAGCCAGCACAGCAAGGGACTCCTCTGGACCCCAAGACACAGCCAGCACAGCAAGGGACTCCTCTGGATCCCAAGACACAGCCAGGGGCTCCTCTGCTCCCCAGGACACAGGCAGTGGCGTCTGGAAATGCCAGGACACATTCAGTAGTAACTCCAGACACCACGACACAACGAGGGGCTCCTCCGGACCGCAGAACACCCCAAGGGACTCTGTACCCCGACACACAGCCAGCACAGCCTGGGGCTCCTTTGTACCCCAAGACACAACCACAGCCTGGGGCTCCTTTGGATCCCAAGACACAACCTGGGGCTCTTCTGGATCCCAAGACACCGCCTGGGTCTCCGTTGGATCCCAAGACACAGCCTGACTTGAGTACACAGCCAGCGGCCCCTCTGAACACCAAATCAAAGGCAGTTGCTCCTCCGCACTGCAGGACACAACCAGGGGCTCCTCCCGACTCCAAGACGGAGCCAGTGGGTCCTCCAGAAGCCAGGATGCGGTCAGAGGTCCCTCGGCACCCTATCACACAGCAAGGCGGTCCTCAGGATCCCAGTACAAGGCAGCGAGCTCCCCAGGATGCTGCTACAAAGCAGCACGCTCATCACGACCCACGACCCTGTGGCACACAATCCTTGGCTCCTCAGTGCTCTGGTATGACTCAGAAAGCACCTCCACACCCTGGAATACAACCACAGGACCCAGAACGGAGGGAGGAAAGAAGAATGCAACCAGAGGAAACACAGAAGCCACTGGAACGTCCAGATAGACGGATGTTCTTGGACCCAGGCATTGGACACCGGCAGCCTGTAGTGAGGCAAAGCAATTCAGCAGCAGGTATGTGTGGATTGAATCACTGCATTCATGCATTTTATTTTATGTTTCACTGACCGTGTAGGTGTGTATCTATTGGTTGATTTGTCTGTCACTCACAGGGAAAAGCCGTGTTTCCTATTACCTCACTGTGAAGCTGTCCGAAGCTGAGAGAAAGCAAATCGTCGGTGAGTATGTGTTTGCCATTATGCACAAATGGGAAATCCTTTGTGGTGTTTATTTATTTTGCATTTAGCCAATAATGATAACCGGCGGTGCAGAGGCTGTGTCCTTAGGGAACCACTCCTGGGCATTAAAATATTGGCTTAGTAATAGGAATGCGAGGGGGAGGGGAGGGAGAAAGATATATCCATGAATTCAAGTCTCCATAGAGTGAGTAATCGATAGAAAAAAGGTCATTTTGGGGGTGAACTATCCCTTTTTAAGCCTTATTTTAACACCCCGGACGCCCGGGGTTATTTAATCCATTAAATTATAGCGCCCAGCAATTTATAGCAGCGGAGCACTTTTACCGATGGTCCGGATGTTATCCCGGATGTGGCTGAAGCAGCTACATGTAGCCAAAACACTAGAGGCGATCGACAACAACGGGTGGTATTAATTCTGCCGCGACTAGCGACGGGAACACATAATCTTGGCTTAGAATTGGACGGGAAGATCAAGAGGTATTCACGTTTTAAGATTTTCGGTCTCGCCGGTGGCGCAAGCACTGCTGCGACCCGGGCTGCTCCAGCTCGCCACTTTTATGGTGTTTTCTGTTGTTTTGTCTGTCTCAAGTTTTGTTTTGTTTTTGTTGCACTGACTGTGTTTTTGATACCTGACGATGGGGCCGCTGAGATGGCTGTTCGTAATAATCGTCCGGGTTATCATTGCGGAATGTTACTCGCCGGCGTGTCAGGACTCCACGCCGACAACGGCGACATATCTGCGCTATACCTCCGACCAGCTACGGCTGCTCCGACCCAGTGGCAACAGCCCTGTCAACCTAGCCCCAGTGCTCCCAAGTGAACTGTTGGCAACACCGCCGAGGAGCGACAACAACAGGCGAAGGAGGAGGAGAGGCAGACGCGGAGGGGTGAAACAGAGGCTAAGGAGAAGGATGTACAGACCACCTCTTCCATCCGTGATTCTCTGCAACGCCCGTTCACTGAGGTACAAGGCAGATACGCTACGATTAAACACCAGAGTTCTACACGAGTACCGGGAGTCGTGTCTGCAAGTGATCACCGAGACGTGGTTGGACGAGTCGGTTCCGGACTCACTAGTTTCCCTGGACGGATTCGCTCTGGTACGCTGTGACAGGACAGCTGACTCGGCTAAGAGCCATGGAGGAGGGATCGCGGTTTACATAAACAACAAATGGTGCTCCCAATTCACTGTGAGGGAGTCGTTGTGTAACCAGGACATTGAATTACTATGTCTAAGTATGCGACCCTTTTATCTACCGCGCGAATTCGGTAACATTGTGTTGTGTGCTGTTTACATTGCACCTAGCGCGAATGCTGCTAGGGCAGCCACCGCTGTAGCTGACTGTGTTCACAGGCAATTGAAACGCACCCCCGAAGCACCGTGTTTTGTCTTGGGTGACGTTAACCACTGTAAACTCGAATCTGTGCTACCTGGATTTCAGCAGTATGTTGACTGTAAGACAAGAGGGAACAACATCTTAGACAAATGCTATGGCAATATTAAGAACGCCTATAGAGCCAAGGCTAAACCTCCTCTGGCCAATGCAGATCACAATGTTGTTAATTTAATCCCCACATACAAGTCACTGCTTAAGAGCAGTAAACCACAGGTTAAAACCATTTATGTGTGGGACAATGATGGCATTGAAACGTTGAAGGGATGCTTTTGTTGTACTGACTGGAGCCTCTTCCATAGCCTAGACCTGGAGGAGGCTACAGATACCATAACAGAGTACATTAAGTTCTGTAAAGACAATGTGTTGACAAAAAAGACCATAACAATGTACCCCAATAATAAACCCTTCATTTCAAGGGAAATCAAAGAATGCATAGTTAGGAAACAAAGGGCATTCAACAGCGGGGATTTGGTAACCATGAAGAATATTCAGAAGGAGATTAACCTTAAAATAAGGGAGGCTAAACAGAAGGAGAAGGAGAAGTTTGAGGCCTACTGCTCCTCTTCTAATTCCAAAAGAATGTGGGAATCTATGAAGGCCATGACCAACATGGCTCCAGCTAAGAAGGGCCTTTGTGTTGCTAATGAAAAGGAAAAGGCAGATGAATTAAATAACTTTTATGCAAGGTTTGAAACAGCTGACTTTTCGCATGAACAAAATGCTGCCCTAGAGTCTGTATCCACACACAGTGATCTGGGAATTACTGTAGATGAACGTGAAGTCCAGAGGTTGTTTTCCCACACATGTCCCCGGAAGGCTTCAGGTCCAGACGGGATATGTGGCCGGCTGCTGCATTCATGCAGTCAGGAGCTAGCTGAGGCTTGGTGTCCCATCTACCAGAAATCACTGGACTCATGTACTGTTCCCCCCACCTGGAAAGACTCTATCATAATTCCTGTTCCCAAAAGGGCAGGCTGCAAAGAAAATAATGACTACCGTCCTGTCGCCTTGACTTCAGTAGTCATGAAATGCTTTGAGAAGATCATTGTCAGTCTGCTGAAGGCAGCGGTAGGCTGCTCATTGGACATTTTTCAGTTTGCCTATAGGAGCAACAGGGGTATAGAGGACGCAGTCTTGACCTTGGACCATTTTCTTTTGAAACACTTGGACAATAACAAAGCCTATGCACGCCTTCTTCTTGTAGATTTCAGCTCAGCGTTTAACACAATACAGCCACACTTATTAATTAAGCGGTTGAGGGACCTAAGTGTCCATCCGCTTATTATTAGATGGTACCATTCATTCCTAACTAAACGCACACAAAGGGTCAGTGTCAATGGCACTATGTCAGAGAGCAGAACCATGAGTACTGGAGCACCCCAGGGCTGCGTTAGCTCACCTGTCCTTTTTACCCTGTACACTAATGAGTGTAGAAGTGGCAACCCGAACAATTACATCATAAAATTCTCGGATGATACTGCCATCTTAGCCCTTCTGGATAAGGATAGGGATGTAGCTGACTACTTTTCAGAGGTACAGAACTTTGTTAAGTGGTGTGATGACAACCACCTAACTCTTAATGTTAAGAAGACACAGGAGATGGTATTTGACCCCAAGAGTATTGGTGACCACAGGCCTGTGGTCATCCATGACTCTACCATCTCACAGGTCTCCTCATATAAATACCTGGGGATCTGTATTGACAACTCAATGACTTGGAATACACATGTTGACAGTCTCTGTAGTAAACTACAGCAAAGACTGCACTTCCTTCGGCGTCTCAGGGTTCATGGTGTTGACCAAAGATTTATGTTAGTGTTCTATCGAGCAGTCTTGGAAAGCCTGGTCAGGTTTGGCATCACAGTTTGGTTCGGTAATCTCTCAGTGCAACTGAGGTCCAAATTGTTCAGATTGGTGCAGACTGCAGGGAAGATCATAGGGGTAAGACAACTCCCCTCTCTTCAGTCTATTTATGAGCAGGCTACATTAAAACAGGCTCAAAAAATTGTCAGTGATGTTACCCATGTTCTATATGGCGAGTTTGTACTTCTGCCCTCTGGGAGAAGATACAAAGAACCAAAGTGGAAGTACATTAGATTTAAAAAATCGTTTGTATCAGCATCAACTAAGATGCTGAACGAGGCTCTGAAACAGCGGTAACTACGTGAGGCCTGATTATCCACATCATGTGTGCAATTGTGTAATGTTGTGTCTTCCTCTGTAATGTATGTTTGTTGTCATTGATGTTTTATGTGTGGCTGTAGCTGGGGTGAAAGCCCAAGACAAATTTCCCTTGTGGACAATAAAGTTTACCTTGACCTTGAAACAGGGCGGGGGGAACATTTTTGATGACGTCAAATCAAGCGTTGGGAAATTGGCCAATGTGTTGCGAGCTTGTAGATCGGCTAATTCCCCATCTGGTCCTAGGCCTAGCTCGTCCCACCTGCCCTCTTCATTCCCTTCATCTGTGGTTGAGAGTTGTGTAAATTATATAAGGTTGTGAGTGGGGTTTATTTTTTTGTACGCTTTCAGTGCAAGAGGTGAAGAGGCTTGCTTTAGTCGAGTCCTCACCTCGGCCTTGAAGAAGCGCGTGTGTTATAGTGTGTGTGTGTGTGTGTGTGTACCCCAGGTCTGAGCTCAGTGTTGGAGTGTCAATGTGGAGACATATCTGAGAGACTCTTCCCATTCTACATGTGTCGCAGCTGTGAAGAAACTGTCCAACTCAAACACATCTGTGGACACATCACTAGCGTCGATCATCAGCTCAGTTATATGGTCAGTGGCCTCTCTGGTACTTCTCACATCAATTTATGACAATTTTTACCAAACTGAGGAACTCTTGTAATTGAGGACCCCTTGAAATCACCTATATCATGATTTGGTTAATTAATCACCATTCGTTAATACAATGAATAAACTTTTGTTACCGACTCCACTGGTGCGTTATCCTATTGCAAGTGAAGGATCACACTCAAGAGTGGCAAGATCAATGATTTTCTTTTCGTTCACAGCTATGTTGAACGAACCTGAAATGTCTCATGTATTTTTGTGTTAGTCGAAGAACCCTGATTTAATGGATGTCTGCAATCTGGAGGTCTGGAGTGAGAAGATGGAAGCCATTAAGGCTGCTGTCGACCAAGTCGCCCAACGGGAGCAGAATCCGTTGTACGGAATGGATGCTGAGGTAAGCAGTTTGATGCTGTACAGTATGTTCCACCAAGATGAGCTCTGTGTTCACCGTTGTGTTTATATAGATGGTGGTGAGACAGTGGATGGAATATAGTTTCTACACAGGCAAGATTAGCCGTTTCCGCCGTAAAAGCGGCCATGTCTTTGCGGCACCCCAGAGCTTCTATTTTGAAGGAATCCCGGCACTGATTGTGCTAGAGGGAAATTAAGTGAATTTTTTTGTGTGTTTTAAAAATAGGTTTGGATTGTATTTATTTGTGTGGCTTTAACAATGTTATTTATGTTTTAGCTAATGTAATGTATTCTCTTTCCAAGGTTATACTGCTTGACAAGAACTCATATCATCGTGTCCAATCGGCACCATTCAGTGAAGGTAATTTATTTCTTCTTGCGTTCGGTGTCATTGATTACATATCCATGTCTATTCACAGCTGTGGCCCTTGAATGTGTGCTGTTGTAACTGTAGTGTATTGATTGTTGTCTGTAGGCATCCACATCCTGCAGGACATCTGGAGACGACAGAATGTGACCTCCTCCTGTCCACCTGCTGACCAACAACCACCAGGTGAGCACCTCTCCACCTACAGACAAGCTTTATGTTCCACTAAAACAATGTTAGAATGAGATGGACATGTCGTTGTTCTGCCTTCTTTTGAATGGACCAGCAGACCCTCCTCTCATAAGACACACTGTGAAGTTCATAATCTTATTATCATTGTTTCTTATACAGAAGTGACGGCCAACAAAGAAAGCGTACGTTTGAAAAGGAGTCTGATTGAGACGACTCCAATCAATTTGGCCATCGTGAAGACTGAGCCGATCCCAGAGCAGATGTCCAACAGTTCACACCCAGAGTGTCTCACAACCCTGAACACTCTCAACTCAAACACAAAAGGTGTGTGAGGTCAACGTTACTCCAACACATAGACCAATTAGACATGGTTTTATATTCAATATTCTAATTGTCTCTCTACTGTTTCCAGTCAGCATTAAACGGGAGGTGAAACAGGAAGACCACACCCACCCCTGTTTCTCTGGACATACTGGTAAATACTGACACTTATACTGGAACACAACTTAAAATGAGGTTAAACCAATAAAAAAAACCCAGAGCAGCATACAACGCAGTAATGTCGTACCTGTATGAAAGTAACCTCGCGTCACCAGGCTTTCCACGCCTGTGTCTGTGTTCCAAAATCGCTGTGTGAACCGGTCTGGAGCGGATGGTAGTTTACATCATGTTGTAGTCACTGATTTGTAGTCATCAGGAAAGGCGGAATAAGAAGTACCCATTCGTAGTACTGATTCCGCCTTGTGGTTTCCTGCCAGATGACTACAAATCATTGACTACAACATGACGAAAGTTACCATCCGCTCCCGACCGGATCATAAACCCGAAATGGAATAATGCCCAGGCTAGTATGAAAGCAATGTATTTTTTTATCTGCATGTGTGACAGTCTGGTATTCACATATTTTCCTTTTTGTTTTTTTCCCCCCCAGACATGAGAAAAGCAGTGAAATGTTTGGATCACACATCATCGAATGGAGATGGAGAGATGTTCAAACGGAGAGGAATAGGTACTGCAATCTGTTAATCACTTTACTTTTCTAGGGCGGCTGTGGCGCAGCAGGTCGTCCAATGATCCCTGGGTTGGTGGTTTGAATCCCAGCTCCTCCTGTCCACATGTCGGAAGTGACCTTGTGCAAGACACTGAACCCCACATTGCCTCCAATGAGTCGGTTGGTGTGAGGTTGCCACCATTGGTGTGTGACTGTGGGAAGTGAGGACGCTGGCGTCGACTGTTCGCTGCTTCACCTCCTATGAATGAACCATTCTTTTTTTTTTTTAAGATTTTTTTGCGGCTTACGCCTTTTATTGATTTTTTTTTGTAAGGGACAGATAGTAGGCTGACAGGAAACGGGAGAGAGATGGGGGGATGACATGCGGTAAAGGCCGTGTCGGGTCCGGGAGTCGAACCCGCGGCACACCGCGACTGGATCACCAGTCCGGTGCCCAGACCGTTACGCTACGGCCTGGGCCAGAATGAACCATTCTAAAGCGCTTTGAGCACTTGGAAAAGCGCTATACATTGCAATTCATTATTATTAGAGGAAAAGTTCTTGAGACCACGATCCGAAGTTCTGAATGACATAAATTGGTATCCTAACACATTTGCCTTTTTTGTTTATTCTCCCACCAGAAATGAAAAAAGCAGTGAAGCGTGGTTTGGATTATGTGTCACCGAATGGAGATGGAGAGATGGTCAAACGGAGAAGAAGTTCTTCCGATGGCGGAGGAGCGCGAGGAGGGCATTCAGGTTCTTGTTCGAATGTGTCTTCCAGTCAGATTCCCTCTACCCTAAACAAACTGCCCAGAGTGAAAGCGCAAGCCAGTCCGTGTCCCGCTCTCCTAAAACATGTGGTCAGAGTAAAAGTAGAACCCAGCCAGTGTCCCACTTCCCAAAACCAAGAGGCCAGAGGGAAAGTGGAAGCCGCATCAGCACCTACAACTATGGCTTCTCAAGCGCCACGCTGTGAGCCTTCACAAAGACCCAAATTACAGCTGGTCTTGAACTCACTTAAAAAATTAGCTTCCTCTAAGGTAACTATTGAACGCCCTCATACAAAGCCAGCCCCAGCTGCATCTGGCGCTTACAAAGATCTGCACTCTAGTGCACCGATAACATCCATCATCAACACGAAAAAGTTCAGAGCCATTTTTCCCAAGCAATCGAACAATGTGTCTTCCAGTCAGGCAAGCCCTGAACATGCCATTGATATTGACGCCATGACATCAACATCCACCCAAACCGCCATAAGTCGTGTGAAGCCCAAAAGGCAATTGGACTCAAAATGTAAATTTCTGATCACCATACCAAACCAGAGTGTCGACACAGAGTGGAAACGTATGGCTCCGAAGCCGGCAGACGACAACATGAGCAATGACAACCGGCAGCTAACATCAGAAAGCAGAGCTGCCGACGTCAACAATGATGACCAGTCCCTGGAAAGCCACTACAGAGCAGCCAACCCTGCAGGTGAACCCAGCGCCACCTCAGCCACAGTCATTAATCCAAACGCTGCTCAAGCTCCGCAGGCTAGTATATACAACACCATGGCGCCTCCTTTTAATAGCGCTCCATACATGGGCAGTTTTGTGGTGAACCCAAACCCAACTAGCCAGCAGTTTACTGGTACTGATTACAGCAACAACCAGGCCCCCGTATCAACGGTAAGCCCCAGTGACTCTCTGCCAGCTGCAGGCTATGGAACACCAGTTTATCCTTACGGTCAAGTCATCCAGAATCCGTATTTCACACACGGATATCCGTACGGAACTGGCACCCCGAGCTACTATGTCACACTTGGATATGCATACGGACCTGGGGCCCAGAACTCTTATTTCACACATGCATATCCGTACGGAACCGGACCAACGGTTGGCTATCCTGGAGTGTTAATGCAGACTCCCCCTCAGCAGGGACAGCCCACTACAGAGACCTATCCCGACATGGAAAGACAACAGCAGCCACAATAATGATGATCTGATGGCACCCACTGGTGCTTTGGCGTTTTACTGTTCACCAGCCGCATACACTTTTACTACTTGTTCCAATAGGTTCTATGCACAGAATTAACTCTTACAGAATTAACTATAGCAGCACCCTGACTCTGTTTGACCAGAATGGAACAGAGCCTTCATTAGTATCATCGGTAACGCCTGTGAAGGAAGTAGGGGAATGGCCCCAGGTTCTTTCCAAAATGGCTGCTGTGCCTATTCCTCTGAGCCTATCCTCTGGAGAGCTGTGCATAATGTCAGCCTCACAATAAGATTTTTTGTTTGACTTTTTTTTTTAATGTTCCCTTTAGTTTGTGAATGCACAAACTACCAGCAAAGTGTAATTTGCGATTTACAGTACCACTCTGTCCAAATGTAATTGAATGTGGATGGATTTGAAATGTTATTGAAGGGAGTGAAGTGTCACGTCTTGATGAAGGATGAGCTGCTGGACTTGCTGCATTCTCAGTGATTTTGGACAGACAGTCCACTCTAGCTGAATACAGTGAGTGAAGGACCTATTGATTGAAAGACTCCAAATTTCTTGGAGGCTGTTAATGTTTTCAAGCCATGTTGTCTTCGGCAATGACCCAGTTGCACCTTATGTCATGTTTTGGGGTCATGTTATTGTGTTAAACTAATATATTTGACTTTGTTATATTTATATCCCTGAAGTTTTACATGGCTGAAAAGCTTATTTTTTTTGTTTAACAAGGATAATGTTTATGCATAAGTGGTTGAGTTTGTTGTTCCAATTTATACAGTACAAGAGGAAGGGAAGTCTACACACTTCTTGGCTCCCAGTAGAATTTTTTTATTAAAGTTGACAAAGTTTCAAGCCTAGCGGGTCTTCATCAGTGTGCAGACTTCCTTTCCTCTTCTAATGTATCCATTTTAGTTCAGCACCTGCACATTTTTGTTAGGATGCACATGCTTCACTTTGGAGTCTGTTTCTAAAAGAAAATGCTAGTTGTTTTTAGCTAAATTTAATTTTTTACCTGTTTTTTTTGTACCTGTTTTGTTCATAAAAATGGTACAAACGGTACAGCTGGCAAATTGTTATTTCAGGTGTCCCTTCTTGTCTCCTACCTCCAGATACGATCTCGATACCGTTTTGATTTATATCGTGATTATTATGTTATTCTGCGATTCAACATTTTTTCTTTACCCCCCCCCCCCCCCCCCCCCCACACACACAAAATTATAAACCATGAAAAGTTGATGTCAGTCAGTCTTTCTGACATGAAAAATACAATAATAAATATGTCGCAACATTTGGCGGAGACTGTTTTGAACCCCGTCCGTCCGTTTGTGAACAGCTATTGGGGGGGGGGGGGGGGGGGGGGGGGGTAGTAGTAGTAGTAGTAGTAGTAGGTGTGTGTGTGTGTGTGTGCGCAGATCAGCCTGTTATTGCACCACTATAGCATTTTTCCAAATTTTCAATTTTTTATCTACAGATTTGTCACGCAAATTGGTACACATCATCACTAACTGGATTTTTCATATTCCATCCTGATTGGCTAAGATTGGCTTCCAAAGTTTGCCGGAGTGGTCAGTTTTGAACAAAATGACTCAAATCATCAGGCGTTTCTGTGAATTTTGCATGCATAGTTCCACACATATTTCCATATGCCACATGACATTTTGCAAATGAGCCTCATGATGTCACTATAAAAGAGTGAGTATGGGCATATTAAGCCCATCACGAACTAGTTGGGCTCGCCAATTTCAAGTGTATATGGTATAGTGGTGTACAAAGTAACAAAGTGCTATATTTGCCTCAGATGTAGTGGAGTAGAAGTAATATGATTGAAAATTGGAACTCCAGTAAAATTCCTAAAATGTTGTACTTGGGTAATTGCTTGCCACTCGTTCATAGTCTCCAACACACACCGAAGACATTTATTTTTATTCTAGTTAAAAATATATTAACTTCTAAGTTCTAACCCTATATATTGGCCCACAAGTTATTTGCTGGTTATTTCAATGGGTACACAGAGTGGGCTGTCATCTATACATTTGATAGCTATTTTACAGCTAACCCCATTTTTTTTTATAACTTAATTAACAGCAAATAAAAGCAATTTAAGGCAGGGGGAAAATGTACTTAACTGTCACCCACCAGTTTAGAAGCTATATGTTGTAGGCATGTTGTTGATTTTATCCCCTTGAGGGCGACAGAGACCATAAAATCAAAATATAGAAATCGTGCTCTCCATGCGGTCAGGCAAAGAAAATGCACAGGTGAGGTTTGTTTACGAGGATTGATTGATTGATTTTGATTGAAATATTTATTAACAGTTTGTAGAATTGACAGTACATTTTAAGCACAAACTCAATACAAAGACTTAACTGTGAGTGGACGACCCAATTAAGCATTACACTAGTTTACAACAGGGTCCACATTGTTCAATTCATCAAAACATTTAGAGACATACAAATAGACACTTCTATGTAGTTAAAGAACAGAACAGGAATTAATCATATAGGAAGCAAAAAGGGAAAGGATACTGTTACGGACCACGGTCCTTTTGATTATTTGTTTAAGTATAATTATTTATGGTGGCTATTAAATTAGGATAATAATTATAAGTTTGATATTTGTTATGATGTGTTATGGCATGTAACAAGTTGTATTTACTTTACTACAGTACTCAAGTGAATTGACAGACATGGCTCTGAGTGACAGGTCCCTGATTGGACCTGCCCCCTCTGTTCCTTATTGGTTCTCCCTGACAACACCAGTTTCCTGTTGGCTGGGCACTCTTCCTGTCTCTGTATAAAGTGTCAGTTGAACTTTTGCTCTGGAGGGGACGACAGCATTCAGCAGCAGAGACGCAGTCCCTCTAGTCCAGGGATGTCGACCAATGCGAGGGCCGCATTGGTCAAAAGGTCACTTGATGGGGGCCACAACCAGTTGCGCACGCACGCTCGATGTCTCAGTCAGTCACTGCTATAATATCTATCTATCTATCTATGTATGCTCAGACCCAGCCAGCAAGCCACACACATAGTGCTCAGACCCAGCCAGCCAGCCAGCCACACACATAGTGCTCAGACCCAGCCAGCCAGCAAGCCACACACATAGTGCTAGAGATTGGAGAACCTGATTTGGACATGATCTGATGCAGGACAATGTCACTATGACAGAAAGAGAAGATGGGTCTGGCCACATTCATTCACCCCATAATCTCAGTGGAAATTGGGTAATATGTTGACAATAGTCAACAGCTCTGCCGATTAATAATCGATTCATTGAACCCACCCCCCATATTAATCAATATCAGATAAAACGTATAAGCATATTATGCACATGCCATGGTCACATAACCATTATATGTTGAGTGCATGCTTTGATGGTTACAGTTTTATAATCAGTTTTGATGAGTAAACCTTTGTGGAGATCTTCTCAGTTCTCATTGTATGCTAGTTACTGCCATTCAGGATGGAAAATGAAATCCATTTGGATTTGGGGAGAAGTAGTTTCATAAGGGGCTGGTATGAAGTACTTGATATAAAGAGAACATGTTCAGTTCACTAGTCTACACTCTACTCTACACCTGCCTTCATTTCATCTGATTGTCTGTCTGGCAGGCACTTAACAAGCGATCGTTAACTGTGTCTGTTAGAGAGAGGGGCAGAGAAGAGTGGCTTTGCTCAACTTGATTTATACTTATATTCTCCACTCTGATGAAGGTACATGTTCGATATATCACGCAGCCTTACTTATTAGCCTATATTTTAGCTTCTTTTTTTTTTTGCTTGAGGCAGGCGGGCCGCTGCGGCCCGCGGATCACCAGTTTGACACCCCTGCTCTAGTCCTCTCTTGTGCCTGCCTTATTGTTTTGTTTGTTTTGTTTCTGGTTCGTTATGCCGTAAGTTATGATTTGTTTTGTTTAGCCCAGTTTTGTTTGAAGTAATCTTTAAGTTGCCTGTGAGTCTGTAAACTATTATTTATCCTATTTATTCCTACCTCCACCATGTAGGGGTGCCAGGTCTTTTCTTTTGTTAACTTATTGTAATTTTGGTTAGTTAGGGTAGTTAGGGATTTAGTATTGTAATTTTGTTTAACCTTCTGTTAGGGCCTTTAGGTAGGGGTAAACTTTTGATTTCTAGTTAGATTCGTTTTGTTAGAATAGCACCTGCACTCTGAAGCTAAAAAAGGGGAGAATTGTGAACCAGAATTGTATAAATTGTCTCTGCAATTGAAAGAAAAGAGCCACTCCAAATAAATTGAAGTTCTTTTTACCCTGTCTCCTCTCAAATTGTGTCATGTCCCTTCACCCTAGACGAAGGTTCATAACAGATACATATACATTGAGGGGAAAAAAGGGGGGGCGGTGGGGAGGATTCAGATTCTACAGAGGCCAGTTTCGAATTGCAGCCATCCGTAGGTGCCCTTTGAGAGCGGTTTTGAAGGAGTCAAGGGATTCACATGTCTTAATGACTGTTGGTAGGGCGTTCCACATTTTGGTGGCATAGGAGCAAAAATAATTTAGTCCCTTGTTTGTGCCGAATCTGGGTTGTACATGGTTTGTTGTACTCCCTCTGGTGTTGTGGGTGTGGACTTCGTTTATATTAAGGAAGTATTTAGACAGGTACATGGGTATCTTGGTGGTGTATCGAATCTTGTGGACCAGACCCATTGCAAGATGCTGTACTCTGTCGTCGACCCTAAGCCATCCCAGCCTGTAAAAGTGGGCAGGGGTTCGGGGGGTGAGGCCAAGTAGGAGCCTGACCAGTTTGTTTTGGGAGGTCTGGAGCCTTGTTTTAAGGGCCTTTGAGGTGCTGTGGTACCAAGAGGTGGATGCATAGTCAAAGAAACCTTGTACGAGGGCTCCTGTTAAGGTCTTCAAGGTGTTTTTGCTGACCAGTGAGGAGATCCTGTAAAGGAATCTTGTTCTTTGATTGACTTTTTTGATTACGTTGGTGGCCATTTTATCACCGGAAAGATTGGCCTCCAGGATGGAACCTAGGTAGGTAATTTCATCTTTTCGTGTGATAATATTGTCACCCACTCTAACCAAGAAGCCATCTGCCTTGCTGAGATTACTATTTGATCCGAAGAGAATGGATTCAGTTTTTCCCAGGTGTAAGGATAGTTTGTTATCAGCGAGCCAGGTGCAGATTCTACCGAGTTCAGAGCTGAGGGTCTTTTCAACCTGCAGTTTGTTTCTGTCCGAGACCAGCAGTGCTGAGTCATCTGCGAACAGGAACAAGTTGCAGTCACAAGCTGAAGTCATGTCGTTAACATATATTAGGAACAGTAAAGGCCCCAGTATGCTTCCTTGTGGGACGCCACAGCTCACTGGGAGGGGGGGGACAGTGTTCCGTTCACCTCCACCATCTGTTCTCTCCCCTCCAGGTAGGATTGCATCCGGCTCGTTGATGTGCTATCAAAACCAATATAGCTTTAAGCTTGTTAACCAGTATGGAGTGGTTCACAGTGTCAAAAGCCTTTTGGAGGTCCAGCATGACCATGCTGCAGTATTTTCCGGCATCCACCTCGTGTTTGATGTGGTCGCTAAAATTGAGGAGGCATGTGTCAGTGGAGTGGGATGTTCTGAAACCAGATTGGAACTCGTACAGCAATTTATTAGTGGCAAGATACTTTTCAACCTGTTCATAGACTATTTTTTCCATCACTTTCGAGATGGAGCTTAGAATAGAAATAGGGCGGTAGTTGCCGGGTTCTAATTTACTCCCTTTTTTGTACAAGGGGGTTACTTTGGCCATTTTAAAATCTTGGGGGACCTGTCCCTGTTTGATGGAGAGGTTAACTATGTGGGTGATGACTGGAGCTATGGAAATGGCTGAGTCTCTGAGAAATTTGGAGGGAATATTGGCCAATGGCCAGTGGCCTTGTGGGGTTGGAGGGCACTCAGTTTTTTTAAGTACCTCCTCGGTTGTTACCATTGCCATTTTAAAATCATCTTTACAAACACCCAAGGTTTTTGTAGAAGGCTTTGATGTGCTCTACACCAAAACGCCCAGAGTGGGAGGGCAGTTTGCTAACCAGCTTTGTTGCAATGTTTGTAAAGAAGATGTTCAAGTGGTTGGCTACATCAAGCTTGTCAGTGATGAGGGTGTTATTCGATTTGATGTTTATGTTAGTAAACCTGGTTTTTAGTTTCTGACCACAGCCTAGTTGGTTGTTTAGTAACTTCCAGAGCTCCCGAGGATTGTTTTTGATTTCCTCGGCTTTATCATTGATAAAGTTACATTTGGCTGATTTGGTCATGGCAATTACACCGTTTCTTAGCTTGTTACACTGGGTTTTTAGGTTGCACAATTTGGTTTGGAGATCACTGTCGAAGCGCTTGCACTTGGCTAACTTGGACTTGTATTTAAGAAGTTCAGAGCATTTGTTGTCTCTGGCTTTCATTGCAGTCAGTATGTCCGAATTCATCCATGGCTCCGAGCGGGTTTTGACCCTGACGGTTCTCAAAGGAGCCATGATGTTTAGTACTGATGTAAATTTGGTTTTAAAGCCAAGCCATGCTTCTTCGACTAGTGAGCTCCTGAGCACATCGGACCAATCCAGACTCTCCAGTTCAAGGTTAAAGGCCTCACTAGAGTAGGTTTTGAAGTCCCTAGATATGACTGTTATGACTAGTTTTTGTATTTTGCGGGTACAGAAAATCATAAAATGATCACTGAGCCCACATACAATAACCCCTTTCTTGGAGATTCTGGATTTGTCCGAGGTCAAAATGAGATCAATGACAGTTTGAGTAGAATCACACACTCTTGTGGGTTGGGTAATTAGCTGACTGACGCCATGCAGATCACAAAACCGACTAAATGACTTAAACACAGGTGCTTCCTTACAAAGCATATCCGTATTGTAGTCGCCAATCAGGATTTTCTCTACACATTCCTCCCCAGCTAAGCACCCCTCAAGTATATCATAGAACCCGTGCTGATCAGGCACGATCAATTTCATCATGCTGTAAGTCAGTACGAGTAACATATTCAGTGTCTTTGTGAATATACATGCACACGCCACCGCCATGCCTGTTTCTGTCGTTCCTAATGATAGGCTATGCTATATGGACATTACTGGTAAAACTGGTAAATGTGTGCTGTTGCAGCACTGAAAAAGCTTCACGCAGCAAAGGTTGTCGGGATCGGCACTCAAATCCACAAGCTTTCAGGCTGGTGATCCAGCCTAGCCTGTCCCCGGGCCAACAAAATATGTTGATATTAAATAATGGACAGGTCATCATGTCAGTTCCTGTAGTCCAGACTGCATTGCCAATAAGAAATTAATGAAAAAAGTGAGTGGGTCATTGGCAGTTATTCTATGTCCTGCTGTGATTGTCTCCACCAGGCCGAAGGCATGGGGGGAGAGTATGTTTTGCACTCCGTCCGTCCGTCCGTCCGTCCGTGTGTCCGTGTGTGTGTCCGTGAGCAGCTAATCTCCGGCACCGTTAACCCAGTCGATGCCAAATTTTGCACACACACTCCCTGGATGCCAACGATGAACCTCTGCCCCAAAATTTCCAGAACGGCCTGTTATAGCGCCACCAGGAGGCCGCTTTGTGCAAAACAACCCGGTCGATGCCAAATTTTGCACACACACTCCCTGGATGCCAACGATGAACCTCTGCCCCAAAATTTCCAGAACGGCCTGTTATAGCGCCACCAGGAGGCCGCTTTGTGCAAAACAACCCGGTCGATGCCAAATTTTGCACACACACTCCCTGGATGCCAACGATGAACCTCTGCCCCAAAATTTCCAGAACGGCCTGTTATAGCGCCACCAGGAGGCCGCTTTGTGCAAAACAAGTTTTTGCACAGTACACCTACAGATTTTGTCCAAACATCGCGCAAATTGGTACACAGTCTCTCTAGAGCCATTCAACGAAACGCGTCTTTCACATTTCATAGACTCCATCCTGATTGGTTAAGATTGGCTTCCAAAGTTCACAGGAGTGCTCAGTTTCAAACAAAATGCTGCAAATCATGAACACATCGCGTGATTTCCGTGAAATTGTGCATGCACATTCCCAATAGGCCGAGGAAGAAATGCCACATGAACAATTTCAACTCAGCCTCAAGGTGGCGCTATAACTGGCCGAAAAGTGTTTTTACCTCTAATTTACTTTTGTTGCCCTTTTATCCAACCACCAGATGAAGGCAAGCTGCAATGTTCTACATTCCTATCCTGGTGGAGACCTGTGCCCAGAAGGGCACTTTTTCTAGTTTCTTCTGTTTTGCACGTGTCTATGGAGTTAACATTACTAGACCCCCAGGTGTGATTATAATATTCAAATGTCTTCCCTGTGAATTTTTGGTTCATTCCTGAAAGCTGAAAGCCTTTGGGTTAAAAAGGCCCAATCGAAATACAGGACTTTACTGACATCATGAAATCATCCCCTCCCCTAACCCAATTATCATACAACAGCTGTGGGTGTGGCTTCAGTTCAGGTGGGTGGTGCTAAATTGAAAACCAGGTATATTTAATGAACTGGTGCATGGGTGTGGCCACATAACACTTACTGTACACGTTTTTGAAGAAGAAAAACATAGTATAATCATAGTAATCATATTATTAGTAAAGTATTATGAGTTTTTAATGTTTCAAATGTTAATCCAGAATCCACGGGGGGTGTGTGTGTGGTGGTTTTTTTGATTGATTGATTGAAATATTTATTAACAGTTTGCAGAATTTACAGTACATTTCAAGCACAAACTCAATACAAAGACTGTTAACTGTGAGTGGACGACCCAATTAAGCATTACACTTGTTTACAACAGGGTCCACATTGTTCAATTCATCAAAACATTTAGAGACATACAAATAGACATTTCTATGTAGCTAAAGAACAGAACAGGAATTCATCATATAGGAAGCAAAAAGGGAAAAGATACATATACAGTGAGGGGAAAGGGGGGGGGGAGTGGGGTGGGGGGATTCAGATCTTACAGAGGCCAGTTTCGAATTGCAGCCATCCGTAGGTGCCCTTTGAGAGCGGTTTTGAAGGAGTCAAGGGATTCACATGTCTTAATGACTGTTGGTAGGTGTTCCACATTTTGGTGGCATAGGAGCGAAAATAATTTAGTCCCTTGTTTGTGCCGAATCTGGGTTGTACATGGTTTGTTGCACTCCCTCTGGTGTTGTGGGTGTGGACTTCGTTTACATTAAGGAAGTATTTAGACAGGTACATGGGTGTGCGGTCAAAACTCATGAGTGGAGCATGAATCTTCAACAAGACACCAGACAACTACATCTCCCAGAGTGCATCAGCTGCAAGATGGCTGCTGGTGCTCGTTTGGTTGATTGAACACCTGTTAAAGGCTGCTGGTGGTGACTGTTGTAATATCCAACAGGCTGTGTACTGATAACAGGTACTTGTACGTGAATATGCAATGTACTTATATATGTGTATGGATATATGGGTAAGGTGCACTGCCGGAACTGTAACCTACTCTAGGTCTGTTAGGGGCACGCTGAAGGCCGCGTGCTGCAGGCAGTGATTGTGATGTCTAGTCAGTGACGTCATTAGGACGTGAAGGACCCAAGCATATATATATGATCCTGTAAGACAATAAACCTTGTGATTGTATTGATGTGACCAAGTCTCCGTGTCATGTTAATCTCTCTCCCGGAGCAGGCCTGCCCGTATGTCCGTCTGTCCGAACCATGGAAATGTCAACCGGGTCGTCACACACCAGAACCAGACGAGGGTCCAAGTACTTAGATTAGAATCAGTAAGCTAGTAATCATAACAATTGGTGTCAGAAGTGGGATCAGACAAGGGGTGAGTTCACTTCATATTTTACTCTTCATCTAGAGAAAAAGTGCCTCTCCTCTTGTCTGGTAAAAGAAATATAGGTTATGATGCAGGGTTTACCTTAGTTAAACCTTGTCTTTTTTATTGTTCCCACATTTAGTACAAGCTTCCAAATTTCACTGATATAGATCCTGTTAGTCAGTGTGTGTTTTTTAAGTGACTGATACAATTTTTTTGTGACTTGACAGAGTTTAGAGATAAGACTGTTTGTGTTCAAGCAGCGCATATGGTTTGAGTCCATATGTAAGCCTAATGAAGGTTCATTAGCAGAACAGATTATTCTGTTGTAAAAGACTGCGTCGGGGTTTCCACGTAGCGATATGGTTGGAGTCCATATTTAGCCTGGCGTTTGGTACGTCAGCAGAACGGATTTAATATCTGTGTGTTTATTACACTGTTCTTGAAGCAGGACAGTGGCCTAGTGTTTGTATCACGCAGCTAGGTTCGAAGTCGGGACGAGATACGCCCCGCACAACAGCTGTGAGTTCTGCCTGTTGTTTTATAAATCTGCTATGATGTTGTCTAGCAGGATACGTGTCTGAGATATAGCGTATTTACGTTTCTGAGATATAGCGTATTGAAGACTGTGGCCGTGTTCCCACAGCATACTGTAATTCACTCTGGTCAAAGTCAAAAGTCACTGCTAGATTTTAGGTACCCATTTCAAGGTAATAGATAAGGGCTGGTGTGTGAACAGACATCGTTGTGCATTCCATGTGGCGTCTATGTTTTTTGTTGTGTTCTGTGTCTTGTCGACAATGGACAGTCAAAGTTGAAGCAACCCCCAGTAGAGGGGTGCACATGTTTATGAAAAGTGATGTCGAGGTTCCCAGACACGCTTAAGTACCACAGTAGTTCGGCTATGGGCAGTCGAAGTTCAAGCTCCCCCCAGCAGTGGGGTGCTCATGTGTATGAAAGTGTACCACAGTCGTTAGGCCACGGTCATCCATTATGCCAGGGTGATGGTAAGAGATGGGCAAATAAGAGTGGCATCTCTGGTGTCTTTCATGTCTGGGAGTTGAGTTAAACAGTAGCATGCGTTGTGAATTAATGCAGTGTAATGCACGGTATGTAGTTCAATCTGATGTGGTTATCACAGCGCTAAATAGCCTCCAATCTGAGGGGGATGATGGATTGCTTAAGTGAAATATGAATCAGTATTCAGTAAGGACCTAGGAGAGGTTCTGGGTTCATTCACTTAAATGAGTGTGCAAAATAGCCGATCTACAAGCGGCACAAATGGCCTAATTGAAATAGATTGTCCAGCCTAGTTACAAGGCATGTAGATAGAAGTCTCAAATAGCCAAAATATGAGTATTAAGAAGGCAGCAGAGGCTGCTATATGTGGTGGTTATCTAAGGCAGTAAAAGTAGTCTAATGTTTTATTAGTGTAAAGTTTCAATGGGTCTATTTAGCCTGCCCTGTGAGCTGTAAAAGTCAATACACCAAAACTTAGGCATACCCAAGGCCTTAAAGATAAGTTCGGAGAAAACTGTAAGCGTTTTGGTTGGTAGAGTTCGTTAGAGACGAGCATTTATCTTCCCTGTTCAATATCGGGTTTTAGACGGGAGAGCGCTGAGGCTGGCGTAGCCATAGTAACCTTATCGCCAGAGAGAAGCACTCCCCGAGATTCTGACTGGGCCAAGAGGAAAGCCGAGAGAGCGTTGGCGGCTTGGCGCAGACAACATGTTTAGAACTTCCCTACCCCCACGCAGCTAGAGAGTTACTCCCTGACTTTCACGGAGCGTGTTATCTCTTATCTCATATAGCCAAGGTCAAAGACATGCATAGACACTCAAATGAAGCTCTCTGTATGAGCTAATATTACTCACTGAAAACGCAGCAGGAAACCCAGTATATTAATTAATGACGAGTAAATGCTGTAAAGTAACAGGACAAATAAGTGATATGGCATTGGGCCAAAGTTCAGGAGTGAACAAACAATACAGGAGTATTTACTAGGAACACTAAATAGTTGGTGTAGAGTCAGAGTGAAACTCATTATTAATCTAGGAGCTGATTAGTCACGTGCATAGTGACAGGTTGCCAAGTAGGCCTAGTAAAAAGTAAAGAAAAGAGCAGAGCTACAAGCTCATTATGCCCGGCAGGGCACTGTCTGTGATCAAGAAATAGCGCGACAAGGGCAATTTTGGACAGGAGATGTACAAATACTTCATGTTTAGATAAGTAGAGAAGCGAATGTAGGCACCAAAAGAGCAGATCTACAAGCTCGTAATGGCCAGTATGGCCTCATTCAGCTGTAAAATATAGGCACATTGGCTAGGTCAGGTACATTACTATGTAACGAGCGAGGCTATTCATCAGGAGTAAAATAGATCTGCAGAGAAAAAAAAAAAATGAAGGAAACGGGCCGCATTCACTGTAGTCAACTTGTTTGAGAGGGTGACTGGTGTAGTTCTGGTGACTTGACAGAGTTGGGAAAAGACGTTTGGTACGTCAGCAGAACAGAGCTATTCTGTGTGTTTATATTACACTGCTCCTTGTAGTAGGACAGTGGCCAAAAAGTCACTATGGATAGAACATTTAGCCACCCAACTAGGCGATCAGTATATATATATATAGCAGATCTACAAGCTCGTAATGGCCGGTAGGGCCGCATTCACTAAGAATAAATAAAATAAATAGCTCAGATTGGCCAGGTTAAGTAGTGGTATCAAGAAATGTAAGCATTACTGAAGTGAAAACTTGTCATTATTCAGAGTAAATGCAGTAATCTGGAGTTCCAGTCAAATTCAATCATTACACAGCCTTATTAAATTGCACCAAATGTAATCCCAAATTGTGTGTGGTGAATATTGAATCAGACAGGCCTGAAGCATAGGGTATTTTATTCAAATTAAACTATAATGGATATGACTCAGGGAGCGCAGTTCATATTCCAAGGGTAGCCGGCCTGGTAGGTCAAGTCATATTCTAAGGTGTAGTCAGATTTTAAGTCAGGTGTATATTCTAGGCAATAGTCAACCTGTAGGTCAGGTCCTATAGCTGCTATCAAGTAAGCACTTCATGTGTGTAGATTTCTCACACGACTACACACACACACCCACACACTAAAAGGAAGTGGTTAGTCAGCATTTTATGTCCAAAACATTTTATGTTAGTAAAACTGCCACATTAAAAAACCCAAAGTATTAAGGATATTTGTCCTTCCCATTCTGTAATCGTCTAAAAGCTGAATCATCAACAGCCCAGCCAAGAGCACCCACCCAGCCAGAGAGACCATAAACCTGGACTTTTCTTTTTGTGCTAAGAGGAGACAGAAAGACATTTTGTGGAGGTTTACCACTAAGCGTGTTTGCCAATGAACTTTGAACCATTTTGCTGAGAGGAGCAGCAGAAAGTCATTCTGTGGAGTTTTTGACCACTGAAACGTTTGTCTGGCACTGAACTGTGGGGCATTTTTGTTTTGTGTCGGATGGGACACATTGATTTCATGCGATGGGTTGTGTGTTGCCAGATGGTGACACACTAGATTGAATTGAACAATGAACACTTGTTTTTGTTTGTTTCAAGAAGCGGGGCTTTCCATCACGTGACTACGGGCAGTCATATCTACATCTACATCAGCGGACGAGGTTGAGTGGGAAGGTTTAAATATTTATGTTACCAGTTTTATGGTGGAATTCGGAAATGTGTGGCAAGTTATTTTCACATTTAGAGTTAGAGCAGCTCAGAGGCACGTGCACACGCACACACGCGCACACACTCACAGAAAGATAGACAACAGGGAAATGTTTTGTCTAGTAAGAGTGGCCTGGGTAAAAGGGGAGGTGTGCGTGTACGTACGCGCGTACACATACGTGTGTGCATCAGGGTAGATCTGACATTTTCGTAGGAGAGCGAAGATCATTAGTCAAGGTAATTAGCCCATTGTTTCAGCAGAATTTTGGTGCAACGTATAAGCTTAAGCTGTAATTCATTTGGAAGGGAACTCCATCTAAATAAAGCGTAAATAAAAATAAAAACCAATAGTCAAATTAGGACAAATAATGACCACAACATTCGGACAATAGACAGTGGTTTTAAAAGTAATACAGGACTACAGCACACACACCCTATATAACATGTCCCACTCAGTAGTATGACACCTGGTAAGGAGCAGAGAGCTATGCTCATGAATAAATCGTTCAAAGAGAGACGATTTTGTTGTGGTGTTTTTGGGACAATGTTATTGTAAACTTAGAGAAGATAGGGGGTGCGTCAGTGCACCATTAGGATAGGTGTGCAAGTTTTGAGTAGTAATATAATCAGTGCACTATTAGGCCGGAAATAATTTGTATTTAATTACTAAGTAAGCGAGGAAGGCTTTAGATTTTGGCTGGACGGGGGCTTCTTTCCATTCCACAGCATGGACGCATGTTTTTTGTGGAGAGGGGAGAAGTATCATATTCAGTTCAAATAAATAAATAGCGGATATGGATACAGTGTGTAGACATAGATGAAGTGTTATTCAGGGGAAAAAAGCAAAATTAAGATACAAAGGACCTAAGCGTAAAAGAGTGGTTAAGAGAGGAAGCAATAGAGTAGTGTGTGAAGGGTTCATGAGAAATGTTAGGGAGGGCCAGCAGTACAGAAGGATAATCTGTGATAAAACCACGTTGTGTTTGACAAGCGTGGTTAAGAGTGGGTGAATATAGTTAACCCTAATTATATTCCTTCACAGAAGCGCACAGGAGCAGGCAGGAATGCAGTTCATGCGGGACCAGACCTGAGACATGCAGAATAACCATCATTCATGTTTTTATGTCCCCCACCGCCGTTTGTACAAAATGTGTCTGTTTAATTGTGTTTCAAGAGGGCAAATACAAATTGTAGTTGCGTATGGATGTATGACGCAATATGGTCTGAAAGATTAATCCATAACAAGAGTGTTTGGGCTGTTGGTGTGAAAGAATTTGAGAGAAGGCCCTGAGCAATGTTGTGCTGTATAAAGCAGGGCCCTGTGTCTTATCAGAACACAGTGGGCCGTTAGCAATTGCTTACACAGAGCAGGTGTGCAGCACGAGGCAGAGGTCCAGAAAGCACCAGTGTTCAGGGGTCACGGGCGGTAAGTATTAGACGCGCCATGCAACATGCTCAAAAAAAATACACATTTTGAATTTTAATTGTATTATATTAGTAGTCCTCTTGGATGGGTGATGGATCAATTGGAGGGATAGTGATTAAGAAAACCCAATGAAGATAGGACATATGCCCCCACGCACACACACACAATACGCGTGTGTATTCTTTGTTTTTGGGGGGGGGGAGACCCTGTGCTGTTCAAGTTTTTCCACAGGACACTAGACAGCAGCCTGCAAAATGCAGAAAGGTTCTCCAAACTCAGCCCTGGTATGCACCAGGTCCGGCGGGCTTAAGCGGTCAGCCGGGGAAGGGAGATGGCCTCTGGCATCGAACAGCAACTGTGGCCTGCAAGACGCCACAGCAGGGCCAGACCACGGCCTACATCGGATGACACGTCAGGGCCAGCCCACGGCCTACAGCGGACGCTACATCAGGGTCGAACCACCACGGCCTACATCAGACCACCGCATCGCGTGCGGGCCAGACCATCGCGTCGGTGCGGGCCAGACCAGCACGTCGGTGCTGCAGACCCCCTGTATGTCTGCATCAGGGCCAGACCAACCACGGCCTACACCGGACGCAGACCGCGTCCTGCAAGGGTCTGTATCTGACAGGTCACATGTCGGACCGCAGGCCAGGAGGGTCGGTGTCGGCCCAGCGGGGGGTCTAGGAGACCAGATGCAGGTGTGCCATTTGAACGACATCCCATGTTCAGATTACACGGATCCTGAACTCATGAGGGGAATAGGATCCTAGTCACTTGTGACGGAGAACTGTTTTGCTCAGACTTTTATGAGACAAGTCCTGGGTCAGGATGTGCGCGAGATTGTTCGCGCGCAACTTTTATGGATATATCATCAACGCCATCTGATATGGATTCGGTACGGGACGATTGCGCGCGGTTGCCAGTATGAAGAACTGTTGGCTCTGGACGATGAACAGTATCGGTTCCAGTGACATGGACTAAGGTCGTGTGTTGGAATGGGCTGGTTGGTACGCTCTTGAACATGGTACGCTCGTGAACGTTTTCTAGTAATGTCAGGGTCCTGGACGCTTGGACTATTTTGTTTTAATGTTTCGGTGCTTGGACGGTTTGCAACATTTTCTTTTTATTGGATTAATGACTGGTGGTTGCTTGTCTCAATGTAAAACATGTGTTTCTTTGCTGTTATTATACACTGTCCCTAAACATGACACTCACACAGGGCCTCCGGAGATAAGGCAGGCAAGATCAAGTGTAGAGTGGTGTTGAGAGGTATAAAAGAGTGGCGTTGAGCGGTATAAAAGAGTGGTGTCAGTTATAAATGTCAGAAATGTCAGTTATCAATGTTATAAATGTCAGAAATGTCAGTTATCAATGCAATTGTTTCTCTTAGGTAAAGGTAGGCTTGGGTAGTCCTGCCTGATTTAATCCAGTTAGACATGCTGTACTTTCATTCCAGACAGAGCAACAACATGGCCAGATAAGACATAACTGAGGACGGAGTCATAACATACTGCTCAGGGAGCGTTCGGCAAATCAGGAATAGATTAGAAGGGACTGTTCCGAGAAGTGTTGAAATTAGACACGAGGTAATGTTAAGTGTAAATGATCAGTGATCTGAAGTGATATTACATTAATGTGATATTATAATGTACCCTTTCCTATCCCCACATTCCATCTTCCTTGTTCCAGTCCCAGAACTTTCCTTAGTATTTTCAAATTGTGTATATATTGTACAGATATATTATATATTGTTCTTCCCCTCTTTTCTTCCTGTGTTTCTGCTATCTCTCTCCATTTCGTGTACAATCAGGTGGCGTGCGCGTGCTTGCTCAGAGATTGATCAATGATTATTGATTAAGTAAAGAGATCATATGAAAATGATACGAGAGAGGCTTGATTACAATTTTCCCTGGCGGAGTCCAGGTTTTTTTGGTATCAATACATGATTGTACACTTTTCCGCACTATAACCACAGCACTTGATTGATTGATTGATTGATTGATTGATTGATTGATGATTGATGTCCTTTTCAATGACATAAGAGTGGAGCTGTTGTAATATCCAACAGGCTGTGTACTGATAACAGGTACTTGTACGTGAATATGCAATGTACTTATATATGTGTATGGATATATGGGTAAGGTGCACTGCCGGAACTGTAACCTACTCTAGGTCTGTTAGGGGCACGCTGAAGGCCGCGTGCTGCAGGCAGTGATTGTGATGTCTAGTCAGTGACGTCATTAGGACGTGAAGGACCCAAGCATATATATATGATCCTGTAAGACAATAAACCTTGTGATTGTATTGATGTGACCAAGTCTCCGTGTCATGTTAATCTCTCTCCCGGAGCAGGCCTGCCCGTATGTCCGTCTGTCCGAACCATGGAAATGTCAACCGGGTCGTCACACACCAGAACCAGACGAGGGTCCAAGTACTTAGATTAGAATCAGTAAGCTAGTAATCATAACAGTGACTCTCACAAAAAACAAACAAGCAAGCTGAAGGTCTACCCAGGAGCTCTACCCCAAAGACGCCAATGGTCTGTTATATTTATTCAACTGCTTATTCTACTTCTGCTTAATGTGGTTAAAATCAGGCTAATTGTGTGTTTAGTATCAACTGCTTATTCTACTTCTGCTTAATGTGGTTAAAATCAGGCTAATTTGTGTATTTAGTAGCTTCAACTGCTTCAGTCTGAAGTGGGGAAGGAACACATTAACTTGCTTGAGAGTTGGATTTAATTTATGTTTAAAAGTATCTCTTTACAAAATGAGACCAAGTTAGAAATGTTAAAATGATTTAAGAATTTGAAAGACTACTAAAAATGTGGACAATTCATGTTAAAGGTTTAAAATGCCTTGTTCAATTAGAGCTGATCTACAAGCTTAAAGTTCAGCTATATTTTTCTTCACTTATTCAATTTAAAATACTAAATGTTTACTTAACTTGAATCATTTATTAAAGGTTACAATTCAGAAATGTTTAATTGAAAATGACTTTAATAATTGGGTTAAAATGTCAACTTTATGAGTTAATTTAAGACTGTGTTAAAATGTCGACTTTATAAGTTAATTTTAAGACTTTACATGTTGGCATTCATTGTGTGAAAACACTATAGTTAAACCACTTTGTCTAAAAGACGTTTGATTATTTATATATATATATTTAATGTTTAAAATCAACCATGTTTAAAAAGAACTTGTTTTGAAAAGATGTTTATTGTTTTGCATTGTTGTTAAAACCTGTTTCTTTGTTTTCGAAGGTTTTCAACCTTATTGATGAACCAACCAATCAAGTCAACAAAAGCAACTGCAACTGAAACTGTGCAAAAAGTTGAAAAATAAAACTTGACTTTGAGTTGGACATTGGAGTTGAGTCCTTTACCTGTCATTTGGAGTGGAAGTGGGGTTTGACTTTACAATGGGTATCTTGGTGGTGTAACGAATCTTGTGGACCAGACCCATTGCAAGATGCTGTACTCTGTCGTTGACCCTAAGCCATCCCAGCCTGTCAAAGTGGGCAGGGGTGAGGTGGGTTCGGGGGGTGAGGCCAAGTAGGAGCCTGACCATTTTGTTTTGGGAGGTCTGGAGCCTTGTTTTAAGGGCCTTTGAGGTGCTGTGGTACCAAGAGGTGGATGCATAGTCAAAGAAACCTTGTACGAGGGCTCCTGTTAAGGTCTTCAAGGTGTTTTTGCTGACCAGTGAGGAGATCCTGTAAAGGAATCTTGTTCTTTGATTGACTTTTTTGATTACGTTGGTGGCCATTTTATCACCGGAAAGATTGGCCTCCAGGATGGAACCTAGGTAGGTAATTTGATCTTTTCGTGTGATAATATTGTCACCCACTCTAACCAAGAAGCCATCTGCCTTGCTGAGATTACTATTTGATCCGAAGAGAATGGATTCAGTTTTTCCCAGGTGTAAGGATAGTTTGTTATCAGCGAGCCAGGTGCAGATTCTACCGAGTTCAGAGCTGAGGGTCTTTTCAACCTGCAGTTTGTTCCTGTCCGAGACCAGCAGTGCTGAGTCATCTGCGAACAGGAACAAGTTGCAGTCACAGGCTGATGTCATGTCATTAACATATATTAGGAACAGTAAAGGCCCTAGTATGCTTCCTTGTGGGACGCCACAGCTCACTGGGAGGTGGTGTGTGTGCTGTGTGAAAGAGGTGATAGGAGAAAATGATGCAAAAGAGGCTGAGAGACAGACAGACTCTCTAAGAGAGACAGAGAACTGAAATAAAATAAGAGCAGGGGAAACAGGAAGAGAGAGAGAGGAAGTGCATGGATGTTGGGGTCAAAGCACGCACGCGCACACACCGCTACCATATAAGCAAACCAATAGAAACACCAAACACAACTACCTCACATTCACTCCACTTCTAAGTATGTGCATCTATAGATCGAGCCTCCTCCTTTAGATGTTCTGATCGGCGAGACTAAACCACCTGACCTGTGCTGCGCTGGAATAACACTTTGATATCAGCAGGTAAGGAATATATATATGTAGATCTACTTATTATAAACTTTATTTCATTACATAATGTAACCACTCATATATATGATGAGCATATATATGTCATCATTCTTTATTCTTTATTATATAGGCGCGGGGAAAACAGATCTTGTTGTGAGCTTGTTGTGTAGATCATAAGTACATCTTGTAGATCTGCTATTTTTGCTTTGCATCACCATGCATAACTGGTTAAAGGCCCCACCAGGGATTGTTTCGACCACCTGCGATACATTTGGGTCACATTCACACACTACAGATTTTGATTTGTGGATGTAAAATTTGGAACTGTAAATCAAAATATAGATTTACGTTTTAATGTTTACAATCATGACCAATGTAAACAAACTGGCTCAAGCTACACTTTAAATGTAATGGATGTATGTTCTGTAGCCATAAGAGTATAGCTGGGTCAAACAGTGGGGGACCTTTTCTAAATCAGGGTCCACCTGAAAACGTTGATGGTGATAGCCTAGCCCAAACATTTAGAATCTCGTAGAGGTTTTTTTTCGATTCTGACGAATCTCTCTACGAGAGTCTAAAACACAACCCCCCCCTTTACCGTCGAAAGTTGAACGTTTGTGCCTCGAAATCACTCTTACCTTGTACAAATGCAAAATCTAAACTGCTTTTAATGTTGCCCCACTTGTTTGTGAGGTGTACGGATTCAGATTAAACACGGAACATGCTTATTTTTCAATAAAAAAGCTATTTTAATCCACTCTGTTTCTGAATCCTCCATTGTAAATGCGGTAAACGGCGCAACAGAATATTGCCCGCGCCCCTAGCGGCCAGGGTTCTCTTGCGCATTTACAATGGAGAGAAAAGCAAGATGGCCGCCAGATTCCGAGACAGAGTGGATTAAAATAGCTTTTTTTATTGAAAAATAAGCATGTTCCGTGTTTAATCTGAATCCGTACACCTCACAAACAAGTGGGGCAACATTAAAAGCAGCTTAGATTTTGCATTTGTACAAGGTAAGAGTGATTTCGAGGCACAAACGTTCAACTTTCGACGGTAAAGGGGGGGGGTTGTGTTTTAGACTCTCGTAGAGAGATTCGTCAGAATCGAAAAAAACCCTCTACGAGATTCTAAATGTTTGGGCTAGTGATAGCCCACTTGCAATAATCTCAGGGCCCACTGGTTAGTAATCTCTGAACTAGAGAATCAACCATCTCATCACTGATCACCCTGCCTGATGCTGCAACCTAGCTCACTCTATTCGCCATGCCATATATCTTCATCACCGGCAGATCTGTCTTATTTTGTAGCGCCCACTGCCCACCCAAAGGGATACAAGAACTTATACGCCCCAAAACACCCTCGCCCCGGGTCAGAGCCGCCGACTTCGGAGAGGTTTTACTATTTATTTTTAATAATGGTAGTACCAACCCTAACAATAATAGTAATTATTTTTAGGTAATTTATAATATACTATATTATATAATATACAATATTTAATATACATTACTATTCATTTATTGCTATATACCTATCAATGACCTTTGCTTTATATAGTTTCTTGAATGTTTTTATTGAGCTGGACATTTTAAGTTCATTATCTAGTGAGTTCCACATATTTACTCCAATGACTGATAATCACAATCATCAGAAGTGTTTCCATTCATCAGTATAAATTCATCTGTTGCCTACTTGGTACATTGTTTATTTGGTACCGGTCATTGTCATTTCTTTGTATATTGAAGTTATTTGTCATATCCTGTGCAATTATTGTTTACAAAGCCTTTTTTAATCACCAAAATGGGTTCCCAGAAATTTAAGTACTGTAATTAAGTACAATTTTGAGGTATGTGTACTTTACGTGTTTCCAATTTACAATACTTCTACTCCACTACATCTTAGAGACAAATATTGTACTTTAACTACACTACATTTATTTGAAAACTTCATTTACTAGTTACTTTGTAGATTTTGATTATTATTACAAAACATACTTTTCCCACTTGAGCCCTTTTGGCCATTTCAAAATAGCCGATATACAAACTTTCACAGGCTACATTTGAAAACTTGTGAAATGGGACATTCTGCACAATGAGTACTTTTACTTTTGTACTTTAAGTATATTTTGATACCAATACGTTTACTCTATTTCTGTATTGTAGTATTGATACTTTTAGGTAAAGAAATGTGAGTACTTTTTACACCACTGGACATAAACCTGTCAAAAATGCTTAATAAGACAAATGAATATGAATGTGGGCAGAACACAGGATATTAGAGGAATCTGGTTGTTTTCTTTTTTGTTATAGGGTTGCCAGTTCGAACCCGGGCTCCCCCAGAGTTCATGTCGAAGTGTCCTTGAGCAAGACACTGAAACCCTAATTGCTCCTGATGTGCTGTTTGGTGCCTTGCATGGTTTCTGCTGGCATCGATGTATGAATGTGTGTGTGAATGGGTGAATGTAATGCACAATCTATGTAAAGCGCCTTGGATAAAGGCGCTATATAAATGCACCATATGGGTTTGTTGCAACATGCAGTTTGCAGAAGTCTGTTTCCTGTTTCAGAATGACTCCAAATGTGGCCATTGTGTCTTAATTGTGGGTACAAATCTCGGGTATCGAGTGGAAACCTTGTATGTCCAAACCCCCATATATATATATATATATATATATATATATATATATATATATATATATATATGGGGGTTTGGACATACAAGGTTGGCATATATATATATATATATATTTTTTTTTTTGACGCGACTCATGCAGACACACTGACAAAACACAAACAGACATCTCATCTGCCCTTTGACACACTCTTATATCTATACGTATGCACGCATGAACAAGCACACACTGACTCCCCTAGCCCTAGTCCCCTCTGCTCAGAAACTTCTCTTTGATTGCTTGTGTTTGATGGTACAGAGTATGTGCTTATAAGGAAATATTACAAAATCGTGCCCTTCTACAAACCACGGGGAAGGGCGCTAAAAAAAGAACATTTTAAGGTGTTTGAGCATCTCCATGCAAGCATTCTTTTCATGGTATTGTTTGGTATTTGAGGTTTCAGCTATAGCTTTAATGTATAAAAAATCATGTATTTTTGTTACTATCAGTGGAATGAACCAGTACAGTCAGAGGAAAGGTGATAAGACAAATATGAGTGAAGTGACCAGAACATATCTTGTCATCCACTAGTGTTCCTCCCTTCCGGGATAAAGAATGTCGACCAACTCCTCTATCCCTGTCTTCACCATCTCATCAAGTAAGAAGGGGCAGGACACGTCCATGGACATCGATGGCGTCGTGGACAGCATCACTATCGTCATTTATACACTCACTGTTGTTCTGGGAATCACGGGCAACTCTTTGGTGATCTGGGTTGCCAGCTTCAAACTCAAGGTGCATATGAAACCTTTACTTTTTCATTTTTGGGAAAAGGTAATTTTCTCTTATTTTGTCATCACATCTGATTTACTTTCCGCTCTCTCATAATCACATCTCCCTCCCTGTCCTGTCGCTTCACTCTATTTCTCTTTCATCCCCAGCCCATGGTGACTAACGTGTGGCTGGTGAACCTGGCCGTGGCTGACCTGATCTTCTGCTTCACGCGTGTCCTTTCCCTCATCAAGAAGCTCTTCTTCGACTACTGGCCCTATGGCGTGTTCATCTGCAAGTTCAACGGATTCTTCAAGTACGCCAACATGTTCTGCTCCGTCTTCCTACTGGCCGTCATCAGCATTGACCGCGTGCTGTGTGTCTGGTTTCCCGTCTTCTCCAAGAATCGCCGCACCTTGCGAGCTGCGAGGATGGTAAGCGCCTGCGTCTGGCTGTTGGCGTCCGTCTTGAGCGCTCCGTACTTCCATTACAGGGAAGTGTACATGCGGAAGAACTTGACCAAATGTAGCCTGGAGGTGAAAGAGTCCAACAACGCTGATGACATAGCCGCCACTCTAGCGTTAAACATAATTCGCTTCTCGTGTGGCTTCCTGCTGCCTTTCATCGTCATCCTTGTCTGTTACGTCCTGACGGGCGTTGGCATCCAACGAACACGCTTCGCGAAAAAGTCTCGACCGCTTCGCATCTTGGCCTTACTGGTCATTGCTTTCTTCTTATGCTGGGCGCCTTACCACTGCTTCCTGCTGGCTAAGATGTTTCACAGTAAAAGTATGGTGGTAAAGATCGGACTGACCGTGGCAAAGGCGCTTGCGTACTCCAATAGCTGTGTAAACCCGCTGCTCTACTTCTGTATGGGTCTGAAGGTGAAGTCCAGGTTCAGACAGAGCTTGGCTGGGGTGTTCCGCAGGGCGCTGGATGAGGATGGGAGATCATGCACCCAATCTCACACACAGACGGTGGACGACAGCTGTAGCGGGACGCAAAGCAAAATGATCTAATAATGCCGACATTCGTTCAATTTGTGGACTAGTCTTTTTGGTTTTTGACCCCATTCTGAGCCACTGGTCATTTGCCTTCAAAGAGGGTTGCCTAAAAAGCAAAAAAAACCTCAATGTTTTAAGTTTTAAAGCGACTGTTTCATGAAAGGATTGAATTTATTGCATTACACAGTATAGGACTACACATTCTCACATCTACACTGATTCTTCTAAATGTAAAATTTTATCAGGAATGAATAAGCAAGCCATGCTTATAAACTTAAATGAAAAACTACTTTATTGTGTAAATACTCCATGTATATTTTTTTGTGATGCGTAGAGTTAACAAAATGTGTTATCCTCCAGGATATGGCAGTTACTCTATCTATTTCTATGTCATATATAGCCTAGCCATGTTTCAACTATTTTGAGCAATGCTGAGAAATGTAACACAGACGGGCAAAGCAGAAGGAAGTGAAACTATTAAAAGGAAAGCCAGTAATAAACTTAGTCATGAGTCCAGTATCTTGTGGTTAGGGTTCAGATTGAAGACAAGAGGACAGAAAAAAAACCTAACTCACTTCAAAGGGAAATTCATCCTTGCTCTGCTGTTGCAATGCCATTTATTTACACTGACACTTTCTTTCTCACATCATATCATTATGGCAATATTGCAGGCATGGGGAATACATAAAGCACTGGGTTCTCCATTACGGTACAATGAGACATTGTACATTGCTAATGTATAAACAAGACAAGTTCTGAAAACAGCCATTGATGATGTTGGGTAACATGTTGACATTGTATGAATGCATTATTTGTAATTATATGTCATTGAGAGAAAAAAAAAGGAAAAAAAGTATATACATGAACAAAACATGGGGGGCAAAGGTCTCCACTATAGGCCAGGTCAGGTTGTGGCCTCCTGGTGGCGCTAATAGGCGCTAATAGGCCAATGTGAAAAGGGTGGCACTTATGCCTTTTATGGCAATTGGATGATTTGAGGCATTTAGATCCAAAAATGTGTTTACCGAAAATCCACCTGTTGGTGGAGCAATAACGTGAAAAGGGTGCGATATATTCCTCAGCCTAGTAGGAAAGTGCGTGAAAGATTTCACGTAAATTGCATGCTGCGTTTGATGCTTTTTGGCGCTATAAAAGGCAGATGTGAAAAATGTAGGTCAAAGGTTTGTCCCTGGCCTATAGTCTATGGAGTGTGCATGCAACGTTTCATACAGATCGATGCAGTCATACTGTAGGTAAAAAATGTGAAAAGCTGCCTCATGGTGGCGCTATAACAGGCCGTTCTAGAAAATTTGGGTCAGAGGTTCAATCGTTGGCATCCAGGGAGTATGTGTGCAAAGTTTGGCATCGACCGGGTTAACCATGCCGGAGATTAGCTGTACACAGACGGACCGACGGACGGAGGGCAAAACATACTCTCCCCATGCCTTTGGCTTTTTGGTGTTTTAGCCTTTGTACAAATATAATTGTAAATGTGAAGTGTGATGAAAATACTGTTCATTATTGAGGGGCACTAGCCCCTCCTATATACATGTTTGTATATACATGTTTTTAGTTACATTTTTTGTTTAAAAAATGCCATTGACAATAAAGACAATTCAATGTTTCTTTTGTCTCAATGTTTGTTTTACATCATGTGCTCTGAACATAATATGCCTGCCATATGTCCATATGTGGAGCTGGCCTGCTCTGACATCATTATGACGTCTGCATATACTCCATATTTGGGCATGCCTGACAAAGAACTTCATATATGGGCATAAAAGGGACACAGACGTAAGGGCATTCATTTCCAACTTGCATTGTTCCAAGTAGGCCATGCAGTACCCAACGGGCACCACTGTAGAGGCCCCACGGGCATCACTCTACTGTAGTTTGTCAAATTGTAAGTATTTAGTTGATTATTTCAATATGCATTCATGCAGTGCTACCTGCTAGTAAGGCTGATATGGCTGTGATGATTGATATGCCATTGATAATGGTGGACTATACATTATCTTGATTTCAGGCTTTCTGTCCTTGGCTCCGGTTCTAAAGTGTGGATAAGGAGGGACACATTTTTGAGAGGGGTTTTTCTCTCCTGTTAAGATTACATTCACAAACAATTGACAGAAATGCAAGTATGGGATTAATATTTAATTGGATTAAAATAATTTGATTGAAACTCTGCATCACTGTGAGTACAATGCTGAATAGACGCAAGATAGATGTAAAATAAATTACCCTTTTGGGTCCATTTGGTTACATTCATACACTCTGACACATGTTGGTTCGTTGAGAGCCAACACAGCAATGGAAACAAGTGCCCAGGATTTTTTTGTGTTATCCTTTCTGACTAATAAAGTATTCAATCAATCAATCAATCAATACAACTGGAACAGTTATTGTAGTGTTTTGGGCGCTGTTGTATCACAGAATAATGTGTGGAAGATATAGACGATAGTGAGAAGTAAAAGTGTCGGACTATTGGTTGTCAGACTATTGGCTGTTGGACTATGTAGTCTGTACTGTACTGTACTGTACTGTACTGTACTGTACTGTACTGTACTGTACTGTACTGTACTGTACTGTACTGTACTGTACTGTACTGTACTGTACTGTACTGTCCCTCATCAATCATGCACCTGTGCATGTGCTACACCGTAGTCTGTACTGCACTGTGCTCTGTGCTGGTGTTACACTAACACTCAGCTTCCCATCATGCACCTGTGTACAGTGAAGCTCAACAGCGCCACTTTGTCACCTGTTGGTACTCTAAACAGACAGACAGACATAGGGACAATCACACGTTGCTGGTCCTTGGAGTGGCTCCACCACTCAAAAACTATAAAGCCTACTTTACTGGGAGGCAGGTTGAACAACTTATGCACTTGATCATTGATAATTCTAAAAACACATTAGTGCCCTCTTCAGGCAACAAATTATGATAACAGTATACACATTCTCATTGTCCAAACTTCTACTTACTTCACTTTTATACTCCACTTTGGCCTTCTGTTTATAGTTTTGCCACTGGATCATAATTAAAGGGCTGTCCACACCAAGCAAGTAGAAGAACCAAAATGTAGAAGTACAAACTTGAAACAAACTTATCTTTCTGAAACAAACATCATAATTCACTGAAATAAGATTGGATGCATTGTGTGCGTGCCTTCAAGCACTGTGCTTTGTCAGTTTGCAACCTGGTCTCACCCAAACACGGTGAAATACGGAATTGCCAAACCATGCTATTTCACTGTGTTTGGGTGAGACTGGGTTGCAAACTGACAAAGCACAGCTAGTGCTTGAAGGAACGCACACAAGGCATCCAATCTGATTTCAGTGAAGTAAGTAAGTAAGTAAGTAAGTACATTTTATTTATATAGCACTTCTCACAGAGAAAACTCACAAAGTGCTTTACATGCAGAAATTAAAAACAAAGACAGGCAAAATACAACAGAATAGTAGTCAAACAAAAAACAGGAACATACAATTGATCTAAGAAAAATAACAGCACCGTAAAATAAACAACACAACCATTATGTTACATTAGGAAAAGCTTGTGCAAATAGCAAAGTTTTGAGTTGATTTTTAAAAATGTCAACCGAGGCTGCGGATCTCAACACCCGTGGGAGGGCATTCCACAGTGTGGTCGCTACAACCTGGCTGAAAAGGCTCTGTCACCTTTTGTTTTCCGTTTGGTGCTAGGAATTATTAGAAGACCCTGATCCGCAGACCTTAGGGCCCTCTCAGGCACGTAGCGTTGGACTAGGTCAGTAAGGTATAATGGGGCCTGACCATTTAGAGCTCTATAAGTGAGCACCAGGACCTTGAAGTTAACTCTGAATTTAACTGGAAGCCAGTGTAAAGAGGCTAAGACTGGGGTGATGTGGCACCTTCTGCTGGTCCTGGTTAGCAGTCTGGCTGCAGCATTGTGAATAAACTGGAGGCGATCCGTGGTTGATTTGTTTAAACAGATCAACCACAGAGTGAATTGCAGTAGTCCAAACGTGAGGAGACAAAAGCGTGGATGATCATTTCTAGTTCAGGGAAGGAGACCAGTGAGCGGAGTTTTGCAATATTCCTGAGGTGGAAAAAACATGTGCGGGTGACTTGTGAGATGTGAGTGTCAAGATGCATGGTTTGATTAAAATTTACACCAAGATTCCTGAGGTTTGGGCGCACATTATCCTTGAGGGACCCAATATGTTCCAACACTGAGGGAATGATGCTGTCAGGGGCAACGATCAGGACTTCCGTTTTAGTCTCATTTAACTGGAGGTAGTAATTGGAGCAGATGTTTGTTTCAGAAAGATAAGATGAATGACTATTCCGTACATACACTCCTAGAAAACCACAAAATCCATACAGATTACACTGAAATCCTCCCCATAGAGTCTATAGGGAGGATTTCAGCCCCACTGTCTATGGCATAGACAGTGGGGCCGCGGCGACGTCTCTAACGAACTTGAGCCACGAGAGACACTACCGAGCATGCTCGCTAAACTGCACGAGTTGCCATGTTGAACAATGCAAAGTTCGGTAGAGCCGACCGACTCAACCCCGTCTGAGTTGTAACCCAATAGCAGAATTGTAAATAATGTTAAACCTGATCTCACCTAAACACGGTGAAATAGCACGGATTGGCAATTCCGTACATACAATACTAGTGAAAGCCATGCCTCCGTCGTGGTCAAAACTAGCCTGGGTAGTTTTGACCACGACGGAGGCATGGCTTTCACTATAGTATTGTATAGACGGAATTGCCAATCCGTGCTATTTCACCGTGCTAGGTCAAAACAGTAGTAGTGTAAGTACGGATTTGGGGGTTTCTAGGCGTGTATGTATAGAATTGCCAATTCGTGCTATTTCACTGTGTTTGGGTGAGAACCGTGAGATTGGGCTCCAGTTTGAGTTATAGATTCAGTGATGAAATCATGAAATAAACGTCTTACTTCTGTTGAAACCGCACAGTACAGTGATGCAGTATTGACTTATTGAGTCATTCCATATTTGGGTATAGAACGTCTATATTTCCTTGTTTGTAGGGACATGCATACAGTACAAACAGTCAGACAGACACACTTTGGTGCCATGCCATAAAAATGGGGCCATACATTTAACGAATGTCCTAAATGAAATTGACTATGCATCACGTTGTCGTTAGTTGGCTTGCGTCCCACTACAACTGTCATCCAGGGTACACACGTGAGATTGGGTGGGTGTTGTCCTGTCCTCATCCTCAGCCAGGGCCCTGCGGAACACCCCAGCTAGGCTCTGTCTCTCCTTCACGTCCAGCCCCATACCGAAGTAGAGCAGCGGGTTCACACAGCTATTGAAGTACGCAAACGCCTTTGCCACTGGCAGTCCGATCTTTACCACCAGGCTTTTTTTGTCAAACATCTTGACCAGCTGGAAGCAGTGGTAAGGCGCCCAGCACAGGAAGAAAGCGATGACCAACGACGCCAAGATGCGAAGCGGTCGAGACTTCTTCGAGAGGCTCGTGCGTCGGATACCAATGGCCGTCAGGATGTAGCAGATGAGGATAACGATGAAAGGCATCAGGAAGCCACACAAGAAGCGAATGATGTTTAACGCTAGTGTGGCAGCCTTGTCATTGGTGTGGTCTGAGTCCTTCCCCTCCAGGCTACATTTGGTCGTGTTGTTCTTCCATACGTACACTTCTCGGTAATAGAAGTACGGAGCGCTCATGACGGACGCCAACAACCACACGCAGGCGCTTGCCACCCTCGCAGCTCGCAGTGTTCGTCGATTCTTGGTGAAGACAGGAAACCAGACACACAGCACGCGGTCAATGCTGATGACGGCCAGTAAGAAGACGGAGCTGAACATGTCGGCGTACTTGAAGTATCCGTTGAACTTGCAGGCCAACATGCTGATGGGCAAGTGGTTGAAGAAGAGCTTCTTGACGAGGGAAAGGACACGCGTGAAGCAGAAGATCAGGTCAGCCACGGCCAGGTTCACCAGCCACACGTTGTTCACAGAAGGCTGGAGATGAAGGACAAAGACGATGGGATGGTGAGAAATGTAGAGGAGAGGACAGGGAGAGAGATGAGAGAGAAAATAAGAGGAAGTAGGCCTATATTAATGTGTTAGTCACTCGCATTACATTTGTAAGTGCCACACTTGAAACCAGTAACCTTTATATTCTTTTCTATAGTTTTTAACCTTTTAACAAATTTAGTATTTTTCTAGTGTTTTATTCTGTTTCTGTAAAGTGACTTTGAGTATTTAAAAAAGCACCCTATAAATTGTATGTATTATTGTGTGAACTTTTTTTAAGTTTACAAACCATAGTACATTTCAAAGAAACCTTTTATAGCATTCTACTAACTAACCCCTATAAATTAACCCTAACCGTAACATAATATTATTATTGAGACAAAATGACAATGATCAGGAAATGAACTATGCCACAGACTTAATAAAGTAGCTTTTTAAAAATAAAAATATTTTATATCCACCTTGAGTTTGAAGCTGGCAACCCAGATCACAATAGAGTTCCCAGCGACTCCTAGAAAAACTGTGAGTGTATAAATGACAATAGTGATCTTGTCCACGATGGCATTGATATCCATGTCGTGCACCTTTTTACTAGACTGGAAGATGGAGAGAGGGAGAAGTTAGATGACATTCTGTACCTCAGAAGGGAAGAACACAAGGTGATGAAATGTCATTTTCATGTTTTGGCTTACCGGTAAAAAAGTCATTTCAAAACTACTTTCTTTTTTACAGATAAGCCAAAAACTGACATTAATTAATGGGGGAATAATACACACACACACACACGCACACACACACACACACACACACACACACACACGCACGCACGCACGCACGCACGCACGCACACACACACACACACACACACACACACACACACACACACACACACACACACACACACACACACACACACACACACACACACACACACACACACACACACACACACACACACACACACACTGCGACTTTTCACTGGCAGACAGAAATTGTTTCCTGTCCAAAACATTTGACTTAGACTTAGAATAAGCAATTTTAAGGCCTTTAGCAAATACACTGATGAAATGATTACAAAAAGTGTATCTGTAATACTGTATCTAATCTATATTGTACTAACTGAACCATTATTCTGCAGAGTACACTGAAGGACGTACCTGAACAGCAAAGAATGAAGTTTCTGTTGAAGGAAAATGCATGTCACTTCACCTCAGAATGGTTACTGGATCAAATGCATGTGTTTTGTAGAAAAAGGGGGTTTGTGCCACTTCCTTTTAAGCACATACTAAAAACAAAAAACGACTCAACTTTTCTGAGAAGAGTGGAATCATCAGCTGATGGCAAACAGTGCTCATATGACATCTCCAAAATAGATTATATGAATAAACATGACCGCTCCAAAATAGACTGTAGATTATATGAATGAACCTGGGGACATTATCGAAGTAAAGATATATCTGGGAGCAGAAATTGGTGTGCGGACTCTTTTTATTCTTTAACTTTTGTCTGTCTGTTCTGTTTATCTGACCACTTAAAGAAGTACAGTAAATTGCTGCTATCCTCAGATTATTCCTTATTTCTTTGTTACACACACACACACACACACACACACACACACACACACACACACACACACACACACACACACACACACACACACACACACACTCACTCACTCACACACACACACACACACACACACACACACACACACACACACACACACACACACACACACACACACACACACACACACACACACACACACACACACACACACACACACACACAGCTATAGCTAAGACCGTTATAATTTGAGTAGGCCTATATAAAATGTATACAGGCTACATATATGACATGCTGGACCAATCAGCATCAAACTTTGTATCTATACTCTCAGTCCGTGAGGAGGAAGCCTCAAAAAACCATTCAAGCCACAAGCGGAGTCACTGCGGCACCACCATTTCCCTGAATGAAGTGTCTGGTGCTGGGAGTCTGGTGCAACGCACAGGTCCTGGCTGCACCTGGTGAGAGCAAGATTGGACCTGGTGAGGCGTAGGATGTGCCCGGCCAGGAGTCAACCCACAGTGCCTAGTTCCTCCACACGCCGGATGGCCCGACCAGTAGTTCTGGAGCAGCGGATTGTGTGTCCCTGGTTTTTCCCTAATGGGACTGATCGAGGGTAGCTACTGGGACGTAAATCTGGACTTGTAAGGCTGGGTCAACCGAGTGAGGGGTATGATGTTGTGAGACCCGAAACCCAGAGGACCCCAAGGATACATCACTGAGGATACGTCCAAGGTGCATCAATGCGATGTTTTTTGAGTGGTGCAACCACTCCTATAGACAGCTATGTGTGTGGCTGTGTCCCTGGCTGTGTACGAAAATAGCGTTTGTCCGAGCATGAAAATAGCGTTTGGTTGGTTTTCACCACCAAGTGTCACTGTTGTGCAGCCTAAGCCTAACACACACGCACATATTAACTGTATATATATATATGATGATTTCAGGTGTGACAGTACAGTACAGTACAGTACAGTACAGTAGTGGGACCCCCCAGAGACCCCCACACGGTAACTCTGTCATTTCTGGACCGTTTCGGATGCGGGGCGGCTCGCCGGAACCGGGCCGACACCCTGGGCGCGTTCCTGTCGGTCTGGAACTTCCGGGGGACCCCCGGGGACCCCCACACAGAGTTGCACCACTCACTTCACATGGGTGTGATTTTCTTTATTCAGTAGGCCATTTTTTTTTCGCTATATAAAAGGCCACTTTGGCTTATAACTCTTGAACCATATAGGTCGTATAATCAAAATCACTGTTTGTCAGATTGCAGCTTTAACCATAATCAAGGATGGAAATTGAGTTTTGCCGGCACCGCCCCTGTGTCATTTTGTTGTGTGTGAGATAGTATCTTTGTTTTGAGATTTGACTATATGGTAAATAAGAAACCTTCCTTATGTTATTTCTAATATGTCAAACAAAATTATTATGAGCTTCCCACCCCACCATTGGTTCCCAACCTTTTTATACTGAAGTACCACCTCAGGAAATATTTGTCTCTCCACATAATAACTGATTTTAAAATACAGGAGCTGCCCTTTTTGTTCCATTCCTAAGCCAATAATGCTGCTGCTCTAAAGAACTGATCTGTCTATTAATCAGCAACTGATGATATTTCTAATGTGATTAATCCGTTATCAAATCTTCTATTAAAGACTAGGGGCTCCATTTTCGTCACGGCTAAACCCCTTAATTATCCCTAAACTTCTTTGCCTTTTTCTTTCTTTATTTTTTTTATTTTTTTTACTATTTTGCAAAACATTTTTGAATAGTTAAAATGGCCAGTCGACAAGCTCACAACGTGTCAATGTAGATTGGCTAGTTGAACTATTCAAAAATGTTTTGAATAAAATAGATGAAAAAATTGGTTAGTCTGTGTCCAATACATAAAAACTACAATCATTTACTTCTTATTATTAATTTGAAAGTGGGTAAATGTGGTGGGCTTGTACTGCACGTCGACGCCCTCCTGCGGTTGGAGGCTGGAGCAGCACCACTGGTACCAGCCCCACACACACTGTCTGGCACACGCACACACTCTCAGCTCTCACTCTCCTCACACACATACACACAAGCCCCCCGAAAGGATCGAGCGAATAAATGAGTCTCTACCAACACCGCCACCACAACAACTCCCCACATCAATAATAGTTGAATCAAGATGGCGACTGAGGGTGAATACGAGTCAATCCTGTGTGTTAAACCCGATGTCAATGTTTACCGCATCCCGCCTCGGGCCACGAACCGCGGTTTCAGGTAAAAATGTGCACTGTCCGTGTGTTGTCATGTGTTTATAAATACCCCCGCCGTCCTCGTAACGTATGGTATGATGAAACGTTGAAACACGCTGCAGTGCTGCCTGCTCTCATCGCCTGTCTGTCAGCCGTCGAAATAATGTTCATCCTTTAGTTTCCAAACGCTGTAGCCTGTATACTATATAAATGATCGAAATATGGGAAAGTGGTTGTTATTTTTTGGCTGTGCTGCATTGTTATAGAGCGGCTCGGTCGATTCACTGCCCAGTATAGCAGTGATATCATTATGATATCATTGGCAGATCGATATGATGATGATGATGATGATGATGATGATGATGGGCGATGTGTTGTGAAAACGTAGCCAGCTGACTTCATTGGTCCATGTCCTGTCCTCCTACACGCAGTAAAAGTGAACTGACGTGAGGTAGGCTATACAGTGGAGTTTTATCAATACATTAAATACATGTCCTAAGGCTATTGCCAACTGATTTAACCATCTCCACTGCATTTGAATCGTGGCTATAGAGTCAGATTTATTAGGTTAACATAGCGCGCGGGTGGGCATATAGGCTATGCACTGTCTGGGGATGATGGAGTGATTATTACTTTTGGCCCAGATAGTGCGCTGGCCCCATTATGTAGCTACCAACTCACCTCAAATGATGATGGATTATCTGGGAATGTATGTCACCAGTGTGTCATGGAATTAATTTTAATGATTTTTTTCTTAGCCTTCACATGTCGATGCCAGAACCATTAAGGCATTAATTGTTTGTCAACTCAAACAGGCTGCTATGTCTTCTGACGTTTCAGAAGCTTCCTAAATTAAGTAAAGCATCTCTCACCTTCAGATAAAGGCTACACTACTGAAAGCTGGGGGCCCTTTTATTTTAAAGAAAATCCTTAAATGATTAGTCTGCTGCTACCAAGCTGACTGGTTTGAATATCTTCCTCTCATAATCTTGTCAAAGTTTTCAGATTTAAATTTGTGTGCTATTTACGATTGAGGCCTTTCATTGTAGTTTATTTTTATCCTGCTACTAAACATGATGAGGCAAAATCCCTCGTGACATCATGCATTTCTGTTCTTTTTGTTTGTTCACATCACAGGGCTGCAGACTGGAAGCTAGATTCTCCTGACTGGTCTGGTCGCATGAGGATCACAGCCAAGGGCAACATAGCCTACATCAAACTAGAGGACAAAGTCTCAGGTGAGACATGGAAGCACTTAAGTTCTCTTACAGTACATTATTTGGCCTGGGCCATGTCTCAGTGGTCCAGGCACCTTGGCTGGTAATCCAGTCTGGCAGTGTGCCACGGGTTCGACTCCCGACGGCCTTTACTGCATGTCTTCCCCCCATCTCTCTCCCCATTTCCTGTCAGTCTACTGTCTGTCCCTCCATTAAAGAAAAAAATATATATATATATATAAAATAAATGCGAAAGCCACAAAAAAACAATCCAGCTGTCGGTGGGGCTATGAGGCTATCCATGGCGCCGCCCTGGTAGTTTTGAAGATGCACGCAAACCTGCACAGCGGCCAGTCGCAGTTTTCACAGAAATGTGCACCTTGCAAACCTCACTAACAAAACCTGCCGATAGACGCTGAGTGTCACTGAGTGGGCATATCAATGGTTGTAACTTGTCTCGACCAGCCTACTGTAGCCTACTGTAGCCTACATATCAGATGTTCTGAAGTAGTCTGAAGAAGAGTTGGATAACAGGCTGTACTGATGGATTCTTTAACTAATTAAATTACAGAGAGAGGTGACGTTTGCAAGGTAAATGGCCTACATTAAAGAGGTTATGTGTACGTCGTGCACGCGACATAGCCCCACTATAGTCAAAAAGTCCACAGCACACTGTTGAATCATTAGACATATCGTTGCTGTCGGGCAGAAACCTCTTATCTCCTTATTCTAACTTTATTTTAGTTAATTCATGCCCTACTTGATCACAGTACATAGTCAAACAAAAGTATCAACAGTAGAAGAACCACAGGCTCGAAACACACCGTGAATCGACACGTTTTGAGCTTGTAGATCTGCTACTTTTGATATATTTAAAAATTTTGAATCCTGAAAAGTAACAGTTTTAAGTTGGACATAATGAGGTTTCAGAGCGGTTATACCCATTTGAATATGGAGCAGGTGCATTTGCTCTGGTTGCCTCTGAGGCCCTGGCTGCTCCGCTACAAGCACTTTATAAAAAACAACAACGACCCAAAAAGTAGGAATAAAATAAATATATATAGCGGCACTCCAAATATTTGGACCGTAATTCCGATCCATTTGGTCTCATTTGTACACTCTCTAAGCTAAATAAACACTCAGGATTTGTGGTTTGTGGTTAAAAAGCTGACCAAGTTCTGTTAAGTTCTGTTGGAAAACGTTTAATCGAATGGATAAGTTAAAGCTGCTGTGTTGCAGAGCTGAGCCATTAAAATCCAACCGTAACCGCTCTCCCTGTTGAATCGAATCCAGCCTCTGTCTTCTTTCACAACCTCAATACAAAGAAGGTGTTACATAAACTCCACTTTGTTCACAAATGCTGCAGCCAAAGTATTAACTGAAACGAAAACATCACTCCATCACATAGCTTCTCTTCACTGGCCCCCAGTGAAACGATGAATTGACTTATTTTGGGGTGTGCAAGAGTTAATCGAACAAATCGACTTAAAAAGAAACGATAATCAATAATTTGATAAAATAATTGATTAATTAGTCGATCACTAGTTTGGGCATGTCAGTATAGGACGCATAGGTGCATCGCAATGCTTTGTGAGCTTGTAGATTGCTATTATCACTATTATTGCACTGTTGTGTGATGAAGTATAACATAATGATTAAATTACCACTTCACCACTTTTAAACCGATCTTCAAATAATTGGTCCTCACTATAATGTTCATGATAAAATACCACATTTGTTTTCCTACTCGGTCTGTATGTGTCTCATAGGAGGGCTGTGGGCAGTTCAGAAACCCATCCACCAGTGCCATCATCGTTGGCAGATTTAGTTCTAAACAAGATTTAAAAAAATATATATATTTAGATTTGTATTATCGTGAGAACGATGGCTTCCATTTTTTCATTGCAACTTTTCAGGAATAGAAAGCCTGCAGTTTCTAGTATTAATAATTAGCTTGGATTCCCCATCGATGATGAGGAACTGCCTACAGCCCTCCTATGAGACATGGACTGAGTAGAAAAAAATTGTGCTATTTTATCATGATCATTAGTGAGGATCAATTATTTGAAGATAGGTTAAAAAGTGGTGAAGTGGTCCTTTAAGTGTTTAATCGATTTGTTTATAAAACAGTTTTAACCCCAAAATAAACACGCTAAAATGGTCCTATCTTAGTTTTTCTCATGGTTGATCTTTGCCGTGTAATTTTGCGTCCTGTCCTTCAGGAGAGCTGTTTGCCCAGGCACCAGTCCAGGATTATCCCGGTCTCGCTATCGAAACAGTGAGTGACTCCAGCCGGTACTTTGTGCTGCGAATACAGGATGACAACGGTGAGGATGGGAACTTGGAACAAGCAAGCAACAGCATCTATAATGTATTTTTAGTTTTTTACCCATTTAGACTGTTCTAAAAACGCCTTCTAAAACCTAACCTAAGGTTTCTGAAAACCTTCACATTCTTATTCAAAATAATAATTATGTTGTGTACATGTACATGCGTAGCAACAACTAATGAGACAAAGAGGTAGCGTATAGGTTGCACCAGGTTTAAATGGGTTAAACACTCAAACATTTTATTATTTGAACCATTCACAGGAATTCGTCTCAGTGACACTGGGGCCTGCCTTGCAGAGTATAGCCTGATTTATACTATTATGTCACAAATAGAAATTTACAGAACGCATCCAATTACAATGCATTTTCGCGAGCAACACAGTCATTGAAGAGAGGAGCCAGGCTATGGAGAGGGTATATATATTTTATAGGCATAAAGGTGTTAAGATGCAGGCATTCAAAACAAAAACAGCCAATATCCAGACCTGTACTGTATTCTAAGTATGAGGTTCACATTCCCACTGTATCTAGTGCAGTGACAACTGAGTTTCAAACAGTTGATGTAGTGGAACAGCATTGAAGAGCATATGCACAGCTTGTAGAAAATGTATTAGGTTGCAGACAAAGGCAACACAATTAACAAAAGTCTGTACAGTACATATCTCTCTACTTAACACCTTACAAGCTACTTAAAGGAAAACAACTTTTTCCATTACTTAATGCTACAATGTTGTCTGGAGTACAATAATGGGTGGAGGGCTGTTCCAACTCTTCTGCATTTTACTGCAGTTCAAATTTGGCCATGTAATATGTAACATACGGTGGTTTTGTGCCCTGACATTATCTCCAGGACGCAGTGCCTTCATAGGAGTCGGCTTTGGGGACCGAGGAGATGCCTTTGACTTCAACGTGTCCCTGCAGGACCACTTTAAGTAAGGGATGAAATTAATGGATGAACACTGCTGGTGGGTGTTGGCCAGATGGGGGCGGTATTGAGTTCACAAGTTCACAATACAGCCTCCATCTGGGATGGCTCAGGGATTGGCCCGGGACAAACCAATCAGCGGCAACTACGGGCTGGATCTTGGCAAGATCGGGTGTGACGCCATTGAGAAGCAATTGTATTTCCTAGCACCTTAAAAAGTTACAATTGGAAAGTCGTCTTCTATTCTTGAAAGCAAGTGAAGACATTACTTGCACATCTGACACGATAGTGAGGGGTTTTAAAAAGTGAACCTAATACTATCAGGCGTTTGTTAACACTTTTGTCGTTCACACTTCGCAGTGGTTGTTTACTTTCCTCCTGGCGTAGCTACCATACGTCATTTAGACACGTCAATATGATTGACAGACCATCTCATGTAACCAGTACCACCTGCCAAGTAGCTTTAAAAAACGGACGACTTTACCTACTGTAAGTCCTGGCGTCACTCGTTCATGGTTTGCGGAAGTACAGAGATTTCTCTATGGAGAATAACATTGGGTCATCTTAAAATCGTCTCATATTATGGTAAGCAACTAAGCATTGTTGTCCAAAAATAAACAAACTGTCTCTGCGATATTGCAGAGTGTATAATTTACGACAGTCATCAGTTCCGACAAAAAGTTCTGACAAAAATGTAACGAATCCGGCAGCAGTAACATTACGTTTTTCAGGCCGTCAGTTGATTCTTCATTATCCATATGGGTCAAACAAAAAAATCTAACCGGCTAGGATGAGAAATTACGTCAGACTTCGGTGCTCTATACCAGGGGTTCTCAACCCGTGGGTCGCGACCCCTCGGGAGGTCGCCAAATTATTTTGGGGGGTCCCCAAAATATATATTTTTGCAACTGAATGGCTGACTTTCCTTAATGATTATATCTGGTTTCAGTATTCATTGTCTCCACCAGGCCGAAGGCATGGGGGGAGAGTATGTTTTGCACTCCGTCCGTCCGTCCGTGTGTGTGTGTGTGTGTGTGTGTGTGTGTGTGTGTGTGTCCGTCCGTGTGTCCGTGAGCAGCTAATCTCGGCCACCGTTAACCTGGTCGATGCCAAATCTTGCACACACACTCCCTGGATGCCAACGATGAACCTCTGCCCCAAACTTTCCAGAACGGCCTGTTATAGCGCCACCAGGAGGCTGCTTTGTGCAAAACAAGTTTTTGCACAGTACACCTACAGATTTTGTCCAAACATCACGCAAATTGGTACACAGTCTCTCTAGAGCCATTCAACGAAACCGGTCTTTCAGATTTCTCACACTCCATCCTGATTGGTTAAGATTGGCTTCCAAAGTTCACAGGAGTGCTCAGTTTCAAACAAAATGCTGCAAATCATGAACACATCGCGTGATTTCCGTGAAATTGTGCACCCACATTCCCACTAGGCCGAGGACGAAATGCCACATGAACAATTTTAACTCAGCCTCAAGGTGGCGCTATAACTGGCCGAAACGTGTTTTTACCTCTAACTGCACGGATCTGTGGATAACTTTGTATGCCAACTCCCTAGAGGCCAAGGAAAAACCTTTGTCTGGAATTTTTCACATCTGCTCTTTATAGCGCCACCAGGAGGCCGACATATGTAAAACACATTTTCTATTATTACTCCTTCAGATTTTATCCAAATTTCACGCAAATCGGTACACATGATCTCCATAGTCATGTGATCAAGACAGGTTTGTTTGATTTCTCATATTCCATCCTGATTGGCCACGATTGGCTCCTACAGTTTTCAGGAGTAGCCCGCTTTGTACAAATCGCCACAACTCCTCAACGCAGCGTCCGATTACGATGAAACTGTGCACGCATATTCCCACTAGGCTGAGGAAGAATCCTGGTGGAGACCTGTGCCCAGAAGGGCACTTTTTCTAGTTTATGATATATTTTCTCTATTATTAAGGTTATTTTTGCAGTCAGTTTGTATTGGGGGTGGGGAGAGGGGGCAGGGCGAGACATGGCCAAAGCATTTCCGGAGGTCCCCAGCCAAAAAACTTTGAGAACCCCTGCTCTATGCCGTATATATAATACTGCATTGACCGGAATCCCCCAGGGCACTATATTAGGTCCGCTTCCCTTTTCACTCTATATATAATCTCTTTGACCCAAAATAGGGACTCTAGGATGTGGAAGTGGTTAAACTGTAAAAACTGTACTATATATAAACTAATGGCAAAAGAACAGTAATCATGTTTCAATAGTGGTCAAAATTCCCAACTGGACGATTGTGACCATATAGTGAAGAATGTTATCGTACCACCCAGTATGTTTTTATACAGTAGGTCAGGGACTTCTCTCTTATCGCAGCGTGCAGCTTACAGCAGTCCCAGCCAAGACCAGCTGTCAGTGATATGTGCTTTTGTGCAAAGTCACTCACTGCAGGCTTTCTGCTGAAAGGTGATGTTTATTTCTGTATACAATGTGTGTGTGTGTGTGTGTGTGTGTGTGTGTGTGTGTGTGTGTGTGTGTGTGTGTGTGTGTGTGTGTGTCTGTGTGTCTGCGTGTCTGCGTGCGCAGATATGTGAAACAAGAGGATGAGAGAAGCAAAAATGCCCAGTCAGGGGATTCAGGGCCAAAATTGGACCTGGGTTTCAAAGACGGACAGACCATCACACTCAACATTGGGGTAAGTAGAACCTCGAGACAGTTTTAAAGTAGTACTCTGCTGTTTTTACACCTTATGTCTGTATTGTTTGGATTGATACATGGTGCTGACTGCTGAGTCCGTGAAAGCTCCCTCCCTGCATTGACGAGGCAGAAAAGTCTAAAGTGCCACATCAAATTCTGCAGCTATTCTCCCCTCTGACACTAGAGGTCACTAGGGGCATAGTCTTGAAGAGATAACCAGCAATAGCCTAGCAGAGATTGGAGGAGCATGTTCAGAATGGGACTGAAAATTGTGTTTTCTCAGCCAGTATTGCATATAATCAAAGCTACTTTGCATTCTACGGCTTGGTTAATGTCATGAATATTGACTAAACCAATGGTTCTCAACGTGGGTTCCAGGGGGCCCCCCCGGGGTCCTTGGAGGGTTTGCAGGGCAAAATAGTTTAATATAGCATTACAATCTGTTTAGGGCCTAAATGGAAACAAGACCTAAATGGTGTGTTTGACTGTAATCTGTTGCTGTTTTTACATTCTATTTATTTTTATTTTTATGAAATGTAAGGCAAGAAGTTGAAGGTTAAATGTAGGTCCGTGCATGTTAAATTTTAAATCATGTACATTGTACACTTTACATTATTTCCGACCATTTTCCAAAGCATTCATTCATTCTTAATTCTTTCACATTTTGGAAAGAAACGGCCACTTTAACATTGAGGTGCCCACAAGGTTTAAGTGCCCAATGGAGCTGCATCCGAGCCAAAGCAGTAGCTGAGCCTGTGCAGCTACTGAACACAGCATAACATGACTGAAGTAGATCCAGGGCTCCGTACTACAGAGCTTCACATGTGCAATCTGAGATTCGTAGTAAGGGAAATCCATTAGCATTTATTTTTACGGTACCATGCTCATATAAATTCTAATTCGGGACAGACGCGTAACTAGATGTCACTGGGCCCCGATGCAGGCTGATCAGCGAGTGCCCCCGACATGGGTGATCCTCATTTGGGGAGGTAGGGAGGGGGGCGGAGTTTTATAGTGGAATAGTATACTGATTTAACGCAGAGTGAAATCGAGAAGATAGAACTGTCAGAAGTATACCGCTCGAAACTAGGGCAGCAATTTATAGAGTGTAAAGGTTACACTTACAGGTTCACACCGTGAACAAGCTTAAGCGTTGTTTCTCCGCAACAAGGTTACGTTTTCAGCATTAATAAAGGTATCAACCTGTTGAATGAGCCATCAACTATATGAATAATAAAGGGGGCACGGTGGCACAGTTGGTAGCGCTGTCGCCACACAGCTGTAAGGTCCCGGGTCGATTCCTGCTGGGGACGCTGTGGGTGCTGGGGGCGTGTCCTCTCCTCCGCGTCATCAGTGGTCATACCCTGGGTGGGGTTGGCAAAAGGGTCTTTCTTTGTGGAGTTTGCATGTTCTCCCATAGGTACCCTCACAAAAAACATGCAGTAATCCTGGCCAGCCAGGGCACCTGATGGAGGGGAAAGGAAGTGGTTGGAATAACGTGTTCCTTCCACATGCTATGCCCAGGGAAACTCCCCCCTGTCAGGTGAAAAGAAGCGGCTTGGATGCTCATGCATTGAAGGAAGCATGAGGTCAGTCCGTCGCTCTCCCCAGGTTGGCGGAGAGAGTGTAGGAATACGTTAGATAATTGACACTGGTTGAAAAGAATGGGTTACAAAATCATGGGATAAAAATTATAGAAAGAAAAAATAACTATGAATAATTTGATGTAAAATACTTCAGACACATGTCCAGAATGTTTATTCGTTCTGCACCCAGTGTGTATACCTTAAGGCGCCTTAAGGCTTGATTTGTTGTGCAGATCGGCTTTTTATAGATCTGCTTTCTCAATCAGATATTTTCAACAAAAGATCAGCGATTTAAGATTGGCGCTATTTTAAGTATGAATCAAACTTAAAGGAGAATTCCAAGCTAGAAGGCTTTCTTAACTTTATTTGTAGTTGTTACGTCCCCACCAAAGAGGTCCAGGTGTTATTTTGTGCAAAAGCGCATTATTGGCAATTTCCCCTACCATAAGCCCTCAATGAATTGCATTGAATTGAATGGGCTATATGGGGTGTCATGCTAATTCGCTTATTTCCATCGCTCAAAAATCTATATTTTTGGTATATCCTCTCTTCCTAATGTAAATAGTATCCCGAGCGGCACACTTTACTACTTATTTCGATGGAAATAAGCGAATTAGCACAAAAACCCTATTGAGGGCTTATATTAGGGGAAATAGCCAATAATGCACTTTTGCACAAAATAACACATGGACCTCTTTGTTGGGGACGTAACAACTACAAATAAAGGTAAGAAAGCCTTCTAGCATGGAATTCTCCTTTAAAGCCAAGCAAGCAACAGTGCAACACAAACACAAACACAAATGCACTGATTTCCCTTTTTTGTGTACATGACTCTAATCTTGATTGCTTGCAAAGATGACATCACTTCTTTGCACTCCTATGTATAGCTGATGTCAGGAGGAGCTGTTATGACCTCATCTGACTGAGATATGGCTGTCTGTGTGTGCTTCTCATCTTACAGAATCCTGGTGGTTTTCATTCCAGCCATCTAGTCCAGGACTCATTTAGACCTATTAGCAGCAACAAAAAGATGCAAAACAACAAAGCAATGCAGTATAGCCGATTAGCCGTCGCTGAGTCGCTGTGTTAAGTGTTGCACAACATGCTCATTAACGTCATCAGCGGGCATTTTTTAAGTGAGAAAAAATATTAAGCCAGCTCAAATGTATTGTGTAGCTTTGTAGCGAGGATCAAAAGTGTCGGGTGTCGCTGCATTCCATTGAAAATGAATGATGGACTGTAGCTGTGTAGCTGCCAGTGTGAAGATAAGTCAGCATGCTTATTGTTGAATACCATTATTTCCCAGAACACCAGATAGGGAATGAGACTTTGCCCCAAGAGTTCAAGTATCTCAGGGTCTTGTTTCACAAGGGAGCAAGACCTCCCACTTGGAGGAGACCCCCCGGCAGACCTTGGACCAGATGGGGGAATTTTACTGTGTCTCCACACTGCACTGGCCTGAAAACGCCTGGGGATCCCCCAGGATGAAGTGGCTAATGTTGCCTGGGGAAGGGATGTCTGGAGCTCTATGCTGGGATTATTGCTCCCATGACCCGACTCCGGATAAGCGGTTGAAGATGGATGGATGGATGGAATAGAAAGTTGCTCTGTTGTCATCTCTCTTGTCCAGGGATGTGCACACATAGACATCCGGACCATGAATGCAGCATTTACTATGGTTAAAGAAATGCACTTGCCCCTCCTTTCCATGACATACCATACCGGAAGGCAACATTTAGTCTCCTGAACTTGAACGCAGCAATTTGCGTTGAATACATTTGTTTCGAAATCCATGTCGTACACCGCATCTCCACTAGCTAAAGAGTGCTGGGCTGTGCCCCCAAAATAGCTGATCTACAAGCTCTCGACGAGTCGCAGCGCAACGCATTGTGAGCTTTTAGATCTGCTACTTTTGTCCAAAAGTGCCCTCTTACGGGATTTCAGCCCCTGCCTCTCTAACACCCTCTGCACGTCCCTGCTCTTGTCCTTCTGTCTTCCCTCTCTTCCTCCAGCAAGGTAAAAAGAGGGACAAGGCCCGCTCACAGGGGTCAGGTGGGTTTGGACTCCTCCCACCCCCGCCGGGAGGAAAGATAACCCCGCCATCATCATCAGGCCCATCCAATCACAACACACTCCCCCAGACAGGAGACATGATGACAGGTCAGTTAACGTGTTTTATCAAGCTAAATAAGTTCAAATCAGTTTAACCAATTTAACCCCATTTTATGCTTGAGGGGCTATTTTCAAAAGATTTCGAATACATTTAGAAAATGTATACATTTGTGTCCCTCGAGGCTGTCTGCTGGAGTTGGACAGCAGTAACTCTAACACAGTGGTCCAGTCTAATCAGCCTACTTCAGACCTGTGGGGAGACTTCTCCTCTTCAGCAAGGTAACGTTACTGCTCTACTTTATGTTCATCACCTAAGTTAAAAGTACGAATACCACAAAGTAGAAACACTCTTCTAAAAGAGGCATTCCACTCCTTTTCAACATTTTACTATGTCATTAATAAATGGTGAATCGCATCTTGATGACATCATCATGTTGAAAATGTAACCAGCATAGCTTTTTAACCTTTTTTAACCAAACTAATTATTAATCTTAATCATGAATTCACTTAAACATAAAAACATTGATATTGGCACCTACAAGTGGTATTCCCCTTTAAAGTAAAAGCTGCACTATATAGTATGTAACATTCCTCTTCTACCCCGGATTTGAACCCATCCAGTGCAGACAGAAATTGAATTTGTGTCAAACCAGAAACAGGATCAGGATTCATATTTTTCTCTAAAAAAAGAAAAAATAATAATAATATGGACTCAAGTTTGCAAGTGGTTATAATGAACAATATTTAAGAATAGTTGATCATACTAATTAAATGTATACAATGTTATTATGTGTCTAGTGACTCTAGCCTATACATTTCCCTGTGTGTGACAGAGCTCAGTTACGCTTCGTCGTGCTGTACTAAAAGACAAAAATGTTTGTTTTATTTTTTATAATACAGCTCTGTTCCACAAACGCCACCACCACAGAACGCGTCAAACTGGATCCAGTTCTGAAGGCCGGTCGGCAGCCAGCTGCTTCTCCTCATCAGCAGCACGCCATCGACTGTGCTTGTCGTCACTCCGTCATCCTGCATCATCATCGCTTAAAACAGCCATTCCCAACCGGCGGGCCGTGACGATGTTGCAAGTGGGCCCCACACATATTCGAAAAACACTAAGATTTTAATGATATTATGACATTAATATTTACAAAGAAATTATCATAACAAGCCATGGTATTTTTTCGTTAAATGAAGATGAATGAATTTTATTGTGATACCGACAAATACGAACTTTTAAAAGTATTTATACCTACATTGGTTCCATTGATTAAAGCCAGAACACAATCGCTGGATTGATCATTAAAATAAACGTTCTGAAAATGCGGTCCACCCATCTTTGACCACTCACCGTGTTATGTGGTCAGATGGGTGGGCCGGGGACACTTGTGTCGAGGTTTTTCAAGCGGGCCCTGATTCAGAATCGTTGGCTCTCTGAGCATCACTGAGACAACGTACATCACTCACACTCACATTACCGCTGTAACACAGGTAGTCACACAACTCCTTCACCGTTCTAGAATGTTCAAAAACAATGCCTGTTAAAAGTTCATGAAAAGAAAGTGGCACATTTAATCTGTGAAAGTTACTGAAAGTTACTTAAAGTTAAGTATATATGATATTTATAAGCCACAGGGTTTTTTGCAGTAATATCTTAATTGAGGCGGTTCTCAACTCCCATCCTGGGGAACCCGGTTTGCTGCTAGGTTTTCAGTTTTACCAGCTCATTCATTACATTCACCTGCTGTCCCAGGGCTCAATCAATCCCATGATGGTAAAAATCAAAAAATGGAAGAAAAAAAACAGCAGCTGCAATGAGGGTTCCTAAGAGGGGAGTTGAGGACCACTGCTTTAAGGGCTATGTAATGTCCTGACTGAGTAGCTGGTGTTTTAGCCTCGGAAACCCAGACGTTTCTGTGTTTTTACCTTTTGCGCTCCCTCCTGGCAGTTAAGTGAACTGCACTTCATGTGTGATCCGGATTTGTTTTGTCACTCGAATTGCACTCCCGTGAAGCAGCACTGCGTCTGCGGACGACTTTTATAATGACACTGGGTATGGGCACATCTAAGATTCCATGCGTGGCCAAAGGAAGCTGACTCCCGACGTCTTTTCCGGGTTTTTAAGACAGCTGGTGGATGGAAAAGAAGCTCCACCCACGCGGTAGGTTGCCGCGTTGGCCAGATTCCCTGAAAAGCTTGCCCCAGCGGCAACCTGCCGCGTGGGTGGAGCTTCTTTTCCATCCACCAGCTGTCTAAAAAAACTGAAATGACGCAAAACACAGCTTCTTCTGTCTGCGCATGGATTCTAATGTGTGCCCAGGGTGATAGACGTACTGACGCTTTAACTGACCCACTGTGAATACTGTAAACACATTCAACTTGAAAAGCGTGTGGGTCACATAATGTCTTCTAAAATCAGGGGTCTTCAAATAGGGTGTCCGGGTGGGGATCCTGTGACAGGAACGTAACACAAATGTAAATGTCTTAAAATACATGTTAACATAAATCCAACATAATATTAGGTGTAAGCAAATAAACAAAACATTACATTTACACAGCACTGATGATTGAAGCCATCAAAGCTTGCAGCATCACTTGCATGCAACCCATAGCCACTTAGACGAACAACCTGTGTAATACTCACTCTCAAATCTCTCGGCGGTGATCAGACATTGATAAGACAATCAGCTACATATGAGCTAGCTTTCAAAGCCTCTCATGAAGGTTAAAAAAATATCTAGAACATGCAAGAACGTTTTTGTACAATACATGAAGTGGGGGTGTCCCTGCTTCATCTCTCTCAGCTAAGAAGAGGTCCCTGGCCTGAAAAATGCTGAAGACTCTGTCTTATGTAATGTCTATCTGTAGGTGATTTTTAGTGAAAAACAAGACTTTAGAGAAGCTGCCTTGAATGGTCATTTTGTTCTGGTTTTGTTTGGAGTTGTTACCCGCCTTACTATGTATGAAAATCTGACTGGGTGTCCTTTTACAGAAGTCTCCTGCAGTTGCAAACATTCAGCCTTGCCCTTATACTCAAATGTGGCTGTATAACTAAATTAGGGCTGCAACAATGAACTAACTAATCTATTTAAATCATTATTTAAAAAGAGAATCATTATTTAAAAAGAGAATCAATATAAAATAAATATCAATAATTGATTAGTTTTTTGGGAAAATACAGATCAATTAAAAAAATGAAAAAGATCAATAATTGATCCCTATTTTGGGGAAGTGATAGGCAAAGGGAAAAAGTTGAAATAAAATGTTATGGTTAATCGATTCATTGATATATATATATATATATTAATAAACCTTGATTATTCGATGAATCAAAAAGTAATCGATAAATAATCGCTTAGAAAATAATCAATACTGTAGTTGCAGCCCTGATTCAATGGATATAAAATGGGAAGTGATCCTATTTTAGAGAAAAGCAGGTGGTGTTGACGATTAGGCTATAGTCAAATCAATTCAAGCAATTCATTCTTATAATAATATATACGATTTATATAGCGCTTTTCAGGGTACCCAAAGTCGCTTTACAGAACAGAAGTAAAAACAATTTTATTAGAAAACTAGTTAAAAGGTTAAAAACTAGAAATTCTCTCTTTGTTAAACCTAAGAGAGAATCTGGTGGGTTGTCCTTACCACTTCGAGACAACTAAGGTAGAGCTAAATTATGAATTACAGAAGTTTACACTATATGTAACTTTCAATTGCCATCCTGTGTTTGACAGTACAGTTGACAGTTCTCCTGTATTGCAGAAAAATCCCACCTGTTTAGCAAAGGCAGCTTGAAACAACCGCTAAAAGGTGTCTGCACACTGCTGCGTTTTTCGGATATTTAGAGGCGTTTTTCCACAAGGACCTTTAGAATGATTTGGTGCCTCAGTGAAACCCAGGTGCAATTTAGATTAATGTGTGAGTGCGACATTTTTAAGTTTTTTTTTTTTTTAAACAGAAAACCGCCGCTAAAAATCTGAAAAACGCAGCAATGTTGAAAAACAACTTGCTAAAATCGTTTCCCACATCCCCATGCACTTTTCATGTAGTAATCCCAGGAGAAAACGATGATTTTCTTAATTTGCTCTATTGAATGTTCATCACAGATGTTGCCATTTTTGCCCTATTTTCTTTTACTGTGCTTTTTAAAACATGATTACTGGATATTGAATTATGAGCTGACATGATGTTATTCCTAAATGATAAATTAAGAGCTGCTGTTATTTTGCCAATGGAGTTGTGGTGTGATAAAACTGCTTTGACAGACTTTGGATTAATGTGCTTAAGCAGACCTTTTAGGGCAATGAATTGATATGTTGACCCATGTGTCTGTTACGGTTGACTTATACTCTGTTGCATGGCGATATCGTGTACCAAAAATGCCAGATCTACAAGCTCACAAAGTGGCGTGATGAGTTGTGAGCATGTAGATCTACTATTTTAGGCACGTGACAGGGTCATATGAAGTTTAAATCGGGCTTTATGTTTACATTGAACTTAGAACTGGAATCAGTAAAAAAGAAAATGCTTGTTTTACATTCCTGTCTCATTCCACAGCGGGCTGTAGAAGCACTGCACTAACACTTTTGATTTATGACCAATTTCAACAGAAAGTGGCAATAAATCCCTTGAAATGATGCTTAACGTCTTGTCTGAATTAATAATCATTCTACTTTTTTGAATTTAAGTTACACTCTCTCTTTCTCTCTCTCTCTCTCTCTCTTTAGGTCGTCCTCAGACGAGCCTTCCATCCAAGTTCCATAAATTACATTGTTGCTACAAATGGTTAATTTTGTCAACTGATTCTGACAAACTGCTGAATGAGTATAACGTTTCACAGTCCTCAAATTAAAACAAATGTATTACTCAAAAGAAGAATACACGTTTGATAATAATTTGTCAGGCCTAAGTAGCCTAATTAGAATACCACGTTTTGCCCGTGGGCGAAACGTGTTATTCTAATTTGACTATGAATATGGAATAATAAAGTTGTCATACCATTGATATTTTTCACTGGAAGAAGAGTAATCAAACCCAAACACTCACATGTGCCAAATACATAAATATTATTAATAATTTATGTATAATGTTACGTGGCACAAATCTCCCATATCTAACATGATGGCTTATCTTGTCTTAATTAAGTTTGCTACAATTGAAACAAAGTATTTCTCAGTTCACTATAGTTATGTATTTCTCAACAAGAAAGATGAAGAAGCAGAACCTTCTTGTGACGCAACACAATGTATTCTAGTCAGACACTCCCTAGATATACACAGATAGGAAATAGGAATACAGGTTGTTGAACTAATTGTTACACACTCCCTAGAAGCAGCGGCCAAGTGGCTCACTAATTGACAGTTGACACTGGACCAGGGCTAACACGTTAGCTCCGTTTTGTTTTGAAGTGAAACAGTGACTTAAAACCACTTATGTAAGTTTACGCCACATGGAAGTTCGAGTTCCGTTGTCAGTGTTATTGTCAGGGGGTGAATAATGACAGAAGACATCTGTAGCAGCAGGTGAAGTTGTCAGAATAATGACCTGCATTTTCTTTCATTCCAGTTGAGTGGGTTTATCCAGGTGATTTAGCTATTTATAGCTTCCTCCTGTAAGCTGCTAGCATAAACCTTAGTAATAGCATAAACCTTCCTATGTATTTGAGCTGAATTAGTATTAGTGTGTTTCCATTAAATATTGTGCTTTAGGCTACTTGGTAAATAAAAAACGAGTCGGTAGGCTGAAGAAGTGTGTGTGTGTGTGTGTGTGTGTGTGTGTGTGTGTGTCAGTTGTAGTGTCAGAGTGTCAGTGGTTCTCAAAGTGGGGTTCCGGAATCCCCAGGGGACCTTGAGGGGGTTCCAGGGGTCCTCACGTTCATAAATCAGTTTAATGCAGGCCTAACTATTTTATACAGCTAGTGGGCTTGTTGAGCATCTATTTTTGAAAGATTTTTAATAATAGCCTATAGTTAGTAGGCCAATAATAAGCACAAATTGTTATGTCCTTGACATAAGAAAATTAAGAAAAAAGGCACAATAAGATAGTGGGAAATTGAAATGAACAGTCCAATTGCCAATAATGTGCTTGAACTTGAAGTTAATTGCTGTGTGCATGGCCCGTCATATACAGTAGGCCTACACTTGAATGATAAACATGATGAGGTCTGCGGACCAGTCATTGCTGACCGTGCCAACATCACGAACCCTCAGAACAAGAGGTGACCGCGCTTTTGCGGTGGCAGCCCCTAAGCTCTGGAACAACCTCCCCCCCCATATTAGAGCTGCTCAATCAATTAACATCTTCAAATCCCTTCTCAAAACGCACCTTTTTTCCCTGGCTTTTAATGTGAACTGATTTTAACCTTTTTAGGCACTGTATAGTATTTGAATTTGTTTATTGTTGTCTTTTGTTGTGAAGCACTTTGGTCAACTTCGGTTGTATAATACGTGCTATATAAAGGATTGATTGATTGATTGATGTTTATCAGCTGCAAGAAGCATGATTGCAACTTGACCATTTAAGGACAAGTGATAGTGATACCTATGTCGATATATCGGTAGGCCTACAATCATGAATTATCATTTTTATTTTGACATTTTTATTTTACTATTTTATTTTTATGTAAAAATACAATAATTGAAAATATTTTATGAGAAATCTAAAAGGTGTGCAACTGTGCACATTGGCTTATGGTGTCCCTCCTAACCTACTCTTGGCAATTTAGGAGCCAGGTACACGGGTACAGGAGCCATGCCGATGACCCCAGCCAGACAGCAACAATGAGGAGTTTGACATCCTGGCAGAGGTAACTTTTCATTACAGTCCTGTACTATGCAGTCCCCTTAGACAACAGGAGGCATTGCATTGAAATAAGTAATTGGCTGTAAATAAATACCTGGCCTTGTGGGTCAATGTCACCGGCTTAAAGTGAGAAAATCACTTGCGTGGAGGACTCTGAATGGCATGGCAGTGTGTGGATATTCTTCCCATTAGGCATCAGCTTCTTCTCAGCGACTGTAGAGTTTGTAATCGTTCTGCTATATAGCCTACAGCTGTGAGTGCTGAACAATAATTCTGCGTGCAGAACTTCAACATCAACCAGGATGAACACGTGACCAACAAGCATCAGTATGGGGGGCTACCAAGCATGAGTGAAAAGATGGCAGCCGGGAGAATTATGAGGTTGGTCGCTGCCATTGACACAGAGGATGGAGATGGCTGGAGACGCCGCTGGAGGGCTCATCCGAGGATCATGAACTAGAGAGCTCTATCTCTATCCACAGGTTGCAAAGTTGGAGTCGGGCCGTCACACAACTAATGAAGTAAGAAGATGGCTCATATCAAGGTAGGAACCATAATCATTTTTTTCCTTCGCTGCTGTTGCTTGTGTTGTGTGCTGTGTATCGGCTAATGTGACTCAAGCTGTTTTGTGGACCCGATGACTTGTTGTCAATGAAACATATGTTCGTTGACTGTTTCTGTTTCTGGCTCTGGATTTGGATGCTGATGTGGATCTCCAGTGTGTCTGTTTGTTTTGTTGTGGCTGCATTGGAAGTTTTGAGTTAATTGTGACATCTGTATTAGTTCGTAACAAAACTATCTTGGTGACCTATTCTATTCCTCACTTTTCTTTCTTTCTTTCTTTCTTTCTTTGCTGAGCTGCTGCTGTGGATATGCTGTTGATACAAATGTGATTCAAGCTGTTGCTCTATTGCTGTCATATTGCGTTGTGTATGTGCACTAAAGTGGTTGTTGCTCTGTTGCTCTCATAGTGTTGTACTAATGGGTTGACCAAAAACAGTATGGTTCAACTCCCAGAATAGTTCAAAGCATCTGTCGACACACTGGTGATCCACATGGAACCCCTTATCTAGTGCAGGCATCTCTAATCTTTGGTGTAACTTGACCACTTAAACCCTGTATACTGCACTCAGTTGGCCTTTCCCCCCTCTACCCTGCAGATCCTTGTACTTGTACACTTGTATGCAGTAGATTGTCTATTTTGCCTAATGTTGGACATGACATAAGAAGAAGCCCAGAATAGGAATGCTGTAAGGTTCTTGTGGTTGATTGTCCATTCTCACGATTTTTGCTCTTACGTAATACTCAGGGGTGCTGCTGTCCTTGACCGCATTACGCCGAGATACTGGACACATTCCAGGCATGCAAGACATACATTAAATACTGGACAAGTATTGGGAATTGGTTATTCCCAAATGCTTTAAAAAAACAAAACCCACGTAAAAGTGTCTGCCGTCATCGAGGAAGTGAGCTGAGGTCAAGAGGGAGAGAGATTAGTCACACATACACATACACATATGACCACACAGAAGAGACATGGAAAATGCATGTGGCCCTGGCCGCCCTGCCCATGCCTGAACTAGACAGAGGAGAGGAAGAGAGGGAAAGGAAAAGCTTAGGGTCAAAGGAGCAAAAGAGAGCAAAATGGCTAGACTGACAGACAGACGGGGAGGGAGGGGGGAGTACTAGGAGAGGGGAATCATGTCCAAGAAGGCCAAAAATAAACATTGAGAGATCGCTCGCGCGAAAGAGAGAGACATATTGTTTTGTTTTTTACCTTCTTGATCATGTATAGACATTAGACATGTCTTCAATCTCCCCTTACTCTCTCCTCCAGGGGTACGACCACCCTAGATAGAAATAATTAAGTTGAGACAGATGGTAGATCCATCATAAATGCATAAATGATTAATGCCATTTGCAGTGTGCCTTAAGAACATATGAAATCTTTACCTGAACCCAGGACAATTTGGTCATGAATGCTGAAAACCAGCAGATATTTGTGGGGACTCGGGACCAGCTTGAAAGTGGGACAATCGCAGCCACACCGGGACGCCTGGTCACTCACCGTAGTGAAAGGTCAGAGGTCTACTACTTTGTTGATGGAGAGGGCCACTATTTCCACAGTCACTCCAAGGCCACATTGCATATAGCCTACAGTCAGGCAGAAACCGTTCGTGCAGTGTGACACGTTGTGAGCTTAAGTAGATCTACTATGTTTTGCCATATTTGAATTGGAATACTGAATAATTCTTTGCTATTTTTCAATTGGAATCCTGAAAAGTAAAAATTGTATTTAATTTCAAATTCGTTATAGGCTACTTATGTTAACTTTATGAACTTAAATACAAATACATTGGACATAAAATATACAATATTATCTAATAGTATAGTCATTAAGCTACTAATATAGACTGAAGGTGGCCACCGTCTCCTTTGTGTTCTTGTCTCCGTCCCCCATATTATAATAATAATAATAATTATTACTTTACTTACTTACTTACTTACTTTACTTTACTTTACTTTACTTTATTATTACTATTATTATTGTTATTTTAGTAACGTGTATGTTTGTGTGTCACAACCTCGCGGCTGTTGTTTGCGTTCATCTGCAACGTTCTGTTTGTGGTTCAACAATGTTTGGTTGTGGCTTTGCTGCTGTCCGTTCTTGCAGTTTAGCGCCTTGACTGTTCATGCCGTTGTTTGCTGAGCCAATCAGGACTAGTCCCATAGGCTAGAGAGGCATGCTGTTGCTTAGAGACGAGGCAACCAATCAGGACTAGGTCCGGACTAGGAGCCAAAGTCATCATTACATTTGAGTAAGACATAAGGTCAGGTTTCACCTGACAAAAAATATTTTTCAGGTGAGAAATATTAAAGTCCCGCTACTCCTGGGTTATGGATTTTATTTATTTATATTCCCATAGGGAAATCTTAGATGGCATCATACTGTACAATAACTGTGTTCCAAAACACATAAGCCTGGTGATTTTGTCATGTGAATCTGTGACTTACATTTGATAACACCTGTGTTTGGAGATTACATGTCTTTTCTTTGGATATATTGGAAGTTGATGCTTCATTTCCATATGAGTAAAATCACCCAACTGATTTGTTTATTTTTAGAACACAGTTCTTATATGACGCAATCTAAGATTCCCCTTTGGGATTTCCAATGTAAAAGAAACTCAGTGACCCAGGGGGATAGTGCCCTCTAGCGGCACTGATGTCAGACATCATAGTCTGGTAGGAAGGAGGGGGTCCCAACCGTCCCATGCACCCGAAAGATATATTTTTCTAACCTACCTTTTTATAATCCTTAAGGTGTGTGGCTAATGAATTTTGATGTTCCCCGAGCTAATTATTGTCCCTTATAGGTTTTTTTTAACCATTATGTTGTGTCCGTCCTGGATTTTCAGCTGTGAAAAATAAAAACTTTAAACCAACATAGCTCCTGAACTATACATCCGACAGAAACCATTAAATGTTAGAACAAATATATCAATAGGGAGCATGGGGGAGGAGTTGTTGTGATCCAGTTTAGGCAAATCTTAATTTCTTGTGTTTATTTGGATTTTTATGCACTACACATGATGGAACCATGGCCATCTTCATATAAATCAATTCATCGTGCAAAGACGAACATAAAATGGGGTGAATGGTGTCTGTCGGATGTATAGTTCAGGAGCTATGTTGGTTTAAAGGTTTTATTTTTCACAGCCGAAAATCCAGGATGGACACAACATATGGTTAAAAATCACACACGTGTGAACTGAGTGGTGCAACTCCCCTCCCCCCCCTCCTCTCCTCTCTCTCTCTACTAGTACTGGTACGGTAGTCATAGTCATACTGGTGCTCATGAACCAACACATCCATAGGCCCACCCCACACATAGGTGAACACGGACATTGCTGTTCCTTGGAGTGGAAAACATATATGGGACAATAATTAGCTCGGGGAACATCAGAATTAATTAACTAGACACCTTAAGGATTATAAAAAGTTAGGTTTCGGGTGCATGGGACCCCCTCCTTCCTACCAGACTATCAGTGCTCTATTTGAATAGCCTGACACTCAGCCTGGAGTTTCACCCACATTTCACTTTCACCAACAGCATGATTCAAATTCTAGCTGAATTACAGTAGTCCCCTGAGAAAATGTTCACATGTCTGTGACTTTTAACCGTGAAGGACTTATAAAACCTATTGAACATATTAAACCAACTGAACAAAATGTAACAAGCATGTAGTTCATGATGAGTAAGGTCCAGGTGTTTTTTTTAATTGTATAAATGATAAATACATATCGAAGAAGAGAACTATTGTTTAAGCATTGTCCTGGTGCTTACAGTGATTGAAGGTGCTGTGTGTGTGTGCATGCTATTCACTTCACTCATAGGTCATCAACATCTGATTGTAAATCATTGTGTGAGCATGCAAAAGCTGTAAAGTGGCCTGTCCTTGGCGTTGTTCACCGCTGTGAACCGGCTCTTGAACGCGTTGACCGGCTCTTGGAACGTTTAGCATATACTGTACGCACAGATCAGTCCCCACGACAGACGGAACAGAGTGGCTTATACCAGCTGTGTGCCCACAGCTAAAAATAAAGCCTTTAACCAATTAAAATCTCTGTTAATATATAAGCAGTGTGATGAATACTTTAAAATCTTGAATACATTGTAGATTATTTTCTTTTTAACCCACAATCTTCTCTTCTGGGCGTCCCTGGCAGTCAAATACATGGCATGAAAAGATTTGGGAACTACAACTAGACTACTTAATTATTTAGTTGGCATTTGTAGAATCTTCTGGGTTAATAATATGTAGCTACTGTACATTTTATAGAGCCGAAGTGAATATAATGCTATTTTTCTTTTTCTAATATTTTTTATCCCACAATATTTGTAATCCTGGGTGCTACACTCCCTCTGCCAACCTTGGGAGAGCAATGAACGGACTGACCTCACATGTTTTCCTTCAATGCATGAGGAGTCAGGGGATATCCTCAGGGGGAGGGGCACGGGGGAGAGAGGAGAGGGGAGGCGGGGGGAGGGTAAAGGAATGGAACAGAGGAGGCAGAGAGAAACTAGAGCCATGTTAACCTGTCCATGGCATCTGATACATTTAATCATAACACCATTTATCTTTCTGCGCTTCCCTTCCTGTGCTGTGCTGTGCTGTCCTGTCTGGCTTGCCCTTTTTAGAACATTGGAACACACTCAACTCTGACTGCCCTGTGTTAGACAGCCAGTAAGGCATGTGATGATTTCATCACAGAGGTGACGACGTCTGCATGCTAAAATTGACTAGGCCTTATCGGTTTGTGCTGTAGGTGTCTAAATAGTGTGTGTGTGTGTGTGTGTGTGTGTGTGTGTGTGTGTGTGTGTGTGTGTGTGTGTGTGTGTGAGAGTGTGTGAGTGTGTGGCTGCGTGAGAATGCACGCATACATGTGTGTGATTTATTAATTTGTTTGTGTGTGTGTGAGCAAAACACTAATGTGCCCTTATTTGTACATAATGCTGAATGAGCTGTGGACATGCACTGTGTCAGTGTGCTCACATGAAAACCTACTGTGTGTGTGTGTGTGTGTGTGTGTGTGTGTAAACTAAGTGTGCTTAGTGTGTATTGGTATATAACTAGAATCTTGCGAGCCTGCGGCACACTCGCGTCTAACGTCACGCTGTCCGTGTCGCTGTTTCTCCGTGCCACGAGTGTGTGTGTGTGTGTGTCTGTCGCAGTGCGATCCGAGTGTGTGTATCGTTGGCCACTGACCGGGTGTTTTCCGTGCTGGGCAGGTTGTGTGTTGTTGTTGTTGTTGTTGTTGTTTCTCCGTGAATGTTGTGTGTCCGCTGCACCGTGTATATTATCAGGCCATCGCATCACGGAAAGGGAAACCACGGCGCTGGGTTGAAAACGCATCGTGTTAGGGTGGGCGACGCATCGTGGTATGGTGGGCGACGCATCGTGGTAGGGTGGGCGACGCATCGTGGTAGGGTGGGCGACGCATCGTGGTAGGGTGGGCGACGCATCGTGGTAGGGTGGGCGACGCATCGTGGGGTAGGGTGGGCGACGCATCGTGGCCACGGAGCACGGGTGTAGACGGTGCTTCCGCTGAACTGTGCACAAAGTGTGCACTCACAACTTGTTACCATGTCAAATGTAATAATACGAATAATAGATACGTATATGCAGCTGCACTTGAATAGATGTTGAATGTTTAATTAATAGATATTGGATGGAGCCCGCACACCACAGGTACAAGAAAGACGTTCTTTATTGAAAATTCTGTATGTTTAATTAATGTCAGTGTGTGTGTGTGTTTGTGTGTGTGCACGCGCACGTGTGAGTGTGTGTTGTGCTATAACCCAAACTGAGCATCCACATCATCGATAGGCCTGTCATTTTGATAGATTCATCTGGAATCTGGATCACAGCGCGGCCCCCGAGCATGAATCGCAAAATTGTTAAATCATGAAATACGAAACACTTCTGGTACATGAGATGAGACACTAAAGCTGAGCTCGTGGTTCGTTTCGCGGTGTGATCCAAAAGGCGTTGTGAGCTCATCCATCTGTTCTGCGATGAGATGTCCAACACCTCTCTAACCTCTAAGTGCTAAGGTGTCACACTTTAAAGATTCATTCCACAAGTCAAAACTCAACTAAAGTGGTAGCCAGTCTTGATTCTTGATCTTTTTTGATTTTTTTTTTTTTTGTTCAGTCAGATAACTCACGAATAGATTTAACCAATATTTATTATAGAATGAGAATACAAGTGTGCATATAATATTTCATCTTGGCGTTTGGCTCTGCTGCATTTTCTCCCTGCTCGGCACAATTAAACACCATCCTTAAACATTAAGAGTAGATATACAATAACAACGCCCTTCATGGGGAACAGGAGGGGCAGAGCCCACCGGTGGTGCTGGGGTGGCGGTGGGAGAAAACATTGCGTAACAACAACCAGAAAAAACATTTGCAGAAGGAAGGCAGGAAGAATGCATGCCGTCTATAGGTTATGTGGGGTTTTTGGATCTTTAAGCGTGGTCAGCACTTCACTCCCCCCCCCCCCCCCCCCCGCCCCCACACACACACAGAATACAACGGAGACGGCGCACACAAACAACGGCCGCGAGGCGTGAGGTTGTGACACACAAACATAAACGGTACTAAAATAATAATCATACTAATATGGCGGGGAGAGAAGGAGAACACAACGGAGACAGCTGTTCTTTCACCTGACAAATATCACTATGTGATAATTTCTTGTTTAGTCATATTTTAGTGAAACATTTTTTTTTGGCAGGCCTTGGTAGCGTTGTAATGCCTGAATTTACACTTGGTTGCATGCTCGAATTGGCGATCTACAAGCTCACAACACGTCACAGCGCAACACGATGTCTATTTTCATAGTGCAGCACACAAGTCTTTTAATTCTACTGGATCTCTTGTCTACTAGTCCCTCCCTAAAATTGTAATAGTTTCTTTTTTTGCAAAATTGTCAATATGTTTAGTCTTAGTTTTTGTCACCGTAGCTTAGTTTTTATTTCTTTTTCGTCAGTGAAAAAGGCAGTCAATAAACATGTTTCCGAGTCGACGAAATTAACACTGTTGGTAGCCTCACCAAAACCACCACTATGGACATCAATTTAGTTTCATCTGCTTAGGAATATTTTAAGCATTCTAATGTTTTACAAATTGGTTTGTATCCACAACATAGTTACAAGAATCTATGTGTTTTTTGTTTTGAATGATGAGAAATGTTGAAAATGTTAATGTTTTGCATAAACAAAACCAGGTTTTTAGACATATTTTGCAGATACAGACAGTCTCTCACATAGACATATAAACGTAGACGCCCTTTCCGGCTCTGGAGCGTATGTGCTCAAGGGAGGGCAAAACATTCCCGAGATTCCTTGTGAAGCCCCGCGGAAGCATGAGCGCGCATCACAGAGCGCATGTTCGGGCCTGATAAGTCCCGGAAAAGATGCACTGTGATTGGCCAGTAATCACTTGAGTGACAGCGTGGCGTAACGTCCCTTCCACACTTCCTGCGCACTTCCGCCCCCTCTTGCACATATATGGCTCCAACGAACTGCAACGCCCAATGAGGCATCTATGTTTTTTACTATCTATGGTCTCTCATATGTACGCACATTGGTGATAGTTTCTATTCTACCAAGAAATGCATTCACATGGTGTACAGTATACATGGTCTTAATGGCAAACCATCCAAAACAACTGTTACAGAAACCTTCACACAAACTCAACTGACTAAACAGGAACTGAAATGCAAATTTACGCTATACAAATTTGAGAGATTATTTGTTAAAATTCAGGATTGTGGCTTTATCATGTACAGTAGGCCCCTAAAATCACACTCGAAGCCAGCCAACAGGTCGGACAGAGATACTTGCTGGCCGACTGTCCGTTCACTCAAAAGACTTTGGTAAACAACTCTAATCTTAGTTCAACTTGATACAAACCACATCAACACCTACTGCAATGAAAATTAATTGAGTTCTAAACGAATTCCTGGTTTGCTCCGGCCACCAGATCCATCACGTGTCTGTGTCCAGGGATGAGCGGGCGTAGCAGTCATTCATTACCATTGGAACGGCCTGTACCACGGAAACCGTCAGGCCTGTCCACAACACTACATGATCGATCGCCTATAATGATCGCCGGTATTTGAGACGGTCGCAATTATTAAGCAAAGTCGTTATAATTGTTTTCATGCTAAAGAAAGGTTCATGCATTTTTGCAGAAATAGTGGAAATAGCCTATCTACAAGCTTTTAGGTCTGCTATTTTTAAACAGACTAAGTATAGAATAGGTCAGGGGTGCCCACACCTTTTTGACGTGAGGTCTACTTTTATTTAAATTGCCAGCTCAAGGTGATCTACCAACCAAAAACTAATTATCCCATTGCTTAAAATACTCAAAATAAATAACATTAAGGCATTAGGACTGTTTCAAAATGTATTTACCTTTTCAGTTACCCCACATTGCAAAGAAGATATTTTTTGTTAAAGTTACTCTTTGTAATAACATATTGCTCATAAAATGTTACAAATATTAAAAGTATCACACATAAAAAGCATACACAATCACATGAAGGAATAATGCACCACTCAACTCAACCAGAGCAGAACTCCCACCACAGGACTCTGGCAATCAATGAATACAGTTGCAACCACTATATTAATGGCAAGTATTTCATACAACTTAAGTTAAAAAAATCTGAACTATCCCTTTAATCAGATGACTGCTTGCAGCCTTGCACTGAATGGAGTCCGTCAGCGCTGCGTAATCTGGACAGTCACTGCTGACAGCTAGTCTTAAACAGGCCTCCAAATGATCGTCCCTCAACGTGGAACGATATTTGGACTTAATTATAAAACGCTGATTCACATAAATATGTGGAGCCAAATAACGCTGTGAGCGAGGCTGCACAAGTCCTGATGTAAATTCCAAAACTCTCCATCGCGGGCGCGCAACTTTAACTGTATGTCAGCCTGCAGTGCCATGATCTCATTCTCCAACGCAGAAGAGTTCATGTTAAAAAGTGTTGCTATTTTCCAATATTTTTTTCTGAATGGGAAGCACATGAATGTAGTGATGGGCTCGAGAAAGGCAAACGCAGTTGAACTTGAAATGTGACATCGTGAAAAAATTATCTTCTTCCCACTCTGCATGGAAGTGATATGTTTTACATCTTGCTATATGAACTTCTAATATCGTAGTGGATTAAAAGTGCTATATTTGCCTCTGAGATGTATAGCCAAGTAGAGATTTTGGGGGGAAAATTTGACACACTGAATTAAAGTAAAAGTACCACACTATGTCACTTTTCTCTTTTGTCCTGGATTTGAACGTGGTTTGCTGCGCAAGTGCTGAAATGTTTACCATTGAACTAATAGAGCCTGCCTGCTTGCTCAGGTGATAAAGTGAATCTTGACGTTAAGGTCAAAATTCGTGTCAGATCCTGTGTACCAGCAATGTCCGTGTACACCTATGTGGCCATGAGCACGAGTATATGACTATAGGGTACCAGTAGGGGGCGCCAGAAACAGAGAGAGGGATAGTGCTGCAATGTTGCCTGCTAATGAGAGAGAGAGAGAGGTGGGGGGAAGCTGCACCACTCAGTTCACACGGGTGTGATTTTTCACTAACCTTTGAAGAACCACCCGGCCGCGATTGTCGTTCCATTTCATTTTTTTTTTTTTAAGATATTGTTTTGCGGCTTACTCCTTTTATTGGTTTTTTGAAGGGACAGACAGTAGGCTGACAGGAAACGGGAGAGAGATGGGGGAAGACATGCAGTAAAGGCCGTGTCGGGCTCGGGAGTCGAACCCGCGGCACACTGCGACTGGATTACCAGTCGGGTGCCCAGACGGTTACGCCACCACCTGGGCCCCATTTCATGATTAAAATAATGTGATCGTTTGTAATAGTGTCCAAAAAAAAAGTCCTGACAACAGCAGCAGGGCGACCTGGGAGACACGGGTGCCACCATTGCTCCGCATAGACTTTGCATTTTACCTCAATTTCCCAGAAGCCCCGAGAAGCCAGTGTGACTGATCCAAACGTGTAACGTATACTACTGTGTCCGACGGAAACCATGTATCTCTTAAAAGTTATCAAAAGTCAGGAATGTCGTGATCCGCAGGGAATGTGTTATCCCATGGTGTGCCCAAGACGTCTGTACACGTCTCAGGAAAAAAATAAAAAATATAAACTTTTTTTTTTGTCGGGGAAATCGGATGGGCACCCCACGTCGCTATTTTGAAAGAATACAAGGGCACTAGGGTTGGGTGACGATACGAATACATCGTCAATCGCGAATATACGAATCCAATCGCTGAATATTTTTATTAGGCGATTTTTCGGGACGATTTTTAACCTGTAAAGTGTGCGCAACATGTGAATCAATTTGGGCCAGCAAAGTAGTAACAGCGGCCGGGTGGAAATCCCCTCCTCCCGTTATAATGGTATGGTCCCGACTCCCAGTCCCCGCAGCCGTGATGCTCAGTTGCTCACTGTGAGCCGAGCCGAGGAAGGCTACTGTTACTGTACTGTAGCCTACATGTTGTTTACGCTCCAGAGTCCAGACCCATGCAGTTTAATAATATACAGTCACAACAGAATGCACACTGCTGTCTCGTGTCACATCACAATCCCAATGCGCCACCCGTGAAGTTGTGGAAAAAAACAAAAAACAGCCTGGTAGTGTTGGTATAGATGAAGTTCAGTGTGTTGAATCAGTAGCTACACGCTAAGCTAACGCTAACACCAGCGCTGCAAAATAGACCGATCTACAAGCTCTCAACGCGTAGCGAACGGTGCTGCAGAAACATGCAGGACGCGGCGTCTTCAGAGCCTGTGAATCAGCAGCAGCATGTGGGCGCCCCTCTGAGCCTCCGACGCCGGTGCGGGGAGGCAAGACTTCTCCAGGAGAAGTTACTAGGGCAGGCAGGCTACATGTTTAACACTGTCACCAGCCAGTGGTTGTGATGTTAGCTTAGCTTGCAGCTGCTTGTCCGTTCCAACTTCACTTCATCTAAACGTATTTCTTATTTTGTTACCCTGGCTGCGCAGTTGTGCTGCAAAAACAGACGGATCTACAAGCTCTCAACGCGTAGCGAACAGAGCTGCAAAAACAGGCAGGATGCGGCACCTTGAGAGCTTGTAGATCTGGCTTTTTTGCGACCTGCAGTGAGCTGTTCTCACTTTACTTTAATAACACGAATACATCATCAATCGCCGATTTTTAGACAGACGATTGGCGATTGAAAGAAATTGGCATATCGCCCAACCTTAAAGGGCACACAAACTGCATTCTCTTCTACCATACAGATTGCACACACACAAATGCACCGCAGCAACACCATAGTGAAGTTCGCGGATGACACCACAGTAGTTGGGCTCATCTCCAAGGGAGTTGAGTCTGCCTACAGGGATGAGGTGGTGCAGTTGACAGACTGGTGCAGAGAGAACAACCTGCTCTTGAACGACCCAGGAGCTGGTCATAGACTACAGGAGGAAGAAAACAGTCATTCCACCACTGTTCATCAATGGGGACTGTATGGAGAGGGTGTCCTCCTGCCGCTTTCTGGGAGTCCACATGGAGGAGTGCTTGACCTGGAGCACGAACACCTCTGAGCTGCTGAAAAAGGCCCAGCAGAGACTATACTTCCTGAGGGTGCTCAGGGGGAACAACATCATACAGAGACTGCTGGTGTCCTTCTATCGGTGCTCCATAGAGAGCATATTGACATACTGTATATGTGTGTGGTACACCAGCTGTACAGTGGCACAGAGGAAAAAGCTCCAGGGGGTCATAAATACAGCACAGAAGATCGTTGGCTGCCCTCTCCCCACACTGGAAGAACTACACAGAGACCGCTGTCTTAAAAAAACTCAGAACATTATGAAAGACACTTCCCACCCCGGTCACTCACTGTTTGAACTGTTGCCATCAGGCAGACGGTACAGAGTGATCAAGTCAGGGACCAACAGATTCAGTAACAGCTTCTATCCCACAGCGGTAGTTGCACTCAATGCTGCTAAGAAATGATCTGCTGCTGCGACACATGTTTTGTTTTTCTGCTATATTAAGTGCAATAAGGGTTTGTTGTGCAATAGCAGCTAAAATTACATGTTTGTGCATTAGTGCTACAGGGGTTGTGCGATAACAGGAAGTTATGTGTGTTTTGTTTTAGCTTTATGTTGATTTGTGATATGATGCACTGATTGGTTGGCACTTTTAATTTCGTTGTACACGTTGCAATGACAAATAAAGATCTATCTATCTATCTTGAGCAAATATACTTTGACTTTCCACCACTGCCACAGAGCGACAGTTATTGCAGTTCTTTAAATTCTTCCTCTCTACTCATGTGGAATATTTGGTGCTACACGTTATTGTAAGGGCTCCGGCTGTTGTTTCAGCTCCTACTGTTGCAGTAAAAATGCCTGCGTGACTAACTGAGAGCCGACTACAAAAGTGACTAACATTTGTAAACCTTGAGGGACTGGTGCTGCTGCTGGGAGGTTTGCCAGACACGTCCAATAAAACTGTACACCAGTCACCCACAATCCTCATAATACTGACCTCTCAATGAAGACGAGGCACATTATTGGCCCTATCTTACACCTCCCGCGAAATGTCACAAAGTGCAGTGCAAGTGTAATTGTGTCAGTTGAGATTTTCACGACCGGCAGTGCTCGCATTGTGCAAGTTACACATGCAAATGTGCTTTCGAACTTGTGCCACCTTGTTGCGCCATAGATGGTCTAAAAAATAGGTGTATTTGAATACAACCTCCTTCATGACTTCAAGCAGCGGGGGGTTTAGAGTCTAGACCCAAACATGGCTTTTCTCTTCTTTTGCTTTGAATCAATCAAGAAGAGGTTTTTAATGTGCCTAACCAGTGTGAAAACTGAAAAGATTGTTGTGAACCACCTCATCCGCATTTTTACCTATAACTACACCGATCTGCGTGAAACGTTGCATGCACACTACCTAGAGTGACCTGCATTTTTCACATCTGCCTTTTATAGCGCCACCAGGAGGCCGACTTTTGTAAAACACATTATTTTCAAAATGTGTTCTGCGCCACATTTCAAGCGTGTGGAGGATCTGCTACTTTTGCTACCTTCGTGTGACGCTGTAGTGTGATCAAGTAGGCCAGGGCGTTCATTTACGACAGTGGTTTTCAAACCTTTTCATTATCAAGGTCCATTATTTATTCTGCATTTGAGCCATGGACCACCATGACATTTAGCCTCTCAGACCCAAAACTAAAGAATATTTTATTATTGTTTGATAATATTTTGTGCACAATTCCATGCCATTGGCAAATGTTGATCAAAATTACAATTCTTCTACATTTTTTTATTGTGTAGACTTCTTGTAAATTAAGTAATGCACAAGTTTAACAATAATGTAACTCTTGAGAGCGTAAATCTCTGTCTATTTAAATATATATAGTATCTGTCTATATACACGCTTGGTTTGGATATGTTAATTGGGTGTTAAAATGAACGGTAATCCAAATGTTACATGGATGATTGCATGATTTACTTTTCGGGCAAATGGGCATGACTTTTGGGAAAGTAGAACATGACCTTTACTTTGCTTGCCCGAAGGACAAGTGCCTCTGAGACCTTAGTGTCAGCTGGTTGCTGTCGGGCAGAAACTTCATAGCTCCATTCTTTTTTATTTAATTAATGCCTTACTTTGCCATACTACATTGTCCTTCAAAAGTAGCAAAAATAGCTGATCTACAAGCCCAAAATGTTGCATTTCGAGCTTGTAAATCTGCTATTTTTTGCGGTATACTTTTGAATTTGAATCCTGACATAATGGTATCCACCGGCCGATAACCCACCTTTTGAAAAATCTATTGAATAATATAACATTACAAATAAGAAAAGGAGTGAAATGCTTGAAATTAGACAAGCCTTATAGCACATTTACTTTGTGCAGTTTTTTACATTTCCTACTTTATCTCACGTAGCACCTCTGCGTACCCCTAGGGGTACACAACGTACCCCCATTTGAGAACCACTGGTCTAGAGACATACCGTGTGTGAGCACATGTACACATGCGTGTACGTGCACACACAGGCATGCACACATGCTTAAATAACCCTTACATGCTTTGCTTTGGTGAAATATCAGAAGTGGAGCTGGGATTGGGATACAGTAAGTATTCACACGTATGAGTATGGACACTTTCAACCACATCCATGTCTTGGCTGTGAATATATGATACCCCAATCAATCTGTCCGCCCGTAACAAGCCTATAATTGACGGGTTCTGACTCGCAAGCTTAATGAGTTCCTTCTGGCAGGGAGAATCCCGAACCTCTTATCTTTTTTATCACCAGCATTACTGCATTGCTACTGTATCACCTACAAGTACATTAGGCCTACACTATTAGAAACTCGTAAAAAATAGTTTGGAAGCTTGACTTCGGTAGATTATGTCTCCCCTTCAGTAATACCAATTGGTATTGTATTTTATACTTTTGTTGTTGTTGATTAGTCACCTTGACAACGAGGTATAACGTGTAAGGTAATAGCAACACAGCTAAACGTGTGGGAAGCGCTCCCCAAAATCCCCCAATATGTTTTGAGTGACCTGCCAGCACACACCTGTTTAACCAATAACCATTAAGTTTATAAACTTGGATATTTACTACTTTAAACTTAAAGAATGGGTCTTTAAGTTTAAAGTAGTAAATTTGGGATTTTTTTTTAATGAATAATAATCTTTACTGAAATGTTTAGATTTTCTTCTTCAATATGTTGACTCATTTTGTTATATTTAATGGCATGCCCAAAATAGGGACGCCGGTCAGGCTGCATGGCTGGGTTTAAAATCCTTCAAATTGAAAGGGGCCATGCTGCTCATTGCATAAATCCTGATGGTGGTGACAGGAAATCTGACCCAGCAGCATGTCTAAATGACCTGCAGGGGGGTGGAGTGTCCAAGGTCAGCTTTGTTGTGGGATTATAAACTGCAATCCATATGCCTCATGTCACGTCCTATGTTTTTGTGTAGAAAACAGGAACTCGGTTTGGCTCCTCCCGTTTCTTTGTCCACTTCCTCCCGGGTGCTTCTGTGTTTATTCTTACTAACCACAACAACACACATTTTTGTATCTGACAGATTCTGCCGTTTGCAGAACCTGTCCTTCAGAGATTAAACCTGAAGTGGCTCAGAGGGTATAGTAGAGTGGCCGGCCGCATGTGAAACGGAAAGTTCCTGGTTTAATTTGTATATATTGTATACAGTATAGACAGCGAGCATATATACTGTGTGCAGTGGGAGAGCACATTGCATTCTAGACCATTTTAGCCAAATCCAAAAATAGCAGCAACTGATTGCCCAACATTAAATGATGATCTATATGCCGTGTATGCATACTGCCACTTGTGTGTGTGCGCGCGCACGCGCGCACACACACACACACACACACACACACACACACACACACACACACACACACACACACACACACACACACACACACACAGGTCTGTATACTGTAGGTAAGTGCACATTGCAGTTTGACTTATATGGATTAAAAAAATATCCTATTATGCTTTCTTTTTCGTTTTAATTATTACAAAGGAATAAATAAATACAATTTGATGAATGTCTCTTTTGGGTCACGAGCTAAATAGTTTGGGAACCACTTGTCTAGACAGTGGTAAGCCTAGACAGCACCGTAGCGTAGCAGCCACAGAGAGGTCCCAGAGGGAGAAGGGGCTCTCTCTCACACACACACACACACACACACACGCGTTGTCACACACTAGAGCCCATTGGCACCATGTTTTTGTCTGTCCACTAATGAGTGATTTACATCTACAGGTTTATTTAGGGCTGTGCAGTAGCTGAACATTCCTGAACAGCACGCTCCCGCGTTCCTCTTTCCTCCGACTCACTCACTCTTTTAATGGCAGCGGTTGGACAAAGTGCTCCCCAGTACTTAGTTGTGAGTCAAATTTTAGATACCGTACTCCTAACTGCAAGTGAAAGTTGCTCAGTTTAGGTTTAGGTGTGCTGGCCGGCCCGTGGGAGGTTAGGTTTAGGGGGAGGGTTTGAGATAGGTTGTAGTTGTAGGACTAATGACTGGTCTAACGAACTAGTCTAAACCAAAAACTGTCTAAACTAAGTAGTCAATGGTAATAAATATAGGTCACAATGCAGGTCTGCTATTTTCAGAGTATACATTTTTGCTGTTTGAATTGGCGATTAAGGTGGTTAATATATCATGACACAAATGCGAAATGATACGTCTATGGAATAGACTTGTGAAGATGTCTGAGGAGAGACTCACCAAAAAGATCTTTAACTGGGAACTTAGAGGTGGTCACCCCTGGACAAATGAACTGAGAAGTTTACTTTATTCAAATGATTTGTTTTTTATTTTTCAAAATAGATTACAATGTAATGTCCAACAAATTAGAAATACAATGTTCTCCAGGTACAAAGAAAACTGGTGTAGGGACCTATGGTACAAACCTAAGTTGCGAACCTACTGCCTTATAAAGGACATATACACTGTAGAACCTTATGTGAAGTATAATTTAAACAAAAGGCAACGATCTCTTTGTGCTCAAATAAGGTCAGGAACATTACCATTAGCACTGGAGACTGGCAGGTTTAATGCCACCCCTGAAGATGAGAGATATTGTCTGTTCTGTGATCTAGATGAAATTGTTTTACTGCTCTAAATACGATGACTTAAGGGATATTTTGGTTAATAAGATGTCTTCTATATGTGGGGATTTCCTAGATTTAAATGACTATGTAAAAATGGAGATATGTTTTGCCAAAGGGACTTTCGTTGTAGCAGATTTTATTTGTCAAGCTTGGGAAAGAAGACAGAGTACTCTGTATACATCTGAGGTGTAATATAATGAATTATGTAATGTAAACATGCTGTAAAATGCATAAATTATGTAATGTAAAACATGCTGTAATTGCAAATGTGAAATGGTGTCTTACAAACCCATGTGGGTTGGGCACAATGTGTTCATGACACGAAAATAAATAATCAATCAATCAATCAATCAATCAATCAATCATGTACTTTTTCCCTTATACAGAAATACAGTAGAGTTAAGTCACCCGCTGGCCTAGCGGTCTAGGCACATGCCACATATAGGCTCTGGCCTGACAGCGTGTCGCATGTTCGAGTCCCGTTCACGACGACCTTTGCTGCATGTCTCTTTCTGTCTCTCCCTGTCACTTTCATGTCTGTCTTCACTGTAAAGGCAGAAAGGCCTAAAACCAATCTATAATAACCCCCGAGAAAGTCAAAATATCTTACTAGTTACTTTGTAGATTTTGATTATTATTACAAAACAAACCACTTAAGTTCAGCCCAATATACATTTTGGCGATTTGAAAATAGCCAAATAGCTCACAATGCATAGAACTTCGCATCGCGAGGCTTTGCTTGTAGATCTGGTAAATGGTAAATGGTGCATTTATATTGTGCTTTTATAATGGTGGAGGAAACCATGCAAGGCACCAACCTGCACATCGGTAGCAATTTGGGGTTCAGCGTCTTGCTCAAGGACACTTTGACGCTAACTATACAGTTATTCAAAAGATTTATATAATATTTATACATTGGAAATTAAACTTGTGAAATGGGACAACATTCTGCATAATGACTACTTTCTACTTTTTTTACTAAGTACATTTTGATACCAATACCTTTGTACACTAGAGAGGTCCCTGTGGGGCCTCTACGGCGGTGCCCGTTGGGCACTGGCCTACTTGATGCAAGTTGGAAATGAATGCCCCACCCAGATATTATGTGTCCCTTTCATGCCCAATGTCAGAATGATGTCAGATTTCTGTATGTGTCTCTCTGTGTCTCTTTATTCCTATATATGGAGTTCTGTGTCAGCCATGCCCAAATATGGAGTGTTCTCTCTAGGTCGTCCTCAGACGAGCCCTCCATCGTCGTTTCCAGTCATCTCGGTTCTCCATACATCCGGCCAGTTCGTTGGTACTTTGCACTCCTGCATCGCTCTTGAGTACATCCACGTATGTTAGCGTGGGGCGTCCTCGTGCTCGATGCCCGTGTGTTGGTTCCCAGAGCACCAGTTTGCTGGCTGGCAGTTCTTGATGCCTTTGGCAGTGTCCTGCTAGTCTCATTCTCCTGGCTGCTATTTTCTGGCTCACCCTTGGTAATCCCTCATACAGAGTCTTGTTAGTGACATGTACAGTCATGCTGATGTTAAGTACTGCACGCAGCATTCTGTTGTAGCACCCGTCAAGGGATTTCTGCAAGGTTGGCTTCAGGGTCCAGCATTCACTGCCGTATAGGAGAACAGACTCCACTGTTGCGTAGAAGAAGCTGAGTTTGATTTGTCGGGGGAGATTGGAGTTCCAAACACTGGTCATGCCATTCAGGGCCCTCCATGCAAGTGCCTTCCTCACTTTCAGATCTTGCTCGGTTGAGTTGACCCATGAGCCCAGGTACTTGAAGTCCTTGACTTCCTTCAGCACCGTGCCTCCTGTTGTTGTGAGAGGTGGATGTTCCGGAGTGTTGGGCTGTCTGAACGGGCCAGCTTGTGGAGTTCTGTGTCAGGCATGCCCAAATATGGAGTGTTGTGAGGTCAGAACAGGCCAGCTCCATATATGGACCATGGGCCCGGGCACTGAACTCCCTGTGGTGGTGTGGAACGCGTGTGTCGAATTTGAAGTCGGTGGCGCTAACGTTTCTCGAGTGGATTACTGTTGTACAGACGTAAACACAGAGACTTTGTGCATTCATACTGTAGTTAGACTGTGTCAGGCATGCCCAAATATGGAGTGTTATGAGGTCAGAACAGGCCAGCTCCATATATGGACCCTGTCCAGAGCCCGGGCAGAGGCCTTTTTGGGGCGGTCCTGGACAACCGTGGGTTTCCGACCGACTTGACACCGGGAACTGCACTCCCTGTGGTGGTGTGGAAAGCGTGTGTCGCATTTGAAGTCGTTGGGGCGAACGGTTCTCGAGTTACGTTGATTACAGACGAACAGATGTACAGACGTATGTACGTACAGAGACTTGGTGCATTTATAGTTAGATAATAACCAAAGAATTTTGAATTCAGGACGTTTACTTTTCTACTCTATGTATTGATACTTCTTACACTAAAGTAAAACAATGTGAATACCACTTCCACCACTGCGGAAAAGACACTAACATAGAGTCCTTTTGTCACTGTCCACTTCTGCTTACTCCCCATCTTTTCTTCCATGTCCTATCTCTCTCTCCCATCTTTCTTTTCTTCCATGTCCTATCTCTCTCTCCCCTCTTTCTTTTCTTCCATGTCCTACAGTACCTCTCTCCCCTCTTTCTTTTCTTCCATGTCCTACAGTACCTCTCTCCCCTCTTTCTTTTCTCTCTCCCCTCTTTCTTTTGTTCCATGTCCTATCTCTCTCTCCCATCTTTCTTAGCCAACTTCTCAAGCCAACTTCTCTCACCGTCCGTCTCTCCCCACCCACGCTACCACCCCAACACCCTGACCTAATTCCCCTCTCAGTTACAGAATGACATGCTGATTTCCCTTTTCCATGCCATGAGGAACGTGACAGATCAGATGTGTGTGTGTGTGTGTGTGTATGTGTGTGTGTGTGTGTGTGTGTGCTGGGCTGGCGCCTGGCAGACAGCGTGAACAGCTGCTTAAAGCAAACGGACACGGAAAATGCAACTAAATGAGCACACTTTGTACTGGTGATCATAATCACCAGTACCAGTCATCATAATCGGCAACATCGGCCTTGAAAAAAATCCAATGCCGGTATAGGTACTGTTGGCACGATATCAAAATATTATATTGGTTTCTGACGATATTTATGTTTGGAGTGTGAAACTTTAAAAAGAAAGCCCCTTGTGATGATTGAAGGCAGCATATTCAACCAATGTTTTATCGTCAAAGCGTCAATGGGAAGGTGCGTGCGTGCGTGCGCCAGTGGCCACCATTATGTCCTTCAAAATGCAATAAAAGTCACAATCGTACTGTAAAAAGGACCCAGTGTTAAAAAAGATTAACTGCATTTTATTGATTTTATCTCATAGCATAGTTTACATTTCACTGTGCATTACACATACTAGAAACTGATTTACAGTATTTTTTTACACTACAATATATAAACAATATATATGTATTACACTATAAAATATACATTCTAAAACCGTTTAAAACTGCAGTTTAAAACATACAAAATAAGAATAACAAAGTGACAGAATAAAGGTTAATAGCTTAGTTATGTAAGTGCTAGAGTGAAAATTAGTTTATATACCTAATTTATGCGCCGTCTCACAATGGTGTCATGCATGGTAAAAAACCCCACCTACATCCTCATAACGCGTCACATCCATGACGGTCTTATTTTCAACGTGAAGCACCGAAGAATGAATCAGGCTTTAATCACTAAAACACAGCCAGACAGCCTCCTGTTGTGTTTAGCTGCCAACAAAGTGCCATAGAAACTGTTAAAAACTGCAAAAAAATATATATACTTTATTTAATTATACATTCTCCAATTTTTTTGAATAGAGTTCAAATGCACTTGTTATTTTCTTGTCAAGGATACTTTAGTAGTATGTTTTAGCGACACCCCTTGCAGCTTCCGTTGTCATTACAGCATTTTAATACGGAAGGAACGCTGATAAAGTAATGCTGCAGGATTCTCCTAAAGCGCCCGAGGATATTTTGTACACGCATCATCAGAAACTGTATTTATTACAATACATAAATATATGCTTTTCCAATATATTTCCGATGCCTTTGTCTCTATATGGCTTTGAATGAAAATAATGCTTTTTGTGTTTAGAGAAAACTACATTCACGTGGAATCGTTATTGTGAAAAATATATCAGTGAAAGATTATATAAAAATATAACTTTTCTTTCATTGAAAAAGTTACACATTTGGCACTACTATCCTGGAATCCTAATTTTGGGCATGAAAAGGTTTTAACATTTTCTAATATTTTTCAAAAATCGGCAAGCTCACAACACATTACAGTGTATGGTAAGCGTGTAAGGGTACTTTACCCACGTTTACTATAATCTCATATGTCGCTGTATTCTATATACAGTATATATGATCTCTGTATTTTTTGTCGAGTCATAGTATGCTTGCTGATGTAATAAGGCAGAGAGAGTAAGCCAGTAGGTATCTTGTAACAAGAACTCATATCGCTTCAACTGAGGACAAATGGAAATGTCTCCTCAGCTGAGAATTCCACTACTTTAAAAACATGCAAATCTTTAGTGCTTCTCTTGTAACCATGTGCTTTTTCATGCATGTACCCTGCATTCGTGGTGTGGCCATGTGTTGTATGTTGCAGTAGGTCCATTGCAGAAGTCCACAATGATTTATTCCACATTGCAGCCAGTACTGCAGCTACTGAACTAGTTTGTTTCCGCCAACAGGAATTAATAAGGACACATTAATAATGCTCAAAGTGACATTATTGATGATCAAACAGTGATGATTAAACAATCACAAACGAAGTTGTCGTTGATAGGTTGCCGCTTATCTCATCTCTCTCCTCTCCCCTCCATCTCTTTCACGTTACAAATCGCCCCTCCTCCCCCTCGGCTCTCCCTCCTCTCCTCCTCCTCCAGGCGTGCTCTCTCGTTCTCCCTCATCCACTCGCCTCCCAGGTAGGCCAGCGTGTCCTCTGCCCGCCCCCGGTGCCTGGGCCTGGGGTCCAGGAGCAGCTGGAACAGGGAGCAGGCCAGAGGGGTGAAGCAGGCAAACTGTGGGGCCACGGGAGGCGCCTGGGAGTCTTTCTTGCTCAGCTCCTCTCCGTTCAAATTGTCCTTGTTGTTCTCCACGCTCCCCTCGCCCCACACGTCCAAGGCGTCGGCCGGGCCTGTGGCGCTGTGGAACCACTCGTGGTACTTCTGGTACGAGCGGTTGCCAGTGGTGGTCTCAGCCCACGGCAGGCCGCCGGTGAGCATGGCGTAGATGAGGATGCCCAGCGCCCAGCAGTCCGTGCTGGGGTCCACCGACGCCCACACTCGCTTCTTCTCCTCCTCTTCCGGCTTCTCGTCTTTGTTCTGCTCTTCGTCCGTGCCGCTCCAGCTGTCCGCGTTGCCCTTGGCCACCTCTGCTTCGGGGGAGCAGTAAGGGGAGCTGTACCAAACCTCAGGGACCTGTGTTCCCGTGGCTTTTACCTGGAGTTGGACAAGGGTGAAGGAAGCGCTTCATCAGCTCTTGCCGTATTTTCTTCTTGACTTATAGGCTCTTCGGTTTTATTGTAAAAAATTACAGTCTCACTAACCCATAAAATGGATAGATCAAGTTTTAAAACAAAATCTGAATATGTCAAATTGCAGAACGTTCTCACTATTGAAGAAATACAAGTATATTCTGGGATAGTCATCCCAGATCCCACCCGTAATTTTGGCATTCATGACGCTCCCATAATGACTATTAATAATAAGCATGGTACCCACCATGCCAAAGTCTCCCAGTTTGACCCAGCGGCAGGCTGCGTCGCAGAGGAAGATGTTCTCCGGTTTGAGGTCTCTGTGGACAAAGCCCAGGGAATGGAGGTGGGAGAGAGCTCCACAGAGCTGGGACACCACCCTCTGACAGCAGCCCTCCTCTATACCCACCTAGGGAACAGAAGGAAATCTAATTTAAAAGCCAACAGAACATGTACATATAGGCTATTAACTTTGAGAAAGATTGGTGACAGTCTTTTTGCTTATTTTACAAACCGAACCAAGAGGACCTGTCAAACCTCCATTTGGTTCCCTTTGTGAACTCTCAGAGTTATGGAGGCCTATGGGGGTCCTTGAAATGAAAAGGTTAAGAGAACCACTGCCCTAGACGTCTAGTGCAGTTTTACCTCGGGCTCAATGACCTCAAAGAGGTCTCCGAAGAGGCCGGCTTGCTGAGCAAAGACATAGTGTGAAGGGGTGTAGTACACGATGCCCAGGGCTCTGGTCAGAGACGGGTGGGTACAGAAGGACAGGGACAAGTTGTACTCCCTCAGGAAGGAGACGAGAGACGTAGAGTGACGGGGGAAGAACTTCAGGGCCATGGGAGTGCCTGGAGAAGCAAGAAGCCTTTTATTTGTCACTTACAACAAAAAGTTATAAGATAGGGAAGTCATGGAGAAAGGAGAGGTGAAAGAGATAAGAAGCCTCTATATCCCCCAGTTAGGAGTAGCTAATGTGGCCTGGGAAAAGGAAAGTCCTGGATCCTCTGCTTCAACTGTTAACCTCTGCGACCCGATGCCGGATAACGCAGATGAAGATGAATGTAAAATAAATAAAAACCATGCTGTGGACAACATCGTTTCTTCCTCACCTCTCTTCCTGTGCACAGCCAGCATGACCTTGCCATATGACCCTGCCCCTAGCAGTTTGATGACCTGGAAGTGGTCCGCAGTGTCCAGTGATGACAGAGCTTGGGACGACAGTTGACACAACTCATCCAGGAGCTTGTTGGCGGCCTGTCAGCGGGACATTGAAAGATCAGAATCAGGGTCATCGTGTAAAACAGTGGTTGAAAAAACAGTGGGTGAAATTCATTTTTGTGCGAGCTCCATTGATTCTATAAAAAGAAGAGAGAGAAGGGGGGGTGGGGGGTGGTGCAAGCGAAGGGATAAAAAAGAAGGAATAAAACAAAGACTTATTTTCATATTTACACATTCCAGCCAAAAGGTTATGTATTGTACATGAGATTTTGAATGCATGAGTATAGCAGCTAGCATTCTGTTCCTAAACATTTAGTGCAAGAAGAGTATCAGTGCGTGTACAATCATGAAGATCTGTGTTATTTTCTTTGAAGAGTTTTAGTGTAGAAACTATAAAGTGTTGAGTATAGTTATAGTTCTTTGACAGTGTGATACTGTCAAAATAATAGGATTTTAAGTGATCTGGAATGTAAACGTCTGGATTCCATGATTGCGACTGCGGAATCTAAAATGATTGTCTGGCCACGCTTGCGTAACTCACAGATGAATTGCATGCAGATGAATGGAAACTATTCTGGTGATTAGGCAAAGATAATTGCAACTATCTCAAATACTTCGCAGGCGATTATGTAATAATTGTGTCTATGTGGGGTACCGTGTGCGTGTACATGGCCCAACGAAAGTCAATTTGGAGGATTGGCGTGTCATGTAACCATTTAAATTCCCGTGGCGTTGTAATGAGAGGGACACACACGGGACAACAAGCGACCAGAAGGAATGCCAGACAGCTGTTTGGAACAGGTCACAGAGACATTGTCATGACGACCATTGTCATGGCAATGTTGACAACAACAAGTGAACCACATTTATAAACGTATCTGTTAATAGCCACACACACACACACACACACACACACACACACACACACACACACACACACACACACACACACACGACATGGAACACTGCATTCCATGTGGGAGTATCACTATCCGATGGATCTACTACAGTACACAGATACTGATCACTTCTCTATAGCTCTGGTTACACACTTTCAGTGTTTCATTTGAGTGATTTATTTATGGATGGATCCGATGGATGGAGCCTTGCATAATTCCTCCACCATCGGTGTGTGTGTGTAAATTAAATTCAGCATATAGCGCTCTGGAGAAAGGTCCTGCATAAATGCAGTCCATTTACCATTTTATTTATTTATGAATAATAGATCATATACGACACAGTGTTGTTTTCGTCGACTAAAACTATGACGAAAAATGTTCGTAGATGAATACTAAATGGAAACTAAATGAAAACTAAGCTATGATGACTAAAATTAAGACTAAATATATTGGCGATTTCGTTAACAAATAAAAACTGGACTAAAATGTTAGGAAGGGACTAGTGGACAAGAGATCCAGTATAAGTCAGTTTACATTTGGTTTGCATGCTGAAAATAGCCGATCTACAAGCTCACGCAACACGTTGTGAGCTTGTAGATCGGCTATTTTCAGCAAGTGTAAAAACAGTCATTACGACGGCATCAAGGCCCGCCAAAATACATTTTAGTCGACTAAATCAACTGTAGATTTAGTCAACGAAAATCTTATGATATTTAGTCGACTGAAACTAGACACCAAAACATTCCGGGTGACTAAAATGTGACTAAAACTAAATGAAAACTAGTCAAGAGACTATGACTAAAACTAAAATCAAAATTTGCTGCCAAAAACAACACTGCGACATACCTGACCCTTTCTTCACAAAACAGTCACAGAGCATGACACACTATAGGAGGTGGTCAGTCAGAGTGCAGCCAGTGGCATCCATGCAAACGGAATTAGCGTGCCAGCAGTAAACACCTACGCTAGTAAAGGCACATGTCAATTCTGTAAACCAGCCAAGGTGACATATTTGACTTCCAATGCAGCATTCATTTAAGGTCATACACAGTGTTCTGTACGGTTTGGGGAAGTAGGGTTTACATCTAACATGTTGAGCTTCCTTTAATGAGACGTGAAAAATGTTGACGAGGTCAAGGCGGTCTCGAAAGGGTTGGGTTTGGTGCTCAAAATTATATAGTACATACTAAATTAGAAAGTGTTGACAAACCATGTTTAATTCGATTCCTACAATTGATTCCTACATTTGAACAAAATGCACCTATACAGTATCTTTTCAGCTATGAGGTTAGCCCCTCAAAATGATAGTTATATTTTCAATATGTACAGATTATTATTTTTGATAGTATATTAACTTTAGACTGATGTTAGGGTCTTGGTTTACCAGGCTGTGATCCTAGTTTACTGAGGCACTACTCTGCATTTGATGTATGTGTTTACCTTGCTTATTGTAAGTTGCCATTTGTATTAGCATGAGCGTTGTGGCGTGAGTGACATACTGTAACAGGTCAAATGTGTACGCTGCACAGCAAAATCCCGTGTTAATGACAAGTCCATTTAAAGAAAATTCAGAGCTAACCACCTAAACCCTAGTCTATACTTAGTTGACCGGAGTCTCGCAGAGTCCCTCATGTTGTCCATCTACACTCATGTTGTCATGTTGTCCATCTACACTAAATAAACACTGTGTCTTCGCTGAAAATAGCTGTATGTACAAGCTCCCCACATCTCACAACATGATGCAAAGATCTGCTATTTCTTGAATGCAACACCCGAGCGCAAGAGTGCTAAATGACATGTCTTATTTTAGTTCTACTAGATCTCTTCTCCACTAGTCCCTCCCTAACATTTTAGTCTAGTTTTTTGACGGAATTGTCAATATATAATTTAGTCACCGTAGCTTAGTTTTTATTTAGTTTTCTTCAGTGAAAATAGGTAGTCGGCGAACAATTTTCATCACAGTTTTAGTCTGCGAAGTCAAAGTACAGTAAAAATGTTGAAGTATTTCTACTTTACTTGAGTATTACCAATTTCCAAAACTTTTACTTCTAATCCACTACATCTCAGCGGCAAATATTGTACTTTTACTCCACTATATTTATTTGAAAACTTTAGTTACTACTTTACTTTGTAGATTTGGATTATTATGACAAAACATCCAGTAACCACTTCAGCCCTAAAGTATACATTTCGGGCCATTTGAAAATAGCTGATCTGCAAGCTCACGATGCGACACATTGTGAGCTTGTACATCAACTATTTTCAAAAGATGTTTATACATTTCTACAGAATGAGTACTTTTACATTTAGTACTTTAAGTACATTTTGATGATGATGCCAATACTATTGTACTTTTACTCAAGTAGCCTACATTTTGAATTCCAGACTTCTACTTGTAACGGAGTAGTTCTACATTGCAGTATTGATGCTTTTACTTAGTAAAAACATTGAGTACATTTCCCACCACTGCTGTGTGGGGACGAATGCCAGCCGTCCCCACACACCATCCTGCTGAGTAGGACTTAAGGACTTAACACCTCGGTTATGTAACGGGGAGAGAGGAGTGATCATTTAACTCTGATAGAGTAAAAGTTGTAGGTGTATGCATATATGCGCGCATGTGTGTGCGAGCGCGTGTGTGCGTGCATGTGTGTGTGCGGTATGTGCTATGTGCGTATGTGGTTTACACCTGCGTGTGTGCGTGTATGTATTTTACACCTGTGCGTGTATGCGTGCGTGCATGTGTGTGTTGTGTGTGTGTTTACACCTGCTATATTTGAATGTGCAGCCTTTCGATTTTGTGAAACCCTGTTGACAAAATGTTGGCTACAAATTCTGTTTTTGCGCCATATATTAAGTTGACTGACAGTAGCTTATCCTCGGTCATAAAAATGGATGAGGTAAACATCGCCAAGGAATTTGTCCCACACGGGTTCCTACTGTACAAGCAAACCTTGGAAGTTGAAGATGTTATGTTTATACTTTAGATTTAGACTAAAGGTAATATAATATGTGTCCAAAACATTGGTTTCTATAGTGGAATTAAGTAACTGCCATGTTTAGGCTACTTGTACACTACAAAACCCTGACTTCATCTGACCTGATTGTTAATTTAACTCTGAGAGTGTCATTTTATTTGCATTCATATTTTTGCTTTGTGCATTTTTTGTATTAATTTGGCCTGCACTGTGATAAAAAATAATACAAAACATTTTCTACTAGAAGAAGACAATGTGACAGGAGTTGTCAAAGTGATGCGCTTTGGTATTGCACGTTTTAAGAAGCTTTGTCTGCTTAACTGCTTACAGTATGTCCGTAATTACTGAAATTAGTACTTATTTTACTTATCTCATGTCATCTTATTTTTTTATTATGAATGCATTATGAATGCATTATCATGTTAAAATATATATTTGTTTCAATATTTTTATCTTCACAGTTTTATGTGACATGATGAACAAAATATCTATTCTGTCTATTCTGGGTTCTGTTCATTCAGTTTTTTGGAAAACAGAACAAATATGACATATTATGATATCTGAATCTGTCGTTTGGCTAAAATCATTAAAAACTGCAGCCCTCTGTGCTTTCCTACACTGCTTACAGAGCCATGCAAAGAATTCACATGCAGTTAGTTACTGCGTACAGAACATGGATTCACAAGCATTTTATTCCTAAGAAAAGAGTTCAATTGCTTTTTGCATTCGAAGCAGTGAAAACAACACATTGTAGATACTAGATCCTTGTATTAAAAATATTCTAGTTTTTCCAGCACTTCTCGTCCGTGCAATCAAATAGGACATGTAGTGCTTTCCAAACAAAGTGCTTTGGAGATCATGTTAAAAACAGAAAAAAACATTGTGTGAGCAACCCACCAATTAAGTCAGATCATGTGACTTTGCACTTAATTTACTTGCATAATACAGTAAATTACATGCATTATGCATATATACAGTAAAATCACCAGTGTTTATTAATTATCCAGTATACAGTACAAATGTCAACAAACAGCACCATACAAGTCAAGTTTGTTGAATTTTGAGTTACAATTAACACAGAGGACGTCACACTGTGTGTGTGTGTGTGTGTGTGTGTGTGTGTGGCCTGAAAAGTTACCCTGCTTTTGTCCATTTGGTTCTATTTGTATTTTCGTGTGATGATTTTACTGTGCAAGTAAATTAAAGTAAGTGCACAACATACAAAGCATTTGGCTTGTTGAGTTGACACAGGTCAAATACCAATAGATAAATATCTGTATAGTTACTACTAGACAGACTATATTGCACTCACCGTCATTGTGAAGCCGTGGGGCGATCCCCTCTGTTGTCTGAGATGTGTGTTAATCACCAAGTTATGTCCTTCCGTTCACGCAGCAGGTGCTCTAGTCAGTGGCCATGAACACACATCTGCTGCAATGACAGAATTACTCCCAGCTCCCGCCACGCCACGGCGATCATAAAGGTTATCTATAGCAGCTGTGTGTGTGTGTGTGTGTTTGCGTTTGCGTACAGTTGGCTGTATGTAGGAGCCGGAGGTGGACTTTATTGCGTGGAGCAGCTGATCATGTCCTTTCTCTGGATACAGTAGATACAGTTGTAGCGAGGAGTTGTTTTTCGGGGTCCTGCTCACCTCACCCTGCTGCTGCTGCAGTGAAGAAGACGCTCTTCAAACTGTCAGACCCACCTTTTATTCTCATCGTAAATCTCTGCTCACCTCCTGTCTGTCTGTCTGTCTGTCTGTCTGTGTCTCTCTCTCTCTCCCCCCTCTCTCTCTCCCCCTCCCCTGGGATTGTCTGGCGGATTCAGCCGGCTGTAATGCAATGGAGCCAGCTCCTCCCAGTGGAGAGAGAGAGAGAGAGTGTGTGTGTGTGTGTGTGTGTGTGTGTGTGCTCGCGTGTGCGTGTGCTTGTGAGTGCGTGCTTGTCGGCGCGTGATGGGATCGGACAATATTTAGCAAGAATGTGTCACTCAGCAAATTAACACTTTCTCATCTCTCTCTCTCTCTCCCTCTGTCTGCATGCAAGCGCACACACACACACTCACTCGCACACACGTGCACTCACACACGCACGCGCACACTCTCGCTTGCACACACACACGCACACACCCCACAACCGAATGTGTCTCGTTCCCCTCTTTCACGCGACAACAGCTTGTGATGAGGTCGAAGGTCATGACCCCAGGACATACAGTACATCTTGACTTGAAGGTCGAAGCTGTCCTTCACTGTTCACACCTCCCTCCATTACGACCTCATGTAACCCTGCTCTCCCTCTCACCCCTCTGTCCATCCTCTCTCGCCCCACCTGCTCCTGTCTTGTGGCTCTTTTCAACAACTAAGTGAACGGTGCCGAGCCATGAAACGCTTTCCATACGCTCTGGCAGAGGTTCTCAAGCCTTTATGTATGGCAACAAGGACCCCCACATTGACACATGTTAGCACGAGGACCCACATTTAAAAAGATATGCCAGGGAACCCCATAAGTTACAGTTTACAACTATGTAATAATAGTAGCATCAGTGTTCATTTTATACTGATGAGAGCGTTGGTTCCAAGTGTACGCTCTTGGAGTTACATGACACTTCAGGGTCCATTTGCTTCCTAGAAATCAATCATTTGGCTGGAGTGGAGACCACATGACAACCCCCCCCCCCCCCCCCCCGGACCCCACTTTAAGAACCACTGCATTACGGCTCGGTTTCACATAATGTTCTCAGAACTTAATTTTGGCCCTGCTCAGGAGGAAGTTTTTTTTTTATCACGTAAAGTAAGCCTTGCCGAGCCATGTAGCCCATGGGGCAGGAACCTATCTCCTGTTTCGGTAGTGGGACTGCGTGAGACTGTTTGATGTACACCCGATGCATGATGCTAGTATGTCGCAGAGACTCACCCCCAATCCAACCCCTCATGCTGAGTACCAGGAGGGAGGCATTGGGTCAAATGGTATGACCCGCGGCCGAGAAATTGAACCCCGACTCAAGTTAGACACTCTAACCACAAGGCTGCTGAGCTGGAGCCTTCTTTAACGTCAAATTAACGTCACAGACCTGTGCTGCAGAAAGTTTCAGGTTATGGAATATTATAGGGTTACCCATTTGGATAACATTTTTATTGTCCTCTTTCTCTGTTACTCTCATTCACTCCCTTCTCTCTCCTGTCTCCTCCTGTCCTCCTGTTCTGTCTGCCACCCTCAATTTCTCTGCACCAATCTCTGTAAAGCCCCTTTTTGAGGGGCGCTATATATTCAGCTATAGTGTAGATTGTTGTCCTAATACAAACATTAAATGCCAATGACAATGAATGGAGAATTTACATCATATGTGTCTCAGCAAATCGTCTATTTTTGTGTTAACACAAACGTTAAATGCCATTGACAATGAATGGAAAATTTGCGCCATATATAGACGAGCAAATGCTAACACATTAAAGTCCCATCGACAATATCATCATACATCATGAAGATGTATGATGATAAGAGCGCCCCTAACATCACACGGTGTGATTTTTTTATACAGAGATCCCACTATATTGCCGTAAAGAAGATTCAGAATGGTTCTGCTTTTTTACATAGAACCAAACAAAGCCGTCATAATGCCACCCCTGTGTGTGTGTGTGTGTTTGTGTTTGCATAGCATTCCAGAATCGGAGGCGTGACGTCAGCAGCGTCTACTCTAGTGTGACATCCACATTGGGCAGTGAAATTGTTTCCTGAACAATAATGACAAGTATTGAGCTGCTTTTGCTAGCCATGCACATTAAACATTCCATCCCTGTCTGTCTGTCTGTCTGTCCCTCTTACACCGGCGTCGATTAATCTCTGTCACTGACTCACTGCCCCCAGCCCATGTCCGTACCTTTTATACAGAACAGATGGAATAACAGTGGAATTTACAGTGCAGTGCCCTAAAACGTTACCTAATTTTCTAAATTGTTACTACAGGGAAAACATGCACATGTACGTACATAGATTACTCTTTTTATTTTTTACTCGTTTTCTCTTTCTTGCAATCCTTATTCTATGCCTTTGTTTGCTGTGCTTGCTGTGATTGATGTTATCTATGCTGTTGCATTGTCTGAAGGAAACCAAACAAAACTAAGTTTTACTCTTATGTACCTCTACACAAGATGTAACAATAAAGTACAACCTTGAACAATGAACCTTGAAACAGCAGTGGTGGAAAAAGTCGTTTCCCCCCCCCCCCCCCGCCTCTCTCTCTGCCTCGGCTCTGCTTGGCCTCTCTGGGACTGTCTGTCGCACTCTTTCTAATTTACCTCTCCCGCCCTCTCGCTTTCATTTGACAAACTGGACAGCTGTAAATGTGAAACATCTTAATAGTGGAGGTGGAATGCTGTGGTAGCTTTGCTGCTTATGTCACAGAGAAGCCGCAAGCAGGACTGAACCGTGTGTGTTTAACACCTCCCATCCTCTTCACAAGCTCTTTCACGTTTTTTTTTGTTTACTCGTACTTGACTACATTTTGTTCTTACTTTATAAATGCAGAACGTTTACTTTACAACAGTTTCTACATTGTGGTATACTTCTGTTCTACCTAAGTAAAACATTGCATACACGCACGCACACACGCACGCACGCACGCACGCACGCACACACATACACACACACACAGGGATCCGCTGCCTCAGATCTCAGGAACAGATCCGTGTCTCAGCTGCTGTTGGAACCACAGCTCATGCAACTGTTCCATCAGCTCCTTCCTTCCCTGGAGGCAGGTTGCACCGCTAGGGACCTGTCTGTCTGTCTGCCTGTGTGTCTGTCTGCTATCTCCTATTAGCTCACTAATCTGTTTATCTTGCTTGTCCATGTGTCGTGCGTTACATAATGGCTGGTTCTTCACACAGAGCACTGTTGATGGTGTTTGGTGATGTTGTAACAACAACAGTGTCGAACGGTGTAGTTGTAACGCTTGGTGTGGACATGGTGTTTCAGTTTGCTCTGAGTCTGACAGTAAAATCACACGTTCCCCAGGTTCTAAAGACTGCAAGCTAAAATTATAACCTACCATGTTCACTTAGATCATCATTCATCATGCTTCTAATCAATGGTTATATTTGTGTTTATATAGTTTTGTATATGGGTATGCCTCCATGCTACTTTGCTGGGTGACTGGGAGCGGCTAGCTTTGGGAGAGCTCTTGTCTTGTCCGTCTGTATGGATGCATTTTGCCATAATTATTGTTTTGTATGCCTTGTTTATTTGTGCTAATTTAGGGACCCCCTCGAAAATGAGATTATTCATCTCAAAGGGTTTATCCTTTTAATAAAGGTACTTTAAAGCTTCATTTGAGTGCTCACTTTCCCTGGCAGTGCGCGGACATAACCACAATTCTGCTAACCTCATTGCTGGGCAGCTCAATAACAATTGGTCAGCCCTTACTCACATCAAAACAGGATGTGATTATGAATGGCTTCTAAAGCGGAATATTCTTTATGCAGCGGCGCTGAAAAACAACCTGTGCAAGTAAGGGATTTAGCCTTTCACACTGCTTAATCACCCCTCTGAATGAAAGAACACTGCTAAATACATTATAAAAGCACAGGACCGTATGACGTATGGGACCATTATTAATGTTGAGTGTTTGGTGAATTATTTTATTTCACCAAGACACCAAAGGCGATCAAAACCCTGACCCTTGCATTGGCAGGGAGTGAGTGACATGCTCCTAATATTGTCATTCATTTATATATCATCTATTTTATGAAAAACCGAAGGGACAGAATAATGAATGGTTTGGGCCGACTCATATGCCCATATACAGTACACGGACATCTCTGTATCGGTCAGACCTTGTCAGTTTTATGCCCATATATGGAGATCTATTAGCCTGGGTAAACCCCTCCCCCCTCGCCAGATTTGCAGAATGAAATGTTGTCCAGCAGGGGGAGTGGGTTTACCCAGGCTAGAGATCTATAGCTGTCAGTCCATATATGGGCAATTGGGCATTACCCCTTTTGTGCCCATATGGAGCTGACTGATTTGTTTAGGGTTATTATCATTTATGCCATGACATTTGTACCTTTAAACTTTTGAATGTACTGTAGGCCTTTTACATTATTTGTAGTACTATTAGTACTTAGTTATTCCACCACTGGTTTGATATTCTCCATGCAAAAGTTTGGAATAAAAATGCGGAGGATCTGAGTTACTGTATGCAATTATGGGAAGGATAATGTTCATCGCTAGGTAATTAGAGATGGTTGTGAGACATGTTGTCATGTTAGGTATAAGAAAAGGAAATATAAAACATGCAAACATGGAGATATATTGTTTGTTTTCATAGACCACTTCAACACAGCTGATTTCTCTATCCATCATTTTTTATTAAACTTTTTTTCTCTTCCTTTTACAGTTGCCACGTTAACATTCAATATAGTCCCACACTGTAGGTTTCACTTCTGTATAAGATCGGGTAGGGTATGACGATAATCGATGCTTAGCGTCATTTTAAATAATAAATAAATATTCAGTTACCTTTTATTATCCATACAAAAGGAGATGCCAGCATCTCTGTCTAAACACACTACAGGTTCTACACTGTAAGAAAAAAACATATATATATAATATATATACACACAAAATCAAGTAACATAAATGCAGTATTTAGACCAGTTGGTTCTCAACCCCAGCCCTACATGGGGACTCAGGCAGCTGTTCTGATAAACTGATAAATGGGGGTTTAAAAGTGTTTCAACTGGTCAGCCAAATGAGATATCACCATATCGGCATAGTGATATTACACTAATTATACTGTTCTCGAGGTAACTGTGTAATCCCCCCCCAAATCACGAAGGTTAATTTGACCTTTGGGATACACAGATAAGTAGGTAGTAGTTACTGCACTTTGGCTTTGTAGAGCAGTGTACCATTTACTCAATGATATTCACCTAGTGTCCCAGGCCTATAGGTTATTAGTCTCTGATTATTGGGGACTAACTGGGACTAACTTAGGCCTTGTCTGAAACTTTGTCATTTCAAGGACCCCCACATTGAAAAAGTATTAGGCCGTGGATCCCCATCTGAAGATATTTTGTGCCAGGGGCCCCCCATAAGAGAAGAGTTTGAGATATACAGTACCACCGGTCTAAAATAAGGCATGAAAACTAGTAGCCTAATGCAGCGCATTAGGTCCACAGAACCAGAGCTGAGGACGTATTTCGGCTACATCATAGACTAAACATAAATAATAATCATCACAACAACAGTAAGTAGTAGAAAAAACACTGTAAACAGTTTGACTTTATCCAAGTCACATTACTCGAATGTAAACAGTCATACTTGAAAAGGCCCTTTTTAAGACTGCTGGGTTTGTAAACAAGCTCACAAAAGAGCAAAGGCAACAGAATATTAAAGCCTCATTCATACTCAGCGTTCAGCGTGCCGGTGTCACACGCTGAACATAATAAGAACTAACAAGCTTGCAATGTTAGGTGACACGCGGCGAGCTTGTAGATCTACTATTTTAGTGTGCGAAACTGGCATGCAACTTAAGCATGAATCAGGCATTATTATAGGCACAGACCTTCGGCAAAGTGCACTTGAACTGAGTTCCCCTTTTTGGAAAGACTGCCAGGTCAAAACCACAAGTCACATAAAAAAGTCCCCAAAATGAAATTAAATAAGAAATAAATAGGAAAAATAAAAAAAGTACAAAACGACAATAATAATAATAATAACAACAATAATAATAGCCTAACAAAACTAAGACATAAATAAATTAAATTATAAGTTATCAGCGCTTGCATAGACGAGATATTTGTCACCCTCTCAAAGGGGGGGAGGGGTGGACAGAACCTAACGGCATCTACACTGGGACTTGAGGTGCCGCAAGACTCGGACCGACCAGTCACAGAAGCTCTGTAGCCGCTCGGAGATCTCCAAGGCATAGCGGACCACGTCGAAGCGTGTAAACACCTCGGGGAGGGATGGGGTGGGAGGAAGCTCGGGAATGTTCGTGTCGATCTGAAAACATATAGTGACGGAAGATTTGGAGGTTAGTTAGAGTAGGTACAATTATTTCTACCGCTAGCAGTTAAAGATCAAGGTTCGACTTAATTGTCAACAATAGCGTTCACGAGGTAAAAGGCAGGTGAAATTCACTCTGCACTAAACCTCACACAACAACTACAGTCTCAAGAAGAGATAAAAGTGTTAAACGTAAACTCATTGTTAAAAACCTCAATGTGATCAGTGTTAAAAATCAATAACTATGAATAAAATGTATCTATATTAAAATCTATAACTAGAACATGCAAGAACAATGCAATGTAGGCTCCATATTTTAACTTCTTAATCTTATGCTGTTTTCATAAATGAATGCCCTACTTTGTCATAGTGCAGTCAGTGTCACACAAACACCGGTATATATTTGTGTGTTTGAATATATTTTAGAACATTTTTAAACAAGAGATTGTGACTAAATAATTACTACATTGGATTCAGTTTTGTACCTACAAGGTTTCCATCCGACTGCAACAATATGACACACCATGTTGACGTTGTCTACGGGTTAAAATGGGAAATAAACAAAACTGTGGGTCTTCCATGGCTATACTACTACTGCTACAAGTCCTTACCTGCTGCAGAAAAGCACTGGTGAGGTTGGAGAGGAGCTGCAGTCGCTTACTAGCGACCCCTGCCTTCTGGGACGGGTGTGGCAGGCTAACGTTTACTCTGGCCTGCTCCAGCCAGTCGGTGTGAAGTCTGAAGGCTTGAAGGTCCAAATATAGCTGTGAGAGAGACTCGTTGAGCTGTGTGTGTGTGTGTGTGTGTGTGTGTGTGTGTGTGTGTGTGTGAGAGAGAGAGAGACAGGGAGACACAGAGAGAGACACAGACGCAACGTTAGAAAATGGGAAAGTGCCAGACACTGCAGACACTGCACATACTGTATCTGTTTGTAGAGAGTATTAAAGATAGAGGTGCTACTTTGCTGACTGACATGTCAACTGGTAAATATTGACTTCGGTTCACAACAGTGCCGCGCACATGCATGCACACATGCGCGCACACACATAATGCACAACACGTGCTAATTAGTGATATCAGCTGTTGTAGTGTTTAGCTGTAATGAAAGCCTATATTGCATACAGTTATGGCACAATGTGCGTGTATACACACTGTCGTCATAGTTACCTTCATTGAGTTGAAAAGGGAAACTGTGTATTCCATCTTAGGAAGATGTTCCAGGTTGTCGTCCACAAAACCTATGGTGTCCATTTCACTATCTGTCTGGAGAGAGAGAGAGAGAGAGAGAGAGAGAGAGAGAGAGAGAGAGAGAGAGAGAGAGAGAGGAAGGTTCAAGTCGGATTCCATTTGACTGCTATAGCAGCACACAATTGTATGGGTCACGACTGGAGTAAAAATCCCATTTTATTTAGAAAAATTTATATATTTCAAAAGTTAAATTTTTTAAATATATACATTTGTTAAGAAATGTATACATTTTAAAACAAAGAAACACATCTAAGACATTCCATGAATAAAATCAATTAAGAAGTAGTGAAAATTGCTGATCTACAAGCTCACAACGCGGCACAAAGCGACGTGTTGTGTGCTTGTTGATCTGCTATTTTCACTAGTTTGGGTCCCGGGCAAATGTCTAATCTCTCTTTTGGGTCTCGACCTGAAATTTTTGGGAACCACTGTTAATTATAATATATTGAAAAGTATTTTTGGGCAGGTTATAGGCGAGAATTTAAATAGCAGGTGTACAGGCTTGTAGATCTTGGTGAGCTTTTGGCAACAAGGGTTTGAATAACATATAATACGGGTTGGAAGTGCTGCTCAAAATAATTCAATCAGTCACACTGGCATATCTGCCTCATGCATCTGTTCCAAAGTGGGAAAGCCCAACATGTTCATTATTAGTAACTTAATCCTCGGCTGTATATGAGTGGTGTTAGCCGAGACTTAGACACTGAAAGGTCATTATTATGAGTTCCATATGGCGGTGTGAGATTCTGTCTGTGTTATAATAATTATACGTATATGAAGGATGTCTTTACTTTAATTCCCCAACAATTCAGAGTATCTGAACTGTGTAGTATTTAAGGAAAGGTGTAGTATTGTTCACAAAAGATGTATTTAATCTTTGAACTATATATGCGCACGCACGCACGCACGCACGCACGCACGCACACACACACACACACACACACACACACACACACACACACACACACACACACACACACACACACACACACACACACACACACACACACACACACACACTCACGAACGCCAGGGCATTCACTTCTAGTCATTTTTATTTTTAGTCATAAATATTTGTACATTTAAAAACTATGTACATTGGTGACTATAACTATAATCTACCTGATCTTGAGGCCTACAAAATCGGGAAAAAAATAAAAAATAAAACTAGTCAACTAGTACCAACAATACAAGGTCGATTTACTAGTCGACTAGTTGCTTCACGCACGCACTCACGCACGCACGCACGCACGCACGCACTCTCATTTCTTCATCTCCTACATTACAATACAATACATTATCATTATTCTATAGGCTACTGTACGGTACTGTATGTGGGTCTTGCAGCGTCCCATAGACCCAACTAACAGATGTAAAAACCAAGCGGTTAAGTTAGCTGTGAGCCTTACCAGACCATGGAGGTTCTTGCAGAGCACCTTCATGTTGGTCATCTGGTGGATCATTGGTGTAAACCTGGCACAGTGGCACAGGGGGGCGGGCCGGCACGCTGACTGGACAAAGAGCTCAGCCAATAGCAGCAGCTGGAGAAGCACAGGGACAGATTCTGGGAATGCTGTAAAAGGAAAGCAAAACAAACAAATCAATGTTAATCCTAAACCATTTCATACATAGCTATCATTTTTTAGATCGGTCATGTCCAATCGTTTCTGCAAGTTGCAGCCACTTTCAACTTGGCATTGCTGTTTTTGGCAAGTCATGTCATGTTTTCAATGACAGCAGATATCTACAGGCCTAATATATTTAAATTTTTGCTACGACACATTATATAATAGGGCTTAAGTGGTTAGGAATGTGTTGTAGTCTCAAGTTTCAAGTGCAAAACCTGTTTTAAAACTAAAACGTGACTAAAGTGGAACTGCCTACAACCAGGAATTCCCCTGAAGATACTGTATACAGTATATACCGGTAGTGTCATTGCTCCTGCATGGCAGTTTTCACATGAAATTAAGTTCTTTCCGGCAGGTGACATGGCGGTATAAATTATAGGCTTAAAGTTAAGGCCCACACTGTTTTCAGAGCTGAATCAACACGGAACACTCTCATCCGCAGCTGGTCTTCGTTCATTTCACAAGTGCATTTTGTTGATGTGATAATGTCTGTTTTTGGTGTGGACTTTGGAGTGTATTTTTCTGACCGACTGCTGACCCTCTATCTTCTTCTAAAGATATGTTCGTGGGAATTCCATTCCCACGTTTTTGAACTCCTCTGCATATTTACTTGTTTCCTCTCTGTCATTATGTGAGTAAAGCTGAACTAGTTGATCTCTGGAGGTGAGTAGGATGTTTTTTTTATGTCTTTTCAGTAGAAAAACAGCCTGTCAACGCCTCATTATGAGGACATGGATTACTCACACACACATACAGTAGGCTACAGACACACATGCACACATGCATACACTCACATTTACAACACACACACACACACACACACACACACACACACACACACACACACACACACACACACACACACACACACACACACACACACACACGGGATAGCGGATTGGACAGTTTCTAAACATCAACACGTTTGTAATTGTTATGGAAAAACCATTAAAGCTTTTAGAAAGTTATGGTACAACCTTTTACAAGTTTAATTAATCATAATAGTTGCATTTGCCCAACGTTTCAAACATGACAGGACGCTGTTTTCCACTGAATGTACCAGAATGATGCTGAGCATGTGTCATGCTCATACATATGTATGTTGTCTGTCAAATACTTCAAAGAGTTCACGAACTGTCTGTCGTATATTTCATGTCTCTGAGACTCTGACCTAACTGTCTGGAACCTTACGGAATCTTCTTCATTTCCTTTGGGTCATGTAAATGTTGATATGTTTTCAAGACGCTTGTTGTAGACCTTACCGCTGAGAAACTGATCTTTTTGTTTAATGCTGAATTACACCAGAGACCTGACAAATGTATTCATTAGTAATTCGAGTATTAATTTATCTTCTTGTAGTTATGTTCCCCAGAGTTCACAAATAACCTTCAATCAATTAAATCACATAATCCTAGAAATGTTGACGGTAATTAATGAGTTTTCAGTAAAAAAAACCCAACTAGAAACACATTTATACTTTTATTTTATACTTTTATAAACGTTTCTGTGAATTTATTGCAGAGCACAAAAATCCCATCCACCCCTCTGTCAGTATTGTAAACTTCAGGGGGGGGGCATTTGCTCACTTAAAGGATTCCGGTTTGTGATTTACTGCCGTGATTTATGAGAGCTTAATGCTCCCCCCGACACACACACACACACACACACACACATACACACGGGCGCGCACACGCGAGCGCACACACAGAGAAAGTTTACGCAGGTTGAGAAATGAACAGCAACAAAGAGCCGAGCTGTCCGTGTTAAGCATTAAGGAATGAGAGGTATGCTGTCGTTTTTTCCTAGTCTAGCTGAGAGGGCCTCCCTATAGTCTGTCTGTCTGCGCGCTGGAGAAAGGAAACGTGTGACTCACAGCCAATCCGGCGTTCACATTAATCGTCCCAATATGACATCACCAGTCAGTCAGACAGACGGCCCTGTGCCTCAGTCAGTCAGGCTGCTGTTTTGGAGGGAAAATCCTCATTCTTTTTTGATGCTGCCGTATCACTTAATAAGACGTATTTGTTTAGTCTCGACTATCAGTGATTAATAGGATAACTACTACTGTAATGTTTCATACATTTTATGTATGAAAGGTGCTAATTAAATAAAGATCATTATCATTATCTGACAAAGCATACAGTTGCTTTACTCAAGATTTTACACAAAAAAGTTATGGTGAAGAATAGACGAGACATGAATTATGATCATTTGTGTAAACGAAAGACCTCCCGAACAGCAAAGGTCCTATAAAAGCATATGACCGTAACCTCATAAACCCTACATACTTTGTTGCCCCCCCATGGGGTGTATACTAGCTAGTAGCTACAGTAGACTCCCTCCTTTTTCCCTCTACGCCAGTGTGTGAGCTTGTAGATCTGCAGTAAATAGGGAGGGTTCGACGTGAAAGAGGCAAAAAGAAAGAGGCCATACTGGGTTGTAGCCCAGCCGCTCTGCTCTGTTATGTTTCAAATGTTACATGGTTCACTGTACTGGTGACCCTCTGGTCCATGTTACCGTTAGTCCTCTGCACTCACACCACCTGCTCCTCTACCCGACTGCCCTCTGTCTCTAACACACACACACACACACACACACACACACACACGCACACACACACGCACACGCACACGCACAAGTGCACGCCTGTGAGGACACCCATGGAGTATGCTTGTGAATCACTTTACGTTCAAGACCCCAAATTTGCAGCGCCATGTTTGTGCCTAATGCAATCTTCAGGCTGTACATTTGGATATAAATATGTCAATGATATAATAAATTATTTGTTCCACAAACTGCTTAATCGAGCCATAAGCACTTTTTTCTTTAGATCAACACAGCCTTGAATGGTGACTTAACTCGGAGACTGTACAAATGGAACCATTCAAAACCAGTCAATTTATCCACTCTCAACTTAAATCAACAGGTTTTTTCCCCCCATTTCACAGTTGCATGCCTGCGACCCATTTTCACTGAACAAAGCTCATCAGTAAAATTGTGGAGACATCAACACAAAAAGACAAAGTGGAGACATCAACACAAAAACAAGGAGGAAAAAAAAAAGTCCCCGGGCCTCTGGACTTTTTACTGTACAGTCATTTATTTGGCAGAGTGAGAGCTGTGGCAGCATGAATGTGCACACATGAAAAGTGCTTTAGAAGCAAGATGAGACACTGTGTGTGTGTGTGTGTGTGAGTGTGAGTGTGTGTATGTGTGTGTTGTCCTCCCCCCCCCCCCCCTATGATGTCATTTCAGTCGAAGAACAGCTTGTCTTTTCATCACTGCGTTACGTGAACGCATGCAAAGTGAAACAGTCACAGGAAAAGCAACAAGTTTTGGGCACAATTAGTGTGTCAGAACGTGCCTTTACACAGGCGCGTGAGCACTTGCACACACACACACACACACACACACACACACACACACACACACACACACACACACACACACACACACGCCTTCGCAGGTGCACGCACACACACTTGCGTGCGTGCACACGCTGTTATTGCTAGGACCAATGCTTTATGATGCCGATTTTAGGAATGACATCTTTACAATTTCTACCCCTAACCTAACCTTTTTGAAGCTCTGACTAATTGAACACACACACACACACACACACACACACACACAGACATTAGTGACTGACACGTGGGTGGACCCTCAGCCCCGCGGGTCACACAGGTCGGCCTGCGGGTCAGGCCGGTTCAGGTACACTTCAGATGCAATTACCGCAGTGTTCGGGTGGGCCAACCAACCCCGGGCGCAAACCAAAAACTATAGATCCGGTCGGATTTTGGGGCGTTGATTAACGAGCAATTTTCTGGTTTGGATTTGAATTACCTGCATATCAATTAACAGACACATACATGCCATTAAAAAAATGGTCAACTAATACAATACACTACACACGCACGCACACACACACATGCGCACATCAACATCCACTGTGACTCTTCATAAGTCCTGTACACATTCACAAACGCATTGCAGCCTACATACATAAATAACCCAGACACGCCCACACACACATGTAACACACCCAAACATAAAAATAAAAAACACACACACACACACACACACACACACACACACACACACACACACACACACACACACACACACACACACACACACACACACACACACACACACACACACACACACACACACAGCGTTTCCGTCCCAGTTGGTGTGTGATAATGCTGATACGGATGCCGAGCGGCAGCGCTGGGTTTCCTGTGACCCTGCAGTGACCTCATATTAAACTGTTCTCTCCCTGCAGACGCATGTTAACTCGTCTTATCGTGAAGTCATTAAGCCCTTACTGTAAAATACAACTATACTACATCATAAGCAACTTTTCTTGGATAACTCATAAAGTAACTAAGTATACATTGACTTTTTACGTCGCTGGAGTAACGCCAAATGTCTGTAGGACTACTTATACAGTACTTCTACTCCACTGCGTCTCAGAGGCAAATAGTACTTTTACTCAACTGCAATTATTTGAGAACTTTAGTTACTGGTTACTTTGAAGACTTTGAGTGTTATTACAAAACATAAACATACCACTTCAACCCTATAATTTCGGCGATTTGGAAACTTTTGTACTTGTCTTTAACTAAAGTAGACTTTGAATTCCAGACTTTTACTTGTAAGAGTAAAGAGTATTTCTACATTGCAGTTTTGATACTTCCACCACTGCTCATGACATCAAAATAGTGTAACTTTTCCAAGAACTGCAATATGATGGAACTCATCTGAAAACGACACTGCTAGTAAACGCTAGTAAACTGTACATCTGACTCTTATCATGATATGAAGCAAACCTCTTACTGTAAAACACAAAACCTGGACTTCTCATCATAAGCAACTTTTATTTTATTTTCAAAATGAATAACTCATGACACCAAATTAACTTTCCAAGAACCGCAATGGAACTCATCCTGCATTTTCTTTCTCGAAAGACGACACTGTATCTGACTCACTATTTATTCGAAGAATGTTAACTAATGCTGTTTTCACATGGCCTGGATCACTCTCATATTGTCGCTGTCGGGCAGAAAACCTTATCTCCGTATTTCATCTTTTTATGTTTCTTCATAATGTGACCCACTTGCACAATGATTGTCTCCACCAGGCCGAAGGCATGTGGGGAGAGTATGTTTTGCACTCCGTCCGTCCGCGTGTCCGTCCGTCCGTCCGTCCGTCCGTCCGTGTGTCCGTGTGTCCGTGAACAGCTAATCTCGGCCACCGTTAACCCGGTCGATGCCATATTTTGCACACACACTCCCTGGATGCCAACCATGAACCTCTGCCCCAAACTTTCCAGAACGGCCTGTTATAGCGCCACCAGGAGGCCGCTTTGTGCAAAACAAGTTTTTGCACAGTACACCTACAGATTTTGTCCAAACATCACGCAAATTGGTACACAGTCTCTCTAGAGCCATTCAACCAAACGGGTCTTTCAGATTTATCAGACTCCATCCTGATTGGTTAAGATTGGCTTCCAAAGTTCACAGGAGTGCTCAGTTTCAAACAAAATGCTGCAAATCATGAACACATCGCGTGATTTCCCTGAAATTGTGCACCCACATTCCCACTAGGCCGAGGACGAAATGCCACATGAACAATTTCAACTCAGCCTCAAGGTGGCGCTATAACTGGCCGAAAAGTGTTTTTACCTCTAACTGCACGGATCTGTGGATAACCTGGTGGAGACCTGTGCCTGGAAGGGCACTTTTTCTAGTTATCCATGTTTTGCGATCAACATTTTGGCAATAATGGTCAAGCTCACAGTCACAATGCACAGCACTGCATTGTGAGCTTGTAGATCAGCTATTTTTGGTGTGTGTGGTGTGGGGTGGGGGGGGGGGGGGGGAGTGGTCCCTAGTAGATCTCTAAGGGACTTCGGTCAACTAAGTACAAGCACCACATGTACCCTAAACTGAACCACAATTCAACAAACAGGGGAACAATCAAAACCAAAATATAGCCAGAGGGGCGTGTCTTTCTGTGGGGAAAAACACACCAGCACACTAATATTATAGTGGCTGATAGAGGGAAATTACAGCTAACATATTATTTATATATATATACGTATAATGAAATGGTCTAAAGGTTATACACTTTTAAATGCACAGGTTGAACGCCTCACTCACCAAGGGTCCTTGAGGGGGTTCCAGGGGGTCCCCAGCTAAAATATGGAGTTAAGAACCAAATGGACCCATATCGGTCTCTAATCAGGGGGGTCACCTGAGAATCACCTGTCCTACTGTAGATCTGGTGCATATCAGCACGTGGCTGCCTCCAGACTTTGATGTCAGTATACTGGCAGCCATAGTGAGACCATCTCCCAGGCCAGCAGATCAAATAAAACAATTGCACATGGAATGTCTGCAGCAGCGTGCCCAAAGTAAAACATGACTAAAATAGAGTATGCGTCAATCCAGTCTGATGATGATTTATTGTTGCTTTCATTTAAGCAAACACAAATGATGTGCCTGGTCCTTTAAATCATGCTTTCTTCTGTCTAACTGATTGATTGGCTGACTGGCTGGAGAAGTGGTCTGCTGATGATGCAAGCATGAGTGATCTGTCTGAGCATGTCATCCTTTCAGACAGACAGCTACACTACTAATACTTTATCAATATCCTGTTCACCAGTGCTGGAACAAGGACTGACATTTGTTACTTACAGTAAGTAAAACTACAACACACCATGTATGGTCTACAAGTAATTTTTTTATAACTTGGGTAAAAGTACCAAAGCAGTGGCATCAAAATATACTTTAACGTGCCAAAATAAGTACTCAGATGTTTCCAAAATAGCAGATCTACAAGCTCACAATGCGCTGCATATATAGTGACACACTAGTTCTTGACTAAAATAGTTGCTATTCACTTTCTCACTCACTCACTCACTCACTCACTCACTCACTCACTCATAAACATGTTAACAGAGCAAACACAACACAAATTTAGTCTCTTATATTACTGACCCACACACACACACACACACACACACACACACACACACACACACACACACACACACACACACACACACACACACACACACACACACACACACACACACACGCATCATGCTCTTACACTTTAAAAGCCACACTGTTAATTAAACTCTGACAGCGTACAAATGGACCCTCTCTGGTCCACTTGAGTGTACAAAATCATTACAAGTCATTAATCACATCCAATAAAAACAAGGCATCATTCGGAGGGCAGGCAGACTTACTTCTCATGTTTGCTTGGCTTGCTTTGCTTTGCTTTGGTTCCACCGCTTGTAAACAAACCTCCAGAATCACTCTCAGTCCTGCTGGAGTTCAGTTAAGTCAGTGAGTGACTAGTGAGTGTGAAGAAGCGTGTCTAATGCTTTGGACAAATGTAAAAGTTCCCTTTTATAGAATGTGTATGACACATCACCTGAGTCATCAGCCTGCACACCCACGCTGGACTACCCCCCCCCCCCATCCCCCATCCCATCCCATCCCTCTCTCTCTCTCTGCCCCTCTTAACCCCCCCCCCCCCCCACCACCACCACCACCAATCTGAAAAGCTTCACTTTCTCCCTTTGTTTGGTGTCGTCATTTAAGTTTTTGTTTTATTTCACAAACTGATTAAAGTGTGAACTCACACTGGATGATCGATCAATTAAATAAAGACAACAGGGGTTGAATCGAATAGCACCAAATGATACGTAAGATGACATGAATTGAAATAGAGATTTTTTTTTACAGTATAGTCACGCCTCCATCCTCCCCCATCCTCCCCCTCTTCCCACCCCCCCACCTCATTCACAAACTCTGTCCCATTCATTCATCAATGACACAACAACCTTCACTTTTGTCATCTTCACCACCTATTTTTAAACTTCATAAATGAATCATCTCAAGGAGGAAAGGTCCTTCAGTTGTGACTGAAATGTCAATGTCAAATGTCATATTTATTTGTTTATTTATTTACCTTTTATGTATTTGTTACCTTTATTTACAAGGTTCTTTATTGTCACATGTGTACAGCTACGTAAGAGTAAAAAAATACTTTGGTTCGGCTCCTCGGGTGTATGTTATACTATATATATATAGTATATATATATATATATATATATATGAGAACAAACGCTTCTTTTTACCTTTTTGTGTTTATACAAAATGTATATCTGTGTGTGAAATAGGTAAAAAGACCAGAGCACCAAAAATGAACTAGGAGATGGTGAAAAATCAATATACTGTAGCCTACTTTAAACAATGCAGACTTGACCCCCCCCCCCCCAAAAAAAAAGAAAAAAAGATTGATATGTATTTGGCCTTCTAGCGCTGTGAATTTGTGCATCTGATATTGTTGAATAGCCAACGCAAATCTTTTTTCTTTTTAATATATTTTTTATCCCACAATTTTGTAACCCATTTTTCACCCCTGTGTCAATCATCTAATGTGATCCTGGGCTCTACACACCCTCCACCAACCTAGTCCCCATATATGGGGGACAAGGGGAGAGCAACGGACTTGAACTCATGCTTCCTTCATGCCTGAGTGTCCAAGTTGCTCCTTTACACCTGACAGGGGGGAGTTTCCCTGGTTGGACGTAGCATGTGGAAGGAACACGTTATTCCAACCAGTTCCTTTCCCCTCCATCAGGCCCCCCGGCTGGCCAGGGGGAGGCAGTTTAGTGACGAGGATTACCAACGCGAATCATTAAACGTATTTTGACGCTCTGGTTTTTTTTTGCTGCAGGGGATCCCCTGGAACTCCCACAAGGACCCTGGAGGTTTCCCGGACCCCACTATGAGAGCCAATGCTATACAGCAGGGGTACTCAACTGGCGGACCGCGACCGGACCGCGGACCACCTCTTTGCGGACCACCCTTTTTTTTTTTTTTTTTAAGTTAATAATATAAATAACATCAGATGGTATACATTTCTCATGTGAAATTGCTGCAAAGGCCCCCAAAATGTCCCCCAAGGGCCCCCAAAATTCTGGACACAGTGTGGCCTGCCAGGGCGTATAACTACCGGCCTGATTTGGAGTTCCACTCCGGGCCTGCACTCTGCACCCCATTATTGGTTGGGTGGAAGGGGATCTGATTTGTATAAGCTTGGCTTGACCATACTAAACGGGCATAGAGCCCCGCTCTCCGATGGACGCCGCGCATGGGACTGGACCTCTGTCTTATTCAAAAAAATATTTGTGGACCTTCATCATTTCTAGTTGAGGACCCCTGCTATACAGCCATCGTACTGGGCAGTAATTGAGGCCTGGGACACCTAGTTAATTTTAGGCGGGAACCCCTTTTGGTTGGCATTATGTTATGCTTTAGCTATTGAAAAATAGCAGATCTACAAGTAGTAGGTCTGCTATTTTTGAAAGATCGAAGAACGACTGACATAGAAACACAGCTTTTTCAGAAAACTGTCAGGATGTAGAAGACCTTTTTAGAATCTGATCTCAGGTCAGAATGGGCTAGTTCACTGTGAAATCTGTGTTCATTTATCCCTGTGAGTATTAGTCAAGTGTATAGAGGTTTTTTTTACTGAGTTTGAATGCAGTCAGTGTTACATTAGAGAAAATGAGTTGTGGAAATGAGTTTGTCTCTTGTATTTTCCATTTCCTGGCGAGTCAATATCCTTGCCAAAGTGTTGCAAATTAAGGTGACGCCATATCAACAAACTCGACGAGTTGTCTTGGAAATTGCGGTCATCGCACTGTACAATCTATAATAGATGGGAAATTAAGCATTTAATAGTTTGAGTTTGGGATGGAAGTTTTAGACCATACAATTTGGCTATTCTTAACACAAGACGAGTATGGCTGTCATATACATTTATTACACCGGGTATAGATGACGTGCAGGCTCGTCTTAAGGCGTTTGATATCGACATTGCCTCGCAGTGTTAAATATTTGGAACCGTTTCGGTTGCTATGCATGGTTGCCATGGCCCCGCCCACACTGCTTTTCTTTGTCAATAGTCATTCGCTTCTATTTTAGGCCGCATCTTTGAAGGATTTTTCTCTGAAACTATTCCGCTGTCCGTGGTGTTGAACTGATCGGCGATGTCCGGAGGTCTTTTCTGATTATCCGGTGAACGCGACTGGAACATTGGCGTTTTCTAGAGCAAGTATGGACCTCATCTTAGCTCGGTAGAATTAACACTAATATTTTAGCATTCAAGATGGACGCCAAAACCGGATGCGCTTCATAGTGGAATAGCCTAAAATCACTCTGCACCCAGCACCACCACTTTTGTCCACCAGGTGGATCCGAACCATGAGCTTCCTAACAGGGTAGATGGAGCTTTACCTTGTCTTTACCAAAACACACGCATGCACGGACGCACACACGCACGCAGGCAGGCAGGGGGTTAGGACATAATGAGATTTCCACCCGACGATATAGGTCTTTAACTCGAATTCTGCAGAATTCACAGTCATCATAACGTCATGTCTGACATCAAAGATAAAGCCATGCTGGCTTCCTCCCCCCCCCCCCCCCCCCCCCGTGCCAGCAAAATGTTTCCTTGCTGCACCACTACCACAAAGACGAGATGACTACCAAGAGAGATGAGAACTCACCAGTTTCCTCCAAACTTCCAGTGAACTGTGTCACTCACAGCAGCATCAGCAGTGCCTGCTTGAACTATACCGTCACATTATGTGTGTGTCGATGATGCCGAGCCGATTATGCACACATGCTGCTCAACCATGCACGTCCACATACAGTAGTACACAAAGGGATGGGACGTTTATCAGTATTATCATTTATCATCACGTCACGTTTGAGATCATAGATTAGGCCACACCGGCCTCCCCCCCCAAATATGGTGTGATGCAGGGGGGAAGGGGGGGCTGCCGGGCGGGACAGACTACGCAGGATGAAGGGGTCACGTCCCACAAACAAACCGCTTTTACTTCATGGCCGTTTCAATTTGTTTCATCATTTCCCGAGCCACCCACGCTCTCTGTCTCTCTTGCACTTTCTCCTACAGTAGGCTACATCCTTTTATCTCACCCTCATTAGGTGTTTCTGTCTCTCTCTTTCTGTGTCACTTCCTCTTTCCGCCACTCTGCGGTATCTCTCCCTCCTGACACCGCTTCACCCCCCCCCCTCTCTCTGTCTCTGCCCTGATCCAACTCCTCTGGAGGAATGTGAGGAATGCGTCGGAGAATTGGGGAGAGGCGCGGCGCACACGGCCTGGACCAAGTGACTGACTGACAGCTGCAACTGACCGACCTGTTTCATGACCTTTTCATCCTCTCACAGTGCTTAATATCCTCACTGTTTGTTTAACTCGAAGTGCCGGAAAGTAACTATAAGTACATTTAATCAAGTATACTGTACAATTTGCAGTGCTTTTTCTTTTACAGGTGCTTTTACTTAACCAGAGTATATCCAAATAATTTCCAATACTTTTACTTCTACTCCACTACCATCTCAGAGACAAATATTGTACTTTTACTCCACTACAATTATTTGAAAACCGTATATTTTGATTATTCTTACAAGTAGTGATGGGAGATTAATCGACAAACACATCGGTATCAGCCGATTCTAGTCGTTTTTTAGATTAATCGGCAGCAGTTCGATTAATCAATCAGACAGATTAATTAATCTGTCCGATTAATCGTTCTGTCTTTACAGATAAACAAGCCCAAAGTAACAGCTTGAACGGATCTACAAGCTCACAATATTAAATATAAGGTATTAAAGTTAAATCTGACTTGCCTAAGCCTGCAGTGCAGATACCCTGTTACATGTATTTTTCAGAATGGACAAAGTTATTATATATTTTTAATACAGAATGAGATCATATCGACATCGGTCTACAAGCTCATAGCGCGCCACCGTGCTTGTAGGTCTGCTATTTTTGAAAAATCGTGAAAATATTTATTTCTGAAAACTGGAGGATTTAGAAGATGTTTTTCAAATTTTGAGGTCAGGCCGCCCCATATTCATATCGGGTATTTGAAAATGGCCGATGTACAAGCTCAATGCGTCGCATTGAGCTCGAGGTTTCACTGTGCATCAACATACACCGTATATATATCTACATCATATATATTTTTCAATAACTAAAGCATAGCATAATGCTAACACCAAAAGGGGTTCCCGCCCAAAATGGGTTTTAACCCAGTTTTCTGCAAAAGTGTTGATTTATTTTCCCATTGAGCTAATTGAGCCTGCAATCTTGACCATTGTCTTGACCATTGGGTCAAAACCTGGGTCAGAACCTGTGTCTGTAGTAGGTGAGACATAGACACAATAGAGGAGCAAGGAGACGACAAATACAGTATACAACCACCCCTATTTTTACTAAGTTATATTGTATTAACATACACTACAATAATCAGGGGTGACCAAAAGGTAGATCGTGATCTACCAATAGATCACAAAGGCTGTGCAAGTAGATCACATGACATGGCCCTATTATAAAATATATAATAATAAAAAAGGAAAAAGGGCATCTGCCAATATTGAATTAAGGTGACTTCATTGATTGACGTCATCAAATAATGGCCTGTCAGCTCAATTCAAACCCACAATGCAATACTTTTGTTTTCACGAGTGTTGCACACAAACATCAGTAGCATTACACAAGTTATACAAGACAAAACTGTACCAATTCCATTTCCCTCCCTATTTCCCATTCCGAGTGTGTCTGTAATGCCAGCACCACTATTCCAAAGCCCCTTCAGGTAACATTTAAAAATGTAAACTATTTTCAGCAATTCTTTTTTGGGTGGGTAGATCTTGTTGAGCTGGTCATTTTGAAAGTACTGTATCTCTCAAGTCAAACATGTGCGGGCACCCCTGCACTACATACTGTACAGATTGGACAACATTACATTTTATTCATTAAAAAAAAGTCCATGACCTTTCCAAGCAGAGAGCTGGGAAACACTAAATAGACAAATGACCAGATAAAAATAGATGAAAGGTTCACACAGATCGTGGTAATCTTTTCCTATTACAAAACACGTATGAATGCATAGAGGAGAGGCCACATCAAATGTTTTGATAATACCAGATAAAGAATACATCATAAAAACAGGAAAGGAGCAACAGGAAAGCCTCTTCACGTTTATCCATTTTAGGGAATCTTCTATTAATTGCGCAATATTTGTAAAAAAAAAAAAAAGAAACAAACAGATTGTGAGTCTGGGGAAGCCCGTGCGGGGAAAAGTCCTCTGGTGCATTAACCCAGTGGTTCTCAACCTGTTCAGGTCGCAACCCCCCAAAATAATCATATTTGAACTGCATGGGGGACCCCACAAAATAATCATATTTGAACTGCATGGGGACCCCACAAAATAATCATATTTGAACTGCATGGGGGACCCCACAAAATAATCATATTTGAACTGGGGACCCTCCACCCTGATAAGCACTTAGTTGGAATGTAGGAGTTGAGGCATAACATTTTGTTTGACTTGGTTCCACAGGTAAATATTGTGAAAATAGCAGATCTACAAGTGTAGGTCGTATATTTGTAGGTCGTATATTTTCAAAGTATGTAATTTAACAATTTGGCCATGCAGTGTTTGACCCGTTTTTAGAGTTTGTTGATTACCAAAACCCAAGATGCAATTTTTGAATACAAATTTAATATATGAAATAGCAAAACAAGGCAACTATACCTTGTATTGATGATACAAGGCATATCGACTAAAATCTGAGGAAACTATATAAAAAATAAATAAAAAAAGACACAGTGGCACAGTCGGTAGTGCTGTCGCCTCACAGCTAGAAGGTCCTGGGTTTGATTCCCACTGGGGACGCTGTGAGCACTGGGGGCGTGTTTCCCTCCTCCGCGTCATCAGTGCCCATACCCGAGGTGGGGATGGCAAAAGGGCCTTTCTGTGTGGAGATTGCATGTTCTCCCCGTGTCCCCTAGGGTAGGTACCTTCACAAAAACATGCAGTAATCCTGGTCTCTAAAACTGCCCTGGCCAGCCGGGGCACCTGATGGAGGGGAAAGGAACTGGTCGAATAACGTGTTCCTTCCACGTGCTACGTCCGGCCGGGGAAACTCCCCCCTGTCAGGTGAAAAGAAACAGCTTGGACTCCTCATGCATAGAAGGAAGCATGAGGTCTGTCCGCTGCTGCCCCCCCCCCCCCCCCCCCCCCCCAGAGGAAGTGTAGCGCCCAGGATTACATTAGATAATTGACACTGGCTGAAAGAATGGGTTGCAAAAACATGGATAAAAATTATAAATTAAAAAAAGAATAGATACTGTATTATACAGGCTGAATGATCACAATAACATTTACCGTGTATAGTTCAGTTATTATTATTATTAAGTACCCCCAGTACGATTCTTTATCTCTTGGACCCCAATCTAGAGTGTACAAATGGAACCAAATGGACCCATGGCTCCATTTGTACACTCTCAGATTTACAGACTTATTAAGGGTTGGTTCCTAATTGTCAATCATTTAGCTGGGGAACCCCTTCACTTTGACGACCACTGGTGTAGTTAGTAGTCGCTACATATCCAGTGTGTTGATGAGGGTTCATGTCTGCCGTCAGGGTCTGTCACTCAAGCCCATCGCAATGATGGGGTTCTCATAATTGGGGTCCTCATAACTGGGGACTTCAGTTTGGGCTGCTGCAGTTTTGGGCTGCTGTCAATAAATACACACACACACACACACACACACACACACACACACACACACACACACACACACACACACACACACACACACACACACACACACACACACACACACACACACCACACCACACCACACCACACCACACCACACAGGTTTTATTTATCGCTTTTTGCTTTAGCAAATTGTTAGCAAATAAACTCAACTAAATGAAACATTTGCAGGTAGGCCTACACAGTATAATGCTTAAGTGTAACTCTTAACCCAGTCCAGCATCCGTATTCTGGGAAAACTCTTGCAGAAGAACAGGCAACTGATATGATATGTCGAGAAGCGATTTGCTACGTCAGTATGGAGACAGTAAAACGTTGAAGAAAAACGTCATTGAAAAGATAAACATATAATTTTTTATCTGCAGTCACACTTTAAACACTAAACAAGAGCTATTTCAAACAATATTGCCTATACGTCATTTTACTTCATTAAAAGATAAAAAGATAAAATGTTATCTGCAGTGCAGACACAACAACGCTAAACAAGAGCCCTTTCATAGATTCTTCTTCTTCTGTTCAAGGTCTCTTCAGAGAGAAACACTACATTGCAGATTGCGTTTGTTTTTTAGTTTTTTTTAGTTTTCTAAATAATAACTACATTGAGTCCAGTCGATTCCTGAAAAGTAACAGTTTTGGACATACAGTATGAGGTTTCCACCCGAACCGAGGCCATATGTTATGTATCGGTGAAGATGTGACTACCTGGATTCGGTCGTAGTCCGGGGTTATGGTGGAGGCCCTCAGGTTACTGTAGGTGTGTTCCTCTTTCCCTTTCAGCTCCAGATGCTGAGAGACGGGAGAGGAAAAGAGGTCAATAAAAATACAAATAAATAAATCGCTGAAGCCCCTGCATTTAAAATAAATAGCAAAAATATAGTGGATCTATACCAGCTCCACATGCATTCGCAGTGTGAGCTTCTAGACGTGATTTTCTCGCTAAAAAGGAAAAACAACTCTTGTAAAAAATGTGCGGCGAAATGGTCATGTCCAATACAAGGCTGCCACATTGACAGTAACCTCGGAGACCGCAGGCGGCGTTTTGTTTTAGAAAGAAACAAAAAAGTGGAAACAGTGGTTCATGAATGTATGAACTCCCCCACCCCCTAAAAATAAATAAATAAAACAGGTCTATGACACGTGTTACGTCATATGTAAATGGACGGTCACCGATTAAGCACTGATTTTAAATCAACCTTATCTGCAAAAAATTATTGTTAAATGTGTGAACGCTATGGGGTGGCAATTGCCCTCCCTTTGGACGCCAAATTACGCCCCGGGAGTGGATCATTTTATTTATAGGTGACATTGATGGTGTCAAATATTGCCTGTAACTGGTCTGTGTTGAAAATTGCGAGTTGAAAATTCTGTCTTGTTCAAACAGAGCCGTGCAGGAGAGGGCGTTGACCGTACAGGCAGATGCCTTTATGGCCATTGGCCCCAGCATTGGCTATAGGTGCAGAACCGGATGGTTTCAGGGCTGAAGTGCAGATAATTCCAATCCAGGTTAGTTGGAGAGTACAGTACAGTACAGTACATCACCTTTCTTCACTTTGTCTGTACTTGGACATTGGCCAAAACATGCGTTGAACATTCCATCTTGTTCAAACAGAGCCGTGCATGAGAGGGCATGTATAAATACATTGCAGAGTATAACATCATTTTTCCTGGGCGCAAAAGGAGTTCATGTTTGCATCGATGTTGATTGGCTCCAAATACCATATAGAACAGAACTCAGACTTGCAGCTTTTGTTGTTTTTACTTTTCTAGAAGCGCTTCTTAAAGTCATCATATCTTTCACCCTTTATTGTGGAATTATTGGTGAGTCTTTTCGGCTCGTATCAGTTCATGTGGAATTCATACTACAGTACAGGGAAGATCAGCATTGCATTTATTTTTTGCATACTTTGTGCCAAGTTGTTGCTACATTCAAATCACATTGTTGAGGAGAAGGCCAACATGCTCTCAGAATATTATATATATATATATATATATATATATATATATATATTCTGATAATCTGCAGATATGAGGCAGAATTTAGAAGTATGGAATTCATTGTAATTCTGAAATGAAAGCCAAATGCCCCAGTACGTCATAGTGTGACACAACAATCACCGTAGCGCCAAAATGTCGAGGTTCTTTTTCCTATCTTTAGCAGTGATCTGTCTTAACCTTGTTATGTCTGAACAATGCTTAAGCGACATAGTTGTACATCATGCTTAACCCATTGAAACTGGGAAAGCGTATCTGTACAGTATCTATGTCATTTTATATTTTAGCATTGGCTATTCAAAAATTCTCACGGAGAGCTTGCTATATTTTTTTAACGTGTTTGAAAAAGTTTGAAATCATTTTGAACACAAATCTTCTGTTCTGGGGGGTCCCTGGCACAAAACATATTCAGATCAGATGGCTAAATGCATATCTTTTTGCAGGTCCTTATTGGCACGGGTCCTTGGACAAGGCATTGAACCCCTACCATGAAATGTTCTATGAGCAGAGCCTGGCTGTAAACAAGTTCTTGAGCTTAGTCCAGTTACCCTGGGTAAACATAGTACCTTTCCTTTCCTTTTCCTGAAAACTACTCATTTAGAAGGCATTTGTCGAATGGGCCTCAAGTCTTATTCCATTCCCATTTAAAACATTAGAAAAACACAGAATTCCCGGGCTAATAGTTCAACGACATTTGAACTATTAGCCAGTCTACAAGCTCACGATGTGTTGATGTAGATCGGCTAGTTTAGCCATTTTAATGTTTTTCAAAATATAAAAAAATAAAGGCAAAGAAGTTTAGGGATAAGGGGTTTAGCACTGAATGAAAATAGGGCCCTAAATGTCATGACGTGGTGGTCCGTGGCTTAAATGCAGAATAAATAATGGACCTTGACATGAAAAGGGTTGAAAACCACAGTTCTTCTAGATGCTGTCCCATGTTTTAACTTTCCTACAGTCTCTCTGTGAGCAAGGCAGAGCGTCAGCAGAGGTCCCCGTTGCATTACGTAGTCATGCTACAGTAAAGCAGTGTGTTAGTCATGGTGCTGCTGCAGCCTGTTGCTTCACCATGAGGAAGACGAGGATGGCAGCCAGACACCGCCACTGTGTGTGTGTGTGTGTGTGTGTGTGTGTTTGTGTGTAGAGCGTGACGTAGCCTGAATCTGCAGATCTTATCATGCTGGCGGCGGCGTCACGGTGAATGTACTGTGTCGGGGTCTGATTAATACATTCATGAATAAATAATAATAAAAAATTATGTAATTTAATAAATAATACATAATTACATAATTTAATATCTGCGTGTGTGTGTGTGAGAGAGAGAGAGAGAGAGAGAGAGAGAGAGAGAGAGGGTGCGCGTGCGTGTCTCTCTCTCTCTGTATAAAATCTTTCCACATACCTTCAGTCTGCTGGAAAGCCTTGACAGAGAGGGGGGGGGGGGACAACAACCCACAAAGACACTTATGAATAACTAATAGTGAAGGCTGACATCATATAGCTTACTCTGTAGAAGATCAATGACGTTATGAGTTGAGCTCTGAAGCGATTGCAAAACTATTGTAAAAATGAGGTTGTGTGTGTGTCTGTGTGTGTGTGTGTCTGTGTCTGTGTGTGTGTGTGTGTGTGTGTGTGTGTGTGTCTGTGTGTGTGTGTGTGTGTGTCTGTGTGTGTGACTGTGTCTGTATACCACTCTCTCCATGGTGACTCAATGCACAGCATCATCATCATCATCATCATCACAACACATCTAACGCAGGCAGCATTATGACATAATTTGGAGGTCACATATCAAGTTCAACGATGAGCCATGGTGCTTAATCCAATTTTCTGTACTTTCACTTTTCTACTCCACTATACATCTCTGAGGCAAATGTGTCCTTTGCCAATGGGTTCCCAGATTGACCTAACGGAAGTAAAAGCCTGGGTATACCGAAGCTAAGATTGACCTAACCCTATATAGCTCTGGTCCATAGCTCTAATGCATTGCATTTAGAGCTATGTTACTCTCCACTTCCGCCGCTCGCATGAATGCAGACCAGCCTCTCGTCTTTAGCGTAAATAAAAAGAAAGTTTTTGCTACTCACCAAAACAAAGGCAGGTTGTGTCATTAGAAAGCCTACTTTCCTTAGTGGACGCACTCTGAGCCCCACCACACGTATAAAAGGTACTTTTTATTTTATTGTAGTTACTCCTCTGCGCCTTCTACCGATATTGCCCAGAGAATATTTTTTCTCCGGTGAAAGAAAATCCCTTTCTGGCCAAAAAGTACCGTTTATACGTGCTCAGAGTGCTTCTACTAAGGTGAGTAGCAAAAACGTTATTTTTATTTACGCTAAAGACGAGAGGCTGGTCTGCATTCATGCGAGCAGCGGAAGTTGAGAGTAACATAGCTCTAAATGCAACGTATTAGAGCTATGGACCAGAGCTAACCTAACCCTAACCCACAAGTATGTGACATTTTTTGTTACTAGTTACTTTGTAGATTCAGATTATTACAAAACATACAGAAGCCCTGTACTGTATATACCTCGGCTATTTGAAAGTAGCAGCACACAACGTGTCGCATTGTTGAATTTGTGAGCATGCAGATCTGCTGTTTTCTTTTTAAGAAACTCATTCAAAACAAGGCGCAATAAAAGTGAAACCTAGTTAGTAGCTATTAGCTTAGTAGCTTAGTATTTAAAAAGGTCAATCAATACAGGATCATGGCCTTGGATTCCTGTTCAATCAACTTGATAGGAGGACGATGAAGGGAAGGTTAAGACCACAGACACAGGGTGAATCGTGATAGATATACCCAGTATGAGGGGGATCCCAAACACAGCCTTACCTGTGACACTTGCACATGGCCACCATGACAGTCAGAGTGTAGAGAAGCAGCAGCACTCCACACAGGATGTAGGGCACTATGGAGGAACACTCACCGCTGTCTGGAAGACAGTGTACGTTTGACGTGTACATTTGAGTGTACATTTACTTAAATTAACACTGTAGTACAGTAAGCGCTTTTCTTTTTTTTATATACAGTACACATACACACATCACACAGACACACACACACACACACGCGTGCGCACACATACATTATCTCTGCTACTTTCTCTGCTTTCAGAAAAAGGTGCTGCTGTACAAAGTTGATTGTTATTCAAAGTGACTGTCAGATGTCATTGATGGAAGGGCTGTTGTTGCTCTGGGTTTACCTAGAGTGAGGTTGAGCTCCAGGGCGATGGGACCGGAGCGCTCGGAGCCTCTGGAGTTGCGGGCTTCACACACGTACACCTGACTGTCCTCCCAGCTGGCCAGCAGCAGGAGACGCTCCCCCTCAGCCGTCCTCCTCACCTGCATGGTGTGAAGGAGGAGGATGTAAAGCTACATTTTTGTATAACTATCTTTAGGGCTGGCCGATAATATGGCTTCAAATATCAAGATTATCGCAGATCTACAAGCTCACCATGCGTCACTTTGTGCTGAGCTGCGAGATTGTACATCTGCTCTTTTTTAACTATTGGAAAAATCTTGATTATTATTATTTTTTCCACTAAATCTTCTCTTCTGCATGTAAGGCCCTGGCAAAAAAACATGTTCGGATGGGTGTCCGTGGCCAAATATATATCAATTTGGGGGGTTCTTGGCTAGGAAAAGAAAGACAGTAGTAGTAGTAAGGGGTACTATTATTCCCCAGGGACCTCGATGTCCAATTTCGGCATTCTCAGGGCACTCCCTAGAGACGAGGGGGGCGGGGCCTAACCCTTTTTTTCCGATGACGTCATTATATTGATTTTGCTAATGGCACTTTGCCAGTTTGGCAGTTAGTGTCATCATGATTGTAGTTCTGCTTTTGTGTGAGGATCTCATCATATTGATCGTGTTTGGGTGGACTTTGCCAGTTTGGCAATCAATGATCATTAGTTCAGACTATCTTCAACCTTATTTACTATATACGTTTATTCATTAACCAGTGGTACTGTGTACATGCCAGTGAAAGTAATTCTCGCCTCCTCTGTGGCAGTAGGTTCTCCACAGGCTGTGTCTGTGTGTGAGTATTGATTTTGCATGCTTGGATCCAAATGAGCTGATCGTATAGATTTTGCTGGGTGTGTGTGTGGTGTGTGTGTGTGTGTATTGCTCTTACTCCCATTTTTGGGAAAATGTAATGAATGAGTTATAAGCAGACAAATTATAGCGATGGTTTTTAACAGCTTAGATTATTTCCAGTTTGGTTATAAAAGTCAGAGAGGAACTGATGATGCAACTATCAGCCTGCTTATCCCCATCTTACTAGGCCAGCTTTTTATTGATTTTACGTTTCCTTTCAACCGCAAGCAGTGGTCTCAGTTGTCTTACTGAGGAAGGGGGGACAGTGGGGAGGAAGCATACAGAGCATATCTATTATCTCTTCAGAAATGGTGCGGGGAAGAAAAAAAAAACTCGTTAGGGATCAATGTGACAAAAACAAAAGAACTTGTCATTCATGAAGAGGAACCTGTGCAGGCCATTACAAGTGGTGGACAAATAGTGGAGGTAGTAGACAGTTTTAAATACTTAGGCAGATATATTGACAGCAAACTCATTTTCAGTGAAAATACTGAACAGATTTTTAAAACTTGTAACCAACGTCTCCACCTACTACGCATGCTCAACTCCTTTAGAGTGAGCAAGCATATCGTGGAAACAGTCTATAAAAACCTGATAGAGGGAGTCTTGTGTTTTAACATGGCAATGTGGTTTGGCAATCTAAGGGTCAAAGGAAGAAGCAAGCTGCAGCGAATAGTAAATCTAGCCTCAAAAATAATTGGGAAGAGACACCAGCAATTAGGCTGTATCTACAATGAGATACTTCGTAAAAAAAAAAAAACTATCAAGATAGCAAACGACCCCGTCTCATCCACCCTGCACCGACTTCCAGCTACTTCCCTCTGGTAGACGGTACAAACTAGGCATGCCATGGTATGAGATTTTACAGTACGGTACGATGCCGATATTGATAATCTATACCTCGGTATTCCAAGGTATTTATATTTATAAAAATAAAATAAAAAGATTGCCCCCCTGACCTATGTCTAGTGACTACCTCCACATCCTTATAAGCCCTTCTTTGTTCCCCAACATGCAGGCCTACACATATATATATATATATATATATATATATCATAATATATGCCATGATTATGAATTGATTACCCTGGACCGAATGGAAACAAGACAGCAAGGACTTTTATCAGTGATCCCTTTGGATATGTGGTTGACTGTATCCTGTACTGATTACACTTCTGCCAATAATGTATTCAGTCAGTGAATCAATAGCTATTCCCCAGTCCCCATTGTATTTCACTGTACTATGGCTCCCCCTAATGGCCGTTTTGTCCCCAGTATGGTGGAGCAGAGGTGATGCAATCTGCGCATGATCACAACTGTCAATGTGTGCCTCCGTGTTGACAGTCCACACTTAGTTACTACATATGGAAATGTGGAATATACATTTGGATCTGGGTGTTTTTCAGCAACACTAACTCAAAGGTAGGAAGCAACTTTTCAATCTACTGCATCTGTGGGGTGAAAATATTTGTGTTAAGTGTTGTTGATGGTGTTGTAACCGTTTGTTTTTTACTGTTTGGTAAAGTTTTGCATGGTTCAGGTTGTCTTAAGGTTTTGTTTTAATGTATGACTTGGATTATTTTGGTACGTGGTGGCGTATTTTGTGACAGTTGCATGGTTCACGGTGTCTTAAGGTTTTGTTTTAATGTATGACATGGGTTATTTTTGGTATGTGGTGTGGTATTTTGTGACATTTGCACGGTTCATGATGTCTTATTGTCTTGGTTTAATGTATGACTTGGGTTATTTTTGGTATCTGATGTGGTGTTTTGTGACATTTGCACGGTTCACGGTGTCTTAAGGTTTTGTTTTAATGTATGACTTGGGTTATTTTTGGTAAGTGGTGGTGTATTTTGTGACATCTGCATGGTTCATGATGTCTTAATGTTTTGGTTTAATGTATGACATGGGTTATTTTTGGTACGTGATGTGGTGTATTTTGTGACATTTGCATGGTTCATGATGTCTTAATGTTTTGGTTTAATGTATGACTTGGGTTATTTTTGGTATGTGGTGTGATGTTTTGTGACAGTTGCACGGTTCGTGATGTCTTAATGTTTTGTTTTAATGTATGACTTGGGTTATTTTTGGTATGTGGTGTGGTATTTTGTGACATCTGCATGGTTCAGGTTGTCTTAATGTTCTGGTTTAATGTATGACATGGGTTATTTTTTGAAAGATGGTGGTGTATTTTGTGACATTTGCATGGTTCAGGGTGTCTTAATGTTTTGTTTTAATGCATGACATGGGTTATTTTTGGTATGGGGTGTGGTGTTTTGTGACATTTGCATGGTTCAGGTTGTCTTAAGGTTTTGTTTAATGTATGACTGGGGTTATTTTGGTACGTGATGGTGTATTTTGTGACATCTGCACGGTTCAGTTTGTTTTAAGGTTTTGTTTTAATGTATGACTTGGGTTATTTTTGGTAGGTGATGGTGTATTTTGGGACATTTGCACGGTTCAGTTTGTTTTAAGGTTTTGTTTTAATGTATAACTTGGGTTATTTTTGGTATGTGGTGTGGTGTTTTGTGACATTTGCACGGTTCATGATGTCTTAATGTTTTGGTTTAATGTATGACTTGGGTTATTTTTTGGTAGATGGTGGTGTATTTTGTGACATTTGCATGGGTCAGGGTGTCTTAAGGTTTTGTTTTAATGCATGACATGGGTTATTTTTGGTACGTGGTGATGTATTTTTGGTATGTGGGTATGTGGTTGGGGAATTTTTACATGGTTCATGATGTCTTAATGATTTGTTTAAGGTATGAGTTGTATTATTTTGGTAAGTGATTGTATGTTTTGTGGCATTTGCATGGTTCAGGTTCAGGCATGCCGCGGGCATGTCTGTGGCCGTTTGAGCTGTGAGGTTGGGGGTTAATACTGAGTAATGTACGGTTAGTTCATGCTAGTAGGGTACATTTAAAGTAATCATGTATATCATATTGGCGTAACTAAATTTGAAATGAGTTGAGTGGACTATGTATTTTTAGATGAACACACTATGTTGTTCACCTACAATTATAGGGATCGATGACTAGAGTAGATTGACGGCATTTTACAATAGCTACTATTACGTATTATTGACATTTAAAGTTAGATAGACTATAGTCTATACTACATGGTGGTATAGGCATCCATGGATTTCCAGGGAATTCAACCCGAATCTGTAGACGGGGTCTGTACACAAAACACAAGGTTTTGTGTTGACAATAACTACGAGGCAATAACAGCCATCATACTAGTAAATATTATGTATACTAGTTAAATTATCTAAACTCTGTGATTTGGCATAGACATTTTTTTCACGACACATAGGAAGAGTCTAAACTACATGCATAATAATAAAATATGGTTGAATGTTTCAAATACTGGATAGTTAGAATGGGTCATGCATGTTTTTAATACAAGCACCTTAACATCACCATGTCTGATGGTGCAGTGTGTAAATGTAACAGGTTATCTACATGGTGTATACTAAAGCATGTAATACTGATGTACCGATGTTTTTCCAAGAGTTCAGATCGTATAGTTTAGAAAATTGTGTAAGTCTATACTATACGAGGTCTTTAGATCATGGTCAGCACCAAATATCATACCAAAAGTCTGTATCTTATGTTTATCAGGTTTTATTTTGATCAGAAAATAGACAATTATGCAGATGAACATACACTGTAGCACAACATGGAGCAAAATGTACAAGACAATGAATTCACCAGGACATCAAATATACTCAGTCATCAACTATTTATAATGTATGTATGTATATATATATATATATATATATATATATAGATATATATACACAACGATGCAATCAGGTCAATCATAGTGGCAATAGTTATGTCCTTGATTATTATTTTTTGGATCATATCAGGGTAAATCCTTCCAGTAATGCAAATAAGATGTACATAGCCTATGGATTCTTGACATTGGCAGTGGTCCTACCTCAATACCGCTAGTTCTCAATACCTTAATAACCCTCGGTATAAAATCATCAGTCCACAACTTGTTCATTAAATCTTTAAAATGATTGTAGAAGTAATATTGGGGCGTAATATTTAAACATGTGTGCTCGGTTTGACTAGAATGGTCTATGCGGCAGCCGTTGCAATCATCCTTCATCTGTTCGATTATAGCGTTTGCGAGTAGTTGACCAACATGTATTTTCAGAATATCTGTAAGATTTGTGGGGTTTGTCCCAGCAAACTCATCCAAAGTCAGTGGCCAATTCAGGGGGTATGGCGGCGAAAGCAATGGTGTGTCGGAGGCTGGTGGGTCATGGGGACCAGTTGAATTTGGGGGTGATAGGTCTACCCTCTCAAAATACTCTGTGTCCCCCGCACCATAGCCCCAAAATGCCCTCTCAAAATGTTCATCGTTCTCCGGATCATAGTCGCAAAATGCCCGGGCATCATCATATTCATCGCTGTCCGTATCTGCAGTACTGATGTTATGCCACCACGGGGGGTGTATACACGGTCCATTGCGGGTCCATCCACCATGAGAGGTCCCTTCATTCGAGTTTGATTCTCCCAATGAAGAAGTAGAATCCTCCATGGTCCGTGAATGGCGCAATATACCGGCAATAAGGATATTATCTACATCTATTCATCTACTCTATATAGCCTATGCCGTGGACTCTCCAAGCTTAAATTATAAAGTATATTGATCAATATTGTTCAAAATCGTATGGCTAATAATTAACAAAAATTGATACATGTACATGTAGAAACATGCATTATTTTTTAGATACTGGTTTGAAACTGCTGACGACAACATAAGTTAATAGCCTAGTTGAAATGTATCAGTGTAAATGTATTGTAGACACTACCATGAATAATCACTGAGAGGGGTGGGGTGTATAGCTAAGGAACAAACTAATTAAAAGGGAGGGCTCAGATCTAGATGTATGTATAGAGCAAAGAGAGTTAGGCTTATTCACACCAGAGGATAAGGCTTATTCACACCAGAGGATAAGGCTATAGGAGATAATTTCTCAGGAAACACCATTTGTCATCAACTATCTCCTCTCAGTATTAGTCATGGAGGCTATGGGTAAACCACGTAACCCCGTTGAACCTGTGGAGCACCAGTCATATAGCCCGTATATTACCCCTCTCAGACTAGAGGAATATAATTCAACACGGGGTAGATTTGCCTATACCCGTGATTTTGAATTATACAAAGAGAGGGCAGAGGACGAGATCATGGCCGCGGAGCTGCTAAGTAACCATATGTCGAGAATTGATGAGCAGGACTTCGAGTCGGACGGGTTAATAATCGATACGGATGAGGAATATTTTGCTAGCATCGAACCATTGGACATGACTACGAGCAAGAAAACTCCTGGACTGTCCGAAAATGCGGAATTTGTACACCTCTCCCTTACAACCCCGTCCTCCCGAGCACCGAACTCTGAACCAGAGAACTACTCCAATCCACCACCATCCCCTGCAGACTCTGGTGATGAGGACGTACCCTCCCCTCTGTCTGCACCCAAGGCATGTCGACGATCACAGCGTCTGCTTCACCTAAAAACTAGATGGTTGAAACCCAACTCTACCTGGTTGAAATCCCAAAGCGAATGGGAATGAACTGAACATGTCTATTAAATGTAATGTGTAACATACTTGTGTAAATACGTGCTATGTTTCTCAGTAATAAAAACAAAAACAAAAATCAACATATCTTCATTGTTGTTTTTATTTCATATATATATATATATATATATATATATATATATTTACACTATTAACGCTGTTAGATTCTAGTTAGGTTCTTACGGTGGTAGTATACTAAACTTTGCGACTATTGTAACTAATCAGGATTATGCATTGGTGATGATCCTTCCTTCTTTTGTTGGGGAGGGTGTAACGTATCCGGTACTGTATACAAAACCCTGTTTGACCTCAAAGGTCGGCCATGATTAATATGGCAGTTATTCTTTAGGCTCCACCTCTCCGGGGATGTTGTTAAATACGGAGAATAACCCTACATAACTGAGTAATCCTACAATAGAGACACTAGCTGCCCGTGAAGAAAGAAAGACAACATGTACTCTACCTGCTACCAAGATGAGAATAGGAAAGTTTGGACCTTATCCGACGGCCGGAAAATTCGTCTGTCTTTTTTTCCCTTCAAGAATCAGCGATTTATTGAACTCTATACATTGGAAACAGGCGACAGTATCTTTGAAGACCGGTTGCCTTACATACGCATCTATGCATCTGAATTTGAGCGATTGGTCCCTCCTATTCTTGAGTTCTGTAAGTACCTGCAATTGGATACAAAGATAAACCCTGGCTATATCAAGCCATCTCGATTTGTACGGGTGAGCTCTGAAATACACTCACGTAGTGACACTGAGGGCTTCATCGTTGACTGTTCTAGGTCAAACTTATGGTTGCTACTAAGATACAAATCTCATTGCGGTACCCCAGTTGAAAGACCTAAGAGTATCATGGAGAAAGAGAAATGCTTTCCAATCCAACTAGCCGTTGGTGTGGATGATTTAGGGATTCTAAACCATGTGATGTGTGAAGCCTTGGATTTCTTCACAACTATAGAGAATCAATCTTTGGACCTACTGGAAGGCTACCTTAGAGGCGCCAAACGTGTGGATTCACGATCATTGGACTACTTCAATGAAAAGAAACTGAGGCTTGTGGATTACCAGACAAGCCATTCCAGACCTACGGGGTTCTCGTTCGGTAATCCCAGACATAGTAGCTTCTCGCTCGGTGATCCCCCAAAGCCAGCTGGCGCTACATTATTCTCAATGGATAACCGTCCTGTAAATCATGATTCGTACAGCGTCCTAGAAAACGATGCACCCACGCCCCACTCTGATCTAGAAACCGATGGACCAACAATTGCAGCTACCAGCCCACCCCCTCCTACACTATAGGTAAAATGCTAACTCATTATTGCCGGTATATTGCGCCATTCACGGACCATGGAGGATTCTACTTCTTCATTGGGAGAATCAAACTCGAATGAAGGGACCTCTCATGGTGGATGGACCCGCAATGGACCGTGTATACACCCCCCGTGGTGGCATAACATCAGTACTGCAGATACGGACAGCGATGAATATGATGATGCCCGGGCATTTTGCGACTATGATCCGGAGAACGATGAACATTTTGAGAGGGCATTTTGGGGCTATGGTGCGGGGGACACAGAGTATTTTGAGAGGGTAGACCTATCACCCCCAAATTCAACTGGTCCCCATGACCCACCAGCCTCCGACACACCATTGCTTTCGCCGCCATACCCCCTGAATTGGCCACTGACTTTGGATGAGTTTGCTGGGACAAACCCCACAAATCTTACAGATATTCTGAAAATACATGTTGGTCAACTACTCGCAAACGCTATAATCGAACAGATGAAGGATGATTGCAACGGCTGCCGCATAGACCATTCTAGTCAAACCGAGCACACATGTTTAAATATTACGCCCCAATATTACTTCTACAATCATTTTAAAGATTTAATGAACAAGTTGTGGACTGATGATTTTATACCGAGGGTTATTAAGGTATTGAGAACTAGCGGTATTGAGGTAGGACCACTGCCAATGTCAAGAATCCATAGGCTATGTACATCTTATTTGCATTACTGGAAGGATTTACCCTGATATGATCCAAAAAATAATAATCAAGGACATAACTATTGCCACTATGATTGACCTGATTGCATCGTTGTGTATATATATCTATATATATATATATATATATATATATATACATACATACATTATAAATAGTTGATGACTGAGTATATTTGATGTCCTGGTGAATTCATTGTCTTGTACATTTTGCTCCATGTTGTGCTACAGTGTATGTTCATCTGCATAATTGTCTATTTTCTGATCAAAATAAAACCTGATAAACATAAGATACAGACTTTTGGTATGATATTTGGTGCTGACCATGATCTAAAGACCTCGTATAGTATAGACTTACACAATTTTCTAAACTATACGATCTGAACTCTTGGAAAAACATCGGTACATCAGTATTACATGCTTTAGTATACACCATGTAGATAACCTGTTACATTTACACACTGCACCATCAGACATGGTGATGTTAAGGTGCTTGTATTAAAAACATGCATGACCCATTCTAACTATCCAGTATTTGAAACATTCAACCATATTTTATTATTATGCATGTAGTTTAGACTCTTCCTATGTGTCGTGAAAAAAATGTCTATGCCAAATCACAGAGTTTAGATAATTTAACTAGTATACATAATATTTACTAGTATGATGGCTGTTATTGCCTCGTAGTTATTGTCAACACAAAACCTTGTGTTTTGTGTACAGACCCCGTCTACAGATTCGGGTTGAATTCCCTGGAAATCCATGGATGCCTATACCACCATGTAGTATAGACTATAGTCTATCTAACTTTAAATGTCAATAATACGTAATAGTAGCTATTGTAAAATGCCGTCAATCTACTCTAGTCATCGATCCCTATAATTGTAGGTGAACAACATAGTGTGTTCATCTAAAAATACATAGTCCACTCAACTCATTTCAAATTTAGTTACGCCAATATGATATACATGATTACTTTAAATGTACCCTACTAGCATGAACTAACCGTACATTACTCAGTATTAACCCCCAACCTCACAGCTCAAACGGCCACAGACATGCCCGCGGCATGCCTGAACCTGAACCATGCAAATGCCACAAAACATACAATCACTTACCAAAATAATACAACTCATACCTTAAACAAATCATTAAGACATCATGAACCATGTAAAAATTCCCCAACCACATACCCACATACCAAAAATACATCACCACGTACCAAAAATAACCCATGTCATGCATTAAAACAAAACCTTAAGACACCCTGACCCATGCAAATGTCACAAAATACACCACCATCTACCAAAAAATAACCCAAGTCATACATTAAACCAAAACATTAAGACATCATGAACCGTGCAAATGTCACAAAACACCACACCACATACCAAAAATAACCCAAGTTATACATTAAAACAAAACCTTAAAACAAACTGAACCGTGCAAATGTCCCAAAATACACCATCACCTACCAAAAATAACCCAAGTCATACATTAAAACAAAACCTTAAAACAAACTGAACCGTGCAGATGTCACAAAATACACCATCACGTACCAAAATAACCCCAGTCATACATTAAACAAAACCTTAAGACAACCTGAACCATGCAAATGTCACAAAACACCACACCCCATACCAAAAATAACCCATGTCATGCATTAAAACAAAACATTAAGACACCCTGAACCATGCAAATGTCACAAAATACACCACCATCTTCCAAAAAATAACCCATGTCATACATTAAACCAGAACATTAAGACAACCTGAACCATGCAGATGTCACAAAATACCACACCACATACCAAAAATAACCCAAGTCATACATTAAAACAAAACATTAAGACATCACGAACCGTGCAACTGTCACAAAACATCACACCACATACCAAAAATAACCCAAGTCATACATTAAACCAAAACATTAAGACATCATGAACCATGCAAATGTCACAAAATACACCACATCACGTACCAAAAATAACCCATGTCATACATTAAACCAAAACATTAAGACATCATGAACCATGCAGATGTCACAAAATACACCACCACTTACCAAAAATAACCCAAGTCATACATTAAAACAAAACCTTAAGACATCATGAACCATGCAAATGTCACAAAATACACCACATCACGTACCAAAAATAACCCATGTCATACATTAAACCAAAACATTAAGACATCATGAACCATGCAGATGTCACAAAATACACCACCACTTACCAAAAATAACCCAAGTCATACATTAAAACAAAACCTTAAGACACCGTGAACCGTGCAAATGTCACAAAACACCACATCAGATACCAAAAATAACCCAAGTCATACATTAAACCAAGACAATAAGACATCATGAACCGTGCAAATGTCACAAAATACCACACCACATACCAAAAATAACCCATGTCATACATTAAAACAAAACCTTAAGACACCGTGAACCATGCAACTGTCACAAAATACGCCACCACGTACCAAAATAATCCAAGTCATACATTAAAACAAAACCTTAAGACAACCTGAACCATGCAAAACTTTACCAAACAGTAAAAAACAAACGGTTACAACACCATCAACAACACTTAACACAAATATTTTCACCCCACAGATGCAGTAGATTGAAAAGTTGCTTCCTACCTTTGAGTTAGTGTTGCTGAAAAACACCCAGATCCAAATGTATATTCCACATTTCCATATGTAGTAACTAAGTGTGGACTGTCAACACGGAGGCACACATTGACAGTTGTGATCATGCGCAGATTGCATCACCTCTGCTCCACCATACTGGGGACAAAACGGCCATTAGGGGGAGCCATAGTACAGTGAAATACAATGGGGACTGGGGAATAGCTATTGATTCACTGACTGAATACATTATTGGCAGAAGTGTAATCAGTACAGGATACAGTCAACCACATATCCAAAGGGATCACTGATAAAAGTCCTTGCTGTCTTGTTTCCATTCGGTCCAGGGTAATCAATTCATAATCATGGCATATATTATGATATATATATATATATATATATATCACTCATTCTTGAGATGAGGGACAAAAGTGGAAAAAACATGTCCCACACATACGAGCCTTATTATTGTTAAAAATAAATAAATTTAATAAAAATAAAAGCACTTGCAAAGTTAAATGCAATACAGTTGTGCATTATTATGCCATTAATTGAATTATAATTGTTTTCATATGCCATCTGAATTAGTTAAAAGCAGGCACTGTACCCAAAAACGCCTGTATTTAGCCTGTCCCCAGCAAGTGGTCATAATTTCAAACTGCTAAAAAAGTGTCTAATACTGTCACAATCACATAAATATACATACTAAATTAAAGTAGATTGTCAACAACATAGCAAACAATATACACAATAATTTTAATTTGTATTTTCCATTAGATATCTCATATCAAATGTGTGTCCCACGTCTCCCGTCAACTCCGTCAGGTTTTTTAAAAGTCTTAAATTAATCAGAAAATATTGTCGACAGATTTAGCCTGAAGACTCCTTTTCCAAGTCCCGTTTGTATTTGTTGCAACAGTGGAGCACCTGGTCTGACAAGCATTAAATTGTTTGATATTTTAAACAAACAATGTTGATATCAGGGTGGTCACAGCTTTTACATGTCAACTCCGTCAGGACATTATTATGATCTTTGTTAAGAATTCCAAAATAATGTTTATTATAAAAGTTTAGGGTTAGGTTTAGCTAACAAATGAAGCAAAAACAAAATGGCTACATTGTACTACAGAGGGTTAGGATGAAAACAAATGACATTTTGTCAACTCCGTCAGACGTCAACTCCGTCAGGTTTTGTGTCTGACGGAGTTGACATGTATCTGACGGAGTTGACAAAAGTGTTCCTAAAACAATAAAATTATAGTTTTTGAATAATGGGACGTATTCTAATTTGGCACACAGTTAGAGCATGCCTTAAGGAACATTTTTGGCTATAGGGCCATCACATATTTGTCTCGTGGTGACCATGGTAGCCATTTTCCAAAATTGCCACCACCTGATGTTATTTTACAATAACTCAAGTTCTACACCACCTAGGATCTTGATTCTGGTGACTAAGACTACATTTTCAAGGACGAGGGATACAGTGGTAAAATTTTGATTTTCCCTGTGACCATGGCAGCCATTTTTCAAAATGGCCACCACCTGCTGTTATTTTACAATAACACAAGTTCTACACCATCTAGGATCTTGATTCTGGTGACTAATCATACATTTTCAAGGATGTGGGACACATTGGTACTATTTAGATTTGTCCTGTGACCATGGCAGCCATTGTTTTTCAAAATGACCACCAACCTGCTGTTATTTTACCAATAACTCAAGTTTTAGACCACCAAGGATCTTGATTCTGGTGACTAATCATTACATTTTCAAGAATGAAGGGCTTATTTCAGGTGCAGGTTGAGTTGCTACTGACAGGACATTAAAAGGAGGTGGGCTTTCTGGCCTTTGACTTGTCCCTTTCAGGTACAGACGCACAGTTTGACTTCACTGGCCACTGCAGTGTGGCGTTGTATCTTGGTGGCCTCCTGCCAGTGTTTCTCCATCCTTCTCATGAGCTCTGTGTTCTGGGGCTCTGTTATAGTCAACTTACATTGTCTTGGCTGGAGATTGCTTTCCTGCAGGGTCCAGCCCAGTCTTGTGCAGATGGCTGCTGGCCCACCTGGAGGCCCCAACCTCACTTGTTCGGTTGGTGTGATTAGGTGGGGTGGTCTTCCCCAATCAGGATGAAGGGTTTGACCCTTTCAAACGGCAGTCTGGCCAAGTGTCTGTATTTAGTTGTGAGGCTAGATACAGGATACGATTGCTCACCCAGCCCCAGGTGACTTGAGGTGAAGGCTCCTTTGATTTGGTAACATTGCTTTGGTTGACATGCTGGGGACATAGAACGACACTGATGCCTTCAGTGTCTGCACATCCTGCCTGATAGTCCTGAAGGCAGATCTTCTGTCTTCAGTCTTTCGCTCACTGCTCACTGTTCACCTCAAGCAGGTCTTCAAGGTGTTTGCCTTTGCACAGGCTATATGGCTAGGACTCGTGCGTCAACCACTCAGAGAACTCCAACATGGTGTTGGTTGCTCCTGGGCCGCAGAGCATTGTGCGGCAGAATTCAGCTCTCATCTCTGGTGGCAGCTTGGCATCTAAGTTCTGTGTCTCCCTCTGGGCCTAGGGTAGACACTTGCTATTTTCCATAACACTAATTGGTGGGGCTGTCCAAACTTGTTGTTTAGGTGTCAATCGGGTCTCTGTTGGCGAAGTCGGGTCTAGGTGGTCTAGAAGATGAGTTAGTCAGGGCATATTAATACAATCTGGTAATAAATTCCTTATCAAGAATTTTCTTCACCAATGTGATTGGAAGGGTGTCTACTAACATATCCCACATTGCTTTATATTCAACCACCCTAGGGGAACTTTTGACAGCTGCTGAAAGTTGGGGTACCATCAACAACTTATATAAGGCAAAATGTTCATTATGCTTTAAGTAGCATGTGACATGTCAAACTAGGGAGTTTTCATGATTCTGAATGCATTCCAAGCATTAGCTATGCACAAAGAACACTCCTTGGGCTGAAAACGGCCATAGCCGTCATTACAAAATGAGGTCAGCACATTTGGGCAAGTGGATATATGGCCGAATTTAGCCCAAGGGGTTTGACCCCTAGTTTGGCCATAGCCACTTGGTATGGTAACCAACTTTCAGCAGCTGTCAAAAATGCCCCTGGGGTGGTTCAATAGAAACCAATGTGGGATATGTTAGTAGACACCTTTACAAACACTTTGGTGAAAAAGTTCTTGGTAAGAAATGTATTCACAGATTTGACATTATTCTGATAATATTCCCTGACTAAATTGGTAAAATAATAGCAGGTCCACCATTTTTGAAAATGGCTGCCATTGTCACAGGATAAATCTAAATAGTACAACTGTATTCCTCCTCCTTGAAAATGTAGGATTAGTCACCAGAATCAAGATCATAGGTGGTGTAGAACTTGTTATTGGGAAATAACAGCAGGTGGCGGCCATTTTGAAAATGGCTGCCATGGTCACAGGGCCAATATAAATAGTACCACTGTATTCCTCATCCTTGAAGATGTGGGATTAGTCACCAGAATCAAGATCCTAGGTGGTCTAGAACCTAAATCAGTTAAACTTGTCAACTCCGTCAGATGTTCGTCAACTCCGTCAGACGTTCGTCCCGTGATGTTTTTGTTAATTTCCAAAGAAATAGAAAATTCGATGTTAAATCTTTTGTGCTTATGTATTGAAACACCAACTGAAATGATACGTAATGATGTTTTTTTTTTTTTTTTACATGGTTTTCATGTTATAATATTGAAAATAAAGGTTGAAATGACGGATTTGAGAAATTGGATATTTCATAATAGTGTGATATTGGAACAAAACAATATTAAAATAATTGTATTACTTAACTTGATTACTGAAAGCCATTATAAGATAACTGAGGACTTTATATTATTGTTGAAATTATCAAATTCAATTAAAAGGTATTTTAGTGTGTCTGACGGAGTTGACATGAATCGGGTATTAAGTGCATAAATGTCCCATTTTAGAAAGAAATGTTATGCGAAAAACCTGTTCCTTCTCAATATTGGTAGTTGAGACCTGTGTCTACAAATACATCCATTTGATTTGAATGTATCTTAAAAAAAAAAAAAATCCAGTTTGAAAAAAGTTTTGTCCCTTATCTCAAGAATGGGTGATATATATGTGTAGGCCTGCATGTTGGGGAACAAAGAAGGGCTTATAAGGATGTGGAGGTAGTCACTAGACATAGGTCAGGGGGGCAATCTTTTTATTTTATTTTTATAAATATAAATACCTTGGAATACCGAGGTATAGATTATCAATATCGGCATCGTACCGTACTGTAAAATCTCATACCATGGCATGCCTAGTTTGTACCGTCTACCAGAGGGAAGTAGCTGGAAGTCGGTGCAGGGTGGATGAGACGGGGTCGTTTGCTATCTTGATAGTTTTTTTTTTTTTACGAAGTATCTCATTGTAGATACAGCCTAATTGCTGGTGTCTCTTCCCAATTATTTTTGAGGCTAGATTTACTATTCGCTGCAGCTTGCTTCTTCCTTTGACCCTTAGATTGCCAAACCACATTGCCATGTTAAAACACAAGACTCCCTCTATCAGGTTTTTATAGACTGTTTCCACGATATGCTTGCTCACTCTAAAGGAGTTGAGCATGCGTAGTAGGTGGAGACGTTGGTTACAAGTTTTAAAAATCTGTTCAGTATTTTCACTGAAAATGAGTTTGCTGTCAATATATCTGCCTAAGTATTTAAAACTGTCTACTACCTCCACTATTTGTCCACCACTTGTAATGGCCTGCACAGGTTCCTCTTCATGAATGACAAGTTCTTTTGTTTTTGTCACATTGATCCCTAACGAGTTTTTTTTTTTCTTCCCCGCACCATTTCTGAAGAGATAATAGATATGCTCTGTATGCTTCCTCCCCACTGTCCCCCCTTCCTCAGTAAGACAACTGAGACCACTGCTTGCGGTTGAAAGGAAACGTAAAATCAATAAAAAGCTGGCCTAGTAAGATGGGGATAAGCAGGCTGATAGTTGCATCATCAGTTCCTCTCTGACTTTTATAACCAAACTGGAAATAATCTAAGCTGTTAAAAACCATCGCTATAATTTGTCTGCTTATAACTCATTCATTACATTTTCCCAAAAATGGGAGTAAGAGCAATACACACACACACACACCACACACACACCCAGCAAAATCTATACGATCAGCTCATTTGGATCCAAGCATGCAAAATCAATACTCACACACAGACACAGCCTGTGGAGAACCTACTGCCACAGAGGAGGCGAGAATTACTTTCACTGGCATGTACACAGTACCACTGGTTAATGAATAAACGTATATAGTAAATAAGGTTGAAGATAGTCTGAACTAATGATCATTGATTGCCAAACTGGCAAAGTCCACCCAAACACGATCAATATGATGAGATCCTCACACAAAAGCAGAACTACAATCATGATGACACTAACTGCCAAACTGGCAAAGTGCCATTAGCAAAATCAATATAATGACGTCATCGGAAAAAAAGGGTTAGGCCCCGCCCCCCTCGTCTCTAGGGAGTGCCCTGAGAATGCCGAAATTGGACATCGAGGTCCCTGGGGAATAATAGTACCCCTTACTACTACTAAAGACCTACTGATTTTGAATGCATTTGTAGAGTCGGCCTCAAGTCTTAATGGGTTAATGGATCGGAGCTCTTTGCTGGAACTGTTGCCCCCCCAACCCTACTCCAGATAACTAGTTGAAGACGGATGGATGCTCAGCCCTATCCATCACACAATTCTGTTGTGTGGTGAAAAGAGCTACAAACCCACTCCGGCTTGTACAGTAAATCTGCTTCTTTTGGTGAAGGACTTCCTTGTCTTCGAATTAGAAATTCATGATTCTCTGGTTGTCTTATAGTCATTGTCATTTAAAGCTTACTCAATTTCAATGAAAACACTGAACAAGGACAAGAATCCACAACAGACAAAGTGCTCTGGGATGTTGCAGTGCACACGTTGTCCCATAGAGGGGCCTACAAACCACAACTGAACCAAGGCATCATTTCTGCTGGCATCTTTAGTCCCAGTGTCAGTGGACTCTTAAAATAATACTAAGTTGTGTGAGTGCGTGCGTCCGTTTCCCACCTGCCCTCTGTTGTCTATGAACCAGGTGTATCGCTCCACAGGTGGGTTGGCCTCACTAGAACAGGTTAGGGTCACAGCTTGGCCAATCCTAATGGGACCAGGTGGAATCTGGGTTGCTGTGGTCAATCGAGGGGCAACTGGGAAACAGACAGCGTACAAAAACACAACAAATAAGAGTCCTTTTAGTTTGTTTAAAGTAGCCTATAGTTTCCAAATCAACAGCAGACGTTTTGCAGACTAGAGAGACCATTTACAGTAAAACAGAGCTCAGGTTCTCAAACCCTTTTCATGTCAAGGACCCCCAGATGTTTTCATTTCAGACCCCCAAATTGTATTTTTTTAAGCAGTGCTTGTAGATCAGCTAACCTACTGTATGCATATAGGATTAAAGTGGTTAAACTGATTTTGATTCTGTACATATTTAGCTGGGGACGCCCTGGCTGCAAAGCCCTAAAGGACCCCAAGGGGTCCCCCAACCCCACTTAACCCATTCTGACCTGAGATCAGATTCATACGAGGTTTCCGCCGGACACACACTGGTCTGATGAACCCATTCTGACCTGAGATCAGATTCTAAAAATGTCAGTCGCTCTTCGATTTTTTTCAAAAATAGCAGACCTACAAGCTCGTATCGCGCCACTCGGTGGCGCGATATGAGCTTGTAGATCTGCTATTTTTAAATAGCTAAAGCATGACATGATGCTAACACCAAAATGGGTGCCCGGTCAGAATGGGTTAAAGAACCACTGCTTTAGCAAAATGTTCAGACGCATCTGGGGTAAAATGTCTCTATTGCAAGTCACTCTCAGACAAATGCCTGAAACGTATAATATATCATAACAAGGGCTTATTTCAATTTGACACCTTCCTGGAAAGGTGTAGGCACACAAAGTGTGTTATCATTTTAGCCTAAATGTCTGACTGTATATTGTGCTGTTTACATCTCTGACTAATACATTTTTCTATCAATAAATCAACCCCTCCGGGCTATTAATTTGTCAACTTCCTGGAAGAGGCATCAGTATTCTCTATTCCCGGGGAGTGTCCTCCACCACCTGGGATACCTTTGTTGGAACGCCTCTCCTGTGGGTGCAGTACTTAGTTTAGACTAGTCATTGGTTAGACCAGTCATTAGTCCACCAATACCTTATGTCTAACCAAAGGATGCCTTCCCTCTCCTGTAACTGAATAGTGTGAGGAAAGACACGGCCAAGGCCAAGCCCTGACAAGCTCAGCATTTTTCAGAACACTGGCTGGGGTACAGAAAGGTTCCTGTCTGCCAAATCTGTCAAAGTCAAAAGTTCATTCTCAGGGCCTGTGATGTGTGTATGTGTACCTTCTCCTCATTTGACCAATCAACGTTTTGTGCAAATCTGTTGTGTGCAAAAAGTGTTTGACATTCTACTAAGTGACTGACGGACGGATGGACATACAGACTGACGGACGGACGGACGGACGGACGGAGGCGAAACATTTGTGTCTGAATGAACCAGATCCATCGGTTAAGCAAACAAACAAATCAATGAACCAGACATAGAAGAATACCCAACCACCTCTGCTCACATTTAACTGTGAGCGTCTGCGCTTGGATGCTGACACCCTGGTCCAGTGGGTATCTGACGGAGCAGGTGATGGTGCTGTCGTGGTAGCTGGCCGTGGCTGTGAAGGTCAGGGTGGAGGTCAATGTGATCAGTCCATCCTCCGCCTGTGTGTTCAAAGCCGGAAGAGAGTTTAAACCTCCCAAACTGTTTCTCAAACAGTGGGTCGGAGGGACCCACTGTTCTGTACACGGACAGAATGTGTCCGTGGCATTTATATTTTATTTTCTGTTATACACACCATTAAAGTTCTTATTTTGACCCAATTACTGAATATCAATCTCCAGGGTTTCTTCAGAACATGTATGACACTAATGTGACACTAATGTACTACGAGTCCACTAGTACTAGCGGTTCTCAAATGTTTTATTTGCAGCCCCTAGACCCCCCCCCCCCCATAAATCTAAGTGTACAAATGCACACTCTCAGAGTTACAGACTATTTATGGTCATTCAGGGCTATCTCTTGATGTGTTTTTGGTAATATTATAGAGGGTATGCGCGTGACATCATCATCAAAGTTATGCAGGAATGCCAGTACTGCGTGGCAAACAAAAACCTTCTGGCCTTGTCAGCCCATACATCCAAACAGAAAGGTCCTATCTGATGGCATTAAACAACGTTAAACAATGTTAAACTCACTTTGACACCCGATTTGCCATTCACTTTATGCATGTGCATAGTGCCCTCTATTGTCCGCTCATTTTGTACGTCTGTGACAAATTTTTAATTTTGACAAAAATGTCGACCACAAGCCAACTAGTCTCTCTTTTGGGTCTTGAGCTGAAAACTTTAGGAACCACTGTTGTAATGAAGTAGATAATATCCCACCATATCATATCGGTGAATCTATTTGTATTGGTATCGATCTCAACAATCATATTAATCATTAGTTAAAAGGCTATTAATGCTTAAATGCTGTTAATTGATTCATTAGTCAATTATTAATTATTATCAATGAATAAACCATCATCAAACAATACGTTTATAGCCTATAGTCACCGTGTCCATGCGTTCCTCCCCTATGTTCATCCCTTCCATGGGGGGCATCCAGGAGATGGCAGGGACCTGGCCGTGGCACGGCACTGGGGCTTTACACTGGATCCTCACTGTCTCCCTTTCCACCAGGTCTCTTCTGGGGGTGGTCAACTCAGGAGGTGGAGGGTCTACAGCAGAGGAGATGGTGAGAGGTGAGTGAAGCCCATATGGAGTTATAAAAAAACTACAAGTCAGACCCAAACGCTCCCATCTATTCATTTCACCCATGGGCCCCTTTTCCCACCGGTTGGTTCCCAATGGGAACCGGTTCAGTTCTTTTTGGTTCTTAGTCCATGAGCCAGAGCTCCAAAATTGGAACGTATAAAACCATAAAAAAACATACCTATATTAGATTGTTATCACCATGAAACTTCCCCAAATGAGTACTTACACGAAGACAATGATTTATTGTATTACACATTTTACATTTTTAAATGTGCAAATGAGGCATTGTGTAGGAAAATATGAAAAATAATTGAAAATATGAAAAAGCTACTATACTGTGGAAGGGTTATCATGTATTAATTTACTTGTATTGATCCTATAAACAATTTAATATAGGTCTAGTTTTTCCCACTAATTTTGGAGCTCTGGCGCATGGACTAAGAACCAAAAAGAACTGAACCGGTGCATGCTCCCCTCCCCCTGCAGGAGTATAGTATAGGCTACACTCTCCTTCAGTCCTCCTGCATCTGGGGTTAGTCCCAAATCAGGAAGATTTGAGCTGGAAGCGTGCACACTCGAATTTCAGGGCATTTCAAGCCCTTTCTTTAGGTGCCAAGCTTACAATATCAGATCTGGCCATTAGTTCAGGCTTGCTTCAAAGATCTAAGCCAGCGCTATGGTGCTTGGTGAAGCACCATTTAAGCCTGACTCATACTTTGTCACAAAAGCAGATAACCTATACAATCCATGCCAGTGTTTGTTTTTTTTTCGTCGATTTCGTCGACTAAAACTAAGACGAAAAATGTTTTTCACTGACAAAAACGAAATGGAAACTACATGAAAATTAAGCTACGATGACTAAAAGTGAGACTAAATATATTTCTTCGACAAATAAAAACTTGACTAAAATGTTTGCAAGGGACTAGTGGACAAGAGATCCAGTATAGACAAATCCACAGAGGGTTGCCTGGGTGCGGCCATTACTGAGGTGTACCATTAAGCACAGCAGCACTTGTGAGAGCCATATTTAGAACAGAAAATGTCTATGAGTGTATTTGAGTTATTTCTTTGTGTGTACTATATTGAAGGACATTTCTTGATTACACATTTTGTGCAGCCTGAGTCTTAACTGAGTTAATAGAGCCAATTAAGAATTCAGCCTTTTGGAGCAGAAGCCAGCAAGCCAGTTAATTCAGTGTGCATTATCAGCAGCTGGGTCCAGCAGGTTTTTAGTTAGTTCAGAGCTGGAAGCCTGAGAGCAGCTACAGTTTTTTGACCCACTTTGGAGAATACTAAACCACGTTGAAAAATATTAAGACACTTCAGAAATCGTTTATTTTTATTAACACTTTTTTTTGTATCACATGTTTTGTTGTTCTGTACACCTTTTTCGTCAACTAAAAAGTTAAACTACAATGGACGTGTGGACGTGGATTATTTCTTGGAGTCAAGCTTACTGCTTCACGGGCTTTGGAACCTACATTTTGTCAAAAAACTAGCTCAAGAGAAGCAAGTGGAAACCTAACATCACTGGAAGCTACAAGAAGGTAAAGAGAGTTAATCTTGTGTAAAGGAAGAGGAAAAAGAAAAGAAGTTTGCTCTGGTGAGCTGAAGAATAATGCTGATTTTATCATTGCCGTTTTGAAGATATATCCAAGCCTATATCAGAAGACAGTGCATTTAAGTAACAGTTTTTGCAAGTTTTATTGGAAGCTTTTTTTGTGAAGTTTAAACATTGCATTATACAGTACACTGTTTGCATTGAAAAACGAAAATGCCAGATGAAGCAACACACAAGGCTGCAGATACGCCTAGCCACCACAAGAGGATGTCAATACCCACAGAAAAGGCTTTGGAGGAGAAACTCCATAGACTGATTGCATCTAGGAGAGCCAAAGCAGGGCAAATAACTAACAAGATTAACGAATTGGATATTCTGAAGAAAGATGTAAGAAATGTGGATAAAGTTGAACAATTGAGTGTGAATAACCTTGTTAAGCTGTGTAAAGAATTTGGTGAAGTCAATGAAGAAGTGACAGCTCTTTTACCTGAAGATGAGGTTACTGCTGATCAGACTAATTGGTACGAACCTAAGCAAGCATCAATCCTAAATTATGTTAAAGCCACTGATGAATGGATTGAAGATGTGCGTAAAATAAATAAAAAAGGCCCTCCCAGAGAGGATGAAGAAGACAACTATATCAAGCCTGGTGATAGTGCTTCTAATGTGCAACACTCAAAAGTATCCTCTACTACGTCTTCTGCGCGTGCACGTAGACAAGTAGAAGCAGAAAGGGCAGCACTGCTGGCACGTGCAGCAATGTTAAAGATGAAGCAAGCACTTGAATTTGAAGAAGCCCAGTTGAAAGCTAAAAAAGAACAACTGGAGCTAGATACAGCTATTGCAGAGTCTGATGCCAAGTTACAAGTATTTGAAGAATATGAAGAATATGAAAGCACCCACCAGGATGGAATGAATGACTACTACAAGTCACATGTTACAAAGACATCAAAAGCAGGCTCAAAGACATCGAAGACAGGAACAAGAGGACCCCGAAAGGCATCTAAGGAGCCAGAGGAGCGGTCTCAGACACATGTTGAAAGGAAGCCTGCCTTGCAGCCTGCTCTGCCACCTGCTTTGCCACCAAGAAGTGACAGAGATGGCTATGAAGTGATAAGGCGTCAGAATCAGATTACTGAGATGCTCATCACACAGCAACAATTGTCTTATCTCCCGAAAAGAGACATACCTGTGTTCCAGGGTGACCCGCTCACCTACAGGTCCTTTATTAGAGCCTTTGATCATGCAATAGACAGCAAGGCTGAGAACAGCAGAGACAAGCTGTATTATTTGGAGCAGTTCACCAGCGGAGAACCACACCAGTTGGTCTGCAGCTGTGAACACATGGACCCGGACAGAGGCTATCAAGAAGCCAGAGCACTACTTCGGAAGCATTATGGTGACGAGCTGAAGATAGCCAATGCCTACATAGAAAAGGCTCTGAAGTGGCCTCAGATGAAGTCGGAGGACGGGAAAGCGATGAACACATACGCACTTTTCCTGATCGGATGTCGAAATACCATGGAAGATATTGAGTTCATGAGTGAGATGGACAACCCCACGAATATGAGAGTTGTTATCTCAAAACTTCCTTACAAGATAAGAGAGAAGTGGAGGGTGACAGCGTTTGACATTCAAGAAAGACAAGGAAGAAGAGCCAGGTTCTCAGACTTGGTGACGTTTATCTACAGACAAGCACAGATTGCAAGTGATCCGCTATTCGGAAATATTCAAGACAGCGGCACAGCTACTGAAGGAAAACCAAAGAGCAGTTTTGATACCAGGACCCTGAAGTCTATCAATCCAAAGGGAAGCAGTTTTGCTACAACTGTAACTCCTGCTGAAGAGAAGTCACATGACTCACCTAAGAAGAATCTACCGTCCCACGCTGTAAATGCTTTCCAGAAACCCTGCTTGTTCTGCCAGGAGAATCATTCACTAGATGTATGCAGAAATATAATAGAAGAACAGGGTAAAGACAGAGTTGAGTTTCTGAAGAAAAGAGGACTCTGCTTTGGTTGCCTTACGCAGGGACACCTCAGTAAATTCTGTAAAGCCAGGATGACATGTCAAGAGTGTTCTCAGAAACATCCAAGCATCTTGCATGTTGACAAAGAAGACAGTGTTCAGTCAAGGAAGAATGAGGACAGCAACACTGAGGAAAGGAGCTCGAGTGTCTCAAGCGCCCTTGTGTCACTAGAGCAAGAGACATGTGGACGCACTGGGGCCGGAGATGAGTGCATACTCTCAATAGTACCTGTAATGGTTAAGTCCAAGAAAGGTGAGAAGACTGTGAAGACATACGCCTTCTTGGATCAGGGAAGTTCAGCCACATTCTGTACTGAAGCACTCATGAGACAGCTGAACATCAGAGGCAGGAAGACGGAGATCCTTCTTCGAACTATGGGCCAGGAGAAGCTGGTTCCCAGTTACATCCTGTCTGACCTGGAAGTGTGTGGGCTTGAGTCGAAAGATTACATCGACCTACCGAAAGCCTTCACACATAAGGACATACCAGTGAAGAGGGAAAACATTCCCCGGCCAGAAGATGTGAGGAGATGGACCTACTTGAAAGAGGTACAAATCCCGCAGCTCGAAGCAGAAGTCGGCCTGCTGATCGGGACCAACTCGCCTAAAGCTATGGAGCCATGGCAGGTGATTAATAGTGAAGGGGACGGACCCTATGCAGTTAAGACCATCCTTGGTTGGGTGGTAAATGGGCCTGTAAGAAGAGAGGATGAGATCACATCAGTGGATGGTGTTTACAGTCACACAGTCAACCGCATTTCTGTAGCAAGCATTGAAGAACTGTTAGTCCAACAGTACAATACAGACTTCCCAGAGCACAGCTGTGAAGACAAAACAGAGATGTCTCAAGAAGATCACAAGTTCATGCGGTCAGTCACTAAGTCTGCTGAGTTTGTTGATGGGCATTACTGTATCGGCTTGCCTTTGAGGAATGAGACTGCCATCATGCCGAACAACCGCTGTGTAGCTGAGCAGCGTACAGTTGGTCTAAAAAGAAAGCTCAGCAAGAACCCAGACTTCCATGAAGACTACAAGGGATTCATGGCAGGAATAATAGAGAAAGGCCATGCCGTGAAAGTCTCTGAAGAGGAACTTAGCCGTGAGGATGGACGTGTATGGTATATACCTCACCATGGGGTTTACCATCCAAAGAAAAACAAGATCAGGGTAGTCTTTGACTGCACTGCAAGGTTCCAAGGAACATCACTGAACGATCAGCTGCTTCAGGGACCTGATCTCACTAACACCCTCATTGGTGTCCTGACAAGGTTCAGAGAGGAGCCTGTCGCTATGATGGCCGACATAGAAGCGATGTTCTATCAGGTCAGGGTTCCAGACAAAGATGCTGATCTACTGCGTTTTCTATGGTGGCCCGATGGCGACCTGAGTCAACCCGTAGAAGACTACAGAATGACTGTGCACCTGTTTGGAGCCACATCATCTCCCAGTTGTGCATCATATGCTTTAAGAAGAACAGCTGAAGACAGAAGGAATGAAACGACACAGGAAGTGGTGAACACAGTCCTCAAAAACTTTTACGTTGATGATTGTTTGAAGTCTGTATCCTCAGAAGGTCATGCTGTTGCCCTGGCAAGGGACCTCAGTGCCTTGTGTCGCAGTGGAGGTTTCCGCCTGACCAAGTGGGTCAGCAACAGCAGAGTTGTCTTGTCATCTATCCCAGAAGAAGACAGAGCCACCGAAGTAAAAAATGTAGACTTGAGCCATGATCAGCTTCCTATGGAGAGAGCTCTTGGTATCCAGTGGTGCACGGAATCAGATACGTTCCAGTTCAAGATGCAGCCACAGGATAAACCAGTCACAAGACGAGGGATTCTCTCCGTGGTCAGCTCCGTTTATGACCCCCTCGGTTTTCTGGCTCCCTTTGTTCTACCTGCGAAGCTTCTACTAAGAGATCTATGTAGAGAGAAGAAAGGCTGGGATGAAGAAATCGAGGGAGAACAGGCACAAAGATGGATGAAGTGGTTAGCAGACCTGCAGCAACTTACAGGTTTTCGCTGGGAAAGGTGCCTCAAACCTGTAGGGTTTGGATCTACAAAGATGGCACAGCTCCACCATTTTTCGGATGCCAGTGAGAATGGCTATGGCACAGCTACCTACATCTTGCAGACAAATGCACAAGGCAAGAAACACATCTCCTTTCTGATGGGCAAGTCCAGGGTGGCACCGCTTAAGCAGGTAACGATACCTCGGATGGAATTGACGGCCGCTGTCGTCGCGGTCAAGGTCGACAAGATGATGAGACAGGAGCTTCAGGTACCACTTGAACCGTCTGTCTTCTGGACGGATAGTACTACTGTACTGAAGTACATTGAGAATGATACGGCTCGCTTCAAGACTTTTGTAGCCAACCGAATCTCGATCATCCGTGAGGCTACTACCCCGACCCAGTGGAGGTATGTAAACACCTCAGTTAACCCAGCAGATCAAGCTTCAAGAGGTTTGAAAGCTGAGAACTTGTGCCAGAGTGAGAGTTGGATTCATGGCCCGAGTTTCCTGCTGAAGAATCAAAGTGAGTGGCCAGAAAGACCAGATCAGTCCAGTCATATTCGGGAAGATGACGTGGAGATCAAAAAGTCAGCTGTAGTCAGTCTACTTGCCACGGAGGAGAGCACTGCTACACTAAGTAAGCTAATTGATCACTACTCAAGCTGGCATCAGTTGAAGAAAGCAGTGGCTTGGTTTCTCCGGCTAAGGGAATTGCTGCTGCGCCTAAGTGGCAAAAGGAAAGAGCTACAAGCGATCATCAGTCACTCTGAAGATGACCCTGTCAAGCGACAGATGCTTCTCAAGCTACAACTGAATAAACACAGAACAAAGTTGGAAAAGAAGCCGCTCACAGTTGATGACCTGAACATAGCTGAAAAAGAGTTAATTCTCTTCAGTCAGAAGCATTCATACCCTGAGGAAATTGAGGCTTTGCAAAGAAGGGCATATGTCAAGAGGAGTAGCCCACTTTACAAGTTGGATCCAATCCTACAGGATGGAGTGTTGAGAGTAGGTGGACGGTTGAACAAGTCTGCTATGCCAGAAGAGGCCAAGCATCCCGCCATCCTTTCAAAGCACCAAAAAGTTGCTACTCTCATCCTTCGACACATCCATCAGGGAGTTGGGCATTGTGGAAGGAATCACATGCTCGCAAAGTTACGGCAGAAGTATTGGATTCCGAAAGCTAACTCTGCAGTGAGAAGAATCGTCTCGGAATGCACTGTGTGCAGAAGATTGAATGCCAAGGTTGGAGAGCAGAAAATGGCAGATCTGCCGGAAGACCGCTTGCTGCCTGACAAACCCCCCTTCACGAATGTAGGGGTGGATTACTTCGGACCATTTGAGGTCAAACGAGGACGCAGCATGGTTAAACGATACGGCGTAATCTTCACCTGTCTGACAATCAGAGCAGTTCATATTGAAGTAGCTCACTCTCTGGATACTGATTCTTGTATCAACGCTCTGCGTCGCTTCATCAGTAGAAGAGGACAGGTGGCTGTTATTCGTTCCGACAATGGTACGAATTTCGTCGGAGCAGAGAGGGAGCTGCGTGAAGTTATTAAGGAGCTGGATCAGTCCAAGATTCAAGATGTGATGATGAAGAAGGGGATCAAGTGGACATTCAACCCACCAGCTGCTTCCCACCATGGAGGGGTTTGGGAAAGGCAGATCCGAACGGTGAGGAAGATTCTCAATTCAGTGCTCAAGCAGCAGACCATGGATGATGAAGGTCTTCAGACCGTCTTGTGTGAAGTCGAGGCCATCATCAATGATCGTCCCATCACCAAGGTGTCGGATGACCCGAACGATCTCGAGGCACTTACTCCGAATCATTTGTTGTTATTGAAGACACAACCAAGTGTGCCTCCAGGAGTTTTCAAGAGAGAAGATCTGTACGCGCGCCGAAGATGGAGACAAATCCAATACCTTGCTGATCTGTTCTGGTCAAGATGGACCCATGAGTACTTGCCGCTCCTTCAGGAACGGAAGAAATGGTTGACAGCAAGAAGGAACTTCCAACCTGGAGACGTCGTTTTGATTGTGGATGACTCCGCTCCGAGGAATTCATGGATGATGGGAAGAATACTCAAGATCATGCCAGATTCAAGGGGAGTTGTGCGTCGTGTCAGCGTGAAGACGAAAACCAGCACCCTTGAGAGACCAATTACAAAACTCTGTCTGCTACAAGAGGCAGTTTGAACTGTGAAGAATATACTTAAGTTGTTTTTGTTGATAGTAATGTTTAATGGCTCTAAGTAATGTCATAATTGTTATGCTTCCCGCCTAGCCAATTAGGGGCCGGAAATGTGAGAGCCATATTTAGAACAGAAAATGTCTATGAGTGTATTTGAGTTATTTCTTTGTGTGTACTATATTGAAGGACATTTCTTGATTACACATTTTGTGCAGCCTGAGTCTTAACTGAGTTAATAGAGCCAATTAAGAATTCAGCCTTTTGGAGCAGAAGCCAGCAAGCCAGTTAATTCAGTGTGCATTATCAGCAGCTGGGTCCAGCAGGTTTTTAGTTAGTTCAGAGCTGGAAGCCTGAGAGCAGCTACAGTTTTTTGACCCACTTTGGAGAATACTAAACCACGTTGAAAAATATTAAGACACTTCAGAAATCGTTTATTTTTATTAACACTTTTTTTTGTATCACATGTTTTGTTGTTCTGTACACCTTTTTCGTCAACTAAAAAGTTAAACTACAATGGACGTGTGGACGTGGATTATTTCTTGGAGTCAAGCTTACTGCTTCACGGGCTTTGGAACCTACAGCACTGATTAGCCACACCTGGCCTACGGAGCACCTGCTCCATGGATTACACCTCAGTAATGGCCGCGCCCAGGGCACCCCTCTGTGGATTTGTCTATATGTAAGATACAAGTCATTTTACACTTAGTTACATGCTGAAAAAAGCTTACAACGCGTTGTGAGCTTGTAGATGGGCTATTTTCAGCAAGCGTTATAACAGTCGGCATCAAGGCCCACCAAAATACATTTTAGACTAAATTAACTGTAGATTTAGTCAACTAAAATGGCATGACATTTAGTCGACTAAAACTAGACTAACGCTAAAACATTCCAGTTGACTAAAATTTGACTAAAACTAAATGAAAACTATTCAAGAGACTATGTCTAAAACTAAAATCTAAATCTGCTGCCAAAAACAACAGTGATTCATACTTCCTTTTAACCCCTGGGCTACAATTAACGGAAAAAACTGAATATTTCTAAAAATACAAACCTCCCGTTCACGGAATTAACGGAATCAATGTCAGTTATCTAGGGTTCAACGGAGCAAAAATTAATATTTTTTCGCTAATATCACTAATGTTGGATGTAATTTACCAAAAAACTGCCGGAATCCGCGTGATCATGCGCTATCGTGCACGCGCGCCGTCTCTATGTGCGTTGCTGTAAAAAATGTGTTATTTTGCGATGTTTTGGGGTTGATTTGAGGTTAATTTGACTTAGTTATGAAAAATATAGCATTAGCTTAGCAATCCGGACCAGCCAAGCTAGTGACTAGGGTCAAAATAATACCGGATGTTGTCGATCGTTGAACCGGAAGTGACTTAGGAAGATTCGTCTATTTTGGCCAAAATCAGCATAATGGTGCGTTCCCGCCATCTGGTGGCAATTCGAGAGAATACACTAGCAATGAAGAAAATAAAAAAAAACATCTGTTCAAACCACCAGATCTTTCTATTAATGTGAAAATGATGAATTAAAAATATGCCAATTTGTTACCCAAACAAAAAAATTGGGATTGGTAGTCCAAGGGTTAAGACATTGTCATGCACTAAAAATAGCCAAATTAAGTTTGTTTCATACCTGAAAAACACAATTTGCTGTGTAGGGGGAAGCTAAGAAAGATACAGCAAAGAGGGGTGGGATTGTCAGAGGTGTTCTTTAACTGGCATCCAAAATAATGTTTGTGTGTATACTGTACCTGCATGTGAGCTAATGTAGACCCCTGAACCGAAATTGTACTTCAGCTGTCCACTGCTGGGACACTCCAGTCTGAAGAAGTAGGTATCGTTGTGTATTTCCAGGAAGTTATGGAAAACTGTGGTACAGTCCCTCTTCCTCAGGTCTCCTGTGAACTCCCCCTGGAAGCACAGTTAGATTTAATATGATACAGTACTACTAGTACTATTATTAATAAGCATTCTAGTTCTCCTAGCCCCTGCTATCAGAATCATTATCAATCTTTATTATCACATTACAAGTGGGTGAAATTCCAATGTGTGCAGGCTGCATCATTGAGAGGCATGAAGTGAATAATATATAATAATGAATAATGAATAATTATATATAAATAAATAAAAATGGATAAATCGAAATCATCTAAGCTTGCTCTTAGCAAAAATTAAATTAAAATAATAAAAAAAGAAAAACGTAAAGATATCTTATTATCTTACTTTGGTAACGGGAAATTACAAACCGATGCCAGCTTCCTGCTGTTACATTCTCGGCATTCAGGAGATGTAGTTCCAGATATTTGGAGATTGTGGAATAGTTTTTGTGTTTTCTCCTCGTAAGTTAATGCTCTACTTGATCATACTACAGAGTCGCAGATCCTCACGCTCAAAACGGGCACAAGGCGACCCATTTTGAGCTTGTAGATCTGCTACCTTTGCTGTTTTTTTACAGTTTTATTATTTACATTATGAGGTTTCCACCCGACAGAGACGATATACTCTGCCCATCTGCTCTAAAGTTCTCTTGCTCAAACAAACAAATAAAACAGACAGACCTTACCATGCAATGCATGCTGAGAGGGTACTGAAGTGATTCTGACCTTTATACCGTTCCTGATGTCTGGTGTCGTGGAGTTAAACACGACGGGACCGGACACAGAGGCCCTGCGCCAGATGACGCTGCAGTTAGGTTGTACTTCCCTGTCAAAGGAGGAGGGGACCTCGAAGCGACAGGGGACAGTGGCACAGGACTCCCTTAAGGCCCTGATGCTCCCGGGCAGAACCACAATCCACTGGTTACACAGGACACCTGGTGACGGCATGTAGAACGATACATCTTGGCATGGGATGGCTTAGCGGTCCAGGCGCCTTGGCTGGTAATCCAGCATGACAGTGTGTCGTGAGTTCGAGTCCCGATCGCGACAAACTTTGCCGTGTGTCTTCCCCCCCATCTCTCTCCCCATTTCCTGTCTAGCTACTGTATCTATATCTATAAATGCACCACGTCTCTGTGTGTGTGTGCGCGTACGTACTGTACATCTGTAATCCACATAACTGTGAACCGAGAGAGAACCGTTCGCCCCACCGACCACAGGGAGTGCCTGGTCTGTCGGATAGCCGGTTGTCCGGAACCAGCACAAAAGCCTTTGCCCGGGATCTAGACCTGATCACCCATATATCCATATATCGAGCTGGCCTGTTCTGACATCACAATTATGTATGTTCATGTATTATACACTAGACCGGTGCCCGGCTGTAGAGCTCAGAGACGGTAACGATCGAAGTTGGAAATCCATGCCCCACCTGGCAATGCAATACCTGTTGTACTCGTTGTCAGAGTACCCGTTCCATCTGTCTGTGTCGCTTTTATGCCCATATAATGGAGTTCTTTGTCAGGCATACCCAAATATGGAGTCTATGCAGATAGCTGTCAGAACGTGCGCCACCCAGTCCCTTTTATGCCTTTATCAGGCATGCCCAAATATGGAGTCTATGCAGATGTCAGAATGATGTCAGAACAGGCCAGCTCCATATATGGAGATATAGGGGTGATCAGGTCCATTTCCCGGGCAGAGGCCTTTTGTGGTGGTTCTGAACAACCGTGCGTCCGACCAACTCGACACAGGGCACTGCACTCCCTGTGGTGGTGTGGAACGCGTGTGTCGGATTTGAAGTCGGTGGGGCTAACGGTTCTCGTTACGTGGATTTCAGACGTACGTACACACACACGTACACACAGAGATGAGGTGTATTTATAGATAATATTCGGCAAGACAGGAAAAAATAATAATTGGCAACAACATGTCGATGTCTAGGCCTAGGGTACCTGGACACAACTTTGAAAACCACTTCTACTATATGCATTCTGACTGGTTGTAAAGACAGACACATGCACATGCACACACACACACACACACACACACACACGCACGTACGCACGCGCGCACGCACGCACGCACGCACGCATGCACGCACGCACGCACGCACGCACGCACGCACGCACACACACACACGATTGAAAAGGGGGAAGGGTTTTGAATTAAACGTCAACCGCACAAGCCTGGGTGTTCCAACTATTGCACTGTTCTGGAAACCACTGACCTTGCATCAGATACATGAAGAAAGCAACACACGTCACAATCACAGCCATGTCTTCTTGGTTCTGCTCTGCCAGGGGGAAATAATGATGATGATGATGGTGTGAAATCACATTTCATACACAGAATATCACACTTAAAAGAGATTTACAAGCAACACTAGGAGTAGGAATGATCAAAAATTATAATAATAAAAAATATTTTTTTTTACATAGTGACAAAGTAAACGCCTACAGTTATTATTAAGCTCTGTTGGTGGGGTCAAGTTTTGTTTCAATAACAAAATGTGTCTGTTGAGATTGATTGTGGGATGTCACAATCTTTTCATTTTTTTCCCCGTTCTGTTAACCGATTAATAGTCTTTACTTTTTACTGTACAACCTTGTCGCATTGTCCTGCCTTAGTAGTTTAGTATTCATTGGGTGTAGGAAAAAAAAAAGAAAAAAGACAAAAACTCACGCTAGGAAAAAATAGGAAAAAAAAAAAGAAAAAAAAAAAAAACTCCCGCTAGGAAAAAATAGGAAAAGAAATAAGAAAACCACTCGCGCTAGGAAAAAATAGGGGAAAAAATAAGAAAAAAAAACAAAAACTTGCGCTAGGAAAAAATAGGAAAAAGAATAAGAAAACCACTCGCGCTAGGAAAAAATAGGAAAAAAAAAAAAAAAAAACTTTTTGTAAATGTTTTGTAATTTCTTTTGTACATTTTTGTACTTTTTAGTCGCAACTTTTTAGTCGCGACTTGTTAGTCGCGACTAACAAGTTGCTTATGCTACTTTTTATTCGCAACTTTTTAGCCGCGACTTTTTGCCGCGACTTTTTAGCCGCAACTTTTTAGCCGCAACTTTTTTGTCGCGCTTTTTAGCCGTGACTTTTTTGTCGCGACTATAAACCCCTATAAAGCCCTATAAAGCTTCTGAGTTGTAAATACTTGAAGAAGTGTGTACGGGGTAAATTGTATTTAGCAGCTAGTTCATCAAAAGAGAGTAGATTCCCCCTTTTGTCAAAAACATCCTTCCATTGTTTAATCCCTTGCTTGGCCCATATCTTGAAGCCCCCATCCGCCCTTCCTGGGGTGAAATATTCATTTCCCCAAATTGGGCTGAATCGAAAACTGGGTTGGATATCCAAAAGATAAAGTCTGACATCCTGCCAAACTTTAATCATGTTTTTAACAATAGGATTAGCTGTATATTTGATCAGTTTTTTACTCGAATTAGAGTAAAGATATTCAGGCAGTGGGAGCTTCAAAGAGTGTGATTCAATGTTCCTCCATGTGGGGGATCCCTTCTCTGTATAATAGAACATTATAGTTCTCAACTGAGCTGCCCAATAGTACCATAACATATTAGGGCACTTTAGCCCTCCTCTATCATAAGGTAAATATAACAAAGATAAACGGAGCCTGGGGCGTCGGTTATTCCAAATAAAATTACGAAACAACTTTTCCATTTTAGTAAAAAAGCCGTCAGGAGGAGGAGCGACTTCTTAGTCGCGACTAACAAGTCGCAACTTTTTAGTCGCGACTTCCTAGTGTCAGGAAGACCCGTTAATTTGACGCAAGAAGAAATTGAAAGATCAGTTCCTACCTTTAACATGTACAGTATGTCCAAAAACGGGAGAGCTATGAGACTGTACAATGCAAATTATTGTAGCTGAGAGTGATGCTCAAATCATTTTTCTAAGGGAAGTTGAGTAATTAATTTGCACAACAAGCAAAATGCTGCCTTCCTATTTCTCAAATGTAGGTGTTACACAAATAATTTAATTTCCCTGGTGGCAGGGATTTTTTGTCTGACAGCCCATATCCTATTGATGGTTTAAAAAAAGGCAAAAGCAGAAGTAAATCTCTGAATGTTTGGTGTGTCTGCTAAATACCATAATCGTACATTGTTTGTGTGTGTTTGTCTCCCAGCAGTGCTTGTAATATACATTGTATAGGCTCCAGTAAGGCCTGCCACTAACCCAACATCTGGGGAATCCCTCCCCGGAGTCTCTTTTTGTCCTCCACTTCGCAGTTCCGTGGACCTCTAATATTAACCCCCAATTGACTGCAGAGTGTGACCGTGGACCAGGCCTCTTCATGGAGCCCATCAGAAGTGTGACCATGGACCCGGCCTCACAGAGCTCGACCTGGACCAGACGTGGACCAGGCCCCTCCATGGAGCCCACCCTGTCTATCTCTCTTCTATTCTTTCTTCCTATTCCCCCTCTCTCTCCCCCCCCCCCCCCCCCCCCCTCCCCCGACACGGTCGAGGCAGATGGCCGCCCACCCTAGAGTCGGGTTCTGCCTGACGTTTCTTCCTAAAGGGGAGTTTTTCGTTACCATTGTCGCAATATTGCTTGCTCTGGGTGGATCTTTGTTGGTTGTAAAGTGTCTTGAGACAACTTGTTGTGATTTGACACTTTAATCAAATTGAATTGAATTGAATTGAATTGAATTGAATTGAACTGAATTGAATGTCATTTCAAATGAAAACTGGTTAACGGGGCATATTACTATTTTAATAATAATAATAATAATAATAATAATACATTTTATTTATAAGGCGCCTTTCAGGGCACAGGTTAAAAACAGTACAAGAACACAGTTAAAAGCAGAACAAAACTAGGGCACAGCTTGCAGCAGAAGACACAGAGGTCACACAGAGTCATAAGCCTGCCTACAGTAAACAGGTGGGTTTTGAGGTGAGTTTGAAATATGGTGATGGAGTCCATGTTTCTGATGTCAGGGGGGAGGGAGTTCCAGAGGTGAGGGGCAGAGCGGCTGAAGGCTCTTGAGCCCATGGTGGACAGACGGGCTGGGAGGACTTTCAAGCTCCCATGCTTGCAATGGGAGCAAAGAAAAGGGAAAGGCGAGGTGTGTACTTAGAACTTGTTGGCAAGCTAGTCAATAAAATGCACTTGAGAGTTATTATAAGTTATTTCAAATAAGTGACATTGCTATAAAACGCCAACCTAAAGCTGTTTAAGTGCCAGGGACGTTATCCCGTCTAACTGGCAATTAAGTACCGGATGCCACGGACGACAAGACGTCTTCCCTTGGGAATTAAATTATAATTTTTTTAATTAAAAGAAAAATATATATATATTTTTTTTCATGCATATTTTGAAAATTCCTCTAATCTGGTGTACAGGTGATGACATGCACATTACATGCATAATAGAATTACACATTCTTTCTTTATAATTGGAGAATTGGCACTCAAAGCCTAAACTGGTGACCACCAGGTGTCGCTAAAAGAGCTTTAAATCCCAGCATCCGTATTCCTGGGGAAAACCTTTGGAAAAAATAGCAGCTCGACAATCTCACAATTGAATCTTCAATCGGCTACTTTCAGTGAAGATATTTTAACCGTGTTATTTTAGATTTTAGCTATAATATACGTTTAAAAATAACATACGTTTAAAAAAAAACAAATCTTAGGATTTTGAACAGTGGTTTGGAACAGTGGTTCTCAGAAAACACTTCAAAACAGCAGATATACAAGCAGATCACGACCCATCACGCTGCTATTTATGAAAAACAAATCTTCTCTTCTGGGAGGTCCCTCCCACAAACCTTTTCTCAAATACCGGTATTTGATTCTGGTGGTACCTGGCACAAGCAAAATGTTTGATGGGGTCATTGTAATTTAAAAGTTTGAGCACCACTGATAAATTTTTAGAATTGGAGAGAACAATGTACAGTATGTAACATTTTCTAGACAACAAGGGTTTCAACGGTTTCAACTCACATTGGACTCTAAACTGCAGCTAAACTAATGACTACAGTATAACAATAGGTCCTTTGTGAAATACACATGCATGCAGACAGGTTGACAAAACAGTCAGACACTCACCTACCCTCTTACACTAATTGCATAAGTTGACACTACAAAATATGCACACACACACACACACACACACACACACACACACACACACACACACACACACACACACACACACACACACACACACACACACACACACACACACAGAGGCTGTGAATACACTGGCAGGCGTGAAAGCTTCAGTTGTCCGTCGCGTCAGGTCTCACTTTAAATCCTTCCGGGGCTTTGGGCGGTTCCTAGAGGAGACGCACACGGAAGCCTATTTAAACGCCTGTAGTCCTCTATTTCTTCGTTAGCGAAGTGGGCGTGAGAGGGACGTTTGAGTGACAAGATGTTGACACAGACAAAGGCGCATTCTAATGTAGGCTATAAGTTGCTCTGTTGCTACTTCGCTATCATGGCTGTTTAGTCGACTGGTTAACGTACGTGCCTTTGGAACGGGGGACCCGGGTACGCCTCCCGGCCGAGGAGTTTTAAAACTAGTTTTGTTTTCGCTGACGACTTGCGCGACGGACAACTTACATCTGACGCTCTCCTCCGCGCGGCGTCAGATGTAAGCTGCCGACAAGCGTGTGTCACCCGGCGGTGAGAAGGAGATTTTTGATTGATTGATTTAAATATTTATTAACAGTTTGCAGAATTACAATACATTTCAAGCACAAACTCAATACAAAGACTGTTAACTGTGAGTGGACGAACCAATTAAGCATTACACTTGTTTACAACAGGGTCCACATTGTTCAATTCATCAAAACATTAAAGACGTACAAATAGACACTTCTATATAGTTAAAGAACAGAACAGGAATTCATCATAAAACAGTGTTCCCTGACCGGGAATCGAACCCGGGCCGCGGCGGTGAGAGCGCCGCACCCTAACCACTAGACCACCACGGAGATGGATAATGATGATGAGAAGGGCAGCACATGATGAAGAGAACGGGCTATTTTATAAAGTATAAAAAAAAAGTTATTTTCAATGTCATGGATCAGGGTTACAGTAAATGACAATGTAATTCAGCCAGGGGTGCCATGGATGAAAAGATTACAGGGGTGATCTGAAGCAAACATGAGAACCAATGCTTTACTTTATTTCTTCAGACGATTTTTCAATGTTTTGTTAACAATTTGGACATAATGTTACTTCGAGCAGTTCGAGCTGCCCACTGCCCAGATGTCTTCCTGTATCCCTTGACATGGCTTCACAATTCCCTCCCAGGGGGCGTTTGACAGCGTGAAAGAAGACAACTACAAGTATAACTCCTCCCAGTGGATGGGCTGCAGGCTGCATCTGTTCCATTGGCTAGTGCCTATCACTGCCGGGTGACGCGCTTCATTTTCACGCTTGTGCGCGGCTTCCATTTGAGTCTGTCCGTCGCGTCCATTTGAGACTGTCCGTCGCGTCGGTCGGGCGCGGAGGTGGAGCTTATTTTCCATCCACCAGCTGTCTAAAAAACCCACGAAGAAGAAAACTTGAGCTTCAAGTTCACGCCTGCTGACGGCTAGATGTGCTCACAGGGAGAGAGAGAGACTCTCTCACATACAATCTTAGGCGAGAGTCTAGACTCAAGTCCGATTGACTCATCTATGTTATGCACCTTACACGCACGCACGCGCGCACGCATGCACGCGTTAGAAAATATCGAACCAATGGAAAGTGGTAAACTCCACTGGACCCTCAAACTGTCTGCTAAAACAGCTAACTCCACCACCTCTCCCCCTCTCATGCAAGTAATTGAAAATATATAAAGTCACAACACCAACTTTAATGAGGCAGTATATTGCTTTGTTTTCAAAATATAAGGTTTTCTTAATTTCCTGAAAAATATATATTTTCCTTTCCCTGAAAAATGAACATTTTGGAGTTATAGGTACGTCGTTTCTTCCCGACAGCAGAGATATATGGGTAGTATTGGAAAAGTGCTGATTCTGGCTTACAATAAATAAGATGACTACAACATTAAATTACATGATGTGGGAAGTGGGATAAATTACTATGATACTATCTCTGTTGTTGTATACTTCAACATCACAGCACAACCCTTTGAGGCTTTGACTCTTTGAAAGAACGGAGGCAAATTGGTGAGCTCTGCTTGCTGCAGTGCAGTGCCATCTGGTGGCTCTGTGATGACAGCACAAGCTCTTATATCTTAGAATAAATGCACATAATCTCCGGAACTTCCACAAAAGACAAAAAAAACCCCGCAGGATCATGTTTCGAGCAGTGGTGGAAAGTAACTATAGTACATTTACTCAAGTACTGTACTTAAGTACAATTTTGAGATATTTGTACTTGAGTATTTACAATTTCCAATACTTTTTCTTCTACTCCACTGCATCTCAAATCCAAATAATGTTTTTACTCCACTGCCTTTAAAAAAAACGTAGGTAGGCCTACTGGTTTATACTATGTAGATGTTTATTATTATTACAAAACATGTACATTAACCACTTCTATCCTACCAACATTTGAAAATAGCCGATCTACAAGCTCACAATGCCTCACATTGTGATGCGAGGCATTGAGCTTGTAGATATGCTGTTTTCAGATGATTTTTATACATTTGAAATAGGACATTCTGAATAATGACTAAGTACTTTTTACTTTTGGTACTTTGACAGTACATTTTGATGGCATACTTTTTTCTATTCCGGACTTTTACTTGTAAAACAGTACCGTATATTTGATACTTTTTACTTACCATATTATGTAAAAAAAAATGTGAGTAGACCTACTTTCTTTCATCACTGCAGATGAGTGGCTTACACTTGGATACATTGCTAACATACAGTGAGACTAGTGATATGTTCAAATTGAAAAAGGTTTGTTTGAACACTTGTTAAATAGCATTTAAAGTTTAAACCCACAAAGTAGCTACAATGTTTCTAAAGGCCATTTGAAGTTGGGGGCGTGGCTTGGCAGGTGTCGTATATTGCGGAAGCGGAAGTCATCGTCGCCTCATCCTCCTCCTCCTCGAAGGCAGCGTCAGGGGTTAGTGCTTTTATTTTTCTTTGAAATTACATTATTTTGCATGAATTGACGGCCTCGTTTTGGACTTGATGTTGAAGCAAAGCCCGCACGGGCGTTGCTTAAATGAATACAGCCATTTCCGTAGCGAGCTTTTTGGGTGGTACAGGGCAGCTCGGCTTGAAAACAAACACTAGCCGTAATTGACGATGATGCTAACGGCTATAGCTATCTTCAGTTCGCTGTCCAAGGTCCTGAAAAGGGAGTCGTGACAGTAAGAGATCAACCCCAGTATGTAGATGCTTTCTGACACCCAATGCGCAATGCTAACCAAGTCTGTGTGTGTCTCGAGCGAGGATCATTCGTTCTCTGTCGCACCGTAGCTAGCATGTGACCCTGACTAGGTCCAGTGTAAAACCAGACTGGTGTAGTGGACGTATATAATAACACTGCAAAATCCTACCTCTGTGACTGGGTAGCCTACAAATGAACACCAAGATAGACCCGACAGGGTATAATTTTGGAGTTACACATGGGTAAGGGACGGTAGGGACCATGTGGTTACATTTATTGAAATCCTCAAATTAGCATTTGAGCATTTTTAATGTGTAGATGCTGGATGACTTGTTTTGTAGCAAGCCTGACCACACTCACGGAGTGACTTGCAACGTATGGACATGCTTGCCTAGTTGCCTTATCAAATGTTTGCTATTTTTTTGTTTTCTAGCTGCATCCCTGATTTTGCTGATTGTTTGTGACTCAATAGCAGCCACTGATGATGATGTGCACCAGATTGATCCTGTTGTTTCCTTGTAGTTGTAGGATCAGGTTTCTGCTGTGCTTGGAGGGTTTGATGCAGTCAGTCAGTCAGGGGGAAGAGAGAGAACAGAATGAGCGTGTAATTCAGCTAGAACGGTGGTTCTCACAGGGATCATTTAGAACCCCCCCCTCCCCCAAGAAACACTTGAGGGTCCTTGAACACCACGTTGAGAACCACAGAGCTAGATGAAAAAGAAAAATCGCACCCGTGTGAAGTTAGGGGCGCTTTTATCATCATACACATCTTCATTCATTGACAATGGGAATTAATCTTTGTGTTAGGACAAAACTGACGATTTGCTCGTCTACATATGACGTAAATTCCCCCTTCACTGACAAAAATCTACACTAGCTGAATATAGGAGGGGCTAGCACCCCTCAAAAAAAAATTGACAGGTAGGGGTGTGTGTGTGTGTGTGTGCATATTTTGTAGTGTCAACTTATGCAGTTAGTGTAAGAGGGTAGGTGAGTGTCTGACTGTTTTGTCAATCTGTCTGCATGCATGTGTATTTCACAAAGGACCTATTGTTATACTGTAGTCATTAGTTTAGCTGCAGTTTAGAGTTCAATGTGAGTTGCAACCCTGTGTGTGTGAGAAATTTGTTGTTTGTGTTCATTTCGCTTAACCCATTATTTTATTTTCATGGCAGTGATGCCTGCAGGACATGCTTAGTCAGAGCAGGGACCTGACGTTGCCAGTTAAAATCTAGGGGTGGCACTCTGAAAATGCTATAGTTGAATCCGCTGAGCGATGCCCTGGGCGCCATCACAACTGCGGTGTCAATACGGCTCTCATTTTGAGCCGATTGACACCTCAGTTATGGTTGCCGCTCGGCAGATGTGACAACATTGCAAAGTTGAAAACCCTAGCAAAAAGGGTGAAGTCATGGCAGAATCAGAATTGTCACTTCACAGGTTTACAGGTGTAAAGAATGTAAAGATGTGTGATGTTTTTATTTTATTTTTGTCCGTGCTCCATACTTTTATAGTATTCTGTGGAAAGACAGAGAGCAGAAAGAAAATAAATGGAAACGAGAATGTAACTTTACCATAAAAACAGTAGCGCTATTCTCATGGCACCATATTAAATGTATCATGTGTCATTTATTCATTCAAGAAAAGCACTTCTCCTCTTGTCCTGTCGGTACTGTCCATTTAGATCCCGGTGGTTTGATCCCTGCGTCCTCCCGTCAGACACCATGACGTCCTCCATGCTACGCAGACAGCTGAAGAACCTGGTCCAGAACTACTCTGAGGCCGAGGTCAAGGTAATAAGGAAAGCCCGACTCACGAGGGTCATTGGTTTCACCCGTAACATATCTAAATGGTGTGCCTATATTATAATAGATAGGAACAGAGAAAATAAGTCGGCACATAATTCATGTCCTTTTCACAACGCTGTGGAAGACCTGTTGGGTTGAAACACGTCCGTTGTTATGTCTGTGGAGAGGTAAATAAAGGAGTGAAAAGGATTTATTGTGTCCTTGTTGTTCTCTCAGGCCCCTTTCCACTGGTTGGTTCCCAATGGGAACCGGTTCAGTTCTTTTTGGTTCTTAGTCCATGAGCCAGAGCTCCAAAATTGAAACATTAATTATGAATTGAGTGTGCAAAACCATCCCTATATTAGATTGTTATCACCATTAAACTTCCCCAATTGAGTACTTACACAAAGACAATGATTTATTGTATTACAAATTTTACATTTTTAAATATGCAAATGAGGCATTATGTAGGAAAATATGCAATAATCAAAAATATGAAAAAGCTACTACTGTGGAAGGTTTATCATGTATTAATTTACTTGTATTGATCCTATAAACAATTTAATATAGGGTATAGTTTGCCCACCAATTATGGAGCTCTGGCTCATGGACTAAAAACCAAAAAGAACTGAACCGGTTCCCATTGGGAACCAACCGGCATCACGCTTTTTGGAAACTCAAGCAATTTGGCGTGGTCTTGGTGATTTGCCTCTCGCTCGCATGTGTGCACGCACATCGTTTGCTCTGCCTGCCGACTGCTAAAATATTTTCAACTCGGACGCCTCGAACTGGAAGCGCTTGCAGGTGAGCGCCCTGACGTTTTTAGCCGGGGTAAAATAAAAAGCCTACATTTCCATAATATTGTTCATTCAAATTCCTTTATTGCTGCAGAATATGAAAATGTGTCGTAAGGTTTACAGCTCCAAGGACATGCAGTAGAGGTCTATACCCAGAGCTCAGAGTTATTTCCGTGTCCATATTTGCTTCTCCTTCTCCTTCACTGTCTCCTGCTCAGCTTACTGCCAGTGAAGAAAATGTGAATACAGAGGGCATAACCTCCGTTTTTACCCTTTCAATCTTCCATTAGTATCTCTACCAGGTCTCAGCAATAATATCTATATTTATATACCATTTAAGTGGTATACAAGTCAGAGCATTCATTACTCTGGTTTGTAATGTCAGACAATACGCGTCGCTGCTGTCTAAAGAGTAGCCATGATAAACGCAGCCTACTCATTGTCTCCAAAACGTCACAATATAACATTTTGCTGGAGACGGTTGCGGTAGATCAGTAGACTACTGGAGCATTGCCATAATAATTTTGGAAATATCCAAATTTTCCCCTTATGCACAAGTTCGGTATTGGCCGATTGTGATAAAAACACTGGACATTTCCCTGTAATGTTTGTGTGTTTTCCAGGTGAGGGAGGCCACGTCCAATGACCCGTGGGGTCCGTCCAGCTCTCAGATGGCAGACATCTCAGACCTGACCTACAACGTGGTGGCCTGTAACGAGATCATGACCATGCTCTGGAAACGGCTGAAGGACGACAAGAACTGGAGACACATCCAAAAGGTTGGCGGTTCCCAACCTTCTTTTCCTTACACACGCATGCACGCATGCATGTGCGCACACAGCGTCTGGTTTCGGAATTACGTCATAATAAAGTCTATGGAAGTTTGTTTAGAGCCCTTATAACGTGACGTCATGTGTTCCGCCAAGTCTATGGACTTAATGGACTATAATGTTTAGACTACTTTAAACAAACATGACCAGGCGGCCCTCACCTCACACAAGTGTGATTGTTTTCCTATGTCCAGCTTTGAGGGGGTGTGTGAACACAAACATTGAATGCCATTGATAATGAATGGACAGTTTTGAGAGTTTGTGTAAACACAAACATTGAAGACAAAAGTGAGGACGCAAATTGTGATTTGCGTCCTCACTTTACACGGGTGTGATTTATTTTTATTTTTAGGTGTAGAATGGGTTGGTCTTTTATAACTTTTTGAGGGGTGCTAGCCCCTCCTATATACAGGTTTAAGTTTTGTTTTTAGTTCAATGTTTGTTTTAAAAACGCCAAACATTAAATCCCATTAACAATAAAGAGAATTTAATTTGTTTTGACACCTTTTGTTTGACATCATCATTACATCACCTAATCCTAGCAGTGCCCCTCATTTCACACGGGTGTGATTTCTTAATAGGGCTTAAGGGGTAAATGAAATGTTCAGTTTATGTATTTCATATTTACTTCCTTGTAGTGTGTATAATTAAAGTTGGATGTTAAACATGCATATTTGGTTCATTATTGTTCATTGTTTGTTGTATTCCTGCCTCAGTCACTGACCCTGCTGGAGTACCTGTTGAAGATGGGTGATGACCGGGTGCTCCTGAAGTTGACGGACAACGTCTACATCGTCAAAGCTCTCACAGAGTTCCGCTATGTCGAGAAGGACGGCAAAGATCAGGTGACGATTGCTGACATCCTGGTGATGCTGTTGCCTAGCAACCACTACTGTTGCAGCAGCACACACTGCTCATATGTAGTCGTCTGACATGTTGGACTCTCAGGCGTATCTCACGTTTTCTCACACGCCGGTGTGAGGTGGCATGATGCAACACAGATTTTGAGGTCTCAAACCCTGGATGTTACGATTTTGTGGTCAGTTCTTTAGCCCAGGGGTTCTCAACGAAGCTAAATTGCATCTGTAGTCCCTGGGCAGGCTCTTAAAAAAATGAATGAATGATAAAAAGGACAAAGTGTAGTGTGCCTGCACACAACACCATGCGTTGATGCCATGTGTGCATATGTGCAAGCACCCAACACTACGTCCATACAAAAACACAATACAATACAGATAAAAGAAAGACAAAGTGTAGTGTGCCTGCACACAACACCATGCTTTGATGCCATGTGTGCATATGTGCAAGCACCCAACACTATGTCCATACAAAAACACAATACAATACAGATAAAAGAAAGACAAAGTGTAGTGTGCCTGCACATAACACCATGCTTTGATGCCATGTGTGCATATGTGCAAGCACCCAACACTACGTCCATACAAAACACAATACAATACAGATGAAAGAAAGACAAAGTGTAGTGTGCCTGCACACAACACCATGCGTTGATGCCATGTGTGCATATGTGCAAGCACCCAACACTACATCCATACAAAAACACAATACAGTACAGGAAATGACACCGGTGATAAATACTAAATAGTGCTGATAGTTAGTTACTCGTGATTACGAATTTGAGTTGTTTTTAGCCACCTTTTCAGGTTGAATTTGAAGGTCAGATAGTTGGAGGTCTCTCTTAATTCTGTAGGGAGACTGTTCCAGTGATGGGAGGCTCTAACAGAGAACTGATGCGTCTTCAATCCACAGGGTGGAAATGTAAGAGAGAAGGCCAAGGTTGTCCTGGTCCTCATGGAAGACGAGGAGAAGCTGAAACAGGAGAGAGACTTTGCCCTCAAGACCAGAGAGAAGACATCAAAGAGTGCTGCTGGTGAGAAATGAAATGAAAGCATTAAGCATATTAACACATATATATATATATATATATATATATATATATATATATACACTTGTCCCTATCATGCCCATATATGGAGAAAGATATCTGTATCTGCCTGCCCTTGTTCCTTTTATGGCCATATACAGAGATTCCTGATATAATTTGATATAAAATCTAAAGCAAATTCATAGATCAATGAATCGAATAAGCATTTAAGGTTACTTTACTTCAGAGTTGTCCAAATTATTTTCATCGATTAGTTCGATTTATCGTTTCCCCCCCTGCCCCAGTTGCCATTGTCGCTCTGGATTATGAGCGTCTGCTAAATGCCTAAATTGTAATCGTTACCTGATATTTCCAATTGCCAGAAGTGAGGGGCACTCTTATCATCATACATCATCACATTCCGGCCAATCACAATTGGCGTCCTCACTTTTCTGTCACTTTTTGAGGGGCGCTAGGCCAGAGCCATATAGACAGAGTTACACAAACTGTGTTCACTTCATGGGGCCAGTCCAATGGCGGTTCTCCTACATATACTTCTATTGAGAGTGGGGACAACCAACTGGGACAAGTCCTGGACCGGAAGTAGGCAGAAATGCATTGGACCCAGGCAACAGCCCAGCTTTAATGATCTTAAATCCCTTTATTTTAGATTGTTTTGTAGTTATAGTACAACATAAACATTAAAGAGACTTTAGTTGTTACTGTACAATACTTTAAAACAGTTGGTCAGCCAATCAAATCATCGCTATACGGTGCTCAGCCAATCAAATCGCTATATCGCCTAGCGCCCCTCAAAAAAATGTGTGAAACTCTTTGAGGGGCGCTCAAATGATGAAATCACCCAGGTCTAGACCTGGGTGATTTCATCATACAAGTGTGACTTTAATTTTTTTGGGGGCACAAATGACCAGCTTTGTGTGAATCATAGAGAAGATTTGATTGGCTGATCACCCCATGGCGATGATTTGATTGGCTGAGCAAAGTACATCTGGAAAATAAAAAGTAAGGACCGAAAAGACTGCATCCAGACGCCGCTCGCGTCAGGAATTTGTTTTCTTCCTGGTTTTTGAGGGGCGCTAGCTAGCCCCTCCTATACACAGGTTTAATGTTTGTCTCTAGTTCAATGTTTTGTTTTGTAAACGCCATTGACAATGAAGGGAAAATGTATGTCATAATGTGTCTCATTACGTCATATTGTCTCTTTATTGTTAGTGGGGTTTAATGTTTGTGTTGCCACCGTTTGTTTTACATCACCATTACATCACCTAATCAACATGAGTTAGACTTTAATATATTAGAGCCCCTCACTCAGCTCAACCCACGCTGCAACTTTCAGCGTCGACAAAGTGTTTCCGGTTCTCTGACCGACGTTGCAAGTCACCAAAAGTCAAGACGGAAAAGTCAAGAGGCGAATTTGCGATTGGCCGGAATGTGATTTGTATGATGACGAGTGCCCCTCACTTCACATGGGTGTTATGTTTTTTATATTCTTTTAGGCAAGACTGACGTTTTAATTGATGACGTGAGATGTTTGTTTAAAAGGGACGGAGGTGAATAAAGGACTATTATTATCGCATCACAGGTTTGTTGCGTTAAAACTACTACAGTGGGAGAAGTTATTTTCAAGACGGTTATGGATGTTAGCACAACAAATGCCAAGAGCGGCAGCAGAGACAAGAAACCTTTTGAAGTGAAGAAGTGGAATGCCGTGACAATGTGGTCCTGGGACATTGTAGTGAACAACTGTGCTATCTGCCGCAATCACATCATGGATCCCTGTATAGAGTGCCAGGCCGTTCAAGGTAGCGCTAGCGACACGACCGAGGAGTGTAAGGTTGCCTGGGGAGTCTGCAATCACGCTTTCCACTTCCACTGTATCTCTCGCTGGTTGAAGACCAGAAATGTGTGCCCTCTAGACAACAGGGAATGGGAGTTTATGAAGTATGGAAACTAAACGCTTAACCCTCTGCTATTTCAGCCCTCACGTTTGCTGCTGATTGATTTAGTATTTTATTTTTTAAGTATGAAATCTTGTGATTTTTATTGGTATTTTGAAATTCATAGTTCTCGTACTGATATTCCAGAAACAAATGCAGATACGTTTTCGATCTTGTCGCCACCTCTGGACAAAGCTAATAAGGTCATCTAAGGTGTGATAAACACAACTCCTATTCTGACAGAGTCTGCAGGAGAGTGAAACCCCACATTGAAATTCTAGTGAACACGCCTCAGTGGCAAGATAATCAGCTCTCTGCAGAATAGGAGCAGGGAGTTTCGGTCAGTCCAGTGATTTTGAGAATTTAGCTCCAGACACACTGGTGTGAGATGCATATGTTATGTGGATCTCGAGATATAAGTGGCGTGACCCCAATATGGAGGATCTCAGACTTGGCTTTAATATTGGATCTCGGACAGAGTCCAAAATACATTTTATTGTCACATCCTAGGTTTATGCTTATGGTTTACAGGTGTAAGTAAGTGCGTGAAATTAGTTTTTGTGCAAGCTCCACCATTCATAGTTTACAGGAAAGGGAAGGGGAAAGGGAGGTGAGCAAAACAGGTCGGAGACCATGTAGCATCGGCAGGTCCACACAGGGAGGTAGACCGCATAAGGCAAAAGATCTTAAGGTCCTTTATATGTCCTAAAGGACATAAAATGTGACCAGACTTGTCTAGATGTGTCTATGATGTATGACTACAGATTTGGGCACTGTTTGAACACGATCACAGCCCAGGCCCATAACCTCCGTTATAACATTTTAGTTTGAATATTTCTAAATGTAGGCTATAAAACAAGTTGCCCACTACTAAAACTATTATTACTTGCGCAAGCAGAGCGCGCAAGTACTGTAATCGGCTGAGGATGTCTGTGGTGTCAGTCGGCCAATTAGGGATTGTCTGACGTACTGTAACTAAGGTACATTTGGTGATCGGTTTGGTATGTATGTCGGGGTAAGAATGGTGGTCCCTTATTGGCTGTTGATGGTGACGTAACTAAGGTATGTTTCAAGGTTGGTAATTGGTATAAATGATTTCGAACAGCAGTTGTGATATAAATTAGTTAGTAGCAGTAGTTGCGCACAAGTAGGCCATGTGGCCTACTTGTGTGCAATGGCGCAGGTTGGCACCTCGACAGAGTGAATTTCTACTAGTTTTATTATTAGTTTTCATTCATACTCATTTCTTATCGCTTGGCATCTGTTCCTATTGGAGATCAATTCTCAAAACATCCCATGCTTGTTATTTCAATCTCTATTGTAATCACTCCCTTGAAACTGTAAACCTGTCTTATACTTTATAAAACTCTGTCAACACCACTAAGAGAGTATCATGAAATGGTCTAATTCAATTAATTTGTTTTAAATTAAAATAGTAAGTTTGATAAACTAAGTCTTTGATAATGTTAAAGGAGAATTCCGTGCTAGGCTTTCTTACCTTATTTGTAGTTAAAATAACACCTGGACCTGGTTGGTGGGGACGTAACAACTACAAATAAAGGTAAGAAAGCCTTCTAGCATGGAATTCTCCTAAGCCAGGGCAAGACCCACTTTAAGGCCACAAATGCCATCGGATAAAATTATTTTAAATCTGCAGAAATTAGTTGCTAAGGATGATGTTTGTAATGGTCTGAAATAAATAAAAATCACACTTGTGTGAAGTGAGGGGTGCTCTTATCATCATACATCATCATACGTCATATTCCATGCTCAGCCAATCAAATCATCACAAATGTGATACACACAAAGCTGGGCATTTTCATAATGCGTTGGCACACTGCTCCTGTGGATAGGGTGAGGGCTGTCTTACTGAGACAACATGTAGTCCAGGAAGTAAGTGAGCCTGGACAGTGACACTGGGCTCACTGCTATAATCTAAAACCACATACGGGTATTGCACACATGAGGACCCCCAGGAAAGTGTTCTAAATCTTCTAAACCTTATTAACATATATTGTTTTGCAAAAAGGGTCAAGTCTCCCTTTAATTCTGTAGATGTCTATATTCAGATATTATATTTATGCTCAAATGTGTTGAATGTGGTACTTCCGTTGGTTGACATAATATTTAAAACCACACTGTCATCTCTCCCCATCATCCTCGTTTCAGCTTCATCCACGGACCCCCAGAAAGACCCCAACTACAAGCCTGTCTATACCGCTGGGGCCACTGGTCTCCCCTCGCTCGACAACATCCCCTCAGTGGCTGAAATAACCGCTTCCTTTGAGGCTCGCAAACAAGAGCGTCTCAGACAGGAGCACGAGAAGAAAGAGACCGAGAGAAGGGTGAGCACGTTTTAATTGTTTTATTAGAGGAGTTGAAGGAAGCAAGTCTATTAGCATTATTGTACAATTATGACTTCCACCTGGGCCGTGGCTCAGCGGTCCAGGCACCTTGGCCGGTAGCCCGAGTCTGGCAGTGTGCCGTGGGTTCGACTCCCGATCCCGACGGCCTTTACTGCATGTCACTCCCCCATCTCTCTCCCCATTTCCTGTCGGCTTACTGTTCCTCTATAAAATAAAGGCGAAAGCCACAAGAGAAAACATAAAAAAAAAAGAAATTATGACTTCCACATGCTTCTGCTGCAAGCAAAAAGGTAGATTTAGAGCTCCACCTTGATATGTTTAGAAAATGTATAAACATGTGAGAAAAAGAGAGGACTAAACTTTCGCCATACCCAATTAACTTCCAAAAAGCGTCTGAACAAATGTATACTATAGTTTCACATAACTTTATTATTCTTAACTTAATTAAACCTGATCAGTCAGTCAGCTGAAAGCAACCAATAGTTGAATAATCAACTAAATTAGGATTCATGAACAGACAACACGTCTTATTGAATACAAAGGCCTCGGTACATTTCCATTGTTTGTGTCCTTGTCACTGCAGGGCAAGCTGAGTGAGGACGAGCTGCTGTGGGAGGATGCTGGGAAAGGTGACGAGCCCAAACCATCAGCCTGGGCAGGATCGTCAAAAGACGAGGAAGAGACCAAAGAAGAGGAGGCCACCACCGATGCCTGGGGCGCACCCGCCAAACCCACAGCCAAAGGCAGCGGCGACCCCTGGGGTGCTCCGGCCAAAACGCCGGAAGATCCCTTCACGGCGGCGAAAGACGAAGATCCGTTCGCGGCGCCGAAAAACGGAGAAGATCCCTTTGCTGTGCCAAAGGACGGAGGCGACCCGTTTGCAGCGAAAAATGACTCTGATCCTTTCGGCGCGCCTAAGGCTGAGGCGTTCGATGCCGCCACAGATGGTGCTGACCCGTTTGCGGCACCAGGCAAGGGGGATCCGTTTTCCGCCCCGAAAGACAAAAATGACCCCTTCGGTGCACCAAAAGTTGACCCGTTTAATACCCCAAAGGATGATCCATTCAATACACCTAAAGATGATCCATTTAACGCACCTAAAAATGATCCATTTAACACCGCTAAAGATGATCCATTTAACACCGCTAAAGATGATCCATTTAACACCGCTAAAGATGATCCATTTAACACCGCTAAAGATGATCCATTTAACGCACCTAAAAATGATCCATTTAACACAGCTAAAGATGATCCATTCTGTACTCCAAAGAACGACCCGTTCAATACAACAAAAGATGACCCGTTCACCGCACCAGCAGCCAATGCTGATCCTTTTACGGCAGCAGCAGCATCAACACCGCCCAAAGAAGATCCATTTGGAGCACCCACAACACCGCCTAAAGAAGACCCGTTCGCTGCACCCACAACACCACCTAAAGAAGACCCGTTCGCTGCACCCACTACAACACCACCTAAAGAAGATCCATTTGCAGCACCCACAACGCCACCTAAAGACCCATTCATGGCACCCACGACACCACCTAAAGAAGACCCATTTATGTTACCCACGACGCCACCTAAAGAAGACCCATTTATGTTACCCACGACGCCACCTAAAGAAGACCCATTTATGTTACCCACGACGCCACCTAAAGAGGATCCATTTGCTATACCTACAACACCACCTAAAGAAGACCCTTTCTCCTCAGCGTCAAACGCCCCTCAAGACGACCCGTTCGGCGCACCACTGACAACCACGCCGCCTAAGGAAGATCCCTTCGCGGTGCCGTGCAGTCCGCCCAAAGACGCTGCCTCCTCCTCCGACCCGTTCAGCGCTTCCATGGCCGCCTCTTTATCAAAAGACAATTTGGGTGCGTGGGGTGACCCGGCCAGCTCGCCCCCCCCCAGCTCCGACCCCTGGGGAGCACCGTCGGGAGCGAAAGCACAGGGAGATCTTTGGGGCGACGGGGCCACAGCCGTCTCCCCTACCAACGCTGGCGGCGACCCGTTTGGGGCCACATCCAAACCAGACGGTGACCCGTGGGGTGCTACAGGTAAGAGTGATGAGAGTAGAGGAGAAGGACAGGCCAACGTAATTAAACGGTTAGATGGCCAGCAAATGGTGTCGACTGCCTTTTTTCACCGCCGACAAGTAAAAACTAGACTACAAAATTCTAGGGAACGACTAGTGGATCCAGTAGAACTAAAGGTCAAGTAATTAGCCCTTCACCGAGTCCCTCCCCAACCCATCCTTGTCCAATAGGCACGTTAGCAGCAAAGAAAGCTTGACCTGCATAGAAACCGTTGCTAAACTATTTGGATTTGCATTGGACAATCGCTTTTTGGGGTGGGATTTAGTGTAGGGCTAATTTTGCACTTAAGCGTTATACTCGGAAAATCCAAGCACAACACTGCCAAAATACATGTTAGTCGACTAAATCAACTGTAGATTCAGTCTATCTCATGATATTTAGTAAACTAAAAGTAAATCCTTTCAGATTACTAAAATATGACTGAAACTGTAGCAAACATAATGAAAGAGTTAGAAAATAATATAGTTTCTCTACAGAAATGGCCAGCTTTCCTTACAATTTAATGCAAGGTATTTAATTGTCCTTTTGTGGTCAAATTAATGCAACAGGCGTCCAGACTGGTGACAGTAATTATTCTATAGACAACACTCATCTTTATTTATTAACTTTTATAGCAATTTAGTTATTGTGTATACTATGTACAGTGTTTTTCTTTTTTTTTGCATCTTCCTTAAATTAGCCTGATTGTGTCCTAGCCTGCCATCTAATGGCTTAGAAAATAATTGGCCCAAGCAAGGCCAAATGTACTTGACAATCCCTGCTCTAAATATAGTCTTCGTTTTTTGTCATAGTGTTATATGGAGTTAAATTTCAGCGATTTATTGATTGATTGAATACTTAATTCCCGGGGGACTTGTTTTCCATTGTGGTCCTATACTGTATGTATGCAATTCATCAACATGGTAAATGGTGCATTTATATAGCGCAGAGATTGTGCATTACATTCACCCATTAACACAACGATGCCAGAGGAAACCATGCCTGCACATCGGGAGTAATTACCTTGCGGTTCCCATCCGGTCACTCTACCCCTAAGCCTCCCCATTGCATAAAATGATTACACAACAATACATGTCGTCAACAAATACAAAGACTATAATTGTACTGTACCTACTTTGATCCGTAACACATTTCTCACGTGCTGTAGCTCCCACGGCGGCCAACAGCGCTGGCGATGCGTGGGGTTCTGCCCCGCCCACAGACGCCGCCACCTCCGATGACCCCTTTGGAGACGCGGCCTCTAAAAGCACTAGCGGTGACCCCTGGGGCACGCCAAGCAACACACCGAGCAACGGCACAGGTCAGTCTCTACTCTGCACATTTCTGTTCATCTGACCACCCACCCACCCTTCCATTAATCTTCCCTTCTATCAGTCAAATTCTTTTTGACATGAAATCTGCCTATCTATGCCCTACTCTGCTCTAAATCAGTTATTTATTAACTTTTTTTTAATGTTTCTGTGTAATTCATGTGCACTTTAATCAGCCATTAATCCAATAATCTAGAGCCAATAACAGTTGTTACTACTGATTTTAACTTTAACGGTCCTTACACGTCGGGAGTGTTTAATTTATTGTGTGATTGTGTCACATTTATCACATTTTAAACTGCTACTGCTATACTGAGTCCATCCACATACAACATGAATGTAACGGGACGATAAATGTTATATTCAAAATTGACAATTTTTCCCAGATGAATTGCCAGGTCAATTGTTTTATGGGAAATATTCAGAGTGATCCTGGTGTGTAAGGACCTTTATTCTGACTGAGTGCATGCTGCTTGTGATAATAAATCGCAGGCATAATTCTTTGTAAAGTCATTTGGCTGTTGTACTCTTTTGTGTTTGCATGTGCGTGCACACGCTTCTACTATAGCTTACTACCTCACATGTCACATCTCCAATCCACCTCCTTGGTTTCACTTCCATCTTCCATCCATCAATCGCCTCTCGCTTGACGACTTTAATCAATTAACTCTTGTCTTCCGCTCTGCTCTCTTCTCTTTACCCCCCCTTGACCCTGTGTGTCCCGCTGAAACCTGCCCACCGTCCCGTCACCTGCAACCCGCTAGAAAACACCTTTTAGAGCAGAGAATTGGACCTTTATGTCATTGCAGATAATAAGCAAGCAGCACAGGAGGACGAGTTGGCCCGAAAGACGGCGGCGTTCCTGGGCTCGGTCGGAGCGTCCCTCGTCAACTTGGACTCTCTCCTCTCTTTTGACCCTCAGCCCAAACAACCCCCCCTCACCACCAGCACACACACCCTCCCTCAGATACCACGCCCCGGTAAGGAGAGGTAGAGCGCGCAGCATAATGCTACTGCAAATCCCATGTCTTCACACCGAGCAGGCCCAGAAGATGAGCATTTGAACGCCGTTTGTGTTTTGATCATAGGTTTAGTTCGTCGGACAAATTTAGATGTACTTTTTTATTTTTTGCCTGGTGTGTGCCATCAGCCACAACATCCAAGTATAACAGAGTTTAACCTATAAACCCAAATATTTTTGGGCTTTGTTTGAACTGACCCAACAATGGAAGAATCTCTTGGGGAGATCCCTGAAAAACCCAAGTGACTCTAATGGGTTTAAAAATGCATATTCAACCTAGTCAGCCCTGGTGGGTCTGAATTCCAGAAAGATTACAAAGAAGTGAGTGAGAGAGAGAGAGAGAGAGGGGGAAGAGCGAGTACAAATATAATATTATATATATATTCAGCAAAAGGTTTGTATGACGAGCTAGCTGTGACGAGTGTTCTTTTTTGCGTAGTCATGCCTTTCCCTGTGTACTGTGTCCCCACTGTAGTGCATAGCTGTGGTTGTTATATATATGTGCAGTACCTGTTAGCATCAGTGAGCTATTGTAACAACCCTGTATAGGTAGATAAGCTAGTGTACATTTAATCCCATTGAGCTTCAAGTTGTAACTCTTTTCTCCTCCCTCTGTCTCTGCTCTGCTTCATTTCCCTCTTACTGGAATGCTTTGTTACTGTATACCCCTCCCTCAATCCCCTCCCCCCAATCCTCTCCACTTCTTCCGATTCTGTCGCTGTTCCTATTCCAATTTGGACTTTTTCCCAGGTGTTTTAAAGGGCACAGCTGCGGCTGTTGGTGGTGGCCCCTTCTTGGGTCGAACCATGCCTACTTCAGGGGTGTCCTTTACTGGGACGCCATCAGCCCTTCACTCGAGTCCTTTTGGTTATGTCCCTGCATCATCATCCTCCTCCTATGGGCTTCCCCATGCCACTGTGGGGACTTCCCCATTTCAGCCACCCTCCCGTTCGATGGGAACATCGCCCACCGGCCACGTTATGCCTACATTGGGACCTCATAGTAGTATGTATCCCCCCTTCTTTGGAGGCGGTATGGTACAGCCCGCTGCCATGGGGGGAATTCCTTCGATGGAGGTTAATATCGCCCCGTCCAGCTACATCATGGGGCCTGGATGGGGCCATCTACAGGCCATCGCCGGGGGAAATCCTCTGCCTACAGGGGGGGCTGCTATCCCCTTCACGGGGGCTGGAGTGGTACAGGTACATCCCGGTCCCACTGCAGGAGGTCCTTGGGTAGCATTCACTGCAGCGGAAGGTTCCATTCCAGCGGGAGGTTCCATTCCACAGATGGGAGGGGGGGCCCCCTTGCAGCCCCACATGGTCAGTGGGTTAGGTGAGCTCACGCCCATAACTGACACCAATCCGTTCCTACTCTGACAACTTGACGTGTAAAGGCTCACGCATACTCCGGTTTTTATGTGATCACTTACTCACCGCGGAGGTTGGTAAAACTACGACACATCTGTCTGTTTTTACTAACCACCGCAAAGGTGAGTAGCTTATCACCTAAAACTGCAGTATGCGTGGGCCTGTTAATCTCTCAAATCAAGTCAGCTCCACTGCTTGCTTCAAGACCCGTCCACAATCATGGTAATGCATATGGTTCAAATGTATACAGCCAATATAGTAAAGAATGAATTACAGAAACCGAATGGCTTCACTTCCTTCCTGTTGGGAACTAAAAAGCCATTTCACTGAACTTGAGTTTAGTCCAGTTTGTTTTGGTTCCCCAAGTGAAAGAAATAAGAAATCATGTTGTCAGTGTCACGAGCCACACCGTATTAAAGACCATTTTTGTATGCTTCGATCAATATATTGTACAACGAAAAGACTGCGGGCGGTTATTTGCAACCTTCTTATTATACTGCTGTTCGTCCTGCTGCACCGGCCTTCAAGGTGCTGTGGACATAATAATAATAATGGACAAACTGCGACGGCACATGGCATGCGCAAAGCCTGAATGGCAACACCACTGCGCCATGGGCTTCAGCATAATTCATGCTTGTTATACAGTAAATGAGGGGGCTTGAGTTGCTACTATCTGTGATGGCAGTTGACATGAACAACCGGTTCACTTTTTCACAAAAAAGGACACATACAGTTATTTGTGTTTTCCGGTAACTGCCCGTAATATAAAGGCCATGGGGGGGGACCCAGATTGGAGCCAGTTTTCTGTTCTTTATAGACTGTTAACCGCATTCATATGGGTTTTCCCTGGTTAAGCTTAGTCCCCTGATTTAGGCGCCTAGAATGCAAACTACTAGTCTGGTTCTCCAAGGCTACCTACATCACTTGTAAAAACGTAATATAAATATATATGTCGTACATTTCAGTTTCAGCGTCCATAATGGAGACAGCATGGTCCAGTATACACAATTATTGTATCTCTCTACAGCAATTCCAGAATTGCTCTAGATAGAAACTACATTTCAAACGAGTACAGTTTGCAAGATTTTGCGGCCGTGTGTGAGGGGTGTGACCGTGCGTGTATATGTTGTGTTTTGTGTAAATAGTGGAAGTATTATCACAGTTAAACCTTGAGAACTATATATAAGAGTGTTACAATCATGACGAGTAACTATTTATTGATCTATTTATTGATTGATTACTTGATTTGCTTAATTTATTATTTTTTTTCTTTTTTTGTATGGAATATTTGGGCAATATTTGGGAGAAATCTGTTTGAAAACCAGAAATCTTCACACTACATTCCTTGTCGTGAAATCTGTTTGCTTCACACCAGTGGTTCTCAAAGTGGGGACTCACGAGTCCTTGAGGGGTTTCCAGGAGGTCGTCAGCTAAATTATTGATAGTTTGGAACCAAATTACAGTTTACAGGTGTGTAACTCCCGAGAGTATTTTGTATTTAAAAGGTCTTAAAAGTCATTAAATTGTAACTTTGGAAATGTGCAGATACCTTGTTTACTGTTGAGTGAGCAGAAAACGATGTTGCACATCAAGCTAATCATCTGGGACCCCCCCAAGATCATGTGGGTCCCGACCCAGATCATGTGGGTCCCGACCCACAGGTTGAGAACCACCACACCATCAATCTGAGAGTGGCAAGCGCTTGTCACCATGTGACTGGCTCTCACCTGAATGGACTAGATCCACATATGGGGGGGGGGGGGGCAGGCAAACTACCCGTTTCTCCCAATAATGGCATCCTCTATCAACTTGATAACCAATCGTGGCTTTTTTTAATCTTCCTTCAATGTTTGGTTCGTAAAGTGTTTTTGTACTCATTCTCCCTTTATTTATTACATCTGTATCCAGTGTCGTTAGAGAGATGAAGTACACTATGACGTACTGTAGCTGTTAGCTGAATGAAAACCCAATGAAAACATAATTTTCTTCAATGTGCATGCTGTCAGAGACGATAGTTTTGTGTGTGTGTGTGTGTGTGTGTGTGTGTGTGTGTGTGTGTGCGCGTGCGTGCGTGCGTGCGTGAGGGCCAAATGTCCTGGCAAATTTGAGAAAGACATTGAGAGAAATGTATGTTTCAAACAATTGGTAGAATTCAGGTTAGGATTAGGTATTCAGAGTTTAGACTCATCATGCTTGATTCCTACTTGGTTGCGTGCCAGTGTTGCACACCAGACGTGGATCTACAAGCTACAGACCGCAGAACAGCACACTGTGAGCTTGTTATGTACATCGGCTATTCTATTAAGATTGCCATCCTAAAACGTCCTCCCAACTATAGCAATACGAACGTGTGTGTCTGTTGGACAAAGGTAATGCACAATGTACATTTAAAATATAACTCATTACAAAGACTGTGTTTGTTTTGGCCTCATGATCTGTGAAACCCTTGACTTGACCAGTGTCAAAATGTCTCTAAATTCATCCATTTGAAACCTGGCAGAAACTTTTGTGATTTTGGGATATGGGTCTGCAATCGTATGACCGTGTCACTTGATTGTGTGACGCCATTTCCACTTCCAATCCGGTTCATATTGTGTATGTCTAGTCAACACAGTATGACAAAGTACAGTATAAATTAGGGTTTTAGTGGTTGACATTGTAATTCCAACATCCTGCTGCACAATAGAAGCTATAGGCATTTTTTTCCTCCTCTGTAAGCGGCAGCATATTCTTTGTAATCATTAGGTTTCCTTTCCAAACACGAGGTCGTCTCTCCATAGTGTTGAGTTGTCCATGGCCTTTGTGTTCGTTTGCTCGGTCCGTTCAAAGCAGTTCAGAGGAACGGCTTTAACAAATCATTGTGTTTTCACTTCAGCTACTTTATCTAAAATGTCAACTTTGATTGGGATTAATTTAATGGAAGTGACCTATTAGTCGTTTTGTTTTTGTTCCAATCATAGCTGGTATCACTATAATTTTATACTGTATGAGATTAAAAAATATATATTTTATTGTGCATTCGAAGTTGAGGCTGTGTTGTCAACTGTGATGGTATATGTGAGAAATAAAATGATTCAATACTGATTTAGATTGCTGTATTCCCTTTGTCTATTTCCTCACGGTCATCAAACTGTTCTTCTGTTCAAGTGTCATTTTGAGGCCTCATACACGTCAAACTCTCTGGCTGTGATTAATGGCTGCCACAATGCAATTCCAATGGGAGTCACATGGTTTCAAGTGATTGAATAAATTGCATTCAGTGGGGGACCCCCACTAGTTTAATTGAGACCCCCAATGAACCGTACACTCTGGGTCTCCAGAGTAAAGCTGTGTTACTGTAGTGTAGGCATGCATTGCCTAGTAACGCAGTAGTGCTGTAGTTTAGCATTGCCACAAGAGGGCCTCGTGCACAAAAGTTAAAATTACAGATTTGCTTTGGAAAAAGTGATTTCCATAACCCTACCCAATTATGAACACAATTGGCTCCTAAAATATATGAATGTTTTTAGGCAGCTGCTATGGTGTTTTTATATATACATATATGAATGTTTTTAGGAAGCTATGGTGTTTTTATATAAATATATGAATGTTTTTAGGAAGCTATGGTGTTTTTATATAAATATATGAATGTTTTTAGGCAGCTGCTATGGTGTTTTTATATAAATATATGAATGTTTTTAGGAAGCTGCTATGGTGTTTTTACTTTTTATATATGAATGTTTTTAGGAAGCTGCCATGGTGTTTTTATATTAAAGGTATATTCAGTGATTTCACTTAATTCAAATATCACTTATTTTTTTGTTTTGTTGTGATAATCCTCCCTACTATAGAGTGTGCTGGCCATATAAGGAGTTCCTCCCTGTCCCCAGTTAACCCCTGGGGGTCAAAAAACCTTAGGTTTCGTTTTTGACTCTCTATCCTGATTGGACGGTTGAAGGTTTGTTGAGTGAAATCACTGAATATACCTTTAAATATATGAACGTTATTAGGTTCGGACCAACTCTTTCATGTCAAGGACCCCCAAGTTAATGTATTTTGCAGTGTTTTTTTCAAAACATTTTTTAATGCAAAACTTCAGTTCAGTATTTTGGAATAGCCAACGTATGCATGGACAAAGTAGTTACAATGATTGTGATGCAGTTTTAACACATTTAGCTGGGGACCCCCTGGAACCCCTCTAAGGATCCCTGGTCCTTAGAGGGGTTCTTCCAGGGGGTCCCCTGCTACCCCTGTAGGGGTTCCAGGGGGTCCCCTGCTACCCCTCTAAGGATCCCTGGTCCTTAGAGGCCCCCTTCACCGTGATGTGCCCTTTAAAAAGAAACCTTTTAAAGACCAACACCTTTTCGGCACCTTATCAAGAAGTGATGGTAAAATCTATTAAAAATCACACCCGAGTGAAGTGAGGGGCACTCTTATCATCATACATCAACTCATTCTGGCCAATCACAATATGCGTCCCCACTTTTGTCTTCAATGTTTGTGTTTACACACACTCATCAATGTTTTTGCACAATGTGTTTACACAAATACTGAAACCTGGGCATAGGAGGGGCTAGTGCCCCTCAAAAATAAAATACTAAGACCTGCTTAGCCTCGTTACCCAGACTTTCATTTCGTCTGCAAGACCTGCTCATCGCCTTATTTGGGATTTCAAAAACGTTAAGTGAATACAGTTACTGCTTTTCGTCATTGCAGGACAATACACGAGTCAAGTCGCCATGGTGACCACATCAACAGATCTCTCTCTCTATACTCCTTGCACGACAAGCTGTTCCACAGAGAAATTAATTACTTTACAATGACCACTAGAAGACGGGCTCATGGATTACTGGGTGACAGAGCCTCAGTGGTGGAAAGCAACTAAGTACATTTACTCAAGTACCGTGCTTACTTGGCTACTTTTTTTCTTTTACTTTTACTTTTACTTATAGTTACTAGTTTCCAGTTACTTTGAAGATTTTGATTATTATTACAAAGCAAACATATTAACCACTTAAGCCCTATTTTGTACTTAAAGGCCTTTTCGGTAACGGTACCTGCTATTTTCGAAAAGGTTTGGCACGTTTTGAAAGATTGTATTACTTTTGTACTTTAACTCAAGTGCATACTCTGTTACTAAGTAATAAAAAAATGCACAGGACCTTTACCTGTAACAGAGTATTTCTATATTGTATTATTTCTACTTTTACTTGAGTAAAAAAACATATATAATCTCAGGATTTCTTTCACCAATGCAGAGAGCCATGGAAGTATTGTGGCCGAGGGTGAGAGCTACATATGGCTGTCCGGATGAACAGCCACAGTATTGGAGCCTAAAAGGAGTATAAGAGGAGGGCGCGAGGAGCAGATGGACTTGTGCGGATTAAGCGGGTACATCTGGGTCGAACGCTGTCGAACGTTTCCCAAGAACGACAGCCTGGAATGGAGGCGGAGGAATGAGAGAAGAGCCGTGGTGACAGAAAGACGATGGAGATGTGAACACACAGAAGTCCCCAGGGGCCAAATATGGTGAGTTTATATCATTCATATCAGTGTGTGCATGTGAAGCTGGACTGAGACAAGATGTTCACTCTTGTTCACAAGTATTTAGATTTATCTGTATAAATTTGACTTGAGTGAAAGTACAAAGGTATTGGAAAACAAATTAAAAAGATATAGGCATCTACTGTATACTGTTGTATCAGTTGTAAACTTTATAGTGCCTTTCTCCAAAGCGTTTTACAGTGTATTTCACATTGACACACCGATTGCAGACGGAACCATGCAAGGCACATGTATACCTGCTCATCAGGAGCAGAATGCTCAGTGGTCTTGCTCAAGGACACATCACCATGCGGGCAGGAATTGACCCGGCAGCGTTCAAATTCCAATAATTTAAGACTTTTGATCTGAAGAAAACTTTGAGGGAGACGGCATATTAGAGGAGGTGTTAGATTAGAAGAATGTGCTGGTACAATTTGGTCTCCAGCCAGCTGGGTTTCATGTGGTTCTTCACAGAAAAGTGTTCATTTTTAAAGTTACATTTGAACGTATACCTGTAATGGTTCCCATTTTCACTTGGGCCAAGATTAAGGTAACTTGGGCGTTTCCTTAGAAACGTCTGTCTCCAACATTTTGAGACCATCAAAGCTCTCCATGAATGAGGAGGTATTGCGGCTCAGGAGGTCGAGTGGCTGCTTGGGAATCGGTAGGTTCTCGGTTCAATCCCTGGCTTGATCCTCGGCTCTTCTTGTCAAACTGTCCATGAGCAAGACACTGAACCAGTTGACCAGGTTGCCTCACATGCAGTGGCGCAACACGGACCGAACGCTAGGCGCCGCCGAAAAATCCGTCCCCCCCCGTCCCCCCACCACCCTAGGGGATGGGGGGGTCTAACCACAAAAACGTGGGGTTATGGTTAGGGTTTGGGGTCGGACTACAGAGAGGTTGTTCCAGTGACTCAATGTACATACAAAACTGCGTTTTGGCACAGTTATTATTATTATGAATTACCTGGCTGTGATTCCTCCTCCTCCCCATTTGTCTCAAAACGTAAAAGTTTAACCACATTATCAGCAGCGCCTCGAACAAGTCAAAACTCACTGACCATCTGATCTGTAAGTTAGCCTATCCTATATAAAATGTACAACACCTGGGAGGTTTTCAGGAGAGGATGTTTTAATGTAGTTGGTGTTAAACCCATGCAACTTGAGAGGAAAGAAAAACTTGCAGCGCCTTACCTGGTGTTGACAGTTGTGCTTTCATTAGCGCATTTAGCAGCGTCGATCTCCTCGGATCCTTCCCCATAAATCCCAAAATGGTGTAATAATATAAGTCCCAAAGCGGGGTCCGGGGACCCCCAGAGGACATTGAGCGAGTTCCAGGGGGTACAACTACATGATAGTTTGTGGCGTCATGTGGACGCTCTCAGTTTTTTTAATTAACATTGATTATCAATTGCAGTCCCACAGCTAGAAATGGCATTAAAATATGGTCCGTCCGAGCTGTATAAATCTTCTCTTATGGGGGTCCTTCTCTTCTCTTCAAATGGGGGGTTCCGTGGGCTAATACGTGTCCATTTGGGGGTCCTTAACATGAAAAGGATAAAGTAAATCCATTCATCTACTGATAGCCAATACACGACTTATCAAAAGTGGTGCGTGACACCAAAAGCAGTGACCTATTGAATCCTGTTCCTGTATTATTAGAATCATTACAGAGTGCAAAGCACATTGGGTCACTGATGGCGGTGTAACAACTCCCAAACTTCCGAAAATACAGAACGGGCCAAACCATTTTGGGATTTAAACAGGGGTGGATCAAATATATGGTATGCGTCCCTGCGGTTATTGCGCCCCTGCTCACATGGTTTTCTCTGCCGTTGGTCGGTGTATGAGTGGGTGAATGTAATGATCTTTTGTAAAGGGCTTTAGATAAAGGCACTAATATACCTGTTACAGCAAACCCATCATTTCTGGCTGACTGTGTCTTGTCTTTCATAATGTGATGAGATTGACAACTGGATCTGCTTTTTGAACGTTGTCACCTAAATTACTGTTATCAAAAAAAGATGTTGATCTACTAGAAGTATCATTGGAAAATTATTCAGAATCACTGTCCCACAAATCAAAACTATAGATTTTCACAGGGCACTTCTGTAAACACATGCTTGGCTGATTTAATTGTATGTTATAGAAAAAGAGTTTTTGCATTACTCAAAAGAATCTCTTGGACTGAGATTATTTAAATGCTAAGCTTCTTCTCTCCATAACACAGACCGGCATTATCTACATTCAAAAGCCGAGCGGGACCTTTGCTTTATCAGTGGTACAGCATTGATTACCACCACGCACACATGGATTACAGGCACAGCTCAATTGAACTGGCTTTAGAGATGAGAATAGAATTAGAATAAGAATCAGTGCTCGAATTAGGATTGATTCATTCATTGTAATTCTGAACTGTTTTGATGCATAGGATTAAAGGAGAGTGTTTGTTGTGGTCTCCTTGTCTCTCCAGTGCTTTAGTTAACATAACATGCATTTTCAGTTTGGTATACCGATTTTATCCAATAAGGAGAGAGTATTCATACAGCAGCATACACAATAATGTTACGGCGAATAAGTGAGCAGATAATTGATTAGTTCCATTAACTGTTGCTCCAATATTGCAAATGACGATGACATACAGTAACTAATGTCTAAGTCTTCCCTGCTACTAGCCTACTACCCCAATACATATGTCTGAATACTTCATTATTAAAACAAAAATTATGCTGCATCTGTTTAGTCGCTGCTCTGATGATGATGATCACAGTAACTACACTGGCTCTCCCACAATGACAATAGTTGTCATTTTCCCCCCACAAAGTTTAATCGAGGTTCCCTGATTCTAATAATGAAAGCAAGTTCCTTGGAGACTTGATCTAGATTGAATATGTAATCCTCTTGTGTTCTTCCCCACTCAGGTTTCCACAGGCCGGACTCAGCAGCACACACTGAGACTGACAATTAGGGGGATTAACTACTGTACATGCACCTAACTCGGTCAGATTAACACTGATCGACAAATCCAGCGGTGGACTGAGACTTGTCACTCTGCTACAACCTCCTCCGACGTCCCTCCCTCCCTCTCAGAGGATTGAGGGAACAGAGAGTGGGAGGAAGAATAAAGGAGGACATATCAAGATGCACCCTATATGAATAGAATGGAGGCACCTTGGGGCTGATCAGAAATCCCTGGATTCTAGCAGTAAGATTTGTTTGTTCGCTCACTGTCCTTGTTTAATTCATACTGTAGATCTATGTGTCATGTCATGACATCTATACAATAGACAGATGCCAATTGTAGGAGCCATATGTCACTTTTTATATAAAGTTACATAAATGGTATAAGTAATAAAGGTTAATTGACAGACTGGGCACTGCACTGGCATTAGGTGGTGGGCGTGATCACCGGAGCTGGGGGGCGCTAATAGTGATGACATTCACCTGTTCACATGAGTTGGGCATCTGGACAGAGAGATGGGGTGAGCGTTTTCTGTTGACCGCAAGATAATGCAGATAGATTCATCCACGTTTCTTTTGCGTCATTCCGCTCATGTTTAGCTCCTCATAGCTTTTTTGAACTGCCTAGTTACAGTTGCAATACCAATTCTTTGATGACGAGGTCTTTCCCTGACCGACCAGAAGAGAGAATGTTTTTGACTCCCCAATGCCTTCGAGGAATGTACCTTGATACACATTCTTGGTTTGTATTTTGCTAAACTACACCGGGAGACTAAATTAATTAATTATATTTAGCTGCTGCTTCTGAAGCAGGATCACACTTAAAGTGAGCCAATAAGACCCCTTTTCCACCGGTTGGTTCCCAATGGGAACCGGTTCAGTTCTTTTTGGTTCTTAGTCCATGAGCCAGAGCTCCAAAATTGGAACATTAATTAGTTTTGAGTGTGCAAAACCATATACGTATATTAGATTGTTATCACCATGAAACTTCCCCAGTTGATTACTTACACAAAGACAACGATTTATTGTATTCCAACATTTTAAATTTGTAATATGCAAATGAGGCATTAGGCTGTATAGGAAAATATGCAAGAAATGTAAAATATGAAAAGGTTACTACTGTGGAAGTGTTATCATATATTTATTTACTTATATTGATCCTTAGTATAAACAATTTAATGTAGGTATAGTTGTGCCCACTCAATTCAGAGTGATGCCAAACCCTACCCATCTCTTACTGTCTTTTTCCTCTTCCCTCTCTCGCTCTGTCTCTGTTACGGGGTCACTCTCTCTGGGTAGTGGACATGAAGAGAAACAAGCCGCCCTCCTCCCATATATCTTGAGTTTTACCCATCTGTCTCTCTCAATCTCAGTCACACTCTGGTGGTGATTAAATGCCATCGCCTTAACATCCATGACTCTGTTGCCCTTTGTCACTCCCCCTCTCAGTGTCCTACACTGCTTTCCATTCATCAGTCCATCTATTGCCGCCTCTTGACCTGTCCCATCTCATCTTCTTCCCTGACCTCTCCTCTCCACCCACTCAAACACCCTTAATCCCCCGCATCTCTCTACGTGTCTCATCCCCCCCCCCCTCCTCTTTTCTGTGTCTACTCTCGCCTGTCACCCTCCTGTCGCTCGCTCTGATTGGCCAGCACTGATGTGTCAAGTAATCTGGGTTCTCCATCGTATCTGGTCAATTTAGATTTTGAGACATGGATGCAATGGGTCACGACTAGGTAGAAAATTCATGCTTATTCTTTACCTAATTGCGAATCATTGCATCCACAATTCTCTCTCTCTCTCTCTCTCTCTCTCTCTCTCTCTCTCTCTCTCTCTCTCTCTGGGGGGGTGGGTGGGGGGGTGACACGCAGTAAAGGCCGTCGGGATCGGGAGTCGAACCCGCGGCACACTGCCAGACTGGATTACCAGCCAAGGTGCCTGGACCGCTGAGCCACGGCCCAGGCCACTCTCTCTCATCTTTCTGTCCAAGTACAGTAGGGCTGCATACTATCAAGTCATGTATCTCTGTCTTCCTGTTCATTTGTTAGTTTCACCCCCTCCCTGCAGGGTTCAACCAGCAGCCAAGATGTTGGAGAATATGTCCAGGAGCAACCGCTCCCTGCTGTCCCTGTCCCTGACCTCGCTGGCCCTGGCCCTGTCCGTTCTGGCCTTCTGCACCTCCTACTGGATCGAGGGCACCCACAAGGTGGTCAAGCCACTCTGTCTGTCCGCGGTCAAGATGAAGAACTGTGGACAGAAAAGCCATGGTGGTCAGGCCATCAGTACAGGTAAGGGAGGGAAGCCACATTATTGTACTGTATGCGTTATAATAATAATAATAATAATAATAATAAACTTTATTTGTATAGCACTTTTCATACATAAATGCAGCTCAAAGTGCTTCACAGGGCAGGACACAAAAATAAAATACAATAAAAACACAAGTAGTTAAAATGATAAAACAATAGCAGAGAAAAAAAACCGAATATAAGAACATAAAATAAATAAAAAGACATAAAATAAAAATAAAACTCAACTAAAAGCAAGGGTGAAGAGGTGAGTCTTGAGTTGAGATTTAAAAATGTCTACATAAACCTGAGTGTGTCCAAAACTGTTACTTTTCAGGAAATGGAAAAAACAACCCGACTGTGTTCCAGTAGATCCGATGTAGCTATTATTAAGACACACAAGCTCTTCTTAACTTACACAAAACCCAGTGACACCCAAACTCAACCACAAATTCGCCCCACAAATTAGTGAAAATCGCAGATGAGCTATTTTTGCTATTTTGCTGCTGTGCGACAAATGTTGAAAAATACATAAAAAGTTGAAATATGGAGATACAAGGTTATTGTATGACAGTGTATAATAATAATAAAGCTTTATTTCTATAGCACCTTTCAAAACAACGTTACAAAGTGCTTTACAAAAGGAAACCGCAAAAGTAAGCCGGACATAAAGCAGGAAAATAAAATAAAAACAATGCAAAGCAAACAATAATAATACAGGCAATCAATTCCGTACAGAGTAGTAGAAGCAGGAAGTTAAGGCAGAGTAAACAATCAATAGAACACAATCAGGAGAAATTAGGATTAAAAGCTAGTCTATAAAAATAAGTTAAGTAGAGATTTAAAATGTGGAACCGACTCAGCGAGCCTGACCTAGGCTGGCTTTGAATGTGGTGAGTACAATTTTGAAATTAATTCGAAATTCAACTGGCAGCCAGTGCAGAGAAGCTAAGATGGGTGTGATGTGATCATACATACTTTCTTGAACCAGTTAAGAGACGGGCAGCGGCATTTTGTACTAATTGGAGACTGTGGATAGATTTCTTTGAGAGGCAGGTGTAGAGAGAGTTACAGTAGTCTAGGCGGGAGAAGATGAAGGCATGAATTACTTATACTTTCAGGTCGGAGGTGGTGAGGAATGGTTTGATTTTAGAAACATTTCTCTGAGTTGGTAGAATGAAGATTGGACAACCTTCTTGGTATGTAGTTGGAGGTTGAGGTCTGGGTCAAAGATGACACCTAAGTTTCTGACAGTGGGTTTGAGATTGGGTTGTAATAGGCCAAGGTTATTTTCGATGTGGGCTCTGGCAAGGGGGTACCAAACACTAGGACTTCTGATTTGTTATCGTTGAGCTGAAGGAAGTTATTGAACATCCAGTTCTTTATATCGGTTAAACAGTTGTGGAGGGTGGCTACACTATCTTTATTGTCCGGGGTTATTGGTAGGTAAAGTTGTGTGTCGTCAGCGTAACAGTGGAATTGGATGTTATAACTGCGGATTATGTCACCTAGGGCAGTGGTTCCCAAACGTATTCATGTCAAGGACCCCCAAATTGACACTACTTAGCCCATGGACCCCCATTTGAAAAGATATGCCAGGGACCCCCATAAGAGAAGATTTTTACGGCTCTAGCAGTGATTCTCAACCAGTATAATTTCAAGGACCCCCAGTTTGACATGCATTAGTCTACGGGCCACCATTTAATGGCATTTCTATCTCTGAGACCCCCAATTTATATTGTAAAATCAATGATAATTTAACTCTGAGAGTGTACAAATGGTATGCCCAAATATGCAGTCTATGCAGACAGAATGTCAGAACAGGCAAGCTCTGGACACTGGGCAGGGGCCCTGTCCAGAGCCCGGGCAGAGGCCTTTTTGGGTCTGTTCTGGACAACCGTGGGTCTGACTGACTCGACACAGAGCACTGCACCCCCTGTGGTGGTGTGGAATGTGTGTGTCAAATTTGAAGTTGTTGGGGCGAACGGTTCTCGAGTTACATGGATTCCAGACGTACACACGTACACACAGAGATTTCTAGTTCGATAATTAAAATACACTATGATCCTTGCAATGAGTGTCCAACAATGAAGTATAATGTTACTTGACATGTCATACAATTATGCCATATTCTAAATAGATTATAGTGCATTATAGTTTTTATAATGTATTATAGGCATGGGCTTCATAGAAAGCGTTAGCCGATTTCTCTCAATTTTGACAGCCTAGTCTTTGCTCTAAATCTTTCTTTTTATGAAAAAGGAAATTATCTAGTTAATGAATAATATTTAAATTAATAGTTGATTTAAATATAAACATGATTTGTTTAAAAATATAGTCTCACATTAAATTATCATTACCGAAACAGACGTTCTCTCTACCACAACATACTTAAAAGTATAGCGGTGTATGAGGGTGTTGTGGAGGATGAGAAACATTAGCATGTTTTGCTAACAACAGAGAAGCCATGATGGCTGAGGCAATTTTTACTCAATGTACAGAATTAGACATTAATAAAGTATATTGTCACCAAAAAAAGTCTTTCTAACTATTTTCTAAATATCGGTAATGATAACCAAAAAAGTTTTAACAGACTTTTTTAACAGAGATTTTAACTTCACACTGGATACATGTAAAGAGACCTACTACACTGGTGTTGAGTCATTCAAAATCTAACTTTATTTGCAATCATCTGTGTGTATTTAAACAGTCCTTCAAAAATGTAGCGGAGGATGAGAACTGTGACTGTGGACGACACCTATTTTCCCAATACGTGTGTCGAGTGCCAAAGACGACAAGACGTAATTTTTTTTTTTTTTTTTAAACGCACTCTCTTTTTTTATAATGGGAGAATTGGCACTCAGAGCCTAAACTGGTGACCACCAGGTGGCGCTGAAGGAGTTAATTGAAATGTGTTTTTTTCTAATGAATACATTTTATATTTTTTCAAACCATAATTAATAATATGAATTCAGTTTGAGTAAAATCCATATAGCTCATCCAATCTAAAATACAGTCTAAGCACCACTAAAATTAACGTTGCCGCATTGCGGTAATGAGAATGTCGGCTAAAAATGAATAAAATATCAATAATAATGAACTTTCACATTTAAGCTTAGCGGCTTAACGGCTGCCTTCGACACCATCGACCACACTGTCCTCCTCAATCGTTTGGAGACAGTCGTGGTAATCTCCGGTGTGGCTCTCCAATGGTTCACCTCCTCCTACCTAACCGAAAAGACACTTTTCGGTCAGCATCGGCAATGTGTCATCATCGAAGGCCCCCCTACATTGTGGGGTCCCCCAGAGCTCGATCCTCGGCCCTCTACTATTCTCCCTCTACATGCTCCCCCTAGGTCAGTGGTTCCCAAAGTGGGGTCCGGGGACCCCCAGGGGTACCTGAGGGAGTTCCAGGGGGCACCCAGCTAAATTAATTAATTGAAAACCAATGTTTCGTGAGAATGACCCGACTATGGCAGATTTAAAAAATGAGGGAACAGAGCCGGAGATCAGGGAGTTGTTTAATAATGACAGAATGTGAGGATTATAGAGTGCCCGACAAAGATTAGTTTTTTACTTGCACCCTACTAAATAAGGGCTTTAACGGTCTGAGTCTGCTCCAGTGCCTTTCTTCTACCAGTGTATTCTAGAGTCGAGGTGTGCTGTAGTCAGTGTAGCCCTGCACCGTTCCATTGTGTATGTTTACAATTAATCTGAAGAATACCAACAAGCACTTTGTCAATGCTCTGCACCACAGGTTCCGCTCTCAGTTAATGGGAAATGGGGTTTCATCCTTGAGAAACAAAAGCAATATGGTCCAGTACCTTGCTCAAGATGTGTGTGTGTGTGTGTGTGTGTGTGTGTGTGTGTGTGTGTGTGTGTGTGTGTGTGTGTGTGTGTGTGTGTGTGTGTGTGTGTGTGTGTGTGTGTGTGTGTGTGTGTGTGTGTGTGTGTGTGTGTGTGTGATCATGTAGGCTATGATGGAGGCCAACTGGACTGAAACATCTCATCTATTAGTCATCTATTGCTAAAGTTTTCATAATATATATATATGTCACAAGAAGTTGTTTTATATGTGGTTGTTAATGCTGTACATTTACCCGATATAATTGTTTGGCAACCTCATGTTGTTCTTGTTTGTTTTCTTCCCAGACCTGCGTTTAAGCATTCCACAAGTCTCTATAGCACTGCATGTATGCAGTGGCTGTGTAATCCAAGCTTTGTTCCTAATCTCCTCCCAAGTCTTTGTATCTGTGTTATCTGGATTCAGCCAACAACCTCCAATGCTCATCCTCTGCAGAGAGGTTAAGCCCATTTCAATTCAATTTCCTCACTACACGTATAAAACTGGCAGCTTAGCTTACATACGAGAACAGTCTGCTGTGACTGACTGTCTGCTGTGATATGACCCACACAGGCAGGCATTTTATCGATAAAATAAAATGAATACAGTAAATGGAAAAAACACGGCCCCCTCACGTATTAGGAGGACACTATGAGTCACCAGAAAAGAAGGACGGGTGTTTTCGATGAATCTATCATGGTTAAAATGGAGTTCGAAGTTACGGTGGGTTTGTATAGGAAGGGGGCAGAGCAGTTAAAATGAATATCAAATATCTATATACTGAATCAAGCAACTTAAAAACTGTCCGGGGTGTTCACATGAGCCTGAATAGACGATGAAATGACCAAAAGATTTTTTGAAAGTGAAATATCTCTTTAATCCCTATTTATACTTTATGGTTGACCTATAGCCCCGTTTGGAACCTCACCCTTCGCTATTAGCTCCGAGAAGAGGTTCCGTGTTGGGAGAGCCCGTCCAAGAGCAGTGTAGAAAACTCTTTTCGCAGTATTGTGTCTCAGGTATTTCCTGAGAGCTACAGATGATGGATTATTAGCGGGGTGAAACTACTCAGCCTGTGGCCAGTCAACTGCTGTCTGCATGCTTCCATAAAATTGCATTGGGAAAACATGTCACACAGTATTGTGTGGTGTGGTCGTGTGGTGTGGTGTGGTGTGTTACAGTAACAAAGGTCTTTACTTTGTTTGAAGCTTCAGGTGGTCCGTGTCAGTTTTTCATTGAGTACTATATTTATTTTCGATTTACCCTTTTAGACCTGAGAACCGATTCTAGAAATGTCTAAATCATGACAGTTTTCTGATAATTATAGTTTTCTATAATTCTATATCAGTGGTTCTAAAAACCTTTTCATGTCAAGGACCCCCAGAATGATGGCCGCCGACCCCCATCTCAAAATATGTTGTTCCAGGAGGGACCCCCCCCACCCCCAGAAGCAAATATTTGAGTTAAAAATGTTCACTGTGAAAGAATATATATTCAAAGATTTGCACATATTTTCACGATTTCTAAAGAAATGGCAGATCTACAAGCTCGTAGCGCGCTATGAGCTTGTAGATCTGTTATTTTTCAATAGCTAACATAATGCTTAAAGGACCACTTCACCACTTTTCAACCTATCTTCATATAATAGATCCTCGCTAATCTTGAAAAAATGGCGCAATTCTTTTCTACTCGATCGGTGGCTGTGGGCAGTTTAGAAACCGTCTTACAGTGACATCATCGATGGGGAATACAAGCTAATAAAAACTGCAGGATTTATAGTCCTGAAAAGTTGCAATGCGAAAATGGAAGCCATCGTTCTCACGATAATGAAAATCTAAACATCTTTGTAAAGAAATCTTGTTTAAAAAATAATCTGCCTAATGATGATGTCACTGGAAGACTGTTTCTAAACTGCCCACAGCCCTCCTATGAGACACAGACTGAGTAGGGAAAAAATTGTGGTGTTTTATCATGATTATTAGTGAGGACCTATTGAAGATAGGTTAAAAAGTGGTGAAGTGGTCCTTTAAAACACAAAAAGTGGGTTCCCGTCCTAAATGGCTTAAACATCCTCCCTTTCTCCCCCCCCCCCCCCCCCCCCCCTCCCACCCTACAGAGGCCCCGACCCCGGAGCCCACCACCATGCCGCCCAACATCACCCAGTCCCCGCAGCAGAGGGAGGAGCTGGCCCGGATCAGGAAGAGGCAGATGACCAACGCTGTACAGTACATCTGGGAGACCGGAGAGGACAAATACATGCTGCGATACTTCCATACCGGCTTCTGGCAGTCCTGTGAGAAACACAACGACGGTGAGCTAGTGTTCAGACTAGTGTTCACGCTTGAGGATTTATGACATCTTAGCAGCATCAGCATGCCATAAAGGTATAGCAATGGCATCAGAGCCAGGGGCCTGCTTGATGTTAAGTGGTCAAATGGGTGCGCAGAGTGCATTCAGAGGGTGTTTATAATAATCAATCATTATCACACACTAGCGTCATGTCCAGGGGGGTGTACTTGTACTAGACGTCATATAGCAGGGAGATTTACTTTACTACATCATGGCTGGGGGACATCCAGCCGCCTCACGCTACAGAAGCAGGAGAGAACGGGCTCCTGCTATTGAATTGAATCTACTTGACCCCATGTCAGTTGAAACAAAACACACAAGGAGCTCACAGCTTGACAGAACAGTTGAAGTCAACAGTGACCAGGCCTTTAATCCAAGTCTTCTGCGTGGCAGTTATGGCTAAAGTGGAGTCGGTACTGCTTTACAGGGCTGATGGACACTCTCATTGCAACATGAAAAGACCCCGGGATGTCATCTACACAAGAATGTTACGAATGGCTCTTGATGTAACATAGGCAGACCACATCAAGACCATGGTCCTCTATGGAGGCTCCCACGGGTCATGGACTAGGTTATGGAGGGAGAGAAGGATGAGGCTGGCTGGGCACTGGGTCAGGTAACCGGAAGGAATGGAATGGAAGTGGTCCACCTACGTTGAAAAAGACTATAGCAACACTGCAGAGCTCAAGACCCAGGAATGTAACTAAGTCATTTGTGTGTGTGTGTGTGTGTGTGTGTGCGCTTTTGCTAATTTTGTAAAGTTACATTAGGTGATTGTGCTGTGCTTGAACTACCACGCACACAATACATATAATTATATTATTTTTATTTATTTTTTCAGGTGATGACCTGGAGGAGAAATGTCGAAGCTTCCTTGAGCTGACACCAGGAGAGACCCGGGGTTTGTACTGTTTATTCACTTTATTGTACTGTATGCCACCAGACATGCAGTACAGTACGCATAATATGACGGTGGTATGGGGGACAGATACAGTACTAGGCTCATTAAATTGTCATGTAACAGTAGCATTGATCCATTTCCCTGTCAATGGACAAACACAGAAATATCGTAACCAAATTTGACCTAAACACTGATGTGACGTATAAAAAGGGTCAACAACGCCTATACTGTTTAAGGAAACTGGCTAAGTTCAATGTCGACAGTGCCTACATCGAGTCTGTCATTTAATTTTCGATTATTTGTTGGTATGGTAATCTTTGTATCAGAGACAAGAACTCCCTTGGGAATATTGTAAAAGTGGCCTCTATGGTAATTGGTTCACAGATGAACAGCCTAGAACATATCTTTATCCTTATGAGCACTTTATTGGTCTCGTGCCTATGCAAACGCACTTTCTATGGCCAACGTGCACTTATTGCATAGCACTGTAATGGTTAACGTGCACTTTACTGTACTTTTGGTATCTGCATGTGTACTGTTTATGTTTTTATTTGTATGGTTTCATTTGTTTGATGTACTGTCTATGCTGCAACCCAATTTGCCCTTCTCTCCACCTCTTCTCAGGGGTGCTGTGGCTCTCAGTGTACAGTGAGTGCACGTACATTGGCCTGCTGGCCATGGGCTTCCTGCTGATGTGGGTGGAGGTGCTGTGTCTCTGTGCCAAGAGGGAGATGAATGCCCTCAAGATCAACGCCTTCGCCGCCATGTGCACCATCCTCTCAGGTCAGACCATGAGATAAAATGGAGAGATGAGATGGAGAATGGATGGAGAGATGAGATGAGATGGAGAATGGATGGAGAGATGAGATGAGATGGAGATAGGGGTGCAGAAGTTTTTCAAACTAATCGATTGAAGCACTAATTGATAATCGATCACTCCACAACCGACTCCCCATTGCAGTTCTATCTGCAATGGGGAGTTTGTTCCACAGTTTGGGAGCCAGAAAGTAGAAGAGTCTGGGACATGTACGACAGAAGAGTCTGGGACACGTACGACGTACATGTCCCAGACTCTTCTCACTTCTGGATGTGACAGAGGGTTCGAAGTTGAACAAAAGTTGCACTAAATGGTAGAAATATGTCAACAATACAAATCACGCTTTGTGGAACAATTTATTTTGAATGCGTGGCCCTCAGACCCTCAAAAAATGAACGGAACTACTTTACTTAACATTCACCAAAACAAGACCATAACTCCCCACCACAGGACTCAGGGAATCAATTAATATCTTGCAACCACTATATTAATGGAAAAGTATTTCCTACAGCTCTTTAAGTCCAAAAATCTGAACGCTTTATGTTCTGACAAATTAATGGCATGTACTTACAGATTCAAGGTTATATAGAAATTGAATAAATGAAGTATCCGGGCATGCATTATCTCTCCTCAGGGATGATGGGGATGGTGGCTCATATGATGTACTGTATTCTCTCTCCTCAGGGATGATGGGGATGGTGGCTCATATGATGTACTCCACAGTGTTCCAGATGACCGTCACTATAGGCCCTAAAGACTGGAGGCCACAGACCTGGGACTATGGCTGGTCCTTTGCGTAAGTCACCTCATCTGTCCACTCACCATGTCTGTAAAGTCACCTCATCTGTCCACTCACCATGTCTGTAAAGTCACCTCATCTGTCCACTCACCATGTCTGTAAAGTCGCTTGTAAATATCTATTGGTAGTTGCGTGTTGCGAAATCTAAGGTTTTGGGCTTGATCTAAAATGTGCTTATTTGGGCTTACTTCCTAATCTGCACTGTGGCTGCCAGTGAGCGCCAGATGTGACTTTAATATTCTATTAATCACGTTCAAAGCCCTAAATGGGCTGGCCCCTATTTACATCCGTGAGATGCTATCCCTCCCTAAATCCGGGCGCACCCTCAGATCCTCGGATAAGGCCCTCCTGGTTGTTCCCTCGTACAAACCTAGTTACCCGGGGTGACCGGGCTTTTGCCGCTTGGGCACCCAGACTGTGGAACGCACTGCCAGTGCACATTAGGGTAGGACCATCCGTCCCCCTATTTAAGTCACGCCTGAAAACCCACCTTTATACAGAGTGTTTTTAACTACTTAATAGCCAACTGTACATACTGTACATGCTTGTTATTGTTTTGTGTGCCATTATCATTTTATTATTGTGTGTTTCTTGCTGTTTTTAATCTTGTTCTGTGCAGCACTTTGGAACTATGTTTTGAAAAGCGCTATACAAATAAAGTTCATATCATCATATCATTATAATAATGTTCTTTTAACCAAACATGTTCATGTCCAGATTAATATGTAATTGTCTGTGTATCCCCATCTGAAAACATTTTGTGCCAGGGACCCCCTTACAAGATAGCCTATCTGGTGTTAAATGTTTAAAAATAGCAGCTCTACAAGCTCATCATCACGTCACATCGGACTCGCTATAGGAGACCATTCTTTGCTGAACAGTCTAGACTAGTATAATACCAAATTATAATAACATTAATCGATAATGTCTCCCAACCAATAATTTATTTCCTTTCCAAAAAATTATCACATTGAACTAGTGGGCTGTACAGTCAGTGTACACACGCCTCCGCACACTTATTTTGGTTTTGGCATTTTATGGAAGATGGACATAATGAGACAACTACTATCCACCAATCCATAACACCAAATCATAATACAATTAATCAATAATGTCTCCAGTTGTTTCCTATCCAAAAATAGATCAAATTGAACTAGTTGGCTGTACTTTGATCACATTTTCAGAAGTAGCATTTTATGAACTATAAGACTATCCTTTAAAAGCAGTATAGTTCTCAACTCACTAGACCATTTGTACTGTACTTATACGGATTGTCCTGGTGGCACAGATGTAAATTGGCCCCTGATTTAAAGCCCTCGTCAAGTTTGAATTTGGTCTACCGGGCCAGTGGGATCCAAAGGCACTTTTCAGGGGTAAACCGCTCTCAAAGGGCACCTACGGACGGCTGCAATTCGAAACTGGTCCCCGTAAAATCTGAATCCCCCACCCACCCCTTTTCCCCCTCACTGTATATATTTCTTTTCCCTTTTTACCTCTATGATGCTTTCCTGTTTTGACTATTCGTACGTCTCTAAATGTTTTGATGAATTGAAAATGGTGGGCCCTATTGTAAACAAGTGTAATGCTTTATTGGGTCGTCCACTCACAGTTGACAGTTTTTCTATTGAGTTGTACTTGAAATGTACTGTAATTCTGCAAACTGTTAATACATCAATCAATCAATCAATCAAAACCGAACCTTTCATAACCTGAAACTAGTCCGACATCCCGTTAGTCCGACTACGTGGCCGGTTAAGACTCAACCGTGGCTTCCGCTTGCGGTTAGGGTTTGTGGATGGATTTAGTATGGGGCTCTATGGTCTGTTAGGGTTTGTGGATAGGTTTAGTATGGGGCTCTATGGTCTGTTAGGGTTTGTGGATAGGTTTAGTATGGGGATCTATGGTCTGTTAGGGTTTGTGGATAGGTTTAGTATGGGGCTCTATGGTCTGTTAGGGTTTGTGGATAGGTTTAGTATGGGGCTCTATGGTCTGTTAGGGTTTGTGGATGGGTTTAGTATGGGGCTCTATGGTCTGTTAGGGTTTGTGGATAGGTTTAGTATGGGGCTCTATGGTCTGTTAGGGTTTGTGGATGGGTTTAGTATGGGGCTCTAATTGTCGGTTAGGGTTTGTGGATGGGTTTAGTATGGGGCTCTATGGTCTGTTAGGGTTTGTGGATAGGTTTAGTATGGGGCTCTATGGTCTGTTAGGGTTTGTGGATGGGTTTAGTATGGGGCTCTATGGTCTGTTAGGGTTTGTGGATAGGTTTAGTATGGGGCTCTATGGTCTGTTAGGGTTTGTGGATAGGTTTAGTATGGGGCTCTATGGTCTGTTAGGGTTTGTGGATGGGTTTAGTATGGGGCTCTATGGTCTGTTAGGGTTTGTGGATGGGTTTAGTATGGGGCTCTAATTGTCGGTTAGGGTTTGTGGATGGATTTAGAATGGGGCTCTATGGTCTGTTAGGGTTAGGGTTTGTGGATAGGTTTAGTATGGGGCTCTATGGTCTGTTAGGGTTTGTGGATGGGTTTAGTATGGGGCTCTATGGTCAGAGTATTGGGTAGCCGGATTTATGGATTTACCAAACGTATAGAAACAAAGCCACCTGTGAAATACAGTTCACGACACGGTCGTATATATCTTGTAGTCAAAAAGAGGCTGCTTAAAACCAACAAGATCTGTCTCTCTCGGTGTTGATTTTGACAGCAATTTTTGTCATAGTCCTAAAATTCCATTTAGTTTTTGTCATATTTTAGTCATCTGAAACGTTTTTGTCTAGTTTAGTCTAGTTTTAGATTTTAGTCGACTAACAGTTGATTTTGTCAACAAAGATGTATTTTAACAGGCAAATAGCCGAGTTGTGAGAGTGCAACACCCGAGTGCAACCAAACATAAAAATGACTTGTATCGTCTTAATTCTCTTCTCCGCTAGTCCCTCCCTAACATTTTAGTCTAGTTTTTATTTGTTGACGAAATTGTCAATATATTTAGGTTCAACCATTGAATTGAATCACTTGGGTCGACTCGCCTTGCGTCGGCATGCGCCACCATGCACCACCGTGCATCAGGACATATCGCACCACTGGGACACACCGCTAAACCGCTTTGTTGCGTCTCGACCCATTGGTGTGGTTTGGGTTTAAGACTAAATACAAATATTGTGAAAAGATTAACACTGCTCCCCAACCCTCCCCAGCATGGCGTGGCTGTCGTTCAGCTGCTGCATGGCGGCGGCCGTCGCCACGCTCAACTCCTACACCAAGACGCTGATCGAGATGGGGCACCGCGCCCGCATGCGCCTGGAGGAGGCCCAGGCCGCCTCCCACGCCCCCTCCTATGACGAGGTGGTGATGGGAGGAGGAGGAGGCGGCTTGATCGGACTGGAAGCCGGAGTCTACTCAGTCAGTCAGCTGATGCAACTGGCCCAACGGGGGGTGCTGCTGGACCCACTGTGGCCCCGAGGTGTGGGCCCCGCCGTGGGGCCCCTGGCCTGCGGAGCCGGCGGTGCCCTGGTGGTCGGCGGGGGAGGGATCGGGGTGGGAGGAATGGGAGTGGTAGGAGGGCCAGGAATTGGGCCAGGAATGATGGTAGGTGGGCCAGGAATGGGGCCAGGGATGTCGGGAGTGAGGATAGGAAGTGCCGTTGCAGGAGTAGGAGTCATGGGCGTGGGATTAGCGGGACCGGGAGGAATGATAATGGGGGGAGGGAGGCTGGTGGAGCAGCCTCACAGCGGGGTGGTGGAGGGCTGTGGGCTGGAGGGATGGGGGGGAGGGAGGCTGGTGGAGCAGCCTCACAGCGGGGTGGTGGAGGGCTGTGGGCTGGAGGGATGCGAGGACTGTGAGAGAGAGATGGACGACATGGACTACGACCTGCAGGAGGAGGACAGGGAGGGCTCCATGTACTGAGGCAGGGAGACATGGAGGGCTCCATGTGCTGAGACAGGGAGGGCTCCATGTACTGAGGCAGGGAGACATGGAGGGCTCCATGTACTGAGACAGGGAGACATGGAGGGCTCCATGTACTGAGACAGGGAGACAGGGAGGGCTCCATGTACTGAGACAGGGAGACAGGGAGGGCTCCATGTACTACAATTTACAATTTACAATTTAGGCATTTAGCAGACGCTCTTAATCCAGAGCGACTTACAATAATCAGTAACAAAAGCATGGGAATACATCACAAAAGCATTTATCATAAAACATGCGTAAGCTAAGAAAGTAACAGTGGAATATCTATATTATGAGACTATACATATAAGCTATATATATATACTACTATGCTATACAGTACATATGTACTATGGCATGCTATGACTATATACAATGCAATTATAGTGCCGACTACATAACATGCTATAAGTCTGTATCAGATGCTGTCTAAGTCTACAGAAATGCTATCTAAGGGGGTAGGGTAAGTGCTATGGGCCATGATGGAGTCTAAAAAGGTGGGTTTTCAGACTACGGCGGAAGATTGGGAGTGATGCTGCAGTTCTGACTGCAATGGGAAGTGCATTCCACAGTTTTGGAGCCAGAAGGGAGAAGAGTTTGGGACGTGTGGAGCGTTGTCCCGGCGTTTTTAGTGAGGGTACTTCCAGCTTCCCTGCGTTGGCTGATCTGAGTGCGCGGGAGGGTTTGTAGGGCTCAATCATACTTGCAAGATATGGGGGAGCCATACCTTTGGTTGCCTTGAATGCCAGCATCAGAGTTTTGTATTCTGTGCGGGCAGCGACCGGGAGCCAGTGGAGGGAGCGGAGCAGGGGGGAGACATGTGAGAATTTTGGCTGGTTGAAGACCAAGCGTGCTGCGGCATTTTGGATCAGCTGGAGAGGCTTAAGTGCACATGCTGGTAGGCCAGTAAGGAGGGAGTTACAATAGTCGAGTTTTGACAAGACTGTTGTCTGGATTAGGAGCTGGGCTGATTCCTGGGTGAGGAACGGTCTAATTCGTCGTTCCAGGGCTCCATGTACTGATACAGGGAGGGCTCCATGTGCTGAAGCAGGGAGGGCTCCATGTGCTGAGACAGGGAGGGCTCCATGTGCTGAGGCAGGCAGGGAGGGAGGGGCATAGCAGACATTGATGCCCAAGGAACTGATGATTTTAAGTCTTGAAACATTGTCATGATTCTGCTTTGTTCAGTCAATTTCAGTAAGATTCCGTAAGCTTGATTAAATGGCATGATAAGATGGTCAACATTTGTCAACACACCTTCCTCCCCTTTTCCCCCCTTTTTTTTCTTTTTTTTTAAACAAAATGCTGAATGATTATGTTGTACATTACCTGCAAAGGAAAGTATGCTCATGGGTATGTGGAGGGGGTTATAGAAAATATGTGACTAATAATCGGTTGTTTTTCGACGTTTAGCTGGCGATGACATAATCAAATCCTGATGGCATGGGGTTAAAAACGGGCAAGGATTAATCCATTACTAGTCGGTTCGTCACTGGGTGACCTCACTAATCAATTCCAGACCAGAACATGATCGTTTTTTCCTGTGCAACTGGTTGCCTCATTGTTTGGATGGTTTCGGTCTGTCACTGCGATTTTCATACTTTTTATTAGTATTAGTAGTACTAGTATTCTTTTTTTTTTGCAACAATGTTACTTAGACAAATTCCTGTACATCTCCTCTTCTTGTTGAACGCATTTATTCCAATATGTATCGATTGATTGAATACTTTATTAACAGTTTGCATGGACAAGCACAGGGAAACAATGTTATGTGCTGTTTAGAAAGTTATCAAATGACTGCTTCAGGGATTTCATGATTGTCATTGTAATGACAATAAACTCTCCTGTATGAGAATGGCCAATAATTGTTAGATTTATACTGTAGCTGGTTGGATAAACCTATTAATGTTAAATGACTGACATTGCTGTGAACTATAAAATTAATTGAATGTGTGGTTATTTTGATTGTATACTGTATAAACTGTCATTGTTACCATTGTTTATAGATGGGACTAGGGGGGTATAATGAATAAAACCAGAGCTTTATGTATTTGATGTATTACCATGTTTTTTGTTCTTGCTTACTGTAACTCGCTCTGGATTAAGAGCGTCTGCTAAATGCCTGAATTGTTAGTAGTGACATGGCATGGACAGACTGGAAAACCGACGTTTTCTGTCATCTAGTGTTCACCAGCAGACATTGCATGTGGCTGAAGCTTATGGGTGCTGTAAATCAGTGCTTCTCAAACCTTTTCATGTCAAGGACCCCTAAAATTAATGTAGGCCATAAGTACATTTGGCCACGGACCCCATCTGAAAATGTGTTGTACCAGGGACCCCCAGAAGAGAAGATTTATTATTAGAAATTCAACATTATTGACATAATATAGGCCTATATTACAAAAATTATCTTCGTAGATCAAATTAGATTGTCTGTACTTGTACTGCCTTTTGTCTAGCACCTGGGCTAGAGTGGAGGTGCATGCTTTATTTCCTTTGAACATTTTAAAGTATTTCATTGAATTTCCACAATTTACAAAATATCACAGTACCAATAAATATTCATTTGCCATGGGAGTCTGTAGCCCTAATTCATGTCAAACTAACACTAACCCTAACCTCACAAAAAAAACAGTTGGTGGGGGGAAAACTATAGTAAAAGAGTAGTCCGTGGTTGTTAGAAAAATAACTATCGTTGGGATTTGAGGCGAATGGCTAGATCACTGAGGGGCGACTGTACCTCAAGAGGTAGAGCAGGTCGTCCAATGATCCATGGGTCGGCGGTTCGAATCCTGGCTCCTCCTATTTACATGTCAAAGTGTCCTTTGGCAAGGCACTGAACCCCAGATTGCTCCCGATATGCTGGTTGGTACCTTGCATGGCTTCCGCCGCAATCGGTGTATGAATGTGTGTGTCAATGGGTGAATGTAATGCACAATCTATGTAAAGCGCCTTGGATAAAGGCACTATATAAATGCACCATTTACCATTTAGATCGCTGCTAATATGTGACCGTGAGTAAGCGCCGCCCACGAGTGCGTTCTTAAATCTGATTGTTGTATACTATTCAAATAGTCTTGAGGGAAAAAAATGCTGCTAGTTGTCCCAAAGTGACGGCTATAACAGGCCAATGTGAAAAGGGTGGGATATATTCCTCAGCCTAGTAGGAAAGTCTGTGAAAGATTTCACGTAAATTGCACGCTGCGTTCATGATTTAAGGCTTTTTGTTCAAAACGGGCAAATCCTGCAAACTTTAAAAGCCAATGTTAGCCAAAACATACTTCGAAAATGTTAGTTTTGTGCTTCTGTGTTTTTCTTCCTTATATACCGTTATTAATTATTGCCTACAATGTAAATTGTGAAATTACTTTACTGTTGAAATGTAAAATTTACATTTCAACGAATGGACCTGTAAAACAAACTAAGGCCCTGGTTGTGGTACTTCTGGTTTACCGGAACGGGGTTCAACTCCCTGCTGTGCCCTACTCAATTTGTTGTATTTACATGGTTGATTTTTAATTTCTGCTCGTTGTGTTGCCTTTTCATAGATGATAACCCCCAGGTTCTTTACTGTGTTTGTACTCCCTACAGTTAGGTTACCAAGTCTATTAATTTATTCTTTCTGTTCACTAGAACCAATTGTGAGAACTTTTTGGTTTGTAGATCTTGTTGAGCTGGTCATTTTGAAAGTAGCTCTCAAGTCCAAAAAGTCTGGGCACCCTTGGACTATAGCCTTTCGATTTTCACCTTTTTTTCAAATCCTTCGATTAAAAAAAAAGGCGGAAATCACTCAGAGTGATTTTCGCAGTGATTTTCGTCTTTTTTTCAAATCCTCGTTTTTCATCATTTTGATGTGATAGACGTCTAAAACACGTCTATTTTTAGACGTTTTTTATCCCATTTTTAGACGCTCGTCTAATAGCCCATATCGTACGGCATACTGTAGCACGCCGTTTTTCATCATTTTTGAGGATTTGAAAAGAATGGGAAAAAAACGATGGGTTATAGCCCATCGTTTTTATTTATATATATTTTTTTTTAATCCTCCTTTTTTATTATTTTTGACCATCCCACTGAGCAATAGCCGGCTATTAGACGTGCGTCCAAAAATGGGATAAAAAACGTCAAAAAATAGACGTCTAAAAAACGTCTAAAAATAGACGCCTAAAAAAACGTCTATTTTTAGACGTGTTTTAGACGTCTATTTTTTGACTTTTTTATCCCATTTTTTGACGCTCGTCTAATAGCCCATATCGTACGGCATACTGTAGCACGCCGTTTTTCATCATTTTTGAGGATTAAAAAAGAAAAAAAAAAGATGGGTTATAGCCCATCGTTTTTTGAATTTTCGATTTTTTTTATCCTCGTTTTTCATCATTTTTGACCATGGGCTATAGCCCATACCGTACGGCATACTATAGCACGCCATTTTTCATCATTTTTGAGGATTTGAAAAAAAAAGAAAAAGAAAATAAAAACGATGGGTTATAGCCCATCGTTTTTTGATTTTTTTTTTTTTTTTTCAAATCCTCAAAAATGATGAAAAACGGCGTGCTATAGTATGCCGTACGGTATGGGCTATTGCCCATGGTCAAAAATGGGATAAAAAACGTCTAAAAATAGACGTCTAAAACACGTCTATTTTTAGACGTGTTTTAGACGACTATTTTTAGACGTTTTATCCCATTTTTAGACGCTCGTCTAATAGCCCATACTGTACGGCATACTATAGCACGCCGTTTTTCATCAATTTTGAGGATTTGAAAAAAATGAAGAAAAAAGAAAACGATGGGTTATAGCCCACCGTTTTTAGATTTTTTTCAAATCCTCAAAAATGATGAAAAACGGCGTGCTATAGTATGCCGTACGGTATGGGCTATTGCCCATGGTCAAAAATGGGATAAAAAACGTCTAAAAATAGACGTCTAAAACACGTCTATTTTTAGACGTGTTTTAGACGACTATTTTTAGACGTTTTATCCCATTTTTAGACGCTTTTTTCTTATTTTTGACCATCCCACTGAGCAATAGCCGGCTATTAGACGTGCGTCCAAAAATGGGATAAAAAACGTCAAAAAATAGACGTCTAAAAAACGTCTAAAAATAGACGCCTAAAAAAACGTCTATTTTTAGACGTGTTTTAGACGTCTATTTTTTGACTTTTTTATCCCATTTTTTGACGCTCGTCTAATAGCCCATATCGTACGGCATACTGTAGCACGCCGTTTTTCATCATTTTTGAGGATTAAAAAAGAAAAAAAAAAGATGGGTTATAGCCCATCGTTTTTTGAATTTTCGATTTTTTTTATCCTCGTTTTTCATCATTTTTGACCATGGGCTATAGCCCATACCGTACGGCATACTATAGCACGCCATTTTTCATCATTTTTGAGGATTTGAAAAAAAAAGAAAAAGAAAATAAAAACGATGGGTTATAGCCCATCGTTTTTTGATTTTTTTTTTTTTTTTTCAAATCCTCAAAAATGATGAAAAACGGCGTGCTATAGTATGCCGTACGGTATGGGCTATTGCCCATGGTCAAAAATGGGATAAAAAACGTCTAAAAATAGACGTCTAAAACACGTCTATTTTTAGACGTGTTTTAGACGACTATTTTTAGACGTTTTATCCCATTTTTAGACGCTCGTCTAATAGCCCATACTGTACGGCATACTATAGCACGCCGTTTTTCATCAATTTTGAGGATTTGAAAAAAATGAAGAAAAAAGAAAACGATGGGTTATAGCCCACCGTTTTTAGATTTTTTTCAAATCCTCAAAAATGATGAAAAACGGCGTGCTATAGTATGCCGTACGGTATGGGCTATTGCCCATGGTCAAAAATGGGATAAAAAACGTCTAAAAATAGACGTCTAAAACACGTCTATTTTTAGACGTGTTTTAGACGACTATTTTTAGACGTTTTATCCCATTTTTAGACGCTTTTTTCTTATTTTTGACCATCCCACTGAGCAATAGCCGGCTATTAGACGTGCGTCCAAAAATGGGATAAAAAACGTCAAAAAATAGACGTCTAAAAAACGTCTAAAAATAGACGCCTAAAAAAACGTCTATTTTTAGACGTGTTTTAGACGTCTATTTTTTGACTTTTTTATCCCATTTTTTGACGCTCGTCTAATAGCCCATATCGTACGGCATACTGTAGCACGCCGTTTTTCATCATTTTTGAGGATTAAAAAAGAAAAAAAAAAGATGGGTTATAGCCCATCGTTTTTTGAATTTTCGATTTTTTTTATCCTCGTTTTTCATCATTTTTGACCATGGGCTATAGCCCATACCGTACGGCATACTATAGCACGCCATTTTTCATCATTTTTGAGGATTTGAAAAAAAAGAAAATAAAAACGATGGGTTATAGCCCATCGTTTTTTGATTTTTTTTTTTTTTTTTCAAATCCTCAAAAATGATGAAAAACGGCGTGCTATAGTATGCCGTACGGTATGGGCTATTGCCCATGGTCAAAAATGGGATAAAAAACGTCTAAAAATAGACGTCTAAAACACGTCTATTTTTAGACGTGTTTTAGACGACTATTTTTAGACGTTTTATCCCATTTTTAGACGCTCGTCTAATAGCCCATACTGTACGGCATACTATAGCACGCCGTTTTTCATCAATTTTGAGGATTTGAAAAAAATGAAGAAAAAAGAAAACGATGGGTTATAGCCCACCGTTTTTAGATTTTTTTCAAATCCTCAAAAATGATGAAAAACGGCGTGCTATAGTATGCCGTACGGTATGGGCTATTGCCCATGGTCAAAAATGGGATAAAAAACGTCTAAAAATAGACGTCTAAAACACGTCTATTTTTAGACGTGTTTTAGACGACTATTTTTAGATGTTTTATCCCATTTTTAGACGCTTTTTTCTTATTTTTGACCATCCCACTGAGCAATAGCCGGCTATTAGACGTGCGTCCAAAAATGGGATAAAAAACGTCAAAAAATAGACGTCTAAAAAACGTCTAAAAATAGACACCTAAAAAAACGTCTATTTTTAGACGTGTTTTAGACGTCTATTTTTTTACTTTTTTATCCCATTTTTTGACGCTCGTCTAATAGCCCATATCGTACGGCATACTGTAGCACGCCGTTTTTCATCATTTTTGAGGATTAAAAAAGAAAAAAAAAAGATGGGTTATAGCCCATCGTTTTTTGAATTTTCGATTTTTTTTATCCTCGTTTTTCATCATTTTTGACCATGGGCTATAGCCCATACCGTACGGCATACTATAGCACGCCATTTTTCATCATTTTTGAGGATTTGAAAAAAAAAGAAAAAGAAAATAAAAACGATGGGTTATAGCCCATCGTTTTTTGATTTTTTTTTTTTTTTTTCAAATCCTCAAAAATGATGAAAAACGGCGTGCTATAGTATGCCGTACGGTATGGGCTATTGCCCATGGTCAAAAATGGGATAAAAAACGTCTAAAAATAGACGTCTAAAACACGTCTATTTTTAGACGTGTTTTAGACGACTATTTTTAGACGTTTTATCCCATTTTTAGACGCTCGTCTAATAGCCCATACTGTACGGCATACTATAGCACGCCGTTTTTCATCAATTTTGAGGATTTGAAAAAAATGAAGAAAAAATAAAACGATGGGTTATAGCCCACCGTTTTTAGATTTTTTTCAAATCCTCAAAAATGATGAAAAACGGCGTGCTATAGTATGCCGTACGGTATGGGCTATTGCCCATGGTCAAAAATGGGATAAAAAACGTCTAAAAATAGACGTCTAAAACACGTCTATTTTTAGACGTGTTTTAGACGACTATTTTTAGACGTTTTATCCCATTTTTAGACGCTCGTCTAATAGCCCATACTGTACGGCATACTATAGCACGCCGTTTTTCATCAATTTTGAGGATTTGAAAAAAATGAAGAAAAAAGAAAACGATGGGTTATAGCCCACCGTTTTTAGATTTTTTTCAAATCCTCAAAAATGATGAAAAACGGCTTGCTATAGTATGCCGTACAGTATGGGCTATAGCCCATGGTCAAAAATGGGATAAAAAACGTCTAAAAATAGACGTCTAAAACACGTCTATTTTTAGACGTGTTTTAGACGACTATTTTTAGACGTTTTATCCCATTTTTAGACGCTCGTCTAATAGCCCATACTGTACGGCATACTATAGCACGCCGTTTTTCATCAATTTTGAGGATTTGAAAAAAATGAAGAAAAAAGAAAACGATGGGTTATAGCCCACCGTTTTTAGATTTTTTTCAAATCCTCAAAAATGATGAAAAACGGCTTGCTATAGTATGCCGTACAGTATGGGCTATAGCCCATGGTCAAAAATGGGATAAAAAACGTCTAAAAATAGACGTCTAAAACACGTCTATTTTTAGACGTGTTTTAGACGACTATTGTTAGACGTTTTATCCCATTTTTAGACGCTCGTCTAATAGCCCATACTGTTCGGGATACTATAGCACGCCGTTTTTCATCAATTTTGAGGATTTGAAAAAAAAGAAAAAGAAAGAAAACGATGGGTTATAGCCCACCGTTTTTTGATTTTTTTCAAATCCTCAAAAATGATGAAAAACGGCTTGCTATAGTATGCCGTACAGGATGGGCTATAGCCCATGGTCAAAAATGGGATAAAAAACGTCTAAAAATAGACGTCTAAAACACGTCTATTTTTAGACGTGTTTTAGACGTCTATTTTTAGACATTTTATCCCATTTTTAGACGCTCGTCTAATAGCCCATACTGTACGGCATACTATAGCACGCCGTTTTTCATCATTTTTGAGGATTTGAAAAAAAAAAAAAAAAAAAAAAAAAACGATGGGTTATAGCCCACCGTTTTTTGATTTTTTTCAAATCCTCAAAAATGATGAAAAACGGCTTGCTATAGTATGCCGTACAGTATGGGCTATAGCCCATGGTCAAAAATGGGATAAAAAACGTCTAAAAATAGACGTCTAAAACACGTCTATTTTTAGACGTGTTTTAGACGTCTATTTTTAGACGTTTTATCCCATTTTTAGACGCTCGTCTAATAGCCCATACTGTACGGCATACTATAGCACGCCGTTTTTCATCATTTTTGAGGATTTGAAAAAAAAAAAAAAGAAAAAAAAAAACGATGGGTTATAGCCCATCGTTTTTTGAATTTTTGATTTTTTTTCAAATGGGATGAAAAACGTCAAAAAATAGACGTCTAAAACACGTCTATTTTTAGACTTGTTTTAGACGACTATTGTTAGACGTTTTATCCCATTTTTTGACGCTCGTCTAATAGCCCATACTGTTCGGCATACTATAGCACGCCGTTTTTCATCAATTTTGAGGATTTGAAAAAAATGAAGAAAAAAAAAAACGATGGGTTATAGCCCACCGTTTTTTGATTTTTTTCAAATCCTCAAAAATGATGAAAAGCGGCTTGCTATAGTATGCCGTACAGTATGGGCTATAGCCCATGGTCAAAAATGGGATAAAAAACGTCTAAAAATAGACGTCTAAAACACGTCTATTTTTAGACGTGTTTTAGACGACTATTTTTAGACGTTTTATCCCATTTTTAGACGCTCGTCTAATATCCCATACTGTTCGGCATACTATAGCACGCCGTTTTTCATAATTTTTGAGGATTTGAAAAAAAATAAAAAATAAAAAACGATGGGTTATAGCCCATCTTTTTTTGAATTTTTGATTTTTTTTCAAATCCTCAAAAATGATGAAAAACGGCGTGCTATAGTATGCCGTACGGTATGGGCTATTGCCCATGGTCAGAAATGGGATAAAAAACGTCAAAAAATAGACGTCTAAAACACGTCTATTTTTAGACGTGTTTTAGACGACTATTGTTAGACGTTTTATCCCATTTTTAGACGCTCGTCTAATAGCCCATACTGTTCGGCATACTATAGCACGCCGTTTTTCATCATTTTTGAGGATTTGAAAAAAATGAAAAAAAAAAAACGATGGGTTATAGCCCATCGTTTTTTGATTTTTTTCAAATCCTCAAAAATGATGAAAAACGGCTTGCTATAGTATGCCGTACAGTATGGGCTATAGCCCATGGTCAAAAATGGGATAAAAAACGTCTAAAAATAGACGTCTAAAACACGTCTATTTTTAGACGTGTTTTAGACGACTATTTTTAGACGTTTTATCCCATTTTTAGACGGTCGTCTAATATCCTATACTGTTCGGCATACTATAGCACGCCGTTTTTCATCAATTTTGAGGATTTGAAAAAAATGAAGAAAAAAAAAACGATGGGTTATAGCCCACCGTTTTTTTTATTTTTTTCAAATCCTGAATGATGAAAAACGGCTTGCTATAGTATGCCGTACAGTATGGGCTATAGCCCATGGTCAAAAATGGGATAAAAAACGTCTAAAAATAGACGTCTAAAACACGTCTATTTTTAGACGTGTTTTAGACGACTATTTTTAGACGTTTTATCCCATTTTTAGACGGTCGTCTAATATCCTATACTGTTCGGCATACTATAGCACGCCGTTTTTCATCAATTTTGAGGATTTGAAAAAAATGAAGAAAAAAAAAACCGATGGGTTATAGCCCACCGTTTTTTAATTTTTTTCAAATCCTGAATGATGAAAAACGGCTTGCTATAGTATGCCGTACAGTATGGGCTATAGCCCATGGTCAAAAATGGGATAAAAAACGTCTAAAAATAGACGTCTAAAACACGTCTATTTTTAGACGTGTTTTAGACGACTATTGTTAGACCTTTTTTTCCCCATTTTTAGACGCTCGTCTAATAGCCCATACTGTACGGGATACTATAGCACGCCGTTTTTCATAATTTTTGAGGATTTGAAAAAAAAAAAAAAAAAACGATGGGTTATAGCCCATCTTTTTTTGAATTTTTGATTTTTTTTCAAATCCTCAAAAATGATGAAAAACGGCGTGCTATAGTATGCCGTACGGTATGGGCTATTGCCCATGGTCAAAAATGGGATAAAAAACGTCAAAAAATAGACGTCTAAAACACGTCTATTTTTAGACGTGTTTTAGACGACTATTGTTAGACGTTATATCCCATTTTTAGACGCTCGTCTAATAGCCCATACTGTTCGGCATACTATAGCACGCCGTTTTTCATCAATTTTGAGGATTTGAAAAAAATGAAGAAAAAAAGAAACGATGGGTTATAGCCCACCGTTTTTTGATTTTTTTCAAATCCTCAAAAATGATGAAAAACGGCTTGCTATAGTATGCCGTACAGTATGGGCTATAGCCCATGGTCAAAAATGGGATAAAAAACGTCTAAAAATAGACGTCTAAAACACGTCTATTTTTAGACGTGTTTTAGACGACTATTTTTAGACGTTTTATCCCATTTTTAGACAGTCGTCTAATATCCTATACTGTTCGGCATACTATAGCACGCCGTTTTTCATCAATTTTGAGGATTTGAAAAAAATGAAGAAAAAAAAAACGATGGGTTATAGCCCACCGTTTTTTTTATTTTTTTCAAATCCTGAATGATGAAAAACGGCTTGCTATAGTATGCCGTACAGTATGGGCTATAGCCCATGGTCAAAAATGGGATAAAAAACGTCTAAAAATAGACGTCTAAAACACGTCTATTTTTAGACGTGTTTTAGACGACTATTTTTAGACGTTTTATCCCATTTTTAGACGGTCGTCTAATATCCTATACTGTTCGGCATACTATAGCACGCCGTTTTTCATCAATTTTGAGGATTTGAAAAAAATGAAGAAAAAAAAAACGATGGGTTATAGCCCACCGTTTTTTTTATTTTTTTCAAATCCTGAATGATGAAAAACGGCTTGCTATAGTATGCCGTACAGTATGGGCTATAGCCCATGGTCAAAAATGGGATAAAAAACGTCTAAAAATAGACGTCTAAAACACGTCTATTTTTAGACGTGTTTTAGACGACTATTGTTAGACGTTTTATCCCATTTTTAGACGCTCGTCTAATAGCCCATACTGTTCGGCATACTATAGCACGCCGTTTTTCATCAATTTTGAGGATTTGAAAAAAATGAAGAAAAAAGAAAACGATGTGTTATAGCCCACCGTTTTTTGATTTTTTTCAAATCCTCAAAAATGATGAAAAACGGCTTGCTATAGTATGCCGTACAGTATGGGCTATAGCCCATGGTCAAAAATGGGATAAAAAACGTCAAAAAATAGACGTCTAAAACACGTCTATTTTTAGACGTGTTTTAGACGACTATTGTTAGACCTTTTTTTTCCCATTTTTAGACGCTCGTCTAATAGCCCATACTGTACGGGATACTATAGCACGCCGTTTTTCATAATTTTTGAGGATTTGAAAAAAAAAAAAAAAAACGATGGGTTATAGCCCATCTTTTTTTGAATTTTTGATTTTTTTTCAAATCCTCAAAAATGATGAAAAACGGCGTGCTATAGTATGCCGTACGGTATGGGCTATTGCCCATGGTCAAAAATGGGATAAAAACCGTCAAAAAATAGACGTCTAAAACACGTCTATTTTTAGACGTGTTTTAGACGACTATTGTTAGACCTTTTTTTCCCCATTTTTAGACGCTCGTCTAATAGCCCATACTGTACGGGATACTATAGCACGCCCTTTTTCATAATGTTTGAGGATTTGAAAAAAAAAAAAAAAAAAAAACATGGGTTATAGCCCATCTTTTTTTGAATTTTAGATTTTTTTTCAAATCCTCAAAAATGATGAAAAACGGCGTGCTATAGTATGCCGTACGGTATGGGCTATTGCCCATGGTCAAAAATGGGATAAAAAACGTCAAAAAATAGACGTCTAAAACACGTCTATTTTTAGACGTGTTTTAGACGACTATTGTTAGACGTTTTATCCCATTTTTAGACGGTCGTCTAATATCCTATACTGTTCGGCATACTATAGCACGCCGTTTTTCATCAATTTTGAGGATTTGAAAAAAATGAAGAAAAAAAAAACCGATGGGTTATAGCCCACCGTTTTTTTTATTTTTTTCAAATCCTGAATGATGAAAAACGGCTTGCTATAGTATGCCGTACAGTATTGGCTATAGCCCATGGTCAAAAATGGGATAAAAAACGTCTAAAAATAGACGTCTAAAACACGTCTATTTTTAGACGTGTTTTAGACGACTATTGTTAGACCTTTTTTTTCCCATTTTTAGACGCTCGTCTAATAGCCCATACTGTACGGGATACTATAGCACGCCGTTTTTCATAATTTTTGAGGATTTGAAAAAAAAAAAAAAAAAACGATGGGTTATAGCCCATCTTTTTTTGAATTTTTGATTTTTTTTCAAATCCTCAAAAATGATGAAAAACGGCGTGCTATAGTATGCCGTACGGTATGGGCTATTGCCCATGGTCAAAAATGGGATAAAAAACGTCAAAAAATAGACGTCTAAAACACGTCTATTTTTAGACGTGTTTTAGACGACTATTGTTAGACGTTATATCCCATTTTTAGACGCTCGTCTAATAGCCCATACTGTTCGGCATACTATAGCACGCCGTTTTTCATCAATTTTGAGGATTTGAAAAAAATGAAGAAAAAAAGAAACGATGGGTTATAGCCCACCGTTTTTTGATTTTTTTCAAATCCTCAAAAATGATGAAAAACGGCTTGCTATAGTATGCCGTACAGTATGGGCTATAGCCCATGGTCAAAAATGGGATAAAAAACGTCTAAAAATAGACGTCTAAAACACGTCTATTTTTAGACGTGTTTTAGACGACTATTTTTAGACGTTTTATCCCATTTTTAGACAGTCGTCTAATATCCTATACTGTTCGGCATACTATAGCACGCCGTTTTTCATCAATTTTGAGGATTTGAAAAAAATGAAGAAAAAAAAAACGATGGGTTATAGCCCACCGTTTTTTTATTTTTTTCAAATCCTGAATGATGAAAAACGGCTTGCTATAGTATGCCGTACAGTATGGGCTATAGCCCATGGTCAAAAATGGGATAAAAAACGTCTAAAAATAGACGTCTAAAACACGTCTATTTTTAGACGTGTTTTAGACGACTATTTTTAGACGTTTTATCCCATTTTTAGACGGTCGTCTAATATCCTATACTGTTCGGCATACTATAGCACGCCGTTTTTCATCAATTTTGAGGATTTGAAAAAAATGAAGAAAAAAAAAACGATGGGTTATAGCCCACCGTTTTTTTTATTTTTTTCAAATCCTGAATGATGAAAAACGGCTTGCTATAGTATGCCGTACAGTATGGGCTATAGCCCATGGTCAAAAATGGGATAAAAAACGTCTAAAAATAGACGTCTAAAACACGTCTATTTTTAGACGTGTTTTAGACGACTATTGTTAGACGTTTTATCCCATTTTTAGACGCTCGTCTAATAGCCCATACTGTTCGGCATACTATAGCACGCCGTTTTTCATCAATTTTGAGGATTTGAAAAAAATGAAGAAAAAAGAAAACGATGTGTTATAGCCCACCGTTTTTTGATTTTTTTCAAATCCTCAAAAATGATGAAAAACGGCTTGCTATAGTATGCCGTACAGTATGGGCTATAGCCCATGGTCAAAAATGGGATAAAAAACGTCAAAAAATAGACGTCTAAAACACGTCTATTTTTAGACGTGTTTTAGACGACTATTGTTAGACCTTTTTTTTCCCATTTTTAGACGCTCGTCTAATAGCCCATACTGTACGGGATACTATAGCACGCCGTTTTTCATAATTTTTGAGGATTTGAAAAAAAAAAAAAAAAACGATGGGTTATAGCCCATCTTTTTTTGAATTTTTGATTTTTTTTCAAATCCTCAAAAATGATGAAAAACGGCGTGCTATAGTATGCCGTACGGTATGGGCTATTGCCCATGGTCAAAAATGGGATAAAAACCGTCAAAAAATAGACGTCTAAAACACGTCTATTTTTAGACGTGTTTTAGACGACTATTGTTAGACCTTTTTTTCCCCATTTTTAGACGCTCGTCTAATAGCCCATACTGTACGGGATACTATAGCACGCCCTTTTTCATAATGTTTGAGGATTTGAAAAAAAAAAAAAAAAAAAAACATGGGTTATAGCCCATCTTTTTTTGAATTTTAGATTTTTTTTCAAATCCTCAAAAATGATGAAAAACGGCGTGCTATAGTATGCCGTACGGTATGGGCTATTGCCCATGGTCAAAAATGGGATAAAAAACGTCAAAAAATAGACGTCTAAAACACGTCTATTTTTAGACGTGTTTTAGACGACTATTGTTAGACGTTTTATCCCATTTTTAGACGGTCGTCTAATATCCTATACTGTTCGGCATACTATAGCACGCCGTTTTTCATCAATTTTGAGGATTTGAAAAAAATGAAGAAAAAAAAAACCGATGGGTTATAGCCCACCGTTTTTTTTATTTTTTTCAAATCCTGAATGATGAAAAACGGCTTGCTATAGTATGCCGTACAGTATTGGCTATAGCCCATGGTCAAAAATGGGATAAAAAACGTCTAAAAATAGACGTCTAAAACACGTCTATTTTTAGACGTGTTTTAGACGACTATTGTTAGACCTTTTTTTTCCCATTTTTAGACGCTCGTCTAATAGCCCATACTGTACGGGATACTATAGCACGCCGTTTTTCATAATTTTTGAGGATTTGAAAAAAAAAAAAAAAAAACGATGGGTTATAGCCCATCTTTTTTTGAATTTTTGATTTTTTTTCAAATCCTCAAAAATGATGAAAAACGGCGTGCTATAGTATGCCGTACGGTATGGGCTATTGCCCATGGTCAAAAATGGGATAAAAAACGTCAAAAAATAGACGTCTAAAACACGTCTATTTTTAGACGTGTTTTAGACGACTATTGTTAGACGTTAAATCCCATTTTTAGACGCTCGTCTAATAGCCCATACTGTTCGGCATACTATAGCACGCCGTTTTTCATCAATTTTGAGGATTTGAAAAAAATGAAGAAAAAAAGAAACGATGGGTTATAGCCCACCGTTTTTTGATTTTTTTCAAATCCTCAAAAATGATGAAAAACGGCTTGCTATAGTATGCCGTACAGTATGGGCTATAGCCCATGGTCAAAAATGGGATAAAAAACGTCTAAAAATAGACGTCTAAAACACGTCTATTTTTAGACGTGTTTTAGACGACTATTTTTAGACGTTTTATCCCATTTTTAGACAGTCGTCTAATATCCTATACTGTTCGGCATACTATAGCACGCCGTTTTTCATCAATTTTGAGGATTTGAAAAAAATGAAGAAAAAAAAAACGATGGGTTATAGCCCACCGTTTTTTTTATTTTTTTCAAATCCTGAATGATGAAAAACGGCTTGCTATAGTATGCCGTACAGTATGGGCTATAGCCCATGGTCAAAAATGGGATAAAAAACGTCTAAAAATAGACGTCTAAAACACGTCTATTTTAGACGTGTTTTAGACGACTATTTTTAGACGTTTTATCCCATTTTTAGACGGTCGTCTAATATCCTATACTGTTCGGCATACTATAGCACGCCGTTTTTCATCAATTTTGAGGATTTGAAAAAAATGAAGAAAAAAAAAAACGATGGGTTATAGCCCACCGTTTTTTTTATTTTTTTCAAATCCTGAATGATGAAAAACGGCTTGCTATAGTATGCCGTACAGTATGGGCTATAGCCCATGGTCAAAAATGGGATAAAAAACGTCTAAAAATAGACGTCTAAAACACGTCTATTTTTAGACGTGTTTTAGACGACTATTGTTAGACGTTTTATCCCATTTTTAGACGCTCGTCTAATAGCCCATACTGTTCGGCATACTATAGCACGCCGTTTTTCATCAATTTTGAGGATTTGAAAAAAATGAAGAAAAAAGAAAACGATGTGTTATAGCCCACCGTTTTTTGATTTTTTTCAAATCCTCAAAAATGATGAAAAACGGCTTGCTATAGTATGCCGTACAGTATGGGCTATAGCCCATGGTCAAAAATGGGATAAAAAACGTCTAAAAATAGACGTCTAAAACACGTCTATTTTTAGACGTGTTTTAGACGACTATTGTTAGACCTTTTTTTTCCCATTTTTAGACGCTCGTCTAATAGCCCATACTGTACGGGATACTATAGCACGCCGTTTTTCATAATTTTTGAGGATTTGAAAAAAAAAAAAAAAAACGATGGGTTATAGCCCATCTTTTTTTGAATTTTTGATTTTTTTTCAAATCCTCAAAAATGATGAAAAACGGCGTGCTATAGTATGCCGTACGGTATGGGCTATTGCCCATGGTCAAAAATGGGATAAAAACCGTCAAAAAATAGACGTCTAAAACACGTCTATTTTTAGACGTGTTTTAGACGACTATTGTTAGACCTTTTTTTCCCCATTTTTAGACGCTCGTCTAATAGCCCATACTGTACGGGATACTATAGCACGCCCTTTTTCATAATGTTTGAGGATTTGAAAAAAAAAAAAAAAAAAAAAAAACATGGGTTATAGCCCATCTTTTTTTGAATTTTAGATTTTTTTTCAAATCCTCAAAAATGATGAAAAACGGCGTGCTATAGTATGCCGTACGGTATGGGCTATTGCCCATGGTCAAAAATGGGATAAAAAACGTCAAAAAATAGACGTCTAAAACACGTCTATTTTTAGACGTGTTTTAGACGACTATTGTTAGACGTTTTATCCCATTTTTAGACGGTCGTCTAATATCCTATACTGTTCGGCATACTATAGCACGCCGTTTTTCATCAATTTTGAGGATTTGAAAAAAATGAAGAAAAAAAAAAACGATGGGTTATAGCCCACCGTTTTTTTTATTTTTTTCAAATCCTGAATGATGAAAAACGGCTTGCTATAGTATGCCGTACAGTATGGGCTATAGCCCATGGTCAAAAATGGGATAAAAAACGTCTAAAAATAGACGTCTAAAACACGTCTATTTTTAGACGTGTTTTAGACGACTATTGTTAGACGTTTTATCCCATTTTTAGACGCTCGTCTAATAGCTTATACTGTTCGGCATACTATAGCACGCCGTTTTTCATCAATTTTGAGGATTTGAAAAAAATGAAGAAAAAAGAAAACGATGTGTTATAGCCCACCGTTTTTTTATTTTTTTCAAATCCTCAAAAATGATGAAAAACGGCTTGCTATAGTATGCCGTACAGTATGGGCTATAGCCCATGGTCAAAAATGGGATAAAAAACGTCTAAAAATAGACGTCTAAAACACGTCTATTTTTAGACGTGTTTTAGACGACTATTGTTAGACCTTTTTTTTCCCATTTTTAGACGCTCGTCTAATAGCCCATACTGTACGGGATACTATAGCACGCCGTTTTTCATAATTTTTGAGGATTTGGAAAAAAAAAAAAAAAACGATGGGTTATAGCCCATCTTTTTTTGAATTTTTGATTTTTTTTCAAATCCTCAAAAATGATGAAAAACGGCGTGCTATAGTATGCCGTACGGTATGGGCTATTGCCCATGGTCAAAAATGGGATAAAAAACGTCAAAAAATAGACGTCTAAAACACGTCTATTTTTAGACGTGTTTTAGACGACTATTGTTAGACCTTTTTTTCCCATTTTTAGACGCTCGTCTAATAGCCCATACTGTACGGGATACTATAGCACGCCCTTTTTCATAATGTTTGAGGATTTGAAAAAAAAAAAAAAAAAAAAAAAAACATGGGTTATAGCCCATCTTTTTTTGAATTTTAGATTTTTTTTCAAATCCTCAAAAATGATGAAAAACGGCGTGCTATAGTATGCCGTACGGTATGGGCTATTGCCCATGGTCAAAAATGGGATAAAAAACGTCAAAAAATAGACGTCTAAAACACGTCTATTTTTAGACGTGTTTTAGACGACTATTGTTAGACGTTTTATCCCATTTTTAGACGGTCGTCTAATATCCTATACTGTTCGGCATACTATAGCACGCCGTTTTTCATCAATTTTGAGGATTTGAAAAAAATGAAGAAAAAAAAAAACGATGGGTTATAGCCCACCGTTTTTTTTATTTTTTTCAAATCCTGAATGATGAAAAACGGCTTGCTATAGTATGCCGTACAGTATGGGCTATAGCCCATGGTCAAAAATGGGATAAAAAACGTCTAAAAATAGACGTCTAAAACACGTCTATTTTTAGACGTGTTTTAGACGACTATTGTTAGACGTTTTATCCCATTTTTAGACGCTCGTCTAATAGCTTATACTGTTCGGCATACTATAGCACGCCGTTTTTCATCAATTTTGAGGATTTGAAAAAAATGAAGAAAAAAGAAAACGATGTGTTATAGCCCACCGTTTTTTTATTTTTTTCAAATCCTCAAAAATGATGAAAAACGGCTTGCTATAGTATGCCGTACAGTATGGGCTATAGCCCATGGTCAAAAATGGGATAAAAAACGTCTAAAAATAGACGTCTAAAACACGTCTATTTTTAGACGTGTTTTAGACGACTATTGTTAGACCTTTTTTTTCCCATTTTTAGACGCTCGTCTAATAGCCCATACTGTACGGGATACTATAGCACGCCGTTTTTCATAATTTTTGAGGATTTGGAAAAAAAAAAAAAAAACGATGGGTTATAGCCCATCTTTTTTTGAATTTTTGATTTTTTTTCAAATCCTCAAAAATGATGAAAAACGGCGTGCTATAGTATGCCGTACGGTATGGGCTATTGCCCATGGTCAAAAATGGGATAAAAAACGTCAAAAAATAGACGTCTAAAACACGTCTATTTTTAGACGTGTTTTAGACGACTATTGTTAGACCTTTTTTTTCCCATTTTTAGACGCTCGTCTAATAGCCCATACTGTACGGCAAGGTACCCCAATAGGCGGCCCGCGGGCCATTTGCGGCCCACAGAGCGCCCCCTTGTGGCCCATGAAAGAATTTCAAAAAAAAAAAAAAAAAAAAAGGTTTTTTTTTTTTTTTTTTTTTAAGGGTCCCAGATATAAATGGCATTAAATGGGGGTCAGTAGCCTATGCATGTCAAACTGGGCATCCTTTTCAAATGGGGTCTTGCCCTGAAAATGAATTTTCAGGGCAAGACCTCGACCTCGCGCGTGCAGACTCGGCCCCCAGCCTGGTACGCTAGTCAAAATATGGCCCTTGAGGAAAATTAATTGGGGAACCCTGCTGTACGGGATACTATAGCACGCCCTTTTTCATAATGTTTGAGGATTTGAAAAAAAAAAAAAAAAAAAAACCATGGGTTATAGCCCATCTTTTTTTGAATTTTAGATTTTTTTTCAAATCCTCAAAAATGATGAAAAACGGCGTGCTATAGTATGCCGTACGGTATGGGCTATTGCCCATGGTCAAAAATGGGATAAAAAACGTCAAAAAATAGACGTCTAAAACACGTCTATTTTTAGACGTGTTTTAGACGACTATTGTTAGACGTTTTATCCCATTTTTAGACGCTCGTCTAATAGCCCATACTGTTCGGCATACTATAGCACGCCGTTTTTCATCATTTTTGAGGATTTGAAAAAAATGAAAAAAAAAACCGATGGGTTATAGCCCATCGTTTTTTGAATTTTTGGTTTTTTTCAAATCCTCAAAAATGATGAAAAACGGCGTGCTATAGTATGCCGTACGGTATGGGCTATAGCCCATGGTCAAAAATGGGATAAAAAACGTCAAAAAATAGACGTCTAAAACACGTCTATTTTTAGACGTGTTTTAGACGTGTATTTTTGACGTTTTTATCCCATTTTTAGACGCTCGTCTAATAGCCCATACTGTTCGGCATACTATAGCACGCCGTTTTTCATCAATTTTGAGGATTTGAAAAAAATTAAGAAAAAAGAAAACGATGTGTTATAGCCCACCGTTTTTTTATTTTTTTCAAATCCTCAAAAATGATGAAAAACGGCTTGCTATAGTATGCCGTACAGTATGGGCTATAGCCCATGGTCAAAAATGGGATAAAAAACGTCTAAAAATAGACGTCTAAAACACGTCTATTTTTAGACGTGTTTTAGACGACTATTGTTAGACCTTTTTTTTCCCATTTTTAGACGCTCGTCTAATAGCCCATACTGTACGGGATACTATAGCACGCCGTTTTTCATAATTTTTGAGGATTTGGAAAAAAAAAAAAAAAAACGATGGGTTATAGCCCATCTTTTTTTGAATTTTTGATTTTTTTTCAAATCCTCAAAAATGATGAAAAACGGCGTGCTATAGTATGCCGTACGTTATGGGCTATTGCCCATGGTCAAAAATGGGATAAAAAACGTCAAAAAATAGACGTCTAAAACACGTCTATTTTTAGACGTGTTTTAGACGACTATTGTTAGACCTTTTTTTTCCCATTTTTAGACGCTCGTCTAATAGCCCATACTGTACGGGATACTATAGCACGCCCTTTTTCATAATGTTTGAGGATTTGAAAAAAAAAAAAAAAAAAAAAAAACCATGGGTTATAGCCCATCTTTTTTTGAATTTTAGATTTTTTTTCAAATCCTCAAAAATGATGAAAAACGGCGTGCTATAGTATGCCGTACGGTATGGGCTATTGCCCATGGTCAAAAATGGGATAAAAAACGTCAAAAAATAGACGTCTAAAACACGTCTATTTTTAGACGTGTTTTAGACGACTATTGTTAGACGTTTTATCCCATTTTTAGACGCTCGTCTAATAGCCCATACTGTTCGGCATACTATAGCACGCCGTTTTTCATCAATTTTGAGGATTTGAAAAAAATTAAGAAAAAAAAAAACGATGGGTTATAGCCCACCGTTTTTTGATTTTTTTCAAATCCTCAAAAATGATGAAAAACGGCTTGCTATAGTATGCCGTACAGTATGGGCTATAGCCCATGGTCAAAAATGGGATAAAAAACGTCTAAAAATAGACGTCTAAAACACGTCTATTTTTAGACGTGTTTTAGACGACTATTGTTAGACCTTTTTTCCCATTTTTAGACGCTCGTCTAATAGCCCATACTATACGGGATACTATAGCACGCCCTTTTTCATAATGTTTGAGGATTTGAAAAAAAAAAAAAAAAAAAAAAAACCATGGGTTATAGCCCATCTTTTTTTGAATTTTAGATTTTTTTTCAAATCCTCAAAAATGATGAAAAACGGCGTGCTATAGTATGCCGTACGGTATGGGCTATTGCCCATGGTCAAAAATGGGATAAAAAACGTCAAAAAATAGACGTCTAAAACACGTCTATTTTTAGACGTGTTTTAGACGACTATTGTTAGACGTTTTATCCCATTTTTAGACGCTCGTCTAATAGCCCATACTGTTCGGCATACTATAGCACGCCGTTTTTCATCAATTTTGAGGATTTGAAAAAAATTAAGAAAAAGAAAAACGATAGGTTATAGCCCACCGTTTTTTGATTTTTTTCAAATCCTCAAAAATGATGAAAAACGGCGTGCTATAGTATGCCGTACGGTATGGGCTATTGCCCATGGTCAAAAATGGGATAAAAAACGTCAAAAAATAGACGTCTAAAACACGTCTATTTTTAGACGTGTTTTAGACGACTATTGTTAGACGTTTTATCCCATTTTTAGACGCTCGTCTAATAGCCCATACTGTTCGGCATACTATAGCACGCCGTTTTTCATCATTTTTGAGGATTTGAAAAAAATGAAAAAAAAAACCGATGGGTTATAGCCCATCGTTTTTTGAATTTTTGGTTTTTTTCAAATCCTCAAAAATGATGAAAAACGGCGTGCTATAGTATGCCGTACGGTATGGGCTATAGCCCATGGTCAAAAATGGGATAAAAAACGTCAAAAAATAGACGTCTAAAACACGTCTATTTTTAGACGTGTTTTAGACGTGTATTTTTGACGTTTTTATCCCATTTTTAGACGCTCGTCTAATAGCCCATACTGTTCGGCATACTATAGCACGCCGTTTTTCATCAATTTTGAGGATTTGAAAAAAATTAAGAAAAAAAAAAACGATGGGTTATAGCCCACCGTTTTTTGATTTTTTTCAAATCCTCAAAAATGATGAAAAACGGCTTGCTATAGTATGCCGTACAGTATGGGCTATAGCCCATGGTCAAAAATGGGATAAAAAACGTCTAAAAATAGACGTCTAAAACACGTCTATTTTTAGACGTGTTTTAGACGACTATTTTTAGACGTTTTATCCCATTTTTAGACGGTCATCTAATATCCTATACTGTTCGGCATACTATAGCACGCCGTTTTTCATCAATTTTGAGGATTTGAAAAAAATGAAGAAAAAAAAAACGATGGGTTATAGCCCACCGTTTTTTTTATTTTTTTCAAATCCTGAATGATGAAAAACGGCTTGCTATAGTATGCCGTACAGTATGGGCTATAGCCCATGGTCAAAAATGGGATAAAAAACGTCTAAAAATAGACGTCTAAAACACGTCTATTTTTAGACGTGTTTTAGACGACTATTTTTAGACGTTTTATCCCATTTTTAGACGGTCGTCTAATATCCTATACTGTTCGGCATACTATAGCACGCCGTTTTTCATCAATTTTGAGGATTTGAAAAAAATGAAGAAAAAAAAAACGATGGGTTATAGCCCACCGTTTTTTTTATTTTTTTCAAATCCTGAATGATGAAAAACGGCTTGCTATAGTATGCCGTACAGTATGGGCTATAGCCCATGGTCAAAAATGGGATAAAAAACGTCTAAAAATAGACGTCTAAAACACGTCTATTTTTAGACGTGTTTTAGACGACAATTTTTAGACGTTTTATCCCATTTTTAGACGGTCGTCTAATATCCTATACTGTTCGGCATACTATAGCACGCCGTTTTTCATCAATTTTGAGGATTTGAAAAAAATGAAGAAAAAAAAAACGATGGGTTATAGCCCACCGTTTTTTTAATTTTTTTCAAATCCTGAATGATGAAAAACGGCTTGCTATAGTATGCCGTACAATATGGGCTATAGCCCATGGTCAAAAATGGGATAAAAAACGTCTAAAAATAGACGTCTAAAACACGTCTATTTTTAGACGTGTTTTAGACGACTATTGTTAGACCTTTTTTTTCCCATTTTTAGACGCTCGTCTAATAGCCCATACTGTACGGGATACTATAGCACGCCGTTTTTCATAATTTTTGAGGATTTGAAAAAAAAAAAAAAAAAACGATGGGTTATAGCCCATCTTTTTTTGAATTTTTGATTTTTTTTCAAATCCTCAAAAATGATGAAAAACGGCGTGCTATAGTATGCCGTACGGTATGGGCTATTGCCCATGGTCAAAAATGGGATAAAAAACGTCAAAAAATAGACGTCTAAAACACGTCTATTTTTAGACGTGTTTTAGACGACTATTGTTAGACCTTTTTTCCCATTTTTAGACGCTCGTCTAATAGCCCATACTGTACGGGATACTATAGCACGCCGTTTTTCATAATGTTTGAGGATTTGAAAAAAAAAAAAAAAGAAAAGAAAACGATGGGTTATAGCCCATCTTTTTTTGAATTTTAGATTTTTTTTCAAATCCTCAAAAATGATGAAAAACGGCGTGCTATAGTATGCCGTACGGTATGGGCTATTGCCCATGGTCAAAAATGGGATAAAAAACGTCAAAAAATAGACGTCTAAAACACGTCTATTTTTAGACGTGTTTTAGACGACTATTGTTAGACGTTTTATCCCATTTTTAGACGCTCGTCTAATAGCCCATACTGTTCGGCATACTATAGCATGCCGTTTTTCATCAATTTTGAGGATTTGAAAAAAATGAAGAAAAAGAAAAACGATAGGTTATAGCCCACCGTTTTTTGATTTTTTTCAAATCCTCAAAAATGATGAAAAACGGCGTGCTATAGTATGCCGTACGGTATGGGCTATTGCCCATGGTCAAAAATGGGATAAAAAACGTCTAAAAATAGACGTCTAAAACACGTCTATTTTTAGACGTGTTTTAGACGACTATTTTTAGACGTTTTATCCCATTTTTAGACGCTCGTCTAATAGCCCATACTGTTCGGCATACTATAGCACGCCGTTTTTCATCAATTTTGAGGATTTGAAAAAAAAGAAAAAGAAAAAAAAAAACGATGGGTTATAGCCCATCGTTTTTTGAATTTTTGATTTTTTTTCAAATCCTCAAAAATGATGAAAAACGGCGTGCTATAGTATGCCGTACGGTATGGGCTATTGCCCATGGTCAAAAATGGGATAAAAAACGTCTAAAAATAGACGTCTAAAACACGTCTATCTTTAGACGTGTTTTAGACGACTATTTTTAGACGTTTTATCCCATTTTTAGACGGTCGTCTAATATCCTATACTGTTCGGCATACTATAGCACGCCGTTTTTCATCAATTTTGAGGATTTGAAAAAAATGAAGAAAAAAAAAACGATGGGTTATAGCCCACCGTTTTTTTTTATTTTTTCAAATCCTGAATGATGAAAAACGGCTTGCTATAGTATGCCGTACAGTATGGGCTATAGCCCATGGTCAAAATGGGATAAAAAACTTCTAAAAATAGACGTCTAAAACACGTCTATTTTTAGACGTGTTTTAGACGTCTATTTTTAGACGTTTTATCCCATTTTTAGACGCTCGTCTAATAGCCCATACTGTACGGCATACTATAGCACGCCGTTTTTCATCATTTTTGAGGATTTGAAAAAAATTAAAAAAAAAAACGATGGGTTATAGCCCATCGTTTTTTGAATTTTAGATTTTTTTCAAATCCTCAAAAATGATGAAAAACGGCGTGCTATAGTATGCCGTAAGGTATGGGCTATAGCCCATGGTCAAAAATGGGATAAAAAACGTCTAAAAATAGACGTCTTAAACACGTCTATTTTTAGACGTGTTTTAGACGACTATTGTTAGACGTTTTATCCCATTTTTAGACGCTCGTCTAATAGCCCATACTGTTCGGCATACTATAGCACGCCGTTTTTCATAAATTTTGAGGATTTGAAAAAAATGAAGAAAAAAGAAAACAATGGGTTATAGCCCACCGTTTTTTGATTTTTTTCAAATCCTCAAAAATGATGAAAAACGGCTTGCTATAGTATGCCGTACAGTATGGGCTATAGCCCATGGTCAAAAATGGGATAAAAAACGTCTAAAAATAGACGTCTAAAACACGTCTATTTTTAGACGTGTTTTAGACGACTATTGTTGGACGTTTTATCCCATTTTTAGACGCTCGTCTAATAGCCCATACTGTACGGGATACTATAGCACGCCGTTTTTCATCATTTTTGAGGATTTGAAAAAAATGAAAAAAAAGAACGATGGGTTATAGCCCATCGTTTTTTGAATTTTAGATTTTTTTCAAATCCTCAAAAATGATGAAAAACGGCGTGCTATAGTATGCCGTACGGTATGGGCTATAGCCCATGGTCAAAAATGGGATAAAAAACGTCTAAAAATAGACGTCTAAAACACGTCTATTTTTAGACGTGTTTTAGACGACTATTGTTAGACGTTTTATCCCATTTTTAGACGCTCGTCTAATAGCCCATACTGTTCGGCATACTATAGCACGCCGTTTTTCATCAATTTTGAGGATTTGAAAAAAATGAAGAAAAAAGAAAACGATGGGTTATAGCCCACCGTTTTTAGATTTTTTTCAAATCCTCAAAAATGATGAAAAACGGCTTGCTATAGTATGCCGTACAGTATGGGCTATAGCCCATGGTCAAAATGGGATAAAAAACGTCTAAAAATAGACGTCTAAAACACGTCTATTTTTAGACGTGTTTTAGACGTCTATTTTTAGACGTTTTATCCCATTTTTAGACGCTCGTACAATAGCCCATACTGTACGGCATACTATAGCACGCCGTTTTTCATCATTTTTGAGGATTTGAAAAAAATGGGGAAAAAAAACGATGGGTTATAGCCCATCGTTTTTTGAATTTTAGATTTTTTTCAAATCCTCAAAAATGATGAAAAACTGCGTGCTATAGTATGCCGTACGGTATGGGCTATAGCCCATGGTCAAAAATGGAATAAAAAACGTCTAAAAATAGACGTCTAAAACACGTCTATTTTTAGACGTGTTTTAGACGACTATTGTTAGATGTTTTATCCCATTTTTAGACGCTCGTCTAATAGCCCATACTGTTCGGCATACTATAGCACGCCGTTTTTCATCAATTTTGAGGATTTGAAAAAAATTAAGAAAAAAGAAAACGATGGGTTATAACCCACCGTTTTTTGATTTTTTTCAAATCCTCAAAAATGATGAAAAACGGCTTGCTATAGTATGCCGTACAGTATGGGCTATAGCCCATGGTCAAAAATGGGATAAAAAACGTCTAAAAATAGACGTCTAAAACACGTCTATTTTTAGACGTGTTTTAGACGACTATTGTTAGACGTTTTATCCCATTTTTAGACGCTCGTCTAATAGCCCATACTGTACGGGATACTATAGCACGCCGTTTTTCATCATTTTTGAGGATTTGAAAAAAAAAAAAAAAAAAAAAAAAACGATGGGTTATAGCCCATCGTTTTTTGAATTTTTGATTTTTTTTCAAATCCTCAAAAATGATGAAAAACGGCGTGCTATAGTATGCCGTACGGTATGGGCTATTGCCCATGGTCAAAAATGGGATAAAAAACGTCAAAAAATAGACGTCTAAAACACGTCTATTTTTAGACGTGTTTTAGACGACAATTTTTAGACGTTTTATCCCATTTTTAGACGGTCGTCTAATATCCTATACTGTTCGGCATACTATAGCACGCCGTTTTTCATCAATTTTGAGGATTTGAAAAAATGAAGAAAAAAAAAACGATGGGTTATAGCCCACCGTTTTTTTTATTTTTTTCAAATCCTGAATGATGAAAAACGGCTTGCTATAGTATGCCGTACAGTATGGGCTATAGCCCATGGTCAAAATGGGATAAAAAACGTCTAAAAATAGACGTCTAAAACACGTCTATTTTTAGACGTGTTTTAGACGTCTATTTTTAGACGTTTTATCCCATTTTTAGACGCTCGTCTAATAGCCCATACTGTACGGCATACTATAGCACGCCGTTTTTCATCATTTTTGAGGATTTGAAAAAAACTGAAAAAAAAAAACGATGGGTTATAGCCCATCGTTTTTTGAATTTTAGATTTTTTTCAAATCCTCAAAAATGATGAAAAACGGCGTGCTATAGTATGCCGTACGGTATGGGCTATAGCCCATGGTCAAAAATGGGATAAAAAACGTCTAAAAATAGACGTCTAAAACACGTCTATTTTTAGACGTGTTTTAGACGACTATTGTTAGACGTTTTATCCCATTTTTAGACGCTCGTCTAATAGCCCATACTGTTCGGCATACTATAGCACGCCGTTTTTCATCAATTTTGAGGATTTGAAAAAAATGAAGAAAAAAGAAAACGATGGGTTATAGCCCACCGTTTTTTGATTTTTTTCAAATCCTCAAAAATGATGAAAAACGGCGTGCTATAGTATGCCGTACGGTATGGGCTATAGCCCATGGTCAAAAATGGGATAAAAAACGTCTAAAAATAGACGTCTAAAACACGTCTATTTTTAGACGTGTTTTAGACGACTATTGTTAGACGTTTTATCCCATTTTTAGACGCTCGTCTAATAGCCCATACTGTTCGGCATACTATAGCACGCCGTTTTTCATCAATTTTGAGGATTTGAAAAAAATGAAGAAAAAAAAAAACGATGGGTTATAACCCACCGTTTTTTGATTTTTTTCAAATCCTCAAAAATGATGAAAAACGGCTTGCTATAGTATGCCGTACAGTATGGGCTATAGCCCATGGTCAAAAATGGGATAAAAAACGTCTAAAAATAGACGTCTAAAACACGTCTATTTTTAGACGTGTTTTAGACGACTATTGTTAGACGTTTTATCCCATTTTTAGACGCTCGTCTAATAGCCCATACTGTACGGGATACTATAGCACGCCGTTTTTCATCATTTTTGAGGATTTGAAAAAAAAGAAAAAGAAAGAAAAAACGATGGGTTATAGCCCATCGTTTTTTGAATTTTTGATTTTTTTTCAAATCCTCAAAAATGATGAAAAACGGCGTGCTATAGTATGCCGTACGGTATGGGCTATTGCCCATGGTCAAAAATGGGATAAAAAACGTCAAAAAATAGACGTCTAAAACACGTCTATTTTTAGACGTGTTTTAGACGACTATTTTTAGACGTTTTATCCCATTTTTAGACGGTCGTCTAATATCCTATACTGTTCGGCATACTATAGCACGCCGTTTTTCATCAATTTTGAGGATTTGAAAAAATGAAGAAAAAAAAAACGATGGGTTATAGCCCACCGTTTTTTTTATTTTTTTCAAATCCTGAATGATGAAAAACGGCGTGCTATAGTATGCCGTACGGTATGGGCTATAGCCCATGGTCAAAAATGGGATAAAAAACGTCTAAAAATAGACGTCTAAAACACGTCTATTTTTAGACGTGTTTTAGACGACTATTGTTAGACGTTTTATCCCATTTTTAGACGCTCGTCTAATAGCCCATACTGTTCGGCATACTATAGCACGCCGTTTTTCATCAATTTTGAGGATTTGAAAAAAATGAAGAAAAAAAAAAACGATGGGTTATAACCCACCGTTTTTTGATTTTTTTCAAATCCTCAAAAATGATGAAAAACGGCTTGCTATAGTATGCCGTACAGTATGGGCTATAGCCCATGGTCAAAAATGGGATAAAAAACGTCTAAAAATAGACGTCTAAAACACGTCTATTTTTAGACGTGTTTTAGACGACTATTGTTAGACGTTTTATCCCATTTTTAGACGCTCGTCTAATAGCCCATACTGTACGGGATACTATAGCACGCCGTTTTTCATCATTTTTGAGGATTTGAAAAAAAAGAAAAAGAAAGAAAAAACGATGGGTTATAGCCCATCGTTTTTTGAATTTTTGATTTTTTTTCAAATCCTCAAAAATGATGAAAAACGGCGTGCTATAGTATGCCGTACGGTATGGGCTATTGCCCATGGTCAAAAATGGGATAAAAAACGTCAAAAAATAGACGTCTAAAACACGTCTATTTTTAGACGTGTTTTAGACGACTATTTTTAGACGTTTTATCCCATTTTTAGACGGTCGTCTAATATCCTATACTGTTCGGCATACTATAGCACGCCGTTTTTCATCAATTTTGAGGATTTGAAAAAATGAAGAAAAAAAAAACGATGGGTTATAGCCCACCGTTTTTTTTATTTTTTTCAAATCCTGAATGATGAAAAACGGCGTGCTATAGTATGCCGTACGGTATGGGCTATAGCCCATGGTCAAAAATGGGATAAAAAACGTCTAAAAATAGACGTCTAAAACACGTCTATTTTTAGACGTGTTTTAGACGACTATTGTTAGACGTTTTATCCCATTTTTAGACGCTCGTCTAATAGCCCATACTGTTCGGCATACTCTAGCACGCCGTTTTTCATCAATTTTGAGGATTTGAAAAAAATGAAGAGAAAAGAAGACGATGGGTTATAGCCCACCGTTTTTTGATTTTTTTCAAATCCTCAAAAATGATGAAAAACGGCTTGCTATAGTATGCCGTACAGTATGGGCTATAGCCCATGGTCAAAAATGGGATAAAAAACGTCTAAAAATAGACGTCTAAAACACGTCTATTTTGAGACGTGTTTTAGACGACTATTGTTAGACGTTTTATCCCATTTTTAGACGCTCGTCTAATAGCCCATACTGTACGGGATACTATAGCACGCCGTTTTTCATCATTTTTGAGGATTTGAAAAAAAAAAAAAAAAAAAAAAAAACGATGGGTTATAGCCCATCGTTTTTTGAATTTTTGATATTTTTTCAAATCCTCAAAAATGATGAAAAAGGGCGTGCTATAGTATGCCATACGGTATGGGCTATAGCCCATGGTCAAAAATGGGATAGAAAACGTCTAAAAATAGACGTCTAAAACACGTCTATTTTTAGACGTGTTTTAGACGACTATTGTTAGACGTTTTATCCCATTTTTAGACGCTCGTCTAATAGCCCATACTGTTCGGCATACTATAGCACGCCGTTTTTCATCAATTTTGAGGATTTGAAAAAAATGAAGAAAAAAGAAAACGATGGGTTATAGCCCACCGTTTTTTGATTTTTTTCAAATCCTCAAAAATGATGAAAAACGGCGTGCTATAGTATGCCGTACGGTATGGGCTATAGCCCATGGTCAAAAATGGGATAAAAAACGTCTAAAAATAGACGTCTAAAACACGTCTATTTTTAGACGTGTTTTAGACGACTATTGTTAGACGTTTTATCCCATTTTTAGACGCTCGTCTAATAGCCCATACTGTACGGGATACTATAGCACGCCGTTTTTCATCATTTTTGAGGATTTGAAAAAAAAGAAAAAGAAAAAAAAAAACGATGGGTTATAGCCCATCGTTTTTTGAATTTTTGATTTTTTTTCAAATCCTCAAAAATGATGAAAAACGGCGTGCTATAGTATGCCGTACGGTATGGGCTATTGCCCATGGTCAAAAATGGGATAAAAAACGTCAAAAAATAGACGTCTAAAACACGTCTATTTTTAGACGTGTTTTAGACGAAAATTTTTAGACGTTTTATCCCATTTTTAGACGGTCGTCTAATATCCTATACTGTTCGGCATACTATAGCACGCCGTTTTTCATCAATTTTGAGGATTTGAAAAAATGAAGAAAAAAAAAACGATGGGTTATAGCCCACCGTTTTTTTTATTTTTTTCAAATCCTGAATGATGAAAAACGGCTTGCTATAGTATGCCGTACAGTATGGGCTATAGCCCATGGTCAAAATGGGATAAAAAACGTCTAAAAATAGACGTCTAAAACACGTCTATTTTTAGACGTGTTTTAGACGTCTATTTTTAGACGTTTTATCCCATTTTTAGACGCTCGTCTAATAGCCCATACTGTACGGCATACTATAGCACGCCGTTTTTCATCATTTTTGAGGATTTGAAAAAAACTGAAAAAAAAAACGATGGGTTATAGCCCATCGTTTTTTGAATTTTAGATTTTTTTCAAATCCTCAAAAATGATGAAAAACGGCGTGCTATAGTATGCCGTACGGTATGGGCTATAGCCCATGGTCAAAAATGGGATAAAAAACGTCTAAAAATAGACGTCTAAAACACGTCTATTTTTAGACGTGTTTTAGACGACTATTGTTAGACGTTTTATCCCATTTTTAGACGCTCGTCTAATAGCCCATACTGTTCGGCATACTATAGCACGCCGTTTTTCATCAATTTTGAGGATTTGAAAAAAATGAAGAAAAAAGAAAACGATGGGTTATAGCCCACCGTTTTTTGATTTTTTTCAAATCCTCAAAAATGATGAAAAACGGCGTGCTATAGTATGCCGTACGGTATGGGCTATAGCCCATGGTCAAAAATGGGATAAAAAACGTCTAAAAATAGACGTCTAAAACACGTCTATTTTTAGACGTGTTTTAGACGACTATTGTTAGACGTTTTATCCCATTTTTAGACGCTCGTCTAATAGCCCATACTGTTCGGCATACTATAGCACGCCGTTTTTCATCAATTTTGAGGATTTGAAAAAAATGAAGAAAAAAGAAAACGATGGGTTATAGCCCACCGTTTTTAGATTTTTTTCAAATCCTCAAAAATGATGAAAAACGGCTTGCTATAGTATGCCGTACAGTATGGGCTATAGCCCATGGTCAAAATGGGATAAAAAACGTCTAAAAATAGACGTCTAAAACACGTCTATTTTTAGACGTGTTTTAGACGTCTATTTTTAGACGTTTTATCCCATTTTTAGACGCTCGTACAATAGCCCATACTGTACGGCATACTATAGCACGCCGTTTTTCATCATTTTTGAGGATTTGAAAAAAATGGGGAAAAAAAACGATGGGTTATAGCCCATCGTTTTTTGAATTTTAGATTTTTTTCAAATCCTCAAAAATGATGAAAAACGGCGTGCTATAGTATGCCGTACGGTATGGGCTATAGCCCATGGTCAAAAATGGAATAAAAAACGTCTAAAAATAGACGTCTAAAACACGTCTATTTTTAGACGTGTTTTAGACGACTATTGTTAGACGTTTTATCCCATTTTTAGACGCTCGTCTAATAGCCCATACTGTACGGGATACTATAGCACGCCGTTTTTCATCATTTTTGAGGATTTGAAAAAAAAGAAAAAGAAAAAAAAAAACGATGGGTTATAGCCCATCGTTTTTTGAATTTTTGATTTTTTTTCAAATCCTCAAAAATGATGAAAAACGGCGTGCTATAGTATGCCGTACGGTATGGGCTATTGCCCATGGTCAAAAATGGGATAAAAAACGTCAAAAAATAGACGTCTAAAACACGTCTATTTTTAGACGTGTTTTAGACGACAATTTTTAGACGTTTTATCCCATTTTTAGACGGTCGTCTAATATCCTATACTGTTCGGCATACTATAGCACGCCGTTTTTCATCAATTTTGAGGATTTGAAAAAATGAAGAAAAAAAAAACGATGGGTTATAGCCCACCGTTTTTTTTATTTTTTTCAAATCCTGAATGATGAAAAACGGCTTGCTATAGTATGCCGTACAGTATGGGCTATAGCCCATGGTCAAAATGGGATAAAAAACGTCTAAAAATAGACGTCTAAAACACGTCTATTTTTAGACGTGTTTTAGACGTCTATTTTTAGACGTTTTATCCCATTTTTAGACGCTCGTCTAATAGCCAATACTGTACGGCATACTATAGCACGCCGTTTTTCATCATTTTTGAGGATTTGAAAAAAACTGAAAAAAAAAAACGATGGGTTATAGCCCATCGTTTTTTGAATTTTAGATTTTTTTCAAATCCTCAAAAATGATGAAAAACGGCGTGCTATAGTATGCCGTACGGTATGGGCTATAGCCCATGGTCAAAAATGGGATAAAAAACGTCTAAAAATAGACGTCTAAAACACGTCTATTTTTAGACGTGTTTTAGACGACTATTGTTAGACGTTTTATCCCATTTTTAGACGCTCGTCTAATAGCCCATACTGTTCGGCATACTATAGCACGCCGTTTTTCATCAATTTTGAGGATTTGAAAAAAATGAAGAAAAAAGAAAACGATGGGTTATAGCCCACCGTTTTTTGATTTTTTTCAAATCCTCAAAAATGATGAAAAACGGCGTGCTATAGTATGCCGTACGGTATGGGCTATAGCCCATGGTCAAAAATGGGATAAAAAACGTCTAAAAATAGACGTCTAAAACACGTCTATTTTTAGACGTGTTTTAGACGACTATTGTTAGACGTTTTATCCCATTTTTAGACGCTCGTCTAATAGCCCATACTGTTCGGCATACTATAGCACGCCGTTTTTCATCAATTTTGAGGATTTGAAAAAATGAAGAAAAAAAAAAACGATGGGTTATAGCCCACCGTTTTTTTTATTTTTTTCAAATCCTGAATGATGAAAAACGGCTTGCTATAGTATGCCGTACAGTATGGGCTATAGCCCATGGTCAAAATGGGATAAAAAAACGTCTAAAAATAGACGTCTAAAACACGTCTATTTTTAGACGTGTTTTAGACGTCTATTTTTAGACGTTTTATCCCATTTTTAGACGCTCGTCTAATAGCCCATACTGTACGGCATACTATAGCACGCCGTTTTTCATCATTTTTGAGGATTTGAAAAAAAAAAAAAAAAAAAACGATGGGTTATAGCCCATCGTTTTTTGAATTTTAGATTTTTTTCAAATCCTCAAAAATGATGAAAAACGGCGTGCTATAGTATGCCGTACGGTATGGGCTATAGCCCATGGTCAAAAATGGGATAAAAAACGTCTAAAAATAGACGTCTAAAACACGTCTATTTTTAGACGTGTTTTAGACGACTATTGTTAGACGTTTTATCCCATTTTTAGACGCTCGTCTAATAGCCCATACTGTTCGGCATACTCTAGCACGCCGTTTTTCATCAATTTTGAGGATTTGAAAAAAATGAAGAGAAAAGAAGACGATGGGTTATAGCCCACCGTTTTTTGATTTTTTTCAAATCCTCAAAAATGATGAAAAACGGCTTGCTATAGTATGCCGTACAGTATGGGCTATAGCCCATGGTCAAAAATGGGATAAAAAACGTCTAAAAATAGACGTCTAAAACACGTCTATTTTGAGACGTGTTTTAGACGACTATTGTTAGACGTTTTATCCCATTTTTAGACGCTCGTCTAATAGCCCATACTGTACGGGATACTATAGCACGCCGTTTTTCATCATTTTTGAGGATTTGAAAAAAAAAAAAAAGAAAAAAAAAAACGATGGGTTATAGCCCATCGTTTTTTGAATTTTTGATATTTTTTCAAATCCTCAAAAATGATGAAAAAGGGCGTGCTATAGTATGCCATACGGTATGGGCTATAGCCCATGGTCAAAAATGGGATAGAAAACGTCTAAAAATAGACGTCTAAAACACGTCTATTTTTAGACGTGTTTTAGACGACTATTGTTAGACGTTTTATCCCATTTTTAGACGCTCGTCTAATAGCCCATACTGTTCGGCATACTATAGCACGCCGTTTTTCATCAATTTTGAGGATTTGAAAAAAATGAAGAAAAAAGAAAACGATGGGTTATAGCCCACCGTTTTTTGATTTTTTTCAAATCCTCAAAAATGATGAAAAACGGCGTGCTATAGTATGCCGTACGGTATGGGCTATAGCCCATGGTCAAAAATGGGATAAAAAACGTCTAAAAATAGACGTCTAAAACACGTCTATTTTTAGACGTGTTTTAGACGACTATTGTTAGACGTTTTATCCCATTTTTAGACGCTCGTCTAATAGCCCATACTGTACGGGATACTATAGCACGCCGTTTTTCATCATTTTTGAGGATTTGAAAAAAAAGAAAAAGAAAAAAAAAAACGATGGGTTATAGCCCATCGTTTTTTGAATTTTTGATTTTTTTTCAAATCCTCAAAAATGATGAAAAACGGCGTGCTATAGTATGCCGTACGGTATGGGATATTGCCCATGGTCAAAAATGGGATAAAAAACGTCAAAAAATAGACGTCTAAAACACGTCTATTTTTAGACGTGTTTTAGACGACAATTTTTAGACGTTTTATCCCATTTTTAGACGGTCGTCTAATATCCTATACTGTTCGGCATACTATAGCACGCCGTTTTTCATCAATTTTGAGGATTTGAAAAAATGAAGAAAAAAAAAACGATGGGTTATAGCCCACCGTTTTTTTTATTTTTTTCAAATCCTGAATGATGAAAAACGGCTTGCTATAGTATGCCGTACAGTATGGGCTATAGCCCATGGTCAAAATGGGATAAAAAACGTCTAAAAATAGACGTCTAAAACACGTCTATTTTTAGACGTGTTTTAGACGTCTATTTTTAGACGTTTTATCCCATTTTTAGACGCTCGTCTAATAGCCCATACTGTACGGCATACTATAGCACGCCGTTTTTCATCATTTTTGAGGATTTGAAAAAAACTGAAAAAAAAAAACGATGGGTTATAGCCCATCGTTTTTTGAATTTTAGATTTTTTTCAAATCCTCAAAAATGATGAAAAACGGCGTGCTATAGTATGCCGTACGGTATGGGCTATAGCCCATGGTCAAAAATGGGATAAAAACGTCTAAAAATAGACGTCTAAAACACGTCTATTTTTAGACGTGTTTTAGACGACTATTGTTAGACGTTTTATCCCATTTTTAGACGCTCGTCTAATAGCCCATACTGTTCGGCATACTATAGCACGCCGTTTTTCATCAATTTTGAGGATTTGAAAAAAATGAAGAAAAAAGAAAACGATGGGTTATAGCCCACCGTTTTTTGATTTTTTTCAAATCCTCAAAAATGATGAAAAACGGCGTGCTATAGTATGCCGTACGGTATGGGCTATAGCCCATGGTCAAAAATGGGATAAAAAACGTCTAAAAATAGACGTCTAAAACACGTCTATTTTTAGACGTGTTTTAGACGACAATTGTTAGACGTTTTATCCCATTTTTAGACGCTCGTCTAATAGCCCATACTGTTCGGCATACTATAGCACGCCGTTTTTCATCAATTTTGAGGATTTGAAAAAAATGAAGAAAAAAAAAAACGATGGGTTATAACCCACCGTTTTTTGATTTTTTTCAAATCCTCAAAAATGATGAAAAACGGCTTGCTATAGTATGCCGTACAGTATGGGCTATAGCCCATGGTCAAAAATGGGATAAAAAACGTCTAAAAATAGACGTCTAAAACACGTCTATTTTTAGACGTGTTTTAGACGACTATTGTTAGACGTTTTATCCCATTTTTAGACGCTCGTCTAATAGCCCATACTGTACGGGATACTATAGCACGCCGTTTTTCATCATTTTTGAGGATTTGAAAAAAAAGAAAAAGAAAAAAAAAACGATGGGTTATAGCCCATCGTTTTTTGAATTTTTGATTTTTTTTCAAATCCTCAAAAATGATGAAAAACGGCGTGCTATAGTATGCCGTACGGTATGGGCTATTGCCCATGGTCAAAAATGGGATAAAAAACGTCAAAAAATAGACGTCTAAAACACGTCTATTTTTAGACGTGTTTTAGACGACTATTTTTAGACGTTTTATCCCATTTCTAGACGCTCGTCTAATAGCCCATACTGTTCGGCATACTATAGCACGCCGTTTTTCATCAATTTTGAGGATTTGAAAAAAAAGAAAAAGAAAAAAAAAAACGATGGGTTATAGCCCATCGTTTTTTGAATTTTTGATTTTTTTCAAATCCTCAAAAATGATGAAAAACGGCTTGCTATAGTATGCCGTACAGTATGGGCTATAGCCCATGGTCAAAAATGTGATAAAAAACGTCTAAAAATAGACGTCTAAAACACGTCTATTTTTAGACGTGTTTTAGACGACTATTGTTAGACGTTTTATCCCATTTTTAGACGCTCGTCTAATAGCCCATACTGTACGGGATACTATAGCACGCCGTTTTTCATCAATTTTGAGGATTTGAAAAAATGAAGAAAAAAAAACGATGGGTTATAGCCCACCGTTTTTTTTATTTTTTTTCAAATCCTGAATGATGAAAAACGGCTTGCTATAGTATGCCGTACAGTATGGGCTATAGCCCATGGTCAAAATGGGATAAAAAACGTCTAAAAATAGACGTCTAAAACACGTCTATTTTTAGACGTGTTTTAGACGTCTATTTTTAGACGTTTTATCCCATTTTTTGACGCTCGTCTAATAGCCCATACTGTACGGCATACTATAGCACGCCGTTTTTCATCATTTTTGAGGATTTGAAAAAAAAGAAAAAAAAAAACGATGGGTTATAGCCCATCGTTTTTTGAATTTTTGATTTTTTTTCAAATCCTCAAAAATGATGAAAAACGGCGTGCTATAGTATGCCGTACAGTATGGGCTATAGCCCATGGTCAAAAATGGGATAAAAAACGTCTAAAAATAGACGTCTAAAACACGTCTATTTTTAGATGTGTTTTAGACGACTATTGTTAGACGTTTTATCCCATTTTTAGACGCTCGTCTAATAGCCCATACTGTTCGGCATACTATAGCACGCCGTTTTTCATCAATTTTGAGGATTTGAAAAAAATGAAGAAAAAAGAAAACGATGGGTTATAGCCCACCGTTTTTTGATTTTTTTCAAATCCTCAAAAATGATGAAATACGGCTTGCTATAGTATGCCGTACAGTATGGGCTATAGCCCATGGTCAAAAATGGGATAAAAAACGTCTAAAAATAGACGTCTAAAACACGTCTATTTTTAGACGTGTTTTAGACGACTATTGTTAGACGTTTTATCCCATTTTTAGACGCTCGTCTAATAGCCCATACTGTACGGGATACTATAGCACGCCGTTTTTCATCAATTTTGAGGATTTGAAAAAAAAAACGATGGGTTATAGCCCACCGTTTTTTTTTTTTTTTTCAAATCCTGAATGATGAAAAACGGCTTGCTATAGTATGCCGTACAGTATGGGCTATATAGCCCATGGTCAAAATGGGATAAAAAACGTCTAAAAATAGACGTCTAAAACACGTCTATTTTTAGACGTGTTTTAGACGTCTATTTTTAGACGTTTTATCCCATTTTTAGACGCTCGTCTAATAGCCCATACTGTTCGGCATACTATAGCACGCCGTTTTTCATCAATTTTGAGGATTTGAAAAAAAAGAAAAAGAAAAAAAAAAACGATGGGTTATAGCCCACCGTTTTTTTTATTTTTTTTCAAATCCTGAATGATGAAAAACGGCTTGCTATAGTATGCCGTACAGTATGGGCTATAGCCCATGGTCAAAATGGGATAAAAAACGTCTAAAAATAGACGTCTAAAACACGTCTATTTTTAGACGTGTTTTAGACGTCTATTTTTAGACGTTTTATCCCATTTTTTGACGCTCGTCTAATAGCCCATACTGTACGGCATACTATAGCACGCCGTTTTTCATCATTTTTGAGGATTTGAAAAAAAAGAAAAAAAAAAACGATGGGTTATAGCCCATCGTTTTTTGAATTTTTGATTTTTTTTCAAATCCTCAAAAATGATGAAAAACGGCGTGCTATAGTATGCCGTACAGTATGGGCTATAGCCCATGGTCAAAAATGGGATAAAAAACGTCTAAAAATAGACGTCTAAAACACGTCTATTTTTAGATGTGTTTTAGACGACTATTGTTAGACGTTTTATCCCATTTTTAGACGCTCGTCTAATAGCCCATACTGTTCGGCATACTATAGCACGCCGTTTTTCATCAATTTTGAGGATTTGAAAAAAATGAAGAAAAAAGAAAACGATGGGTTATAGCCCACCGTTTTTTGATTTTTTTCAAATCCTCAAAAATGATGAAATACGGCTTGCTATAGTATGCCGTACAGTATGGGCTATAGCCCATGGTCAAAAATGGGATAAAAAACGTCTAAAAATAGACGTCTAAAACACGTCTATTTTTAGACGTGTTTTAGACGACTATTGTTAGACGTTTTATCCCATTTTTAGACGCTCGTCTAATAGCCCATACTGTACGGGATACTATAGCACGCCGTTTTTCATCAATTTTGAGGATTTGAAAAAAAAAACGATGGGTTATAGCCCACCGTTTTTTTTTTTTTTTTCAAATCCTGAATGATGAAAAACGGCTTGCTATAGTATGCCGTACAGTATGGGCTATATAGCCCATGGTCAAAATGGGATAAAAAACGTCTAAAAATAGACGTCTAAAACACGTCTATTTTTAGACGTGTTTTAGACGTCTATTTTTAGACGTTTTATCCCATTTTTAGACGCTCGTCTAATAGCCCATACTGTTCGGCATACTATAGCACGCCGTTTTTCATCAATTTTGAGGATTTGAAAAAAAAGAAAAAGAAAAAAAAAAACGATGGGTTATAGCCCATCGTTTTTTGAATTTTTGATTTTTTTCAAATCCTCAAAAATGATGAAAAACGGCTTGCTATAGTATGCCGTACAGTATGGGCTATAGCCCATGGTCAAAAATGGGATAAAAAACGTCTAAAAATAGACGTCTAAAACACGTCTATTTTTAGACGTGTTTTAGACGACTATTGTTAGACGTTTTATCCCATTTTTAGACGCTCGTCTAATAGCCCATACTGTTCGGCATACTATAGCACGCCGTTTTTCATCAATTTTGAGGATTTGAAAAAAATGAAGAAAAAAGAAAACGATGGGTTATAGCCCACCGTTTTTTGATTTTTTTTAAATCCTCAAAAATGATGAAATACGGCTTGCTATAGTATGCCGTACAGTATGGGCTATAGCCCATGGTCAAAAATGGGATAAAAAACGTCTAAAAATAGACGTCTAAAACACGTCTATTTTTAGACGTGTTTTAGACGTCTATTTTTAGACGTTTTATCCCATTTTTAGACGCTCGTCTAATAGCCCATACTGTTCGGCATACTATAGCACGCCGTTTTTCATCAATTTTGAGGATTTGAAAAAAAAGAAAAAGAAAAAAAAAAACGATGGGTTATAGCCCATCGTTTTTTGATTTTTTGATTTTTTTTCAAATCCTCAAAAATGATGAAAAACGGCGTGCTATAGTATGCCGTACTGTATGGGCTATTGCCCATGGTAAAAAATGGGATAAAAAACGTCTAAAAATAGACGTCTAAAACACGTCTATTTTTAGACGTGTTTTAGACGACTATTTTTAGACGTTTTATCCCATTTTTAGACGCTCGTCTAATAGCCCATACTGTTCGGCATACTATAGCACGCCGTTTTTCATCAATTTTGAGGATTTGAAAAAAATGAAGAAAAAAAAAAACGATGGGTTATAGCCCACCGTTTTTTGATTTTTTTCAAATCCTCAAAAATGATGAAAAACGGCTTGCTATAGTATGCCGTACAGTATGGGCTATAGCCCATGGTCAAAAATGGGATAAAAAACGTCTAAAAATAGACGTCTAAAACACGTCTATTTTTAGACGTGTTTTAGACGACTATTGTTAGACGTTTTATCCCATTTTTAGACGCTCGTCTAATAGCCCATACTGTTCGGCATACTATAGCACGCCGTTTTTCATCAATTTTGAGGATTTGAAAAAAATGAAGAAAAAAGAAAACGATGGGTTATAGCCCACCGTTTTTTGATTTTTTTCAAATCCTCAAAAATGATGAAATACGGCTTGCTATAGTATGCCGTACAGTATGGGCTATAGCCCATGGTCAAAAATGGGATAAAAAACGTCTAAAAATAGACGTCTAAAACACGTCTATTTTTAGACGTGTTTTAGACGTCTATTTTTAGACGTTTTATCCCATTTTTAGACGCTCGTCTAATAGCCCATACTGTTCGGCATACTATAGCACGCCGTTTTTCATCAATTTTGAGGATTTGAAAAAAAAGAAAAAGAAAAAAAAAAACGATGGGTTATAGCCCGTCGTTTTTTGAATTTTTGATTTTTTTTCAAATCCTCAAAAATGATGAAAAACGGCGTGCTATAGTATGCCGTACTGTATGGGCTATTGCCCATGGTAAAAAATGGGATAAAAAACGTCTAAAAATAGACGTCTAAAACACGTCTATTTTTAGACGTGTTTTAGACGACTATTTTTAGACGTTTTATCCCATTTTTAGACGCTCGTCTAATAGCCCATACTGTTCGGCATACTATAGCACGCCGTTTTTCATCAATTTTGAGGATTTGAAAAAAATGAAGAAAAAAAAAAACGATGGGTTATAGCCCACCGTTTTTTGATTTTTTTCAAATCCTCAAAAATGATGAAAAACGGCTTGCTATAGTATGCCGTACAGTATGGGCTATAGCCCATGGTCAAAAATGGGATAAAAAACGTCTAAAAATAGACGTCTAAAACACGTCTATTTTTAGACGTGTTTTAGACGTCTATTTTTAGACGTTTTTATCCCATTTTTAGACGCTCGTCTAATAGCCCATACTGTACGGCATACTATAGCACGCCGTTTTTCATCATTTTTGAGGATTTGAAAAAAATGAAAAAAAAAAAAAAACGATGGGTTATAGCCCATCGTTTTTTGAATTTTAGACTATAATCGGCCCAATCGACCGCCGTCACCCTTTCTCCCCCTCTCGTCTTTTGTTTGCGCTGCTTGATAATGGTGTTAATGGTGATTCCCCGACATTTCCTTTTCACTTGATATCGTTTCGTAGAGAGCGCCTACACAACCGATTTATATACCAAATGAAAGCCCCAATTCCATAGTTTACATGGTATTTTGATTTTTTTTAAATGAGCAAAAAATGAGCGAGTTAGGGTGGTTATGGTGGTAGGGGTGGAGAAAAAAAAAGAACACACAAACGGACAGCTGGAGAAGACATTGTTGTTGTTGCTGCATTCCATGTCCAACGAATTAAATCATATACGTTTGGCTGGTTAATTAACTTGGAATTTGTTTATTATTTGATAAGATAATAGGAATATGAATACAATGATTATTATCATTGTTATTATTATTATTATTATTATTATTGAATGCTCGGTTAGACTCGACCCGACATTTACTTTCCATGAAGCGAGAACGCTTGCCGATGCGCGATACAAAATAAAAAGTGTTTGAATAATTCCAACCAGATAGACCTCCCGAACCGCTAAATGTTTTGTCAGTCAAAAGAACAGTTCTTTCTGCAAGCGACGTGGAACTTATGTAGGCATGCTGCTGTGGATTCATTTGTTCTGGCATATAGGCTCAATATCGCCAGCTCTTTGTCAGTCAAAAGAGTTCAGCCTGTCCGTCCTTCTTTATCTGTAAACTTTTTTTGCAGGCTTTCTATTTAGTGTCTATTTAGTGTGCAAGGCTTACATCCGGTAAGCCACTGTATGCGCTGACTTCCATACACAACACATACACGAACCGTATCCTCTCCTCACCGGATGTTGAATTCACAGTGCTAACGGCCGTATTATGAACGATGTTTTTTTATTCATTAAACTGATATAACAACATAACGTGGCTAATAATTGTTTATTTGGAATGTACTTTGGCTGGTAATTTAGGTAAATATAACGCGACTCACTTGTATAAGTAATTTACCGCGGACAGGCCGCATTTAATGCAATACATTGGCTTTAGTAATGTTGTTAGCTTATAATATTAGCAACTGTAAGCTAACGGCTGGAGGACTACGGACAATCCGGTCAATAACATCATTACACTTAAACATTAATACAATTATGTCATGTTTACATGCCTAGTCAAGCAGTCTGTACATCGCGTGGGGTGACATATATTAATTACATCGATAACACACAAGAAAAGACAAGTGATCTTGCTCTTTTGGAAGGAAAAATAACAACAAAAGGCAGCAACGTGACACTCTTCCATGGCTATGTTGCAATATAGTACTAACGGGCAACGGCAAAATATATATTTTTCACATGTATTATTAGTTTTATACATTTTAGGAGTGAAAACATGTGTTAAGAAACATATTATGATTTGATTCGTTGGAAATGGGATGCAGGCTTGAACAATGTCTTCTCCAGCTGGAGAGGGACGTGTGGGGGAGAGAGTGGCCAATCAAATCGCACCAAAAACACGGTCCCCTTGACCGTTCAGCCGACTGAGTAGTAGTGATTTTTTTTCAGACTTCGTAGTGTTAAGAGATGGTGGTTTATGTTTTCTGGTATGGAAAAACATTTTAGATGTTGGCAGGAAAAAAACAAGGCTATAACATTTTTCTTTTAGGAGATGGAAATGTTTTGAAAGGGGAAAGATATTTTTTTTGGAGGGGATGACAATTTTCGAGGGGGTCTCAAGGTTCGGGGACCCCCAGGGACCCCCAAATGGTAACTCTGTCATTTCTCTACCGTTTTGGACGGGGGTGGGCTCATTTGAAATGTGTCACCCCCCTGGGGGTGTCTTTGGGGGTCTCAAGGTTCGGGGACCCCCAGGGACCCCCAAATGGTAACTCTGTCATTTCTCTACCGTTTTGGACGGGGGTGGGCTCATTTGAATCGTGTCGCCCCCCCAGGGGGCGTCTTTGGGGGTCTCAAGGTTCGGGGACCCCCAGGGACCCCCAAATGGTAACTCTGTCATTTCTCTACCGTCGTGTCGTCGTGTCGCCCCGGGGGGCGACACGATTCAAATGAGCCCACCCCCTTCCAAAACGGTAGAGAAATGACAGAGTTACCATTTGGGGGTCCCTGGGGGTCCCTGGGGGTCCCCGAACCTTGAGACCCCCAGAGACGCCCCCGGGGGGCGACACGATTCAAATGAGCCCACCCCCGTCCAAAACGGTAGAGAAATGACAGAGTTACCATTTGGGGGTCCCTGGGGGTCCCTGGGGGTCCCTGGGGGTCCCCGAACCTTGAGACCCCCAGAGACGCCCCCGGGGGGGCGACACGATTCAAATGAGCCCACCCCCGTCCAAAACGGTAGAGAAATGACAGAGTTACCATTTGGGGGTCCCTGGGGGTCCCCGAACCTTGAGACCCCCAAAGACACCCCCAGGGGGGTGACACATTTCAAATGAGCCCACCCCCGTCCAAAACGGTAGAGAAATGACAGAGTTACCATTTGGGGGTCCCTGGGGGTCCCCGAACCTTGAGACCCCCAAAGACGCCCCCGGGGGGCGACACGATTCAAATGAGCCCACCCCCTTCCAAAACGGTAGAGAAATGACAGAGTTACCATTTGGGGGTCCCTGGGGGTCCCTGGGGGTCCCCGAACCTTGAGACCCCCAGAGACGCCCCCGGGGGGGCGACACGATTCAAATGAGCCCACCCCCGTCCAAAACGGTAGAGAAATGACAGAGTTACCATTTGGGGGTCCCTGGGGGTCCCCGAACCTTGAGACCCCCAAAGACGCCCCCAGGGGGGCGACACGATTCAAATGAGCCCACCCCCGTCCAAAACGGTAGAGGAATGACAGAGTTACCATTTGGGGGTCGCTGGGGGTCAAGTAGCCATGTGCTTCTGTTGACAGGTAGCCATGTGCTTCTGTTTACTTCAAAGTCGTGCGCACGAGTTCAAAGTCGTGCGCACGACTTTGAAAAAGTCTTTCCACTTTAAAAACATTTTCATCTCCTAAAAAAAAATAGTCACAGCCTTGATTTATTTTTGTCACCCCCTCGAAAATTGTCATCCCCTCCAAAAAAAATATCTTTCCCCTTTCAAAACATTTCCATCTCCTAAAAGAAAAATGTTATAGCCTTGTTTTTTTCCTGCCAACATCTAAAATGTTTTTCCATACCAGAAAACATAAACCACCATCTCTTAAATAATCTACCTAGAAATGTCCCCTTAGGGGCTCCGTACATACTGTACGGCATACTATAGCACGCCGTTTTTCATCATTTTTGAGGATTTGAAAAAAAACAGGAAAAAAAAACGGTGGGTTATAGCCCATCGTTTTTAGATTTTTTAGATTTTTTTCAAATCCTCAAAAATGATGAAAAACGGCTTGCTATATCTTGACCATGGGCTATAGCCCATATCGTATGGCATACTATAGCACGCCGCTTTTCATCATTTTTGAGGATTTGAAAAAAATTCAAAATTTCAAAAAGTTGGGTTATAGCCCATCGTTTTTTGAATTTTTGAATTCTTTTTCTATCCTCGTTTTTCATCATTCTTGACCATGGGCTATAGCCCATATCGTATGGCATACTATAGCACGCCGCTTTTCATCATTTTTGAGGATTTTAAAAAAATTCAAAATTTCAAAAAGTTGGGTTATAGCCCATCGTTTTTTGAATTTTTGAAAAACAAATTGTCCTCGTTTTTCATCATTTTTGACCATGGGCTATAGCCCATATCGTATGGCATATTATAGCACGCCGCTTTTCATCATTTTTGAGGATTTGAAAAAAATTCAAAATTTCAAAAAGTTGGGTTATAGCCCATCGTTTTTTGAATTTTTGATTTTTTTTTTTTATCCTCGTTTTTCATCATTTTTGACCATGGGCTATAGCCCATATCGTATGGCATATATAGCACGCCGCTTTTCATCATTTTTGAGGATTTGAAAAAAAAAATCAAAATTTCAAAAAGTTGGGTTATAGCCCATCGTTTTTTGAATTTTTGAAAAAAAAAAAATCCTCGTTTTTCATCATTTTTGACCATGGGCTATAGCCCATATCGTATGGCATACTATAGCACGCCGCTTTTCATCATTTTTGAGGATTTGAAAAAAATTCAAAATTTCAAAAAGTTGGGTTATAGCCCATCGTTTTTTGAATTTTTGAAAAAAACATTATCCTCGTTTTTCATCATTTTTGACCATGGGCTATAGCCCATATCGTATGGCATACTATAGCACGCCGCTTTTCATCATTTTTGAGGATTTGAAAAAAATTCAAAATTTCAAAAAGTTGGGTTATAGCCCATCGTTTTTTGAATTTTTGATTTTTTTTTTTATCCTCGTTTTTCATCATTTTTGACCATGGGCTATAGCCCATATCGTATGGCATACTATAGCACGCCGCTTTTCATCATTTTTGAGGATTTGAAAAAAAATCAAAATTTCAAAAAGTTGGGTTATAGCCCATCGTTTTTTTAATTTAAAAAAAAAAAAATATCCTCATTTTTCATCATTTTTGACCATGGGCTATAGCCCATATCGTATGGCATACTATAGCACGCCGCTTTTCATCATTTTTGAGGATTTGAAAAAATTTCAAAATTTCAAAAAGTTGGGTTATAGCCCATCGTTTTTTGAATTTTTGAAAAAAAAATTATCCTCGTTTTTCATCATTTTTGACCATGGGCTATAGCCCATATCGTATGGCATACTATAGCACGCCGCTTTTCATCATTTTTGAGGATTTGAAAAAAATTCAAAATTTCAAAAAGTTGGGTTATAGCCCATCGTTTTTTGAATTTTTGAAAAACAAATTGTCCTCGTTTTTCATCATTTTTGACCATGGGCTATAGCCCATATCGTATGGCATATTATAGCACGCCGCTTTTCATCATTTTTGAGGATTTGAAAAAATTTCAAAATTTCAAAAAGTTGGGTTATAGCCCATCGTTTTTTGAATTTTTGATTTTTTTTTTTATCCTCGTTTTTCATCATTTTTGACCATGGGCTATAGCCCATATCGTATGGCATACTATAGCACGCCGCTTTTCATCATTTTTGAGGATTTGAAAAAAATTCAAAATTTCAAAAAGTTGGGTTATAGCCCATAGTTTTTTGAATTTTTGATATTTTTTTTTTATCCTCGTTTTTCATCATTTTTGACCATGGGCTATAGCCCATATCGTATGGCATACTATAGCACGCCGCTTTTCATCATTTTTGAGGATTTGAAAAAAAAATCAAAAATTCTAAAAGTTGGGTTATAGCCCATCGTTTTTTGAATTTTTGAAAAAAAAAAAATCCTCGTTTTTCATCATTTTTGACCATGGGCTATAGCCCATATCGTATGGCATACTATAGCACGCCGCTTTTCATCATTTTTGAGGATTTGAAAAAAAATCTAAATTTCAAAAAGTTGGGTTATAGCCCATCGTTTTTTTAATTTAAAAAAAAAAAAATATCCTCATTTTTCATCATTTTTGACCATGGGCTATAGCCCATATCGTATGGCATACTATAGCACGCCGCTTTTCATCATTTTTGAGGATTTGAAAAAATTTCAAAATTTCAAAAAGTTGGGTTATAGCCCATCGTTTTTTGAATTTTTGAAAAAAAAATTATCCTCGTTTTTCATCATTTTTGACCATGGGCTATAGCCCATATCGTATGGCATACTATAGCACGCCGCTTTTCATCATTTTTGAGGATTTGAAAAAAATTCAAAATTTCAAAAAGTTGGGTTATAGCCCATCGTTTTTTGAATTTTTGAAAAACAAATTGTCCTCGTTTTTCATCATTTTTGACCATGGGCTATAGCCCATATCGTATGGCATATTATAGCACGCCGCTTTTCATCATTTTTGAGGATTTGAAAAAATTTCAAAATTTCAAAAAGTTGGGTTATAGCCCATCGTTTTTTGAATTTTTGATTTTTTTTTTTATCCTCGTTTTTCATCATTTTTGACCATGGGCTATAGCCCATATCGTATGGCATACTATAGCACGCCGCTTTTCATCATTTTTGAGGATTTGAAAAAAATTCAAAATTTCAAAAAGTTGGGTTATAGCCCATAGTTTTTTGAATTTTTGATATTTTTTTTTTATCCTCGTTTTTCATCATTTTTGACCATGGGCTATAGCCCATATCGTATGGCATACTATAGCACGCCGCTTTTCATCATTTTTGAGGATTTGAAAAAAAAATCAAAAATTCTAAAAGTTGGGTTATAGCCCATCGTTTTTTGAATTTTTGAAAAAAAAAAAATCCTCGTTTTTCATCATTTTTGACCATGGGCTATAGCCCATATCGTATGGCATACTATAGCACGCCGCTTTTCATCATTTTTGAGGATTTGAAAAAAATTCAAAATTTCAAAAAGTTGGGTTATAGCCCATCGTTTTTTGAATTTTTGAAAAAAACATTATCCTCGTTTTTCATCATTTTTGACCATGGGCTATAGCCCATATCGTATGGCATACTATAGCACGCCGCTTTTCATCATTTTTGAGGATTTGAAAAAAATTCAAAATTTCAAAAAGTTGGGTTATAGCCCATCGTTTTTTGAATTTTTGAAAAAAAAATTATCCTCATTTTTCATCATTTTTGACCATGGGCTATAGCCCATATCGTATGGCATACTATAGCACGCCGCTTTTCATCATTTTTGAGGATTTGAAAAAAATTCAAAATTTCAAAAAGTTGGGTTATAGCCCATAGTTTTTTGAATTTTTGATATTTTTTTTTTATCCTCGTTTTTCATCATTTTTGACCATGGGCTATAGCCCATATCGTATGGCATACTATAGCACGCCGCTTTTCATCATTTTTGAGGATTTGAAAAAAAAATCAAAATTTCAAAAAGTTGGGTTATAGCCCATCGTTTTTTTAATTTAAAAAAAAAAAATATCCTCATTTTTCATCATTTTTGACCATGGGCTATAGCCCATATCGTATGGCATACTATAGCACGCCGCTTTTCATCATTTTTGAGGATTTGAAAAAATTTCAAAATTTCAAAAAGTTGGGTTATAGCCCATCGTTTTTTGAATTTTTGAAAAAAAAATTATCCTCGTTTTTCATCATTTTTGACCATGGGCTATAGCCCATATCGTATGGCATACTATAGCACGCCGCTTTTCATCATTTTTGAGGATTTGAAAAAAATTCAAAATTTCAAAAAGTTGGGTTATAGCCCATCGTTTTTTGAATTTTTGATATTTTTTTTTTATCCTCGTTTTTCATCATTTTTGACCATGGGCTATAGCCCATATCGTATGGCATACTATAGCACGCCGCTTTTCATCATTTTTGAGGATTTGAAAAAAAAATCAAAATTTCAAAAAGTTGGGTTATAGCCCATCGTTTTTTTAATTTAAAAAAAAAAAAATATCCTCATTTTTCATCATTTTTGACCATGGGCTATAGCCCATATCGTATGGCATACTATAGCACGCCGCTTTTCATCATTTTTGAGGATTTGAAAAAATTTCAAAATTTCAAAAAGTTGGGTTATAGCCCATCGTTTTTTGAATTTTTGAAAAAAAAATTATCCTCGTTTTTCATCATTTTTGACCATGGGCTATAGCCCATATCGTATGGCATACTATAGCACGCCGCTTTTCATCATTTTTGAGGATTTGAAAAAAATTCAAAATTTCAAAAAGTTGGGTTATAGCCCATCGTTTTTTGAATTTTTGAAAAACAAATTGTCCTCGTTTTTCATCATTTTTGACCATGGGCTATAGCCCATATCGTATGGCATATTATAGCACGCCGCTTTTCATCATTTTTGAGGATTTGAAAAAATTTCAAAATTTCAAAAAGTTGGGTTATAGCCCATCGTTTTTTGAATTTTTGATTTTTTTTTTTATCCTCGTTTTTCATCATTTTTGACCATGGGCTATAGCCCATATCGTATGGCATACTATAGCACGCCGCTTTTCATCATTTTTGAGGATTTGAAAAAAATTCAAAATTTCAAAAAGTTGGGTTATAGCCCATAGTTTTTTGAATTTTTGATATTTTTTTTTTATCCTCGTTTTTCATCATTTTTGACCATGGGCTATAGCCCATATCGTATGGCATACTATAGCACGCCGCTTTTCATCATTTTTGAGGATTTGAAAAAAAAATCAAAAATTCTAAAAGTTGGGTTATAGCCCATCGTTTTTTGAATTTTTGAAAAAAAAAAAATCCTCGTTTTTCATCATTTTTGACCATGGGCTATAGCCCATATCGTATGGCATACTATAGCACGCCGCTTTTCATCATTTTTGAGGATTTGAAAAAAATTCAAAATTTCAAAAAGTTGGGTTATAGCCCATCGTTTTTTGAATTTTTGAAAAAAACATTATCCTCGTTTTTCATCATTTTTGACCATGGGCTATAGCCCATATCGTATGGCATACTATAGCACGCCGCTTTTCATCATTTTTGAGGATTTGAAAAAAATTCTAAATTTCAAAAAGTTGGGTTATAGCCCATCGTTTTTTGAATTTTTGATTTTTTTTTTTATCCTCGTTTTTCATCATTTTTGACCATGGGCTATAGCCCATATCGTATGGCATACTATAGCACGCCGCTTTTCATCATTTTTGAGGATTTGAAAAAAAATCAAAATTTCAAAAAGTTGGGTTATAGCCCATCGTTTTTTGAATTTTTGAAAAAAAAATTATCCTCATTTTTCATCATTTTTGACCATGGGCTATAGCCCATATCGTATGGCATACTATCGCACGCCGCTTTTCATCATTTTTGAGGATTTGAAAAAAATTCAAAATTTCAAAAAGTTGGGTTATAGCCCATCGTTTTTTGAATTTAAAAAAAAAAAATTATCCTCGTTTTTCATCATTTTTGACCATGGGCTATAGCCCATATCGTATGGCATACTATAGCACGTCGCTTTTCATCATTTTTGAGGATTTGAAAAAAATTCAAAATTTCAAAAAGTTGGGTTATAGCCCATCGTTTTTTGAATTTTTGAAAAAAAAATTATCCTCGTTTTTCATCATTTTTGACCATGGGCTATAGCCCATATCGTATGGCATACTATAGCACGCCGCTTTTCATCATTTTTGAGGATTTGAAAAAAATTCAAAAATTCAAAAAGTTGGGTTATAGCCCATCGTTTTTTGAATTTTTGATTTTTTTTTTTATCCTCGTTTTTCATCATTCTTGACCATGGGCTATAGCCCATATCGTATGGCATACTATAGCACGCCGCTTTTCATCATTTTTGAGGATTTGAAAAAAATTCAAAATTTCAAAAAGTTGGGTTATAGCCCATCGTTTTTTGAATAAAAAAAAAAAAATTATCCTCGTTTTTCATCATTTTTGACCATGGGCTATAGCCCATATCGTATGGCATACTATAGCACGCCGCTTTTCATCATTTTAGAGGATTTGAAAAAAATGCAAAATTTCAAAAAGTTGGGTTATAGCCCATCGTTTTTTGAATTTTTTTATTTATTTTTTATCCTCGTTTTTCATCATTCTTGACCATGGGCTATAGCCCATATCGTATGGCATACTATAGCACGCCGCTTTTCATCATTTTTGAGGATTTGAAAAAAAATCAAAATTTCAAAAAGTTGGGTTATAGCCCATCGTTTTTTGAATTTTTGGAAAAAAAAAATTATCCTCGTTTTTCATCATTTTTGACCATGGGCTATAGCCCATATCGTATGGCATACTATAGCACGCCGCTTTTCATCATTTTTGAGGATTTGAAAAAAATTCAAAATTTCTAAAAGTTGGGTTATAGCCCATCGTTTTTTGAATTTTTGATTTTTTTTTTAATTCTCGTTTTTCATCATTTTTGACCATGGGCTATAGCCCATATCGTATGGCATACTATAGCACGCCGCTTTTCATCATTTTTGAGGATTTGAAAAAAATTCAAAATTTCAAAAAGTTGGGTTATAGCCCATCGTTTTTTGAATTTTTGAAAAAAAAATTATCCTCGTTTTTCCTCATTTTTGACCATGGGCTATAGCCCATATCGTATGGCATACTATAGCACGCCGCTTTTCATCATTTTTGAGGATTTGAAAAAAATTCAAAATTTCAAAAAGTTGGGTTATAGCCCATCGTTTTTTGAATTTTTGAAAAAAAAATTATCCTCGTTTTTCATCATTTTTGACCATAGGCTATAGCCCATATCATATGGCATACTATAGCACGCCGCTTTTCATCATTTTTGAGGATTTGAAAAAAATTCAAAATTTCAAAAAGTTGGGTTATAGCCCATCGTTTTTTGAATTTAAAAAAAAAAAATTTAACCTCATTTTTCATCATTCTTGACCATGGGCTATAGCCCATATCGTATGGCATACCATAGCACGCCGCTTTTCATCATTTTTGAGGATTTGAAAAAAATTCAAAATTTCAAAAAGTTGGGTTATAGCCCATCGTTTTTTGAATTTTTGAAAAAAAAATTATCCTAGTTTTTCATCATTTTTGACCATGGGCTATAGCCCATATCGTATGGCATACTATAGCACGCCGCTTTTCATCATTTTTGAGGATTTGAAAAAAATTCCAAATTTCTAAAAGTTGGGTTATAGCCCATCGTTTTTTGAATTAAAAAAAAAAAATTATCCTCGTTTTTCATCATTTTTGACCATGGGCTATAGCCCATATCGTATGGCATACTATAGCACGCCGCTTTTCATCATTTTAGAGGATTTGAAAAAAATTAAAAATTTCAAAAAGTTGGGTTATAGCCCATCGTTTTTTGAATTTTTGAAAAAAAAAATATCCTCGTTTTTCATCATTTTTGACCATGGGCTATAGCCCACATCGTATGGCATACTATAGCACGCCGCTTTTCATCATTTTTGAGGATTTGAAAAAAATTCAAAATTTCAAAAAGTTGGGTTATAGCCCATCGTTTTTTGAATTTTTGAAAAAAAAATTATCCTCGTTTTTCATCATTTTTGACCATGGGCTATAGCCCATATCGTATGGCATACTATAGCACGCCGCTTTTCATCATTTTTGAGGATTTGAAAAAAAATCAAAATTTCAAAAAGTTGGGTTATAGCCCATCGTTTTTTGAATTTTTGAAATTTTTTTTTATCCTCGTTTTTCATCATTCTTGACCATGGGCTATAGCCCATATCGTATGGCATACTATAGCACGCCGCTTTTCATCATTTTTGAGGATTTGAAAAAAATTCAAAATTTCAAAAAGTTGGGTTATAGCCCATCGTTTTTTGAATTTTTGAAAAAAAAATTATCCTAGTTTTTCATCATTTTTGACCATGGGCTATAGCCCATATCGTATGGCATACTATAGCACGCCGCTTTTCATCATTTTTGAGGATTTGAAAAAAATTCAAAATTTCAAAAAGTTGGGTTATAGCCCATCGTTTTTTGAATTTTTGAAAAAAAAAATATCCTCGTTTTTCATCATTTTTGACCATGGGCTATAGCCCACATCGTATGGCATACTATAGCACGCCGCTTTTCATCATTTTTGAGGATTTGAAAAAAATTCAAAATTTCAAAAAGTTGGGTTATAGCCCATCGTTTTTTGAATTTTTGAAAAAAAAATTATCCTAGTTTTTCATCATTTTTGACCATGGGCTATAGCCCATATCGTATGGCATACTATAGCACGCCGCTTTTCATCATTTTTGAGGATTTGAAAAAAATTCAAAATTTCAAAAAGTTGGGTTATAGCCCATCGTTTTTTGAATTTTTGAAAAAAAAAATATCCTCGTTTTTCATCATTTTTGACCATGGGCTATAGCCCATATCGTATGGCATACTATAGCACGCCGCTTTTCATCATTTTAGAGGATTTGAAAAAAATTCAAAATTTCAAAAAGTTGGGTTATAGCCCATCGTTTTTTGAATTTTTGAAAAAAGAAATATCCTCGTTTTTCATCATTTTTGACCATGGGCTATAGCCCACATCGTATGGCATACTATAGCACGCCGCTTTTCATCATTTTTGAGGATTTGAAAAAAATTCAAAATTTCAAAAAGTTGGGTTATAGCCCATCGTTTTTTGAATTTTTGAAAAAAAAATTATCCTCGTTTTTCATCATTTTTGACCATGGGCTATAGCCCACATCGTATGGCATACTATAGCACGCCGCTTTTCATCATTTTTGAGGATTTGAAAAAAATTCAAAATTTCAAAAAGTTGGGTTATAGCCCATCGTTTTTTGAATTTTTGAAAAAAAAATTATCCTCGTTTTTCATCATTTTTGACCATGGGCTATAGCCCATATCGTATGGCATACTATAGCACGCCGCTTTTCATCATTTTTGAGGATTTGAAAAAAAATCAAAATTTCAAAAAGTTGGGTTATAGCCCATCGTTTTTTGAATTTTTGATTATTTTTTTTATCCTCGTTTTTCATCATTTTTGACCATGGGCTATAGCCCATATCGTATGGCATACTATAGCACGCCGCTTTTCATCATTTTAGAGGATTTGAAAAAAATTCAAAATTTCAAAAAGTTGGGTTATAGCCCATCGTTTTTTGAATTTTTGAAAAAAGAAATATCCTCGTTTTTCATCATTTTTGACCATGGGCTATAGCCCACATCGTATGGCATACTATAGCACGCCGCTTTTCATCATTTTTGAGGATTTGAAAAAAATTCAAAATTTCAAAAAGTTGGGTTATAGCCCATCGTTTTTTGAATTTTTGAAAAAAAGATTATCCTCGTTTTTCATCATTTTTGACCATGGGCTATAGCCCACATCGTATGGCATACTATAGCACGCCGCTTTTCATCATTTTAGAGGATTTGAAAAAAATGCAAAATTTCAAAAAGTTGGGTTATAGCCCATCGTTTTTTGAATTTTTTTATTTATTTTTTATCCTCGTTTTTCATCATTCTTGACCATGGGCTATAGCCCATATCGTATGGCATACTATAGCACGCCGCTTTTCATCATTTTTGAGGATTTGAAAAAAAATCAAAATTTCAAAAAGTTGGGTTATAGCCCATCGTTTTTTGAATTTTTGGAAAAAAAAAATTATCCTCGTTTTTCATCATTTTTGACCATGGGCTATAGCCCATATCGTATGGCATACTATAGCACGCCGCTTTTCATCATTTTTGAGGATTTGAAAAAAATTCAAAATTTCTAAAAGTTGGGTTATAGCCCATCGTTTTTTGAATTTTTGATTTTTTTTTTAATTCTCGTTTTTCATCATTTTTGACCATGGGCTATAGCCCATATCGTATGGCATACTATAGCACGCCGCTTTTCATCATTTTTGAGGATTTGAAAAAAATTCAAAATTTCAAAAAGTTGGGTTATAGCCCATCGTTTTTTGAATTTTTGAAAAAAAAATTATCCTCGTTTTTCCTCATTTTTGACCATGGGCTATAGCCCATATCGTATGGCATACTATAGCACGCCGCTTTTCATCATTTTTGAGGATTTGAAAAAAATTCAAAATTTCAAAAAGTTGGGTTATAGCCCATCGTTTTTTGAATTTTTGAAAAAAAAATTATCCTCGTTTTTCATCATTTTTGACCATAGGCTATAGCCCATATCATATGGCATACTATAGCACGCCGCTTTTCATCATTTTTGAGGATTTGAAAAAAATTCAAAATTTCAAAAAGTTGGGTTATAGCCCATCGTTTTTTGAATTAAAAAAAAAAAAATTTAACCTCATTTTTCATCATTCTTGACCATGGGCTATAGCCCATATCGTATGGCATACCATAGCACGCCGCTTTTCATCATTTTTGAGGATTTGAAAAAAATTCAAAATTTCAAAAAGTTGGGTTATAGCCCATCGTTTTTTGAATTTTTGAAAAAAAAATTATCCTAGTTTTTCATCATTTTTGACCATGGGCTATAGCCCATATCGTATGGCATACTATAGCACGCCGCTTTTCATCATTTTTGAGGATTTGAAAAAAATTCCAAATTTCAAAAAGTTGGGTTATAGCCCATCGTTTTTTGAATTAAAAAAAAAAAATATCCTCGTTTTTCATCATTTTTGACCATGGGCTATAGCCCATATCGTATGGCATACTATAGCACGCCGCTTTTCATCATTTTAGAGGATTTGAAAAAAATTAAAAATTTCAAAAAGTTGGGTTATAGCCCATCGTTTTTTGAATTTTTGAAAAAAAAAATATCCTCGTTTTTCATCATTTTTGACCATGGGCTATAGCCCACATCGTATGGCATACTATAGCACGCCGCTTTTCATCATTTTTGAGGATTTGAAAAAAATTCAAAATTTCAAAAAGTTGGGTTATAGCCCATCGTTTTTTGAATTAAAAAAAAAAAAATTTAACCTCATTTTTCATCATTCTTGACCATGGGCTATAGCCCATATCGTATGGCATACCATAGCACGCCGCTTTTCATCATTTTTGAGGATTTGAAAAAAATTCAAAATTTCAAAAAGTTGGGTTATAGCCCATCGTTTTTTGAATTTTTGAAAAAAAAATTATCCTAGTTTTTCATCATTTTTGACCATGGGCTATAGCCCATATCGTATGGCATACTATAGCACGCCGCTTTTCATCATTTTTGAGGATTTGAAAAAAATTCCAAATTTCAAAAAGTTGGGTTATAGCCCATCGTTTTTTGAATTAAAAAAAAAAAATATCCTCGTTTTTCATCATTTTTGACCATGGGCTATAGCCCATATCGTATGGCATACTATAGCACGCCGCTTTTCATCATTTTAGAGGATTTGAAAAAAATTAAAAATTTCAAAAAGTTGGGTTATAGCCCATCGTTTTTTGAATTTTTGAAAAAAAAAATATCCTCGTTTTTCATCATTTTTGACCATGGGCTATAGCCCACATCGTATGGCATACTATAGCACGCCGCTTTTCATCATTTTTGAGGATTTGAAAAAAATTCAAAATTTCAAAAAGTTGGGTTATAGCCCATCGTTTTTTGAATTTTTGAAAAAAAAATTATCCTCGTTTTTCATCATTTTTGACCATGGGCTATAGCCCATATCGTATGGCATACTATAGCACGCCGCTTTTCATCATTTTTGAGGATTTGAAAAAAAATCAAAATTTCAAAAAGTTGGGTTATAGCCCATCGTTTTTTGAATTTTTGAAAAAAAAAATTATCCTCGTTTTTCATCATTCTTGACCATGGGCTATAGCCCATATCGTATGGCATACTATAGCACGCCGCTTTTCATCATTTTTGAGGATTTGAAAAAAATTCAAAATTTCAAAAAGTTGGGTTATAGCCCATCGTTTTTTGAATTTTTGAAAAAAAAATTATCCTAGTTTTTCATCATTTTTGACCATGGGCTATAGCCCATATCGTATGGCATACTATAGCACGCCGCTTTTCATCATTTTTGAGGATTTGAAAAAAATTCAAAATTTCAAAAAGTTGGGTTATAGCCCATCGTTTTTTGAATTTTTGAAAAAAAAAATATCCTCGTTTTTCATCATTTTTGACCATGGGCTATAGCCCATATCGTATGGCATACTATAGCACGCCGCTTTTCATCATTTTAGAGGATTTGAAAAAAATTCAAAATTTCAAAAAGTTGGGTTATAGCCCATCGTTTTTTGAATTTTTGAAAAAAGAAATATCCTCGTTTTTCATCATTTTTGACCATGGGCTATAGCCCACATCGTATGGCATACTATAGCACGCCGCTTTTCATCATTTTTGAGGATTTGAAAAAAATTCAAAATTTCAAAAAGTTGGGTTATAGCCCATCGTTTTTTGAATTTTTGAAAAAAAAATTATCCTCGTTTTTCATCATTTTTGACCATGGGCTATAGCCCACATCGTATGGCATACTATAGCACGCCGCTTTTCATCATTTTTGAGGATTTGAAAAAAATTCAAAATTTCAAAAAGTTGGGTTATAGCCCATCGTTTTTTGAATTTTTGAAAAAAAAATTATCCTCGTTTTTCATCATTTTTGACCATGGGCTATAGCCCATATCGTATGGCATACTATAGCACGCCGCTTTTCATCATTTTTGAGGATTTGAAAAAAAATCAAAATTTCAAAAAGTTGGGTTATAGCCCATCGTTTTTTGAATTTTTGATTATTTTTTTTATCCTCGTTTTTCATCATTTTTGACCATGGGCTATAGCCCATATCGTATGGCATACTATAGCACGCCGCTTTTCATCATTTTAGAGGATTTGAAAAAAATTCAAAATTTCAAAAAGTTGGGTTATAGCCCATCGTTTTTTGAATTTTTGAAAAAAGAAATATCCTCGTTTTTCATCATTTTTGACCATGGGCTATAGCCCACATCGTATGGCATACTATAGCACGCCGCTTTTCATCATTTTTGAGGATTTGAAAAAAATTCAAAATTTCAAAAAGTTGGGTTATAGCCCATCGTTTTTTGAATTTTTGAAAAAAAGATTATCCTCGTTTTTCATCATTTTTGACCATGGGCTATAGCCCACATCGTATGGCATACTATAGCACGCCGCTTTTCATCATTTTTGAGGATTTGAAAAAAATTCAAAATTTCAAAAAGTTGGGTTATAGCCCATCGTTTTTTGAATTTTTGAAAAAAAAATTATCCTCGTTTTTCATCATTTTTGACCATGGGCTATAGCCCATATCGTATGGCATACTATAGCACGCCGCTTTTCATCATTTTTGAGGATTTGAAAAAAATTCAAAATTTCAAAAAGTTGGGTTATAGCCCATCGTTTTTTGAATTTTTGATTATTTTTTTTATCCTCGTTTTTCATCATTTTTGACCATGGGCTATAGCCCATATCGTATGGCATACTATAGCACGCCGCTTTTCATCATTTTAGAGGATTTGAAAAAAATTCAAAATTTCAAAAAGTTGGGTTATAGCCCATCGTTTTTTGAATTTTTGAAAAAAGAAATATCCTCGTTTTTCATCATTTTTGACCATGGGCTATAGCCCACATCGTATGGCATACTATAGCACGCCGCTTTTCATCATTTTTGAGGATTTGAAAAAAATTCAAAATTTCAAAAAGTTGGGTTATAGCCCATCGTTTTTTGAATTTTTGAAAAAAAAATTACCCTCGTTTTTCATCATTTTTGACCATGGGCTATAGCCCATATCGTATGGCATACTATAGCACGCTGCTTTTCATCATTTTTGAGGATTTGAAAAAAATTCAAAATTTCAAAAAGTTGGGTTATAGCCCATCGTTTTTTGAATTTTTGAAAAAAAAATTATCCTCGTTTTTCATCATTTTTGACCATGGGCTATAGCCCATATCGTATGGCATACTATAGCACGCCGCTTTTCATCATTTTTGAGGATTTGAAAAAAAATCAAAAATTCAAAAAGTTGGGTTATAGCCCATCGTTTTTTGAATTTTTGATTTCTTTTTTTATTCTCGTTTTTCATCATTTTTGACCATGGGCTATAGCCCATATCGTATGGCATACTATAGCACGCCGTTTTTCATCATTTTTGAGGATTTGAAAAAATATCAAAATTTCAAAAAGTTGTATAGCCCATCGTTTTTAGAATTTTTGGAGAAAAAAATTATCCTCGTTTTTCATCATTTTTGACCATGGGCTATAGCCCATATCGTATGGCATACTATAGCACGCCGCTTTTCATCATTTTTGAGGATTTGAAAAAAATTCAAAATTTCAAAAAGTTGGGTTATAGCCCATCGTTTTTAGAATTTTAGATTTTTTTTTTTATCCTCGTTTTTCATCATTCTTGACCATGGGCTATAGCCCATATCGTATGGCATACTATAGCACGCCGCTTTTCATCATTTTTGAGGATTTGAAAAAAATTCCAAATTTCAAAAAGTTGGGTTATAGCCCATCGTTTTTTGAATAAAAAAAAAAAAATTATCCTCGTTTTTCATCATTCTTGACCATGGGCTATAGCCCATATCGTATGGCATACTATAGCACGCCGCTTTTCATCATTTTAGAGGATTTGAAAAAAATGCAAAATTTCAAAAAGTTGGGTTATAGCCCATCGTTTTTTGAATTTTTGAATTTCTTTTTTATCCTCGTTTTTCATCATTTTTGACCATGGGCTATAGCCCATATCGTATGGCATACTATAGCACGCCGCTTTTCATCATTTTTGAGGATTTGAAAAAAATTCAAAATTTCAAAAAGTTGGGTTATAGCCCATCGTTTTTTGAATTTTTGAAAAAAAAATTATCCTCGTTTTTCCTCATTTTTGACCATGGGCTATAGCCCATATGGTATGGCATACTATAGCACGCCGCTTTTCATCATTTTTGAGGATTTGAAAAAAATTCAAAATTTCAAAAAGTTGGGTTATAGCCCATCGTTTTTTGAATTTTAGATTTTTTTTTAATCCTCGTTTTTCATCATTTTTGACCATGGGCTATAGCCCATATCGTATGGCATACTATAGCACGCCGCTTTTCATCATTTTTGAGGATTTGAAAAAAATTCAAAATTTCAAAAAGTTGGGTTATAGCCCATCGTTTTTTGAATTTTTGAATTTTGTTTTTATCCTCGTTTTTCATCATTTTTGACCATGGGCTATAGCCCATATCGTATGGCATACTATAGCACGCCGCTTTTCATCATTTTTGAGGATTTGAAAAAAATTCTAAATTTCTAAAAGTTGGGTTATAGCCCATCGTTTTTTGAATTTTTGGAAAAAAAAAAATATCCTCGTTTTTCATCATTTTTGACCATGGGCTATAGCCCATATCGTATGGCATACTATAGCACGCCGCTTTTCATCATTTTTGAGGATTTTAAAAAATTTCAAAATTTCAAAAAGTTGGGTTATAGCCCATCGTTTTTTGAATTTTTTAATTTTTTTTTATCCTCGTTTTTCATCATTCTTGACCATGGGCTATAGCCCATATCGTATGGCATACTATAGCACGCCGCTTTTCATCATTTTTGAGGATTTGAAAAAAATTCAAAATTTCTAAAAGTTGGGTTATAGCCCATCGTTTTTTGAATTTTTGAAAAAAAAGATTATCCTCGTTTTTCATCATTTTTGACCATGGGCTATATAGCCCATATCGTATGGCATACTATAGCACGCCGCTTTTCATCATTTTTGAGGATTTGAAAAAAATTCAAAATTTCTAAAAGTTGGGTTATAGCCCATCGTTTTTTGAATTTTTGAAAAAACAAAATATCCTCGTTTTTCATCATTTTTGACCATGGGCTATAGCCCATATCGTATGGCATACTATAGCACGCCGCTTTTCATCATTTTTGAGGATTTGAAAAAAATTCAAAATTTCAAAAAGTTGGGTTATAGCCCATCGTTTTTAGATTTTTAGATTTTTTTTTAAATTCTCGTTTTTTGAATTTTTGACCATGGGCTATAGCCCATATCGTATGGCATACTATAGCACGCCGTTTTTCATCATTTTTGAGGATATGAAAAAAATTCAAAATTTCAAAAAGTTGGGTTATAGCCCATCGTTTTTTGAATTTTCGAAAAAAAAAATATCCTCGTTTTTCATCATTTTTGACCATGGGCTTTAGCCCATATCGTATGGCATACTATAGCACGCCGCTTTTCATCATTTTTGAGGATTTGAAAAAAATTCAAAATTTCAAAAAGTTGGGTTATAGCCCATCGTTTTTTGAATTTTTGAAAAAAAAAATATCCTCGTTTTTCATCATTTTTGACCATGGGCTATAGCCCATATCGTATGGCATACTATAGCACGCCGCTTTTCATCATTTTTGAGGATTTGAAAAAAATTCAAAATTTCAAAAAGTTGGGTTATAGCCCATCGTTTTTTGAATTTTTGAAAAAAAAATTATCCTCGTTTTTCATCATTTTTGACCATGGGCTATAGCCCATATCGTATGGCATACTATAGCACGCCGCTTTTCATCATTTTTGAGGATTTGAAAAAAATTCAAAATTTCAGAAAGTTGGGTTATAGCCCATCGTTTTTTGAATTTTTGAAAAAAAAAATATCCTCGTTTTTCATCATTTTTGACCATGGGCTATAGCCCATATCGTATGGCATACTATAGCACGCCGCTTTTCATCATTTTTGAGGATTTGAAAAAAATTCAAAATTTCAAAAAGTTGGGTTATAGCCCATCGTTTTTTTAATTTTTGAAAAAAAAATTATCCTCGTTTTTCATCATTTTTGACCATGGGCTATAGCCCACATCGTATGGCATACTATAGCACGCCGCTTTTCATCATTTTTGAGGATTTGAAAAAAATTCAAAATTTCAAAAAGTTGGGTTATAGCCCATCGTTTTTTGAATTTTTGAAAAAAAAATTATCCTCGTTTTTCATCATTTTTGACCATGGGCTATAGCCCATATCGTATGGCATACTATAGCACGCCGCTTTTCATCATTTTTGAGGATTTGAAAAAAATTCAAAATTTCAAAAAGTTGGGTTATAGCCCATCGTTTTTTGAATTTTTGATTTTTTTTTAATCCTCGTTTTTCATCATTTTTGACCATGGGCTATAGCCCATATCGTATGGCATACTATAGCACGCCGCTTTTCATCATTTTTGAGGATTTGAAAAAAATTCAAAATTTCAAAAAGTTGGGTTATAGCCCATCGTTTTTTGAATTTTTGAATTTTGTTTTTATCCTCGTTTTTCATCATTTTTGACCATGGGCTATAGCCCATATCGTATGGCATACTATAGCACGCCGCTTTTCATCATTTTTGAGGATTTGAAAAAAATTCTAAATTTCTAAAAGTTGGGTTATAGCCCATCGTTTTTTGAATTTTTGAAAAAAAAAAATATCCTCGTTTTTCATCATTTTTGACCATGGGCTATAGCCCATATCGTATGGCATACTATAGCACGCCGCTTTTCATCATTTTTGAGGATTTTAAAAAAATTCAAAATTTCAAAAAGTTGGGTTATAGCCCATCGTTTTTTGAATTTTTTAAAAAAAAATTATCCTCGTTTTTCATCATTCTTGACCATGGGCTATAGCCCATATCGTATGGCATACTATAGCACGCCGCTTTTCATCATTTTTGAGGATTTGAAAAAAATTCAAAATTTCTAAAAGTTGGGTTATAGCCCATCGTTTTTTGAATTTTTGAAAAAAAAGATTATCCTCGTTTTTCATCATTTTTGACCATGGGCTATATAGCCCATATCGTATGGCATACTATAGCACGCCGCTTTTCATCATTTTTGAGGATTTGAAAAAAATTCAAAATTTCTAAAAGTTGGGTTATAGCCCATCGTTTTTTGAATTTTTGAAAAAACAAAATATCCTCGTTTTTCATCATTTTTGACCATGGGCTATAGCCCATATCGTATGGCATACTATAGCACGCCGCTTTTCATCATTTTTGAGGATTTGAAAAAAATTCAAAATTTCAAAAAGTTGGGTTATAGCCCATCGTTTTTTGAATTTTTGAATTTTTTTTTATATCCTCGTTTTTCATCATTCTTGACCATGGGCTATAGCCCATATCGTATGGCATACTATAGCACGCCGCTTTTCATCATTTTTGAGGATTTGAAAAAAATTCAAAATTTCAGAAAGTTGGGTTATAGCCCATCGTTTTTTGAATTTTTGAAAAAAAAAATATCCTCGTTTTTCATCATTTTTGACCATGGGCTATAGCCCATATCGTATGGCATACTATAGCACGCCGCTTTTCATCATTTTTGAGGATTTGAAAAAAATTCAAAATTTCAAAAAGTTGGGTTATAGCCCATCGTTTTTTTAATTTTTGAAAAAAAAATTATCCTCGTTTTTCATCATTTTTGACCATGGGCTATAGCCCACATCGTATGGCATACTATAGCACGCCGCTTTTCATCATTTTTGAGGATTTGAAAAAAATTCAAAATTTCAAAAAGTTGGGTTATAGCCCATCGTTTTTTGAATTTTTGAAAAAAAAATTATCCTCGTTTTTCATCATTTTTGACCATGGGCTATAGCCCATATCGTATGGCATACTATAGCACGCCGCTTTTCATCATTTTTGAGGATTTGAAAAAAATTCAAAATTTCAAAAAGTTGGGTTATAGCCCATCGTTTTTTGAATTTTTGATTTTTTTTTTATATCCTCGTTTTTCATCATTCTTGACCATGGGCTATAGCCCATATCGTATGGCATACTATAGCACGCCGCTTTTCATCATTTTTGAGGATTTGAAAAAAATTCAAAATTTCAAAAAGTTGGGTTATAGCCCATCGTTTTTTGAATTTTTGAAAAAAAAAAAATCCTCGTTTTTCATCATTTTTGACCATGGGCTATAGCCCATATCGTATGGCATACTATAGCACGCCGCTTTTCATCATTTTTGAGGATTTGAAAAAATTTCAAAATTTAAAAAAGTTGGGTTATAGCCCATCGTTTTTTGAATTTTTGGAGAAAAACAATTATCCTCGTTTTTCATAATTTTTGACCATGGACTATAGCCCATATCGTATGGCATACTATAGCACGCCGCTTTTCATCATTTTTGAGGATTTGAAAAAAATTCAAAATTTCAAAAAGTTGGGTTATAGCCCATCGTTTTTTGAATTTTTGAAAAAAAAATTATCCTCGTTTTTCATCATTTTTGACCATAGGCTATAGCCCATATCATATGGCATACTATAGCACGCCGCTTTTCATCATTTTTGAGGATTTGAAAAAAATTCAAAATTTCAAAAAGTTGGGTTATAGCCCATCGTTTTTTGAATTTAAAAAAAAAAAAAATTAACCTCATTTTTCATCATTCTTGACCATGGGCTATAGCCCATATCGTATGGCATACCATAGCACGCCGCTTTTCATCATTTTTGAGGATTTGAAAAAAATTCAAAATTTCAAAAAGTTGGGTTATAGCCCATCGTTTTTTGAATTTTTGAAAAAAAAATTATCCTAGTTTTTCATCATTTTTGACCATGGGCTATAGCCCATATCGTATGGCATACTATAGCACGCCGCTTTTCATCATTTTTGAGGATTTGAAAAAAATTCAAAATTTCAAAAAGTTGGGTTATAGCCCATCGTTTTTTGAATTTTTGAAAAAAAAATTATCCTCGTTTTTCATCATTTTTGACCATGGGCTATAGCCCATATCGTATGGCATACTATAGCACGCCGCTTTTCATCATTTTTGAGGATTTGAAAAAAAATCAAAATTTCAAAAAGTTGGGTTATAGCCCATCGTTTTTTGAATTTTTGATTTTTTTTTTTATCCTCGTTTTTCATCATTCTTGACCATGGGCTATAGCCCATATCGTATGGCATACTATAGCACGCCGCTTTTCATCATTTTTGAGGATTTGAAAAAAAATCAAAATTTCAAAAAGTTGGGTTATAGCCCATCGTTTTTTGAATTTTTGGAAAAAAAAAATTATCCTCGTTTTTCATCATTTTTGACCATGGGCTATAGCCCATATCGTATGGCATACTATAGCACGCCGCTTTTCATCATTTTTGAGGATTTGAAAAAAATTCAAAATTTCTAAAAGTTGGGTTATAGCCCATCGTTTTTTGAATTTTTGATTTTTTTTTTAATTCTCGTTTTTCATCATTTTTGACCATGGGCTATAGCCCATATCGTATGGCATACTATAGCACGCCGCTTTTCATCATTTTTGAGGATTTGAAAAAAATTCAAAATTTCAAAAAGTTGGGTTATAGCCCATCGTTTTTTGAATTTTTGAAAAAAAAATTATCCTCGTTTTTCCTCATTTTTGACCATGGGCTATAGCCCATATCGTATGGCATACTATAGCACGCCGCTTTTCATCATTTTTGAGGATTTGAAAAAAATTCAAAATTTCAAAAAGTTGGGTTATAGCCCATCGTTTTTTGAATTTAAAAAAAAAAAATTATCCTCGTTTTTCATCATTTTTGACCATAGGCTATAGCCCATATCATATGGCATACTATAGCACGCCGCTTTTCATCATTTTTGAGGATTTGAAAAAATTCAAAATTTCAAAAAGTTGGGTTATAGCCCATCGTTTTTTGAATTTTTGAAAAAAAAAATATCCTCGTTTTTCATCATTTTTGACCATGGGCTATAGCCCATATCGTATGGCATACTATAGCACGCCGCTTTTCATCATTTTTGAGGATTTGAAAAAAATTCAAAATTTCAAAAAGTTGGGTTATAGCCCATCGTTTTTTGAATTTTCGAAAAAAAAAATATCCTCGTTTTTCATCATTTTTGACCATGGGCTTTAGCCCATATCGTATGGCATACTATAGCACGCCGCTTTTCATCATTTTTGAGGATTTGAAAAAAATTCAAAATTTCAAAAAGTTGGGTTATAGCCCATCGTTTTTTGAATTTTTGAAAAAAAAAATATCCTCGTTTTTCATCATTTTTGACCATGGGCTATAGCCCATATCGTATGGCATACTATAGCACGCCGCTTTTCATCATTTTTGAGGATTTGAAAAAAATTCAAAATTTCAAAAAGTTGGGTTATAGCCCATCGTTTTTTGAATTTTTGAAAAAAACATTATCCTCGTTTTTCATCATTTTTGACCATGGGCTATAGCCCATATCGTATGGCATACTATAGCACGCCGCTTTTCATCATTTTTGAGGATTTGAAAAAAATTCAAAATTTCAGAAAGTTGGGTTATAGCCCATCGTTTTTTGAATTTTTGAAAAAAAAAATATCCTCGTTTTTCATCATTTTTGACCATGGGCTATAGCCCATATCGTATGGCATACTATAGCACGCCGCTTTTCATCATTTTTGAGGATTTGAAAAAAATTCAAAATTTCAAAAAGTTGGGTTATAGCCCATCGTTTTTTTAATTTTTGAAAAAAAAATTATCCTCGTTTTTCATCATTTTTGACCATGGGCTATAGCCCACATCGTATGGCATACTATAGCACGCCGCTTTTCATCATTTTTGAGGATTTGAAAAAAATTCAAAATTTCAAAAAGTTGGGTTATAGCCCATCGTTTTTTGAATTTTTGAAAAAAAAATTATCCTCGTTTTTCATCATTTTTGACCATGGGCTATAGCCCATATCGTATGGCATACTATAGCACGCCGCTTTTCATCATTTTTGAGGATTGGAAAAAAATTCAAAATTTCAAAAAGTTGGGTTATAGCCCATCGTTTTTTGAATTTTTGAATTTTTTTTTATATCCTCGTTTTTCATCATTCTTGACCATGGGCTATAGCCCATATCGTATGGCATACTATAGCACGCCGCTTTTCATCATTTTTGAGGATTTGAAAAAAATTCAAAATTTCAAAAAGTTGGGTTATAGCCCATCGTTTTTTGAATTTTTGAAAAAAAAAAATCCTCGTTTTTCATCATTTTTGACCATGGGCTATAGCCCATATCGTATGGCATACTATAGCACGCCGCTTTTCATCATTTTTGAGGATTTGAAAAAATTTCAAAATTTAAAAAGTTGGGTTATAGCCCATCGTTTTTTGAATTTTTGGAGAAAAACAATTATCCTCGTTTTTCCTCATTTTTGACCATGGGCTATAGCCCATATCGTATGGCATACTATAGCACGCCGCTTTTCATCATTTTTGAGGATTTGAAAAAAATTCAAAATTTCAAAAAGTTGGGTTATAGCCCATCGTTTTTTGAATTTAAAAAAAAAAAAATTATCCTCGTTTTTCATCATTTTTGACCATAGGCTATAGCCCATATCATATGGCATACTATAGCACGCCGCTTTTCATCATTTTTGAGGATTTGAAAAAAATTCAAAATTTCAAAAAGTTGGGTTATAGCCCATCGTTTTTTGAATTTAAAAAAAAAAAATTTAACCTCATTTTTCATCATTCTTGACCATGGGCTATAGCCCATATCGTATGGCATACCATAGCACGCCGCTTTTCATCATTTTTGAGGATTTGAAAAAATTCAAAATTTCAAAAAGTTGGGTTATAGCCCATCGTTTTTTGAATTTTTGAAAAAAAAATTATCCTAGTTTTTCATCATTTTTGACCATGGGCTATAGCCCATATCGTATGGCATACTATAGCACGCCGCTTTTCATCATTTTTGAGGATTTGAAAAAAATTCCAAATTTCAAAAAGTTGGGTTATAGCCCATCGTTTTTGAATTTTCGAAAAAAAAAATATCCTCGTTTTTCATCATTTTTGACCATGGGCTTTAGCCCATATCGTATGGCATACTATAGCACGCCGCTTTTCATCATTTTGAGGATTTGAAAAAAATTCAAAATTTCAAAAAGTTGGGTTATAGCCCATCGTTTTTTGAATTTTGAAAAAAAAAATATCCTCGTTTTTCATCATTTTTGACCATGGGCTATAGCCCATATCGTATGGCATACTATAGCACGCCGCTTTTCATCATTTTTGAGGATTTGAAAAAAATTCAAAATTTCAAAAAGTTGGGTTATAGCCCATCGTTTTTTGAATTTTCGAAAAAAAAAATATCCTCGTTTTTCATCATTTTTGACCATGGGCTTTAGCCCATATCGTATGGCATACTATAGCACGCCGCTTTTCATCATTTTTGAGGATTTGAAAAAAATTCAAAATTTCAAAAAGTTGGGTTATAGCCCATCGTTTTTTGAATTTTTGAAAAAAAAAATATCCTCGTTTTTCATCATTTTTGACCATGGGCTATAGCCCATATCGTATGGCATACTATAGCACGCCGCTTTTCATCATTTTTGAGGATTTGAAAAAAATTCAAAATTTCAAAAAGTTGGGTTATAGCCCATCGTTTTTTGAATTTTTGAAAAAAAACATTATCCTCGTTTTTCATCATTTTTGACCATGGGCTATAGCCCATATCGTATGGCATACTATAGCACGCCGCTTTTCATCATTTTTGAGGATTTGAAAAAAATTCAAAATTTCAGAAAGTTGGGTTATAGCCCATCGTTTTTTGAATTTTTGGAAAAAAAAAATTATCCTCGTTTTTCATCATTTTTGACCATGGGCTATAGCCCATATCGTATGGCATACTATAGCACGCCGCTTTTCATCATTTTTGAGGATTTGAAAAAAATTCAAAATTTCTAAAAGTTGGGTTATAGCCCATCGTTTTTTGAATTTTTGATTTTTTTTTTAATTCTCGTTTTTCATCATTTTTGACCATGGGCTATAGCCCATATCGTATGGCATACTATAGCACGCCGCTTTTCATCATTTTTGAGGATTTGAAAAAAATTCAAAATTTCAAAAAGTTGGGTTATAGCCCATCGTTTTTTGAATTTTTGAAAAAAAAATTATCCTCGTTTTTCCTCATTTTTGACCATGGGCTATAGCCCATATCGTATGGCATACTATAGCACGCCGCTTTTCATCATTTTTGAGGATTTGAAAAAAATTCAAAATTTCAAAAAGTTGGGTTATAGCCCATCGTTTTTTGAATTTAAAAAAAAAAAAATTATCCTCGTTTTTCATCATTTTTGACCATAGGCTATAGCCCATATCATATGGCATACTATAGCACGCCGCTTTTCATCATTTTTGAGGATTTGAAAAAAATTCAAAATTTCAAAAAGTTGGGTTATAGCCCATCGTTTTTTGAATTAAAAAAAAAAAAATTTAACCTCATTTTTCATCATTCTTGACCATGGGCTATAGCCCATATCGTATGGCATACCATAGCACGCCGCTTTTCATCATTTTTGAGGATTTGAAAAAAATTCAAAATTTCAAAAAGTTGGGTTATAGCCCATCGTTTTTTGAATTTTTGAAAAAAAAATTATCCTAGTTTTTCATCATTTTTGACCATGGGCTATAGCCCATATCGTATGGCATACTATAGCACGCCGCTTTTCATCATTTTTGAGGATTTGAAAAAAATTCCAAATTTCAAAAAGTTGGGTTATAGCCCATCGTTTTTTGAATTTTCGAAAAAAAAAATATCCTCGTTTTTCATCATTTTTGACCATGGGCTTTAGCCCATATCGTATGGCATACTATAGCACGCCGCTTTTCATCATTTTTGAGGATTTGAAAAAAATTCAAATTTTCAAAAAGTTGGGTTATAGCCCATCGTTTTTTGAATTTTTGAAAAAAAAAATATCCTCGTTTTTCATCATTTTTGACCATGGGCTATAGCCCATATCGTATGGCATACTATAGCACGCCGCTTTTCATCATTTTTGAGGATTTGAAAAAAATTCAAAATTTCAAAAAGTTGGGTTATAGCCCATCGTTTTTTGAATTTTCGAAAAAAAAAATATCCTCGTTTTTCATCATTTTTGACCATGGGCTTTAGCCCATATCGTATGGCATACTATAGCACGCCGCTTTTCATCATTTTTGAGGATTTGAAAAAAATTCAAAATTTCAAAAAGTTGGGTTATAGCCCATCGTTTTTTGAATTTTTGAAAAAAAAAATATCCTCGTTTTTCATCATTTTTGACCATGGGCTATAGCCCATATCGTATGGCATACTATAGCACGCCGCTTTTCATCATTTTTGAGGATTTGAAAAAAATTCAAAATTTCAAAAAGTTGGGTTATAGCCCATCGTTTTTTGAATTTTTGAAAAAAACATTATCCTCGTTTTTCATCATTTTTGACCATGGGCTATAGCCCATATCGTATGGCATACTATAGCACGCCGCTTTTCATCATTTTTGAGGATTTGAAAAAAATTCAAAATTTCAGAAAGTTGGGTTATAGCCCATCGTTTTTTGAATTTTTGAAAAAAAAAATATCCTCGTTTTTCATCATTTTTGACCATGGGCTATAGCCCATATCGTATGGCATACTATAGCACGCCGCTTTTCATCATTTTTGAGGATTTGAAAAAAATTCAAAATTTCAAAAAGTTGGGTTATAGCCCATCGTTTTTTTAATTTTTGAAAAAAAAATTATCCTCGTTTTTCATCATTTTTGACCATGGGCTATAGCCCACATCGTATGGCATACTATAGCACGCCGCTTTTCATCATTTTTGAGGATTTGAAAAAAATTCAAAATTTCAAAAAGTTGGGTTATAGCCCATCGTTTTTTGAATTTTTGAAAAAAAAATTATCCTCGTTTTTCATCATTTTTGACCATGGGCTATAGCCCATATCGTATGGCATACTATAGCACGCCGCTTTTCATCATTTTTGAGGATTGGAAAAAAATTCAAAATTTCAAAAAGTTGGGTTATAGCCCATCGTTTTTTGAATTTTTGAATTTTTTTTTATATCCTCGTTTTTCATCATTCTTGACCATGGGCTATAGCCCATATCGTATGGCATACTATAGCACGCCGCTTTTCATCATTTTTGAGGATTTGAAAAAAATTCAAAATTTCAAAAAGTTGGGTTATAGCCCATCGTTTTTTGAATTTTTGAAAAAAAAAAAATCCTCGTTTTTCATCATTTTTGACCATGGGCTATAGCCCATATCGTATGGCATACTATAGCACGCCGCTTTTCATCATTTTTGAGGATTTGAAAAAATTTCAAAATTTAAAAAAGTTGGGTTATAGCCCATCGTTTTTTGAATTTTTGGAGAAAAACAATTATCCTCGTTTTTCCTCATTTTTGACCATGGGCTATAGCCCATATCGTATGGCATACTATAGCACGCCGCTTTTCATCATTTTTGAGGATTTGAAAAAAAATCAAAATTTCAAAAAGTTGGGTTATAGCCCATCGTTTTTTGAATTTAAAAAAAAAAAAATTATCCTCGTTTTTCATCATTTTTGACCATAGGCTATAGCCCATATCATATGGCATACTATAGCACGCCGCTTTTCATCATTTTTGAGGATTTGAAAAAAATTCAAAATTTCAAAAAGTTGGGTTATAGCCCATCGTTTTTTGAATTTAAAAAAAAAAAATTTAACCTCATTTTTCATCATTCTTGACCATGGGCTATAGCCCATATCGTATGGCATACCATAGCACGCCGCTTTTCATCATTTTTGAGGATTTGAAAAAAATTCAAAATTTCAAAAAGTTGGGTTATAGCCCATCGTTTTTTGAATTTTTGAAAAAAAAATTATCCTAGTTTTTCATCATTTTTGACCATGGGCTATAGCCCATATCGTATGGCATACTATAGCACGCCGCTTTTCATCATTTTTGAGGATTTGAAAAAAATTCCAAATTTCAAAAAGTTGGGTTATAGCCCATCGTTTTTTGAATTTTCGAAAAAAAAAATATCCTCGTTTTTCATCATTTTTGACCATGGGCTTTAGCCCATATCGTATGGCATACTATAGCACGCCGCTTTTCATCATTTTTGAGGATTTGAAAAAAATTCAAAATTTCAAAAAGTTGGGTTATAGCCCATCGTTTTTTGAATTTTTGAAAAAAAAAATATCCTCGTTTTTCATCATTTTTGACCATGGGCTATAGCCCATATCGTATGGCATACTATAGCACGCCGCTTTTCATCATTTTTGAGGATTTGAAAAAAATTCAAAATTTCAAAAAGTTGGGTTATAGCCCATCGTTTTTTGAATTTTCGAAAAAAAAAATATCCTCGTTTTTCATCATTTTTGACCATGGGCTTTAGCCCATATCGTATGGCATACTATAGCACGCCGCTTTTCATCATTTTTGAGGATTTGAAAAAAATTCAAAATTTCAAAAAGTTGGGTTATAGCCCATCGTTTTTTGAATTTTTGAAAAAAAAAATATCCTCGTTTTTCATCATTTTTGACCATGGGCTATAGCCCATATCGTATGGCATACTATAGCACGCCGCTTTTCATCATTTTTGAGGATTTGAAAAAAATTCAAAATTTCAAAAAGTTGGGTTATAGCCCATCGTTTTTTGAATTTTTGAAAAAAACATTATCCTCGTTTTTCATCATTTTTGACCATGGGCTATAGCCCATATCGTATGGCATACTATAGCACGCCGCTTTTCATCATTTTTGAGGATTTGAAAAAAATTCAAAATTTCAGAAAGTTGGGTTATAGCCCATCGTTTTTTGAATTTTTGAAAAAAAAAATATCCTCGTTTTTCATCATTTTTGACCATGGGCTATAGCCCATATCGTATGGCATACTATAGCACGCCGCTTTTCATCATTTTTGAGGATTTGAAAAAAATTCAAAATTTCAAAAAGTTGGGTTATAGCCCATCGTTTTTTTAATTTTTGAAAAAAAAATTATCCTCGTTTTTCATCATTTTTGACCATGGGCTATAGCCCACATCGTATGGCATACTATAGCACGCCGCTTTTCATCATTTTTGAGGATTTGAAAAAAATTCAAAATTTCAAAAAGTTGGGTTATAGCCCATCGTTTTTTGAATTTTTGAAAAAAAAATTATCCTCGTTTTTCATCATTTTTGACCATGGGCTATAGCCCATATCGTATGGCATACTATAGCACGCCGCTTTTCATCATTTTTGAGGATTGGAAAAAAATTCAAAATTTCAAAAAGTTGGGTTATAGCCCATCGTTTTTTGAATTTTTGAATTTTTTTTTATATCCTCGTTTTTCATCATTCTTGACCATGGGCTATAGCCCATATCGTATGGCATACTATAGCACGCCGCTTTTCATCATTTTTGAGGATTTGAAAAAAATTCAAAATTTCAAAAAGTTGGGTTATAGCCCATCGTTTTTTGAATTTTTGAAAAAAAAAAAATCCTCGTTTTTCATCATTTTTGACCATGGGCTATAGCCCATATCGTATGGCATACTATAGCACGCCGCTTTTCATCATTTTTGAGGATTTGAAAAAATTTCAAAATTTAAAAAAGTTGGGTTATAGCCCATCGTTTTTTGAATTTTTGGAGAAAAACAATTATCCTCGTTTTTCATAATTTTTGACCATGGACTATAGCCCATATCGTATGGCATACTATAGCACGCCGCTTTTCATCATTTTTGAGGATTTGAAAAAAATTCAAAATTTCAAAAAGTTGGGTTATAGCCCATCGTTTTTTGAATTTTTGAAAAAAAAATTATCCTCGTTTTTCATCATTTTTGACCATAGGCTATAGCCCATATCATATGGCATACTATAGCACGCCGCTTTTCATCATTTTTGAGGATTTGAAAAAAATTCAAAATTTCAAAAAGTTGGGTTATAGCCCATCGTTTTTTGAATTTTTGAAAAAAAAATTATCCTAGTTTTTCATCATTTTTGACCATGGGCTATAGCCCATATCGTATGGCATACTATAGCACGCCGCTTTTCATCATTTTTGAGGATTTGAAAAAAATTCAAAATTTCAAAAAGTTGGGTTATAGCCCATCGTTTTTTGAATTTTTGAAAAAAAAATTATCCTCGTTTTTCATCATTTTTGACCATGGGCTATAGCCCATATCGTATGGCATACTATAGCACGCCGCTTTTCATCATTTTTGAGGATTTGAAAAAAAATCAAAATTTCAAAAAGTTGGGTTATAGCCCATCGTTTTTTGAATTTTTGAATTTTTTTTTTATCCTCGTTTTTCATCATTCTTGACCATGGGCTATAGCCCATATCGTATGGCATACTATAGCACGCCGCTTTTCATCATTTTTGAGGATTTGAAAAAAATTCAAAATTTCAAAAAGTTGGGTTATAGCCCATCGTTTTTTGAATTTTTGAAAAAAAAATTATCCTAGTTTTTCATCATTTTTGACCATGGGCTATAGCCCATATCGTATGGCATACTATAGCACGCCGCTTTTCATCATTTTTGAGGATTTGAAAAAAATTCAAAATTTCAAAAAGTTGGGTTATAGCCCATCGTTTTTTGAATTTTTGAAAAAATAAATATCCTCGTTTTTCATCATTTTTGACCATGGGCTATAGCCCATATCGTATGGCATACTATAGCACGCCGCTTTTCATCATTTTTGAGGATTTGAAAAAAATTCAAAATTTCAAAAAGTTGGGTTATAGCCCATCGTTTTTTGAATTTTTGAAAAAAAAATTATCCTCGTTTTTCATCATTTTTGACCATGGGCTATAGCCCACATCGTATGGCATACTATAGCACGCCGCTTTTCATCATTTTTGAGGATTTGAAAAAAATTCAAAATTTCAAAAAGTTGGGTTATAGCCCATCGTTTTTTGAATTTTTGAAAAAAAAATTATCCTCGTTTTTCATCATTTTTGACCATGGGCTATAGCCCATATCGTATGGCATACTATAGCACGCCGCTTTTCATCATTTTTGAGGATTTGAAAAAAAATCAAAATTTCAAAAAGTTGGGTTATAGCCCATCGTTTTTTGAATTTTTTATTTTTTTTTTATCCTCGTTTTTCATCATTTTTGACCATGGGCTATAGCCCATATCGTATGGCATACTATAGCACGCCGCTTTTCATCATTTTAGAGGATTTGAAAAAAATTCAAAATTTCAAAAAGTTGGGTTATAGCCCATCGTTTTTTGAATTTTTGAAAAAAGAAATATCCTCGTTTTTCATCATTTTTGACCATGGGCTATAGCCCACATCGTATGGCATACTATAGCACGCCGCTTTTCATCATTTTTGAGGATTTGAAAAAAATTCAAAATTTCAAAAAGTTGGGTTATAGCCCATCGTTTTTTGAATTTTTGAAAAAAAAGTTATCCTCGTTTTTCATCATTTTTGACCATGGGCTATAGCCCACATCGTATGGCATACTATAGCACGCCGCTTTTCATCATTTTTGAGGATTTGAAAAAAATTCAAAATTTCAAAAAGTTGGGTTATAGCCCATCGTTTTTTGAATTTTTGAAAAAAAAATTATCCTCGTTTTTCATCATTTTTGACCATAGGCTATAGCCCATATCATATGGCATACTATAGCACGCCGCTTTTCATCATTTTTGAGGATTTGAAAAAAATTCAAAATTTCAAAAAGTTGGGTTATAGCCCATCGTTTTTTGAATTTAAAAAAAAAAAAATTAACCTCATCTTTCATCATTCTTGACCATGGGCTATAGCCCATATCGTATGGCATACCATAGCACGCCGCTTTTCATCATTTTTGAGGATTTGAAAAAAATTCAAAATTTCAAAAAGTTGGGTTATAGCCCATCGTTTTTTGAATTTTTGAAAAAAAAATTATCCTCGTTTTTCATCATTTTTGACCATGGGCTATAGCCCATATCGTATGGCATACTATAGCACGCCGCTTTTCATCATTTTTGAGGATTTGAAAAAAATTCAAAATTTCAAAAAGTTGGGTTATAGCCCATCGTTTTTTGAATTTTTGAAAAAAAAATTATCCTCGTTTTTCATCATTTTTGACCATGGGCTATAGCCCATATCGTATGGCATACTATAGCACGCCGCTTTTCATCATTTTTGAGGATTTGAAAAAAAATCAAAATTTCAAAAAGTTGGGTTATAGCCCATCGTTTTTTGAATTTTTGAATTTTTTTTTTATCCTCGTTTTTCATCATTCTTGACCATGGGCTATAGCCCATATCGTATGGCATACTATAGCACGCCGCTTTTCATCATTTTTGAGGATTTGAAAAAAATTCAAAATTTCAAAAAGTTGGGTTATAGCCCATCGTTTTTTGAATTTTTGAAAAAAAAATTATCCTAGTTTTTCATCATTTTTGACCATGGGCTATAGCCCATATCGTATGGCATACTATAGCACGCCGCTTTTCATCATTTTTGAGGATTTGAAAAAAATTCAAAATTTCAAAAAGTTGGGTTATAGCCCATCGTTTTTTGAATTTTTGAAAAAATAAATATCCTCGTTTTTCATCATTTTTGACCATGGGCTATAGCCCATATCGTATGGCATACTATAGCACGCCGCTTTTCATCATTTTTGAGGATTTGAAAAAAATTCAAAATTTCAAAAAGTTGGGTTATAGCCCATCGTTTTTTGAATTTTTGAAAAAAAAATTATCCTCGTTTTTCATCATTTTTGACCATGGGCTATAGCCCACATCGTATGGCATACTATAGCACGCCGCTTTTCATCATTTTTGAGGATTTGAAAAAAATTCAAAATTTCAAAAAGTTGGGTTATAGCCCATCGTTTTTTGAATTTTTGAAAAAAAAATTATCCTCGTTTTTCATCATTTTTGACCATGGGCTATAGCCCATATCGTATGGCATACTATAGCACGCCGCTTTTCATCATTTTTGAGGATTTGAAAAAAAATCAAAATTTCAAAAAGTTGGGTTATAGCCCATCGTTTTTTGAATTTTTTATTATTTTTTTTATCCTCGTTTTTCATCATTTTTGACCATGGGCTATAGCCCATATCGTATGGCATACTATAGCACGCCGCTTTTCATCATTTTAGAGGATTTGAAAAAAATTCAAAATTTCAAAAAGTTGGGTTATAGCCCATCGTTTTTTGAATTTTTGAAAAAAGAAATATCCTCGTTTTTCATCATTTTTGACCATGGGCTATAGCCCACATCGTATGGCATACTATAGCACGCCGCTTTTCATCATTTTTGAGGATTTGAAAAAAATTCAAAATTTCAAAAAGTTGGGTTATAGCCCATCGTTTTTTGAATTTTTGAAAAAAAAGTTATCCTCGTTTTTCATCATTTTTGACCATGGGCTATAGCCCACATCGTATGGCATACTATAGCACGCCGCTTTTCATCATTTTTGAGGATTTGAAAAAAATTCAAAATTTCAAAAAGTTGGGTTATAGCCCATCGTTTTTTGAATTTTTGAAAAAAGAATTATCCTCGTTTTTCATCATTTTTGACCATGGGCTATAGCCCATATCGTATGGCATACTATAGCACGCCGCTTTTCATCATTTTTGAGGATTTGAAAAAAAATCTAAATTTCAAAAAGTTGGGTTATAGCCCATCGTTTTTTGAATTTTTGATTATTTTTTTTATCCTCGTTTTTCATCATTTTTGACCATGGGCTATAGCCCATATCGTATGGCATACTATAGCACGCCGCTTTTCATCATTTTAGAGGATTTGAAAAAAATTCAAAATTTCAAAAAGTTGGGTTATAGCCCATCGTTTTTTGAATTTTTGAAAAAAGAAATATCCTCGTTTTTCATCATTTTTGACCATGGGCTATAGCCCACATCGTATGGCATACTATAGCACGCCGCTTTTCATCATTTTTGAGGATTTGAAAAAAATTCAAAATTTCAAAAAGTTGGGTTATAGCCCATCGTTTTTTGAATTTTTGAAAAAAAAATTATCCTCGTTTTTCATCATTTTTGACCATGGGCTATAGCCCACATCGTATGGCATACTATAGCACGCCGCTTTTCATCATTTTTGAGGATTTGAAAAAAATTCAAAATTTCAAAAAGTTGGGTTATAGCCCATCGTTTTTTGAATTTTTGAAAAAAAAATTATCCTCGTTTTTCATCATTTTTGACCATGGGCGCCCATATCGTATGGCATACTATAGCACGCCGCTTTTCATCATTTTTGAGGATTTGAAAAAAATTCAAAATTTCAAAAAGTTGGGTTATAGCCCATCGTTTTTTGAATTTTTGATTATTTTTTTTATCCTCGTTTTTCATCATTTTTGACCATGGGCTATAGCCCATATCGTATGGCATACTATAGCACGCCGCTTTTCATCATTTTAGAGGATTTGAAAAAAAATCAAAATTTCAAAAAGTTGGGTTATAGCCCATCGTTTTTTGAATTTTTGAAAAAAGAAATATCCTCGTTTTTCATCATTTTTGACCATGGGCTATAGCCCACATCGTATGGCATACTATAGCACGCCGCTTTTCATCATTTTTGAGGATTTGAAAAAAATTCAAAATTTCAAAAAGTTGGGTTATAGCCCATCGTTTTTTGAATTTTTGAAAAAAAAATTATCCTCGTTTTTCATCATTTTTGACCATGGGCTATAGCCCATATCGTATGGCATACTATAGCACGCTGCTTTTCATCATTTTTGAGGATTTGAAAAAAATTCAAAATTTCAAAAAGTTGGGTTATAGCCCATCGTTTTTTGAATTTTTGAAAAAGAAATTATCCTCGTTTTTCATCATTTTTGACCATGGGCTATAGCCCATATCGTATGGCATACTATAGCACGCCGCTTTTCATCATTTTTGAGGATTTGAAAAAAAATCAAAATTTCAAAAAGTTGGGTTATAGCCCATCGTTTTTTGAATTTTTGAATTTTTTTTTTATCCTCGTTTTTCATCATTCTTGACCATGGGCTATAGCCCATATCGTATGGCATACTATAGCACGCCGCTTTTCATCATTTTTGAGGATTTGAAAAAAATTCCAAATTTCAAAAAGTTGGGTTATAGCCCATCGTTTTTTGAATTAAAAAAAAAAATTATCCTCGTTTTTCATCATTTTTGACCATGGGCTATAGCCCATATCGTATGGCATACTATAGCACGCCGCTTTTCATCATTTTTGAGGATTTGAAAAAAATTCAAAAATTCAAAAAGTTGGGTTATAGCCCATCGTTTTTTGAATTTTTGATTTCTTTTTTTATTCTCGTTTTTCATCATTTTTGACCATGGGCTATAGCCCATATCGTATGGCATACTATAGCACGCCGTTTTTCATCATTTTTGAGGATTTGAAAAAATATCAAAATTTCAAAAAGTTGTATAGCCCATCGTTTTTTGAATTTTTGGAGAAAAAAATTATCCTCGTTTTTCATCATTTTTGACCATGGGCTATAGCCCATATCGTATGGCATACTATAGCACGCCGCTTTTCATCATTTTTGAGGATTTGAAAAAAATTCAAAATTTCAAAAAGTTGGGTTATAGCCCATCGTTTTTAGAATTTTAGATTTTTTTTTTTATCCTCGTTTTTCATCATTCTTGACCATGGGCTATAGCCCATATCGTATGGCATACTATAGCACGCCGCTTTTCATCATTTTTGAGGATTTGAAAAAAATTCAAAATTTCAAAAAGTTGGGTTATAGCCCATCGTTTTTTGAATAAAAAAAAAAAAATTATCCTCGTTTTTCATCATTCTTGACCATGGGCTATAGCCCATATCGTATGGCATACTATAGCACGCCGCTTTTCATCATTTTAGAGGATTTGAAAAAAATGCAAAATTTCAAAAAGTTGGGTTATAGCCCATCGTTTTTTGAATTTTTGAATTTCTTTTTTATCCTCGTTTTTCATCATTTTTGACCATGGGCTATAGCCCATATCGTATGGCATACTATAGCACGCCGCTTTTCATCATTTTTGAGGATTTGAAAAAAATTCAAAATTTCAAAAAGTTGGGTTATAGCCCATCGTTTTTTGAATTTTTGAAAAAAACATTATCCTCGTTTTTCCTCATTTTTGACCATGGGCTATAGCCCATATGGTATGGCATACTATAGCACGCCGCTTTTCATCATTTTTGAGGATTTGAAAAAAATTCAAAATTTCAAAAAGTTGGGTTATAGCCCATCGTTTTTTGAATTTTTGATTTTTTTTTAAATCCTCGTTTTTCATCATTTTTGACCATGGGCTATAGCCCATATCGTATGGCATACTATAGCACGCCGCTTTTCATCATTTTTGAGGATTTGAAAAAAATTCAAAATTTCAAAAAGTTGGGTTATAGCCCATCGTTTTTTTAATTTTTGAATTTTGTTTTTATCCTCGTTTTTCATCATTTTTGACCATGGGCTATAGCCCATATCGTATGGCATACTATAGCACGCCGCTTTTCATCATTTTTGAGGATTTGAAAAAAATTCTAAATTTCTAAAAGTTGGGTTATAGCCCATCGTTTTTTGAATTTTTGAAAAAAAAAATTATCCTCGTTTTTCATCATTTTTGACCATGGGCTATAGCCCATATCGTATGGCATACTATAGCACGCCGCTTTTCATCATTTTTGAGGATTTTAAAAAAATTCAAAATTTCAAAAAGTTGGGTTATAGCCCATCGTTTTTTGAATTTTAAAAAAAAAAATTATCCTCGTTTTTCATCATTCTTGACCATGGGCTATAGCCCATATCGTATGGCATACTATAGCACGCCGCTTTTCATCATTTTTGAGGATTTGAAAAAAATTCAAAATTTCTAAAAGTTGGGTTATAGCCCATCGTTTTTTTAATTTTTGAAAAAAAAGATTATCCTCGTTTTTCATCATTTTTGACCATGGGCTATAGCCCATATCGTATGGCATACTATAGCACGCCGCTTTTCATCATTTTTGAGGATTTGAAAAAAATTCAAAATTTCTAAAAGTTGGGTTATAGCCCATCGTTTTTTGAATTTTTGAAAAAACAAAATATCCTCGTTTTTCATCATTTTTGACCATGGGCTATAGCCCATATCGTATGGCATACTATAGCACGCCGCTTTTCATCATTTTTGAGGATTTGAAAAAAATTCAAAATTTCAAAAAGTTGGGTTATAGCCCATCGTTTTTAGATTTTTTGATTTTTTTTTAAATTCTCGTTTTTTGAATTTTTGACCATGGGCTATAGCCCATATCGTATGGCATACTATAGCACGCCGTTTTTCATCATTTTTGAGGATATGAAAAAAATTCAAAATTTCAAAAAGTTGGGTTATAGCCCATCGTTTTTTGAATTTTTGAAAAAAGAAATATCCTCGTTTTTCATCATTTTTGACCATGGGCTTTAGCCCATATCGTATGGCATACTATAGCACGCCGCTTTTCATCATTTTTGAGGATTTGAAAAAAATTCAAAATTTCAAAAAGTTGGGTTATAGCCCATCGTTTTTTGAATTTTTGAAAAAAAAAATATCCTCGTTTTTCATCATTTTTGACCATGGGCTATAGCCCATATCGTATGGCATACTATAGCACGCCGCTTTTCATCATTTTTGTGGATTTGAAAAAAATTCAAAATTTCAAAAAGTTGGGTTATAGCCCATCGTTTTTTGAATTTTTGACAAAAAAATTATCCTCGTTTTTCATCATTTTTGACCATGGGCTATAGCCCATATCGTATGGCATACTATAGCACGCCGCTTTTCATCATTTTTGAGGATTTGAAAAAAATTCAAAATTTCAAAAAGTTGGGTTATAGCCCATCGTTTTTTTAATTTTTGAATTTTGTTTTTATCCTCGTTTTTCATCATTTTTGACCATGGGCTATAGCCCATATCGTATGGCATACTATAGCACGCCGCTTTTCATCATTTTTGAGGATTTGAAAAAAATTCTAAATTTCTAAAAGTTGGGTTATAGCCCATCGTTTTTTGAATTTTTGAAAAAAAAAATTATCCTCGTTTTTCATCATTTTTGACCATGGGCTATAGCCCATATCGTATGGCATACTATAGCACGCCGCTTTTCATCATTTTTGAGGATTTTAAAAAAATTCAAAATTTCAAAAAGTTGGGTTATAGCCCATCGTTTTTTGAATTTAAAAAAAAAAAATTATCCTCGTTTTTCATCATTCTTGACCATGGGCTATAGCCCATATCGTATGGCATACTATAGCACGCCGCTTTTCATCATTTTTGAGGATTTGAAAAAAATTCAAAATTTCTAAAAGTTGGGTTATAGCCCATCGTTTTTTTAATTTTTGAAAAAAAAGATTATCCTCGTTTTTCATCATTTTTGACCATGGGCTATAGCCCATATCGTATGGCATACTATAGCACGCCGCTTTTCATCATTTTTGAGGATTTGAAAAAAATTCAAAATTTCTAAAAGTTGGGTTATAGCCCATCGTTTTTTGAATTTTTGAAAAAACAAAATATCCTCGTTTTTCATCATTTTTGACCATGGGCTATAGCCCATATCGTATGGCATACTATAGCACGCCGCTTTTCATCATTTTTGAGGATTTGAAAAAAATTCAAAATTTCAAAAAGTTGGGTTATAGCCCATCGTTTTTTGAATTTTTGAAAAAAGAAATATCCTCGTTTTTCATCATTTTTGACCATGGGCTTTAGCCCATATCGTATGGCATACTATAGCACGCCGCTTTTCATCATTTTTGAGGATTTGAAAAAAATTCAAAATTTCAAAAAGTTGGGTTATAGCCCATCGTTTTTTGAATTTTTGAAAAAAAAAATATCCTCGTTTTTCATCATTTTTGACCATGGGCTATAGCCCATATCGTATGGCATACTATAGCACGCCGCTTTTCATCATTTTTGTGGATTTGAAAAAAATTCAAAATTTCAAAAAGTTGGGTTATAGCCCATCGTTTTTTGAATTTTTGACAAAAAAATTATCCTCGTTTTTCATCATTTTTGACCATGGGCTATAGCCCATATCGTATGGCATACTATAGCACGCCGCTTTTCATCATTTTTGAGGATTTGAAAAAAATTCAAAATTTCAGAAAGTTGGGTTATAGCCCATCGTTTTTTGAATTTTTGAAAAAAAAAATATCCTCGTTTTTCATCATTTTTGACCATGGGCTATAGCCCATATCGTATGGCATACTATAGCACGCCGCTTTTCATCATTTTTGAGGATTTGAAAAAAATTCAAAATTTCAAAAAGTTGGGTTATAGCCCATCGTTTTTTTAATTTTTGAAAAAAAAATTATCCTCGTTTTTCATCATTTTTGACCATGGGCTATAGCCCACATCGTATGGCATACTATAGCACGCCGCTTTTCATCATTTTTGAGGATTTGAAAAAAATTCAAAATTTCAAAAAGTTGGGTTATAGCCCATCGTTTTTTGAATTTTTGAAAAAAAAATTATCCTCGTTTTTCATCATTTTTGACCATGGGCTATAGCCCATATCGTATGGCATACTATAGCACGCCGCTTTTCATCATTTTTGAGGATTTGAAAAAAATTCAAAATTTCAAAAAGTTGGGTTATAGCCCATCGTTTTTTGAATTTTTGAATTTTTTTTTATATCCTCGTTTTTCATCATTCTTGACCATGGGCTATAGCCCATATCGTATGGCATACTATAGCACGCCGCTTTTCATCATTTTTGAGGATTTGAAAAAAATTCAAAATTTCAAAAAGTTGGGTTATAGCCCATCGTTTTTTGAATTTTTGAAAAAAAAAATATCCTCGTTTTTCATCATTTTTGACCATGGGCTATAGCCCATATCGTATGGCATACTATAGCATGCCGCTTTTCATCATTTTTGAGGATTTGAAAAAATTTCAAAATTTCAAAAAGTTGGGTTATAGCCCATCGTTTTTTGAATTTTTGGAGAAAAACAATTATCCTCGTTTTTCATAATTTTTGACCATGGACTATAGCCCATATCGTATGGCATACTATAGCACGCCGCTTTTCATCATTTTTGAGGATTTGAAAAAAATTCAAAATTTCAAAAAGTTGGGTTATAGCCCATCGTTTTTTGAATTTAAAAAAAAAAAAATATCCTCGTTTTTCATCATTTTTGACCATGGGCTATAGCCCACATCGTATGGCATACTATAGCACGCCGCTTTTCATAATTTTTGAGGATTTGAAAAAAATTCAAAATTTCAAAAAGTTGGGTTATAGCCCATCGTTTTTTGAATTTTTGAAAAAAAAAATATCCTCGTTTTTCATCATTTTTGACCATGGGCTATAGCCCATATCGTATGGCATACTATAGCACGCCGCTTTTCATCATTTTTGAGGATTTGAAAAAAATTCAAAATTTCAAAAAGTTGGGTTATAGCCCATCGTTTTTTTAATTTTTGAAAAAAAAATTATCCTCGTTTTTCATCATTTTTGACCATGGGCTATAGCCCACATCGTATGGCATACTATAGCACGCCGCTTTTCATCATTTTTGAGGATTTGAAAAAAATTCAAAATTTCAAAAAGTTGGGTTATAGCCCATCGTTTTTTGAATTTTTGAAAAAAAAATTATCCTCGTTTTTCATCATTTTTGACCATGGGCTATAGCCCATATCGTATGGCATACTATAGCACGCCGCTTTTCATCATTTTTGAGGATTTGAAAAAAATTCAAAATTTCAAAAAGTTGGGTTATAGCCCATCGTTTTTTGAATTTTTGATTTTTTTTTTATATCCTCGTTTTTCATCATTCTTGACCATGGGCTATAGCCCATATCGTATGGCATACTATAGCACGCCGCTTTTCATCATTTTTGAGGATTTGAAAAAAATTCAAAATTTCAAAAAGTTGGGTTATAGCCCATCGTTTTTTGAATTTTTGAAAAAAAAAAATATCCTCGTTTTTCATCATTTTTGACCATGGGCTATAGCCCATATCGTATGGCATACTATAGCATGCCGCTTTTCATCATTTTTGAGGATTTGAAAAAATTTCAAAATTTCAAAAAGTTGGGTTATAGCCCATCGTTTTTTGAATTTTTGGAGAAAAACAATTATCCTCGTTTTTCATAATTTTTGACCATGGACTATAGCCCATATCGTATGGCATACTATAGCACGCCGCTTTTCATCATTTTTGAGGATTTGAAAAAAATTCAAAATTTCAAAAAGTTGGGTTATAGCCCATCGTTTTTTGAATTTTTGAAAAAAAAAATATCCTCGTTTTTCATCATTTTTGACCATGGGCTATAGCCCACATCGTATGGCATACTATAGCACGCCGCTTTTCATCATTTTTGAGGATTTGAAAAAAATTCAAAATTTCAAAAAGTTGGGTTATAGCCCATCGTTTTTTGAATTTTTGAAAAAAAAATTATCCTCGTTTTTCATCATTTTTGACCATGGGCTATAGCCCACATCGTATGGCATACTATAGCACGCCGCTTTTCATCATTTTTGAGGATTTGAAAAAAATTCAAAATTTCAAAAAGTTGGGTTATAGCCCATCGTTTTTTGAATTTTTGAAAAAAAAATTATCCTCGTTTTTCATCATTTTTGACCATGGGCTATAGCCCATATCGTATGGCATACTATAGCACGCCGCTTTTCATCATTTTTGAGGATTTGAAAAAAATTCAAAATTTCAAAAAGTTGGGTTATAGCCCATCGTTTTTTGAATTTTTGATTATTTTTTTTATCCTCGTTTTTCATCATTTTTGACCATGGGCTATAGCCCATATCGTATGGCATACTATAGCACGCCGCTTTTCATCATTTTAGAGGATTTGAAAAAAAATCAAAATTTCAAAAAGTTGGGTTATAGCCCATCGTTTTTTGAATTTTTGAAAAAAGAAATATCCTCGTTTTTCATCATTTTTGACCATGGGCTATAGCCCACATCGTATGGCATACTATAGCACGCCGCTTTTCATCATTTTTGAGGATTTGAAAAAAATTCAAATTTTCAAAAAGTTGGGTTATAGCCCATCGTTTTTTGAATTTTTGAAAAAAAAATTATCCTCGTTTTTCATCATTTTTGACCATGGGCTATAGCCCATATCGTATGGCATACTATAGCACGCTGCTTTTCATCATTTTTGAGGATTTGAAAAAAATTCAAAATTTCAAAAAGTTGGGTTATAGCCCATCGTTTTTTGAATTTTTGAAAAAGAAATTATCCTCGTTTTTCATCATTTTTGACCATGGGCTATAGCCCATATCGTATGGCATACTATAGCACGCCGCTTTTCATCATTTTTGAGGATTTGAAAAAAAATCAAAATTTCAAAAAGTTGGGTTATAGCCCATCGTTTTTTGAATTTTTGAATTTTTTTTTTATCCTCGTTTTTCATCATTCTTGACCATGGGCTATAGCCCATATCGTATGGCATACTATAGCACGCCGCTTTTCATCATTTTTGAGGATTTGAAAAAAATTCCAAATTTCAAAAAGTTGGGTTATAGCCCATCGTTTTTTGAATTAAAAAAAAAAATTATCCTCGTTTTTCATCATTTTTGACCATGGGCTATAGCCCATATCGTATGGCATACTATAGCACGCCGCTTTTCATCATTTTTGAGGATTTGAAAAAAATTCAAAAATTCAAAAAGTTGGGTTATAGCCCATCGTTTTTTGAATTTTTGATTTCTTTTTTTATTCTCGTTTTTCATCATTTTTGACCATGGGCTATAGCCCATATCGTATGGCATACTATAGCACGCCGTTTTTCATCATTTTTGAGGATTTGAAAAAATATCAAAATTTCAAAAAGTTGTATAGCCCATCGTTTTTTGAATTTTTGGAGAAAAAAATTATCCTCGTTTTTCATCATTTTTGACCATGGGCTATAGCCCATATCGTATGGCATACTATAGCACGCCGCTTTTCATCATTTTTGAGGATTTGAAAAAAATTCAAAATTTCAAAAAGTTGGGTTATAGCCCATCGTTTTTAGAATTTTAGATTTTTTTTTTTATCCTCGTTTTTCATCATTCTTGACCATGGGCTATAGCCCATATCGTATGGCATACTATAGCACGCCGCTTTTCATCATTTTTGAGGATTTGAAAAAAATTCAAAATTTCAAAAAGTTGGGTTATAGCCCATCGTTTTTTGAATAAAAAAAAAAAATTATCCTCGTTTTTCATCATTCTTGACCATGGGCTATAGCCCATATCGTATGGCATACTATAGCACGCCGCTTTTCATCATTTTAGAGGATTTGAAAAAAATGCAAAATTTCAAAAAGTTGGGTTATAGCCCATCGTTTTTTGAATTTTTGAATTTCTTTTTTATCCTCGTTTTTCATCATTTTTGACCATGGGCTATAGCCCATATCGTATGGCATACTATAGCACGCCGCTTTTCATCATTTTTGAGGATTTGAAAAAAATTCAAAATTTCAAAAAGTTGGGTTATAGCCCATCGTTTTTTGAATTTTTGAAAAAAACATTATCCTCGTTTTTCCTCATTTTTGACCATGGGCTATAGCCCATATGGTATGGCATACTATAGCACGCCGCTTTTCATCATTTTTGAGGATTTGAAAAAAATTCAAAATTTCAAAAAGTTGGGTTATAGCCCATCGTTTTTTGAATTTTTGATTTTTTTTTAAATCCTCGTTTTTCATCATTTTTGACCATGGGCTATAGCCCATATCGTATGGCATACTATAGCACGCCGCTTTTCATCATTTTTGAGGATTTGAAAAAAATTCAAAATTTCAAAAAGTTGGGTTATAGCCCATCGTTTTTTGAATTTTTGAATTTTGTTTTTATCCTCGTTTTTCATCATTTTTGACCATGGGCTATAGCCCATATCGTATGGCATACTATAGCACGCCGCTTTTCATCATTTTTGAGGATTTGAAAAAAATTCTAAATTTCTAAAAGTTGGGTTATAGCCCATCGTTTTTTGAATTTTTGAAAAAAAAAATTATCCTCGTTTTTCATCATTTTTGACCATGGGCTATAGCCCATATCGTATGGCATACTATAGCACGCCGCTTTTCATCATTTTTGAGGATTTTAAAAAAATTCAAAATTTCAAAAAGTTGGGTTATAGCCCATCGTTTTTTGAATTTAAAAAAAAAAATTATCCTCGTTTTTCATCATTCTTGACCATGGGCTATAGCCCATATCGTATGGCATACTATAGCACGCCGCTTTTCATCATTTTTGAGGATTTGAAAAAAATTCAAAATTTCTAAAAGTTGGGTTATAGCCCATCGTTTTTTTAATTTTTGAAAAAAAAGATTATCCTCGTTTTTCATCATTTTTGACCATGGGCTATAGCCCATATCGTATGGCATACTATAGCACGCCGCTTTTCATCATTTTTGAGGATTTGAAAAAAATTCAAAATTTCTAAAAGTTGGGTTATAGCCCATCGTTTTTTGAATTTTTGAAAAAACAAAATATCCTCGTTTTTCATCATTTTTGACCATGGGCTATAGCCCATATCGTATGGCATACTATAGCACGCCGCTTTTCATCATTTTTGAGGATTTGAAAAAAATTCAAAATTTCAAAAAGTTGGGTTATAGCCCATCGTTTTTAGATTTTTTGATTTTTTTTTAAATTCTCGTTTTTTGAATTTTTGACCATGGGCTATAGCCCATATCGTATGGCATACTATAGCACGCCGTTTTTCATCATTTTTGAGGATATGAAAAAAATTCAAAATTTCAAAAAGTTGGGTTATAGCCCATCGTTTTTTGAATTTTTGAAAAAAGAAATATCCTCGTTTTTCATCATTTTTGACCATGGGCTTTAGCCCATATCGTATGGCATACTATAGCACGCCGCTTTTCATCATTTTTGAGGATTTGAAAAAAATTCAAAATTTCAAAAAGTTGGCTTATAGCCCATCGTTTTTTGAATTTTTGAAAAAAAAAAAATCCTCGTTTTTCATCATTTTTGACCATGGGCTATAGCCCATATCGTATGGCATACTATAGCACGCCGCTTTTCATCATTTTTGTGGATTTGAAAAAAATTCAAAATTTCAAAAAGTTGGGTTATAGCCCATCGTTTTTTGAATTTTTGAAAAAAAAATTATCCTCGTTTTTCATCATTTTTGACCATGGGCTATAGCCCATATCGTATGGCATACTATAGCACGCCGCTTTTCATCATTTTTGAGGATTTGAAAAAAATTCAAAATTTCAGAAAGTTGGGTTATAGCCCATCGTTTTTTGAATTTTTGAAAAAAAAAATATCCTCGTTTTTCATCATTTTTGACCATGGGCTATAGCCCATATCGTATGGCATACTATAGCACGCCGCTTTTCATCATTTTTGAGGATTTGAAAAAAATTCAAAATTTCAAAAAGTTGGGTTATAGCCCATCGTTTTTTTAATTTTTGAAAAAAAAATATCCTCGTTTTTCATCATTTTTGACCATGGGCTATAGCCCACATCGTATGGCATACTATAGCACGCCGCTTTTCATCATTTTTGAGGATTTGAAAAAAATTCAACATTTCAAAAAGTTGGGTTATAGCCCATCGTTTTTCGAATTTTTGAAAAAAAAATTATCCTCGTTTTTCATCATTTTTGACCATGGGCTATAGCCCATATCGTATGGCATACTATAGCACGCCGCTTTTCATCATTTTTGAGGATTTGAAAAAAATTCAAAATTTCAAAAAGTTGGGTTATAGCCCATCGTTTTTTGAATTTTTGAATTTTTTTTTATATCCTCGTTTTTCATCATTCTTGACCATGGGCTATAGCCCATATCGTATGGCATACTATAGCACGCCGCTTTTCATCATTTTTGAGGATTTGAAAAAAATTCAAAATTTCAAAAAGTTGGGTTATAGCCCATCGTTTTTTGAATTTTTGAAAAAAAAAATATCCTCGTTTTTCATCATTTTTGACCATGGGCTATAGCCCATATCGTATGGCATACTATAGCACGCCGCTTTTCATCATTTTTGAGGATTTGAAAAAATTTCAAAATTTCAAAAAGTTGGGTTATAGCCCATCGTTTTTTGAATTTTTGGAGAAAAACAATTATCCTCGTTTTTCATAATTTTTTACCATGGACTATAGCCCATATCGTATGGCATACTATAGCACGCCGCTTTTCATCATTTTTGAGGATTTGAAAAAAATTCAAAATTTCAAAAAGTTGGGTTATAGCCCATCGTTTTTTGAATTTTTGAAAAAAAAAATATCCTCGTTTTTCATCATTTTTGACCATGGGCTATAGCCCATATCGTATGGCATACTATAGCACGCCGCTTTTCATCATTTTTGAGGATTTGAAAAAATTTCAACATTTCAAAAAGTTGGGTTATAGCCCATCGTTTTTTGAATTTTTGAAAAAAAAATTATCCTCGTTTTTCATCATTTTTGACCATGGGCTATAGCCCACATCGTATGGCATACTATAGCACGCCGCTTTTCATCATTTTTGAGGATTTGAAAAAAATTCAAAATTTCAAAAAGTTGGGTTATAGCCCATCGTTTTTTGAATTTTTGAAAAAAAAATTATCCTCGTTTTTCATCATTTTTGACCATGGGCTATAGCCCATATCGTATGGCATACTATAGCACGCCGCTTTTCATCATTTTTGAGGATTTGAAAAAAATTCAAAATTTCAAAAAGTTGGGTTATAGCCCATCGTTTTTTGAATTTTTGAAAAAAAAAATTATCCTCGTTTTTCATCATTCTTGACCATGGGCTATAGCCCATATCGTATGGCATACTATAGCACGCCGCTTTTCATCATTTTTGAGGATTTGAAAAAAATTCAAAATTTCAAAAAGTTGGGTTATAGCCCATCGTTTTTTGAATTTTTGATTTCTTTTTTTATTCTCGTTTTTCATCATTTTTGACCATGGGCTATAGCCCATATCGTATGGCATACTATAGCACGCCGTTTTTCATCATTTTTGAGGATTTGAAAAAATATCAAAATTTCAAAAAGTTGGGTTATAGCCCATCGTTTTTTGAATTTTTGGAGAAAAACAATTATCCTCGTTTTTCATAATTTTTGACCATGGACTATAGCCCATATCGTATGGCATACTATAGCACGCCGCTTTTCATAATTTTTGAGGATTTGAAAAAAATTCAAAATTTCAAAAAGTTGGGTTATAGCCCATCGTTTTTTGAAATTTTGAAAAACAAAATATCCTCGTTTTTCATCATTTTTGACCATGGGCTATAGCCCATATCGTATGGCATACTATAGCACGCCGCTTTTCATCATTTTTGAGGATTTGAAAAAAATTCAAAATTTCAAAAAGTTGGGTTATAGCCCATCGTTTTTTGAATTTTTGAAGAAAAAAATTATCCTAGTTTTTCATCATTTTTGACCATGGGCTATAGCCCATATCGTATGGCATACTATAGCACGCCGCTTTTCATCATTTTTGAGGATTTGAAAAAAATTTAAAATTTCAAAAAGTTGGGTTATAGCCCATCGTTTTTTGAATTTTTGAAAAAAAAAATATCCTCGTTTTTCATCATTTTTGACCATGGGCTATAGCCCATATCGTATGGCATACTATAGCACGCCGCTTTTCATCATTTTTGAGGATTTGAAAAAAATTCAAAATTTCAAAAAGTTGGGTTATAGCCCATCGTTTTTTGAATTTTTGAATTTTGTTTTTATCCTCGTTTTTCATCATTTTTGACCATGGGCTATAGCCCATATCGTATGGCATACTATAGCACGCCGCTTTTCATCATTTTTGAGGATTTGAAAAAAATTCTAAATTTCTAAAAGTTGGGTTATAGCCCATCGTTTTTTGAATTTTTGAAAAAAAAAATTATCCTCGTTTTTCATCATTTTTGACCATGGGCTATAGCCCATATCGTATGGCATACTATAGCACGCCGCTTTTCATCATTTTTGAGGATTTTAAAAAAATTCAAAATTTCAAAAAGTTGGGTTATAGCCCATCGTTTTTTGAATTTAAAAAAAAAAAATTATCCTCGTTTTTCATCATTCTTGACCATGGGCTATAGCCCATATCGTATGGCATACTATAGCACGCCGCTTTTCATCATTTTTGAGGATTTGAAAAAAATTCAAAATTTCTAAAAGTTGGGTTATAGCCCATCGTTTTTTTAATTTTTGAAAAAAAAGATTATCCTCGTTTTTCATCATTTTTGACCATGGGCTATAGCCCATATCGTATGGCATACTATAGCACGCCGCTTTTCATCATTTTTGAGGATTTGAAAAAAATTCAAAATTTCTAAAAGTTGGGTTATAGCCCATCGTTTTTTGAATTTTTGAAAAAACAAAATATCCTCGTTTTTCATCATTTTTGACCATGGGCTATAGCCCATATCGTATGGCATACTATAGCACGCCGCTTTTCATCATTTTTGAGGATTTGAAAAAAATTCAAAATTTCAAAAAGTTGGGTTATAGCCCATCGTTTTTAGATTTTTAGATTTTTTTTTAAATTCTCGTTTTTTGAATTTTTGACCATGGGCTATAGCCCATATCGTATGGCATACTATAGCACGCCGTTTTTCATCATTTTTGAGGATATGAAAAAAATTCAAAATTTCAAAAAGTTGGGTTATAGCCCATCGTTTTTTGAATTTTTGAAAAAAGAAATATCCTCGTTTTTCATCATTTTTGACCATGGGCTTTAGCCCATATCGTATGGCATACTATAGCACGCCGCTTTTCATCATTTTTGAGGATTTGAAAAAAATTCAAAATTTCAAAAAGTTGGGTTATAGCCCATCGTTTTTTGAATTTTTGAAAAAAAAATATCCTCGTTTTTCATCATTTTTGACCATGGGCTATAGCCCATATCGTATGGCATACTATAGCACGCCGCTTTTCATCATTTTTGTGGATTTGAAAAAAATTCAAAATTTCAAAAAGTTGGGTTATAGCCCATCGTTTTTTGAATTTTTGAAAAAAAAATTATCCTCGTTTTTCATCATTTTTGACCATGGGCTATAGCCCATATCGTATGGCATACTATAGCACGCCGCTTTTCATCATTTTTGAGGATTTGAAAAAAATTCAAAATTTCAGAAAGTTGGGTTATAGCCCATCGTTTTTTGAATTTTTGAAAAAAAAAATATCCTCGTTTTTCATCATTTTTGACCATGGGCTATAGCCCATATCGTATGGCATACTATAGCACGCCGCTTTTCATCATTTTTGAGGATTTGAAAAAAATTCAAAATTTCAAAAAGTTGGGTTATAGCCCATCGTTTTTTTAATTTTTGAAAAAAAAATATCCTCGTTTTTCATCATTTTTGACCATGGGCTATAGCCCACATCGTATGGCATACTATAGCACGCCGCTTTTCATCATTTTTGAGGATTTGAAAAAAATTCAACATTTCAAAAAGTTGGGTTATAGCCCATCGTTTTTCGAATTTTTGAAAAAAACATTATCCTCGTTTTTCATCATTTTTGACCATGGGCTATAGCCCATATCGTATGGCATACTATAGCACGCCGCTTTTCATCATTTTTGAGGATTTGAAAAAAATTCAAAATTTCAAAAAGTTGGGTTATAGCCCATCGTTTTTTGAATTTTTGAATTTTTTTTTATATCCTCGTTTTTCATCATTCTTGACCATGGGCTATAGCCCATATCGTATGGCATACTATAGCACGCCGCTTTTCATCATTTTTGAGGATTTGAAAAAAATTCAAAATTTCAAAAAGTTGGGTTATAGCCCATCGTTTTTTGAATTTTTGAAAAAAAAAATATCCTCGTTTTTCATCATTTTTGACCATGGGCTATAGCCCATATCGTATGGCATACTATAGCACGCCGCTTTTCATCATTTTTGAGGATTTGAAAAAATTTCAAAATTTCAAAAAGTTGGGTTATAGCCCATCGTTTTTTGAATTTTTGGAGAAAAACAATTATCCTCGTTTTTCATAATTTTTGACCATGGACTATAGCCCATATCGTATGGCATACTATAGCACGCCGCTTTTCATCATTTTTGAGGATTTGAAAAAAATTCAAAATTTCAAAAAGTTGGGTTATAGCCCATCGTTTTTTGAATTTTTGAAAAAAAAAATATCCTCGTTTTTCATCATTTTTGACCATGGGCTATAGCCCATATCGTATGGCATACTATAGCACGCCGCTTTTCATCATTTTTGAGGATTTGAAAAAATTTCAATATTTCAAAAAGTTGGGTTATAGCCCATCGTTTTTTGAATTTTTGAAAAAAAAATTATCCTCGTTTTTCATCATTTTTGACCATGGGCTATAGCCCACATCGTATGGCATACTATAGCACGCCGCTTTTCATCATTTTTGAGGATTTGAAAAAAATTCAAAATTTCAAAAAGTTGGGTTATAGCCCATCGTTTTTTGAATTTTTGAAAAAAAAATTATCCTCGTTTTTCATCATTTTTGACCATGGGCTATAGCCCATATCGTATGGCATACTATAGCACGCCGCTTTTCATCATTTTTGAGGATTTGAAAAAAATTCAAAATTTCAAAAAGTTGGGTTATAGCCCATCGTTTTTTGAATTTTTGAAAAAAAAAATTATCCTCGTTTTTCATCATTCTTGACCATGGGCTATAGCCCATATCGTATGGCATACTATAGCACGCCGCTTTTCATCATTTTTGAGGATTTGAAAAAAATTCAAAATTTCAAAAAGTTGGGTTATAGCCCATCGTTTTTTGAATTTTTGATTTCTTTTTTTATTCTCGTTTTTCATCATTTTTGACCATGGGCTATAGCCCATATCGTATGGCATACTATAGCACGCCGTTTTTCATCATTTTTGAGGATTTGAAAAAATATCAAAATTTCAAAAAGTTGGGTTATAGCCCATCGTTTTTTGAATTTTTGGAGAAAAACAATTATCCTCGTTTTTCATAATTTTTGACCATGGACTATAGCCCATATCGTATGGCATACTATAGCACGCCGCTTTTCATAATTTTTGAGGATTTGAAAAAAATTCAAAATTTCAAAAAGTTGGGTTATAGCCCATCGTTTTTTGAAATTTTGAAAAACAAAATATCCTCGTTTTTCATCATTTTTGACCATGGGCTATAGCCCATATCGTATGGCATACTATAGCACGCCGCTTTTCATCATTTTTGAGGATTTGAAAAAATTTCAAAATTTCAAAAAGTTGGGTTATAGCCCATCGTTTTTTGAATTTTTGAAGAAAAAAATTATCCTAGTTTTTCATCATTTTTGACCATGGGCTATAGCCCATATCGTATGGCATACTATAGCACGCCGCTTTTCATCATTTTTGAGGATTTGAAAAAAATTTAAAATTTCAAAAAGTTGGGTTATAGCCCATCGTTTTTTGAATTTTTGAAAAAAAAAATATCCTCGTTTTTCATCATTTTTGACCATGGGCTATAGCCCATATCGTATGGCATACTATAGCACGCCGCTTTTCATCATTTTTGAGGATTTGAAAAAAATTCAAAATTTCAAAAAGTTGGGTTATAGCCCATCGTTTTTTGAATTTTTGAAAAAAAAATTATCCTCGTTTTTCATCATTTTTGACCATGGGCTATAGCCCACATCGTATGGCATACTATAGCACGCCGCTTTTCATCATTTTTGAGGATTTGAAAAAAATTCAAAATTTCAAAAAGTTGGGTTATAGCCCATCGTTTTTTGAATTTTTGAATTTTTTTTTTATCCTCGTTTTTCATCATTCTTGACCATGGGCTATAGCCCATATCGTATGGCATACTATAGCACGCCGCTTTTCATCATTTTTGAGGATTTGAAAAAAATTCAAAATTTCTAAAAGTTGGGTTATAGCCCATCGTTTTTTGAATTTTTGAAAAAAAAATTATCCTCGTTTTTTATCATTTTTGACCATGGGCTATAGCCCACATCGTATGGCATACTATAGCACGAAGCTTTTCATCATTTTTGAGGATTTGAAAAAAATTCAAAATTTCAAAAAGTTGGGTTAGGCCTATAGCCCATCGTTTTTTGAATTTTTGAAAAAAAAATTATCCTCGTTTTTCATCATTTTTGACCATGGGCTATAGCCCATATCGTATGGCATACTATAGCACGCCGCTTTTCATCATTTTTGAGGATTTGAAAAAAATTCAAAATTTCAAAAAGTTGGGTTATAGCCCATCGTTTTTTGAATTTTTGAATTTTTTTTTTATCCTCGTTTTTCATCATTCTTGACCATGGGCTATAGCCCATATCGTATGGCATACTATAGCACGCCGCTTTTCATCATTTTTGAGGATTTGAAAAAAATTCCAAATTTCAAAAAGTTGGGTTATAGCCCATCGTTTTTTGAATAAAAAAAAAAAATTATCCTCGTTTTTCATCATTTTTGACCATGGGCTATAGCCCATATCGTATGGCATACTATAGCACGCCGCTTTTCATCATTTTTGAGGATTTGAAAAAAAAATCAAAAATTCAAAAAGTTGGGTTATAGCCCATCGTTTTTTGAATTTTTGATTTCTTTTTTTATTCTCGTTTTTCATCATTTTTGACCATGGGCTATAGCCCATATCGTATGGCATACTATAGCACGCCGTTTTTCATCATTTTTGAGGATTTGAAAAAATATCAAAATTTCAAAAAGTTGGGTTATAGCCCATCGTTTTTTGAATTTTTGGAGAAAAAAATTTATCCTCGTTTTTCATCATTTTTGACCATGGACTATAGCCCATATCGTATGGCATACTATAGCACGCCGCTTTTCATCATTTTTGAGGATTTGAAAAAAATTCAAAATTTCAAAAAGTTGGGTTATAGCCCATCGTTTTTTGAATTTTTGAAAAAAAATAAAATCCTCGTTTTTCATCATTTTTGACCATGGGCTATAGCCCATATCGTATGGCATACTATAGCACGCCGCTTTTCATCATTTTTGAGGATTTGAAAAAAATTCAAAATTTCAAAAAGTTGGGTTATAGCCCATCGTTTTTTGAATTTTTGAAAAAAAAATTATCCTCGTTTTTCATCATTTTTGACCATGGGCTATAGCCCACATCGTATGGCATACTATAGCACGCCGCTTTTCATCATTTTTGAGGATTTGAAAAAAATTCAAAATTTCAAAAAGTTGGGTTATAGCCCATCGTTTTTTGAATTTTTGAATTTTTTTTTTATCCTCGTTTTTCATCATTCTTGACCATGGGCTATAGCCCATATCGTATGGCATACTATAGCACGCCGCTTTTCATCATTTTTGAGGATTTGAAAAAAATTCAAAATTTCTAAAAGTTGGGTTATAGCCCATCGTTTTTTGAATTTTTGAAAAAAAAATTATCCTCGTTTTTTATCATTTTTGACCATGGGCTATAGCCCACATCGTATGGCATACTATAGCACGAAGCTTTTCATCATTTTTGAGGATTTGAAAAAAATTCAAAATTTCAAAAAGTTGGGTTAGGCCTATAGCCCATCGTTTTTTGAATTTTTGAAAAAAAAATTATCCTCGTTTTTCATCATTTTTGACCATGGGCTATAGCCCATATCGTATGGCATACTATAGCACGCCGCTTTTCATCATTTTTGAGGATTTGAAAAAAATTCAAAATTTCAAAAAGTTGGGTTATAGCCCATCGTTTTTTGAATTTTTGAATTTTTTTTTTATCCTCGTTTTTCATCATTCTTGACCATGGGCTATAGCCCATATCGTATGGCATACTATAGCACGCCGCTTTTCATCATTTTTGAGGATTTGAAAAAAATTCAAAATTTCAAAAAGTTGGGTTATAGCCCATCGTTTTTTGAATTTTTGAATTTTTTTTTTATCCTCGTTTTTCATCATTCTTGACCATGGGCTATAGCCCATATCGTATGGCATACTATAGCACGCCGCTTTTCATCATTTTTGAGGATTTGAAAAAAATTCCAAATTTCAAAAAGTTGGGTTATAGCCCATCGTTTTTTGAATAAAAAAAAAAAATTATCCTCGTTTTTCATCATTTTTGACCATGGGCTATAGCCCATATCGTATGGCATACTATAGCACGCCGCTTTTCATCATTTTTGAGGATTTGAAAAAAAAATCAAAAATTCAAAAAGTTGGGTTATAGCCCATCGTTTTTTGAATTTTTGATTTCTTTTTTTATTCTCGTTTTTCATCATTTTTGACCATGGGCTATAGCCCATATCGTATGGCATACTATAGCACGCCGTTTTTCATCATTTTTGAGGATTTGAAAAAATATCAAAATTTCAAAAAGTTGGGTTATAGCCCATCGTTTTTTGAATTTTTGGAGAAAAAAATTTATCCTCGTTTTTCATCATTTTTGACCATGGACTATAGCCCATATCGTATGGCATACTATAGCACGCCGCTTTTCATCATTTTTGAGGATTTGAAAAAAATTCAAAATTTCAAAAAGTTGGGTTATAGCCCATCGTTTTTTGAATTTTTGAAAAAAAATAAAATCCTCGTTTTTCATCATTTTTGACCATGGGCTATAGCCCATATCGTATGGCATACTATAGCACGCCGCTTTTCATCATTTTTGAGGATTTAAAAAAAATTCAAAATTTCAAAAAGTTGGGTTATAGCCCATCGTTTTTTGAATTTTTGAAAAAAAAATTATCCTAGTTTTTCATCATTTTTGACCATGGGCTATAGCCCATATCGTATGGCATACTATAGCACGCCGCTTTTCATCATTTTTGAGGATTTGAAAAAAATTCAAAATTTCAAAAAGTTGGGTTATAGCCCATCGTTTTTCGAATTTTTGAAAAAAAAAATATCCTCGTTTTTCATCATTTTTGACCATGGGCTATAGCCCATATCGTATGGCATACTATAGCACGCCGCTTTTCATCATTTTTGAGGATTTGAAAAAAATTCAAAATTTCAAAAAGTTGGGTTATAGCCCATCGTTTTTTGAATTTTTGAAAAAAAAATTATCCTCGTTTTTCATCATTTTTGACCATGGGCTATAGCCCACATCGTATGGCATACTATAGCACGCCGCTTTTCATCATTTTTGAGGATTTGAAAAAAATTCAAAATTTCAAAAAGTTGGGTTATAGCCCATCGTTTTTTGAATTTTAGATTTTTTTTTAATCCTCGTTTTTCATCATTTTTGACCATGGGCTATAGCCCATATCATATGGCATACTATAGCACGCCGCTTTTCATCATTTTTGAGGATTTGAAAAAAATTCAAAATTTCAAAAAGTTGGGTTATAGCCCATCGTTTTTTGAATTTTTGAAAAAAAATAAAATCCTCGTTTTTCATCATTTTTGACCATGGGCTATAGCCCATATCGTATGGCATACTATAGCACGCCGCTTTTCATCATTTTTGAGGATTTAAAAAAAATTCAAAATTTCAAAAAGTTGGGTTATAGCCCATCGTTTTTTGAATTTTTGAAAAAAAAATTATCCTAGTTTTTCATCATTTTTGACCATGGGCTATAGCCCATATCGTATGGCATACTATAGCACGCCGCTTTTCATCATTTTTGAGGATTTGAAAAAAATTCAAAATTTCAAAAAGTTGGGTTATAGCCCATCGTTTTTCGAATTTTTGAAAAAAAAAATATCCTCGTTTTTCATCATTTTTATGCCCACATCGTATGGCATACTATAGCACGCCGCTTTTCATCATTTTTGAGGATTTGAAAAAAATTCAAAATTTCAAAAAGTTGGGTTAGGCCTATAGCCCATCGTTTTTTGAATTTTTGAAAAAAAAATTATCCTCGTTTTTCATCATTTTTGACCATGGGCTATAGCCCATATCGTATGGCATACTATAGCACGCCGCTTTTCATCATTTTTGAGGATTTGAAAAAAATTCAAAATTTCAAAAAGTTGGGTTATAGCCCATCGTTTTTTGAATTTTTGAATTTTTTTTTTATCCTCGTTTTTCATCATTCTTGACCATGGGCTATAGCCCATATCGTATGGCATACTATAGCACGCCGCTTTTCATCATTTTTGAGGATTTGAAAAAAATTCCAAATTTCAAAAAGTTGGGTTATAGCCCATCGTTTTTTGAATAAAAAAAAAAATTATCCTCGTTTTTCATCATTTTTGACCATGGGCTATAGCCCATATCGTATGGCATACTATAGCACGCCGCTTTTCATCATTTTTGAGGATTTGAAAAAAAAATCAAAAATTCAAAAAGTTGGGTTATAGCCCATCGTTTTTTGAATTTTTGATTTCTTTTTTTATTCTCGTTTTTCATCATTTTTGACCATGGGCTATAGCCCATATCGTATGGCATACTATAGCACGCCGTTTTTCATCATTTTTGAGGATTTGAAAAAATATCAAAATTTCAAAAAGTTGGGTTATAGCCCATCGTTTTTTGAATTTTTGGAGAAAAAAATTTATCCTCGTTTTTCATCATTTTTGACCATGGACTATAGCCCATATCGTATGGCATACTATAGCACGCCGCTTTTCATCATTTTTGAGGATTTGAAAAAAATTCAAAATTTCAAAAAGTTGGGTTATAGCCCATCGTTTTTTGAATTTTTGAAAAAAAATAAAATCCTCGTTTTTCATCATTTTTGACCATGGGCTATAGCCCATATCGTATGGCATACTATAGCACGCCGCTTTTCATCATTTTTGAGGATTTAAAAAAAATTCAAAATTTCAAAAAGTTGGGTTATAGCCCATCGTTTTTTGAATTTTTGAAAAAAAAATTATCCTAGTTTTTCATCATTTTTGACCATGGGCTATAGCCCATATCGTATGGCATACTATAGCACGCCGCTTTTCATCATTTTTGAGGATTTGAAAAAAATTCAAAATTTCAAAAAGTTGGGTTATAGCCCATCGTTTTTCGAATTTTTGAAAAAAAAAATATCCTCGTTTTTCATCATTTTTGACCATGGGCTATAGCCCATATCGTATGGCATACTATAGCACGCCGCTTTTCATCATTTTTGAGGATTTGAAAAAAATTCTAAATTTCAAAAAGTTGGGTTATAGCCCATCGTTTTTTGAATTTTTGAAAAAAAAATTATCCTCGTTTTTCATCATTTTTGACCATGGGCTATAGCCCACATCGTATGGCATACTATAGCACGCCGCTTTTCATCATTTTTGAGGATTTGAAAAAAATTCAAAATTTCAAAAAGTTGGGTTATAGCCCATCGTTTTTTGAATTTTAGATTTTTTTTTAATCCTCGTTTTTCATCATTTTTGACCATGGGCTATAGCCCATATCATATGGCATACTATAGCACGCCGCTTTTCATCATTTTTGAGGATTTGAAAAAAATTCAAAATTTTAAAAAGTTGGGTTATAGCCCATCGTTTTTTGAATTTTTGAAAAAAAATAAAATCCTCGTTTTTCATCATTTTTGACCATGGGCTATAGCCCATATCGTATGGCATACTATAGCACGCCGCTTTTCATCATTTTTGAGGATTTAAAAAAAATTCAAAATTTCAAAAAGTTGGGTTATAGCCCATCGTTTTTTGAATTTTTGAAAAAAAAATTATCCTAGTTTTTCATCATTTTTGACCATGGGCTATAGCCCATATCGTATGGCATACTATAGCACGCCGCTTTTCATCATTTTTGAGGATTTGAAAAAAATTCAAAATTTCAAAAAGTTGGGTTATAGCCCATCGTTTTTCGAATTTTTGAAAAAAAAAATATCCTCGTTTTTCATCATTTTTGACCATGGGCTATAGCCCATATCGTATGGCATACTATAGCACGCCGCTTTTCATCATTTTTGAGGATTTGAAAAAAATTCTAAATTTCAAAAAGTTGGGTTATAGCCCATCGTTTTTTGAATTTTTGAAAAAAAAATTATCCTCGTTTTTCATCATTTTTGACCATGGGCTATAGCCCACATCGTATGGCATACTATAGCACGCCGCTTTTCATCATTTTTGAGGATTTGAAAAAAATTCAAAATTTCAAAAAGTTGGGTTATAGCCCATCGTTTTTTGAATTTTAGATTTTTTTTTAATCCTCGTTTTTCATCATTTTTGACCATGGGCTATAGCCCATATCATATGGCATACTATAGCACGCCGCTTTTCATCATTTTTGAGGATTTGAAAAAAATTCAAAATTTCAAAAAGTTGGGTTATAGCCCATCGTTTTTTGAATTTTTGAAAAAAAAATAAAATCCTCGTTTTTCATCATTTTTGACCATGGGCTATAGCCCATATCGTATGGCATACTATAGCACGCCGCTTTTCATCATTTTTGAGGATTTAAAAAAAATTCAAAATTTCAAAAAGTTGGGTTATAGCCCATCGTTTTTTGAATTTTTGAAAAAAAAATTATCCTAGTTTTTCATCATTTTTGACCATGGGCTATAGCCCATATCGTATGGCATACTATAGCACGCCGCTTTTCATCATTTTTGAGGATTTGAAAAAAATTCAAAATTTCAAAAAGTTGGGTTATAGCCCATCGTTTTTCGAATTTTTGAAAAAAAAAATATCCTCGTTTTTCATCATTTTTGACCATGGGCTATAGCCCATATCGTATGGCATACTATAGCACGCCGCTTTTCATCATTTTTGAGGATTTGAAAAAAATTCAAAATTTCAAAAAGTTGGGTTATAGCCCATCGTTTTTTGAATTTTTGAAAAAAAAATTATCCTCGTTTTTCATCATTTTTGACCATGGGCTATAGCCCACATCGTATGGCATACTATAGCACGCCGCTTTTCATCATTTTTGAGGATTTGAAAAAAATTCAAAATTTCAAAAAGTTGGGTTATAGCCCATCGTTTTTTGAATTTTAGATTTTTTTTTTAATCCTCGTTTTTCATCATTTTTGACCATGGGCTATAGCCCATATCATATGGCATACTATAGCACGCCGCTTTTCATCATTTTTGAGGATTTGAAAAAAAATCAAAATTTCAAAAAGTTGGGTTATAGCCCATCGTTTTTTGAATTTTTGAATTTTTTTTTTATCCTCGTTTTTCATCATTTTTGACCATGGGTTATAGCCCATATCGTATGGCATACTATAGCACGCCGCTTTTCATCATTTTTGAGGATTTGAAAAAAATTCAAAATTTCAAAAAGTTGGGTTATAGCCCATCGTTTTTAGAATTTTTGATTTTTTTTTTTATTCTCGTTTTTTGAATTTTTGACCATGGGCTATAGCCCATATCGTATGGCATACTATAGCACGCCGTTTTTCATCATTTTTGAGGATTTGAAAAAAAAAAAAAAAAAAAAAAAGTTGGGTTATAGCCCATCGTTTTTTGAATTTTTGAAAAAGAAATTATCCTCGTTTTTCATCATTTCTGACCATGGGCTATAGCCCATATCGTATGGCATACTATAGCACGCCGCTTTTCATCATTTTTGAGGATTTGAAAAAAATTCAAAATTTCAAAAAGTTGGGTTATAGCCCATCGTTTTTTGAATTAAAAATAATAATAATTATCCTCGTTTTTCATCATTTTTGACCATGGGCTATAGCCCATATCGTATGGCATACTATAGCACGCCGCTTTTCATCATTTTTGAGGATTTGAAAAAAATTCAAAATTTCAAAAAGTTGGGTTATAGCCCATCGTTTTTTGAATTTTTGATTTTCTTTTTTATTCTCGTTTTTCATCATTTTTGACCATGGGCTATAGCCCATATCGTATGGCATACTATAACACGCCGCTTTTCATCATTTTTGAGGATTTGAAAAAAATTCAAAATTTCAAAAAGTTGGGTTATAGCCCATCGTTTTTTGAATTTTTGAAAAAAAAAATATCCTCGTTTTTCATCATTTTTGACCATGGGCTATGGCCCATATCGTATGGCATACTATAGCACGCCGCTTTTCATCATTTTTGAGGATTTGAAAAAAATTCTAAATTTCAAAAAGTTGGGTTATAGCCCATCGTTTTTAGAATTTTTGATTATTTTTTTTATTCTCGTTTTTTGAATTTTTGACCATGGGCTATAGCCCATATCGTATGGCATACTATAGCACGCCATTTTTCATCATTTTTGAGGATTTGAAAAAAAATCAAAATTTCAAAAAGTTGGGTTATAGCCCATCGTTTTTTGAATTTTTGAAAAAAAAAATTACCCTCGTTTTTCATCATTTTTGACCATGGGCTATAGCCCATATCGTATGGCATACTATAGCACGCCGTTTTTCATCATTTTTGAGGATTTGAAAAAAAAAAAAAAAAAAAAAAAGTTGGGTTATAGCCCATCGTTTTTTGAATTTTTGAAAAAAAAATTATCCTCGTTTTTCATCATTTCTGACCATGGGCTATAGCCCATATCGTATGGCATACTATAGCACGCCGCTTTTCATCATTTTTGAGGATTTGAAAAAAATTCAAAATTTCAAAAAGTTGGGTTATAGCCCATCGTTTTTTGAATTAAAAATAATAATAATTATCCTCGTTTTTCATCATTTTTGACCATGGGCTATAGCCCATATCGTATGGCATACTATAGCACGCCGCTTTTCATCATTTTTGAGGATTTGAAAAAAATTCAAAATTTCAAAAAGTTGGGTTATAGCCCATCGTTTTTTGAATTTTTGATTTTCTTTTTTATTCTCGTTTTTCATCATTTTTGACCATGGGCTATAGCCCATATCGTATGGCATACTATAGCACGCCGCTTTTCATCATTTTTGAGGATTTGAAAAAAATTCTAAATTTCAAAAAGTTGGGTTATAGCCCATCGTTTTTAGAATTTTTGATTATTTTTTTTATTCTCGTTTTTTGAATTTTTGACCATGGGCTATAGCCCATATCGTATGGCATACTATAGCACGCCATTTTTCATCATTTTTGAGGATTTGAAAAAAAATCAAAATTTCAAAAAGTTGGGTTATAGCCCATCGTTTTTTGAATTTTTGAAAAAAAAAATTACCCTCGTTTTTCATCATTTTTGACCATGGGCTATAGCCCATATCGTATGGCATACTATAGCACGCCGCTTTTCATCATTTTTGAGGATTTGAAAAAAATTCAAAATTTCAAAAAGTTGGGTTATAGCCCATCGTTTTTTGAATTTTTGAATTTTTTTTTTATCCTCGTTTTTCATCATTTTTGACCATGGGCTATAGCCCATATCGTATGGCATACTATAGCACGCCGCTTTTCATCATTTTTGAGGATTCGAAAAAAATTCAAAATTTCAAAAAGTTGGGTTATAGCCCATCGTTTTTAGAATTTTTGATTTTTTTTTTATTCTCGTTTTTTGAATTTTTGACCATGGGCTATAGCCCATATCGTATGGCATACTATAGCACGCCGTTTTTCATCATTTTTGAGGATTTGAAAAAAAATAAAAATTTCAAAAAGTTGGGTTATAGCCCATCGTTTTTAGAATTAAAAAAAAAAAAAATTATCCTCGTTTTTCATCATTTCTGACCATGGGCTATAGCCCATATCGTATGGCATACTATAGCACGCCGCTTTTCATCATTTTTGAGGATTTGAAAAAAATTCAAAATTTCAAAAAGTTGGGTTATAGCCCATCGTTTTTCGAATTTTTGAAAAAAAAAATATCCTCGTTTTTCATCATTTTTGACCATGGGCTATAGCCCATATCGTATGGCATACTATAGCACGCCGCTTTTCATCATTTTTGAGGATTTGAAAAAAATTCAAAATTTCAAAAAGTTGGGTTATAGCCCATCGTTTTTTGAATTTTTGAAAAAAAAATTATCCTCGTTTTTCATCATTTTTGACCATGGGCTATAGCCCACATCGTATGGCATACTATAGCACGCCGCTTTTCATCATTTTTGAGGATTTGAAAAAAATTCAAAATTTCAAAAAGTTGGGTTATAGCCCATCGTTTTTTGAATTTTAGATTTTTTTTTTAATCCTCGTTTTTCATCATTTTTGACCATGGGCTATAGCCCATATCATATGGCATACTATAGCACGCCGCTTTTCATCATTTTTGAGGATTTGAAAAAAAATCAAAATTTCAAAAAGTTGGGTTATAGCCCATCGTTTTTTGAATTTTTGAATTTTTTTTTTATCCTCGTTTTTCATCATTTTTGACCATGGGTTATAGCCCATATCGTATGGCATACTATAGCACGCCGCTTTTCATCATTTTTGAGGATTTGAAAAAAATTCAAAATTTCAAAAAGTTGGGTTATAGCCCATCGTTTTTAGAATTTTTGATTTTTTTTTTTATTCTCGTTTTTTGAATTTTTGACCATGGGCTATAGCCCATATCGTATGGCATACTATAGCACGCCGTTTTTCATCATTTTTGAGGATTTGAAAAAAAAAAAAAAAAAAAAAAAGTTGGGTTATAGCCCATCGTTTTTTGAATTTTTGAAAAAAAAATTATCCTCGTTTTTCATCATTTCTGACCATGGGCTATAGCCCATATCGTATGGCATACTATAGCACGCCGCTTTTCATCATTTTTGAGGATTTGAAAAAAATTCAAAATTTCAAAACGTTGGGTTATAGCCCATCGTTTTTTGAATTAAAAATAATAATAATTATCCTCGTTTTTCATCATTTTTGACCATGGGCTATAGCCCATATCGTATGGCATACTATAGCACGCCGCTTTTCATCATTTTTGAGGATTTGAAAAAAATTCAAAATTTCAAAAAGTTGGGTTATAGCCCATCGTTTTTTGAATTTTTGATTTTCTTTTTTATTCTCGTTTTTCATCATTTTTGACCATGGGCTATAGCCCATATCGTATGGCATACTATAACACGCCGCTTTTCATCATTTTTGAGGATTTGAAAAAAATTCAAAATTTCAAAAAGTTGGGTTATAGCCCATCGTTTTTTGAATTTTTGAAAAAAAAAATATCCTCGTTTTTCATCATTTTTGACCATGGGCTATGGCCCATATCGTATGGCATACTATAGCACGCCGCTTTTCATCATTTTTGAGGATTTGAAAAAAATTCTAAATTTCAAAAAGTTGGGTTATAGCCCATCGTTTTTAGAATTTTTGATTATTTTTTTTATTCTCGTTTTTTGAATTTTTGACCATGGGCTATAGCCCATATCGTATGGCATACTATAGCACGCCATTTTTCATCATTTTTGAGGATTTGAAAAAAAATCAAAATTTCAAAAAGTTGGGTTATAGCCCATCGTTTTTTGAATTTTTGAAAAAAAAAATTACCCTCGTTTTTCATCATTTTTGACCATGGGCTATAGCCCATATCGTATGGCATACTATAGCACGCCGCTTTTCATCATTTTTGAGGATTTGAAAAAAATTCAAAATTTCAAAAAGTTGGGTTATAGCCCATCGTTTTTTGAATTTTTTAATTTTTTTTTTATCCTCGTTTTTCATCATTTTTGACCATGGGCTATAGCCCATATCGTATGGCATACTATAGCACGCCGCTTTTCATCATTTTTGAGGATTCGAAAAAAATTCAAAATTTCAAAAAGTTGGGTTATAGCCCATCGTTTTTAGAATTTTTGATTTTTTTTTTATTCTCGTTTTTTGAATTTTTGACCATGGGCTATAGCCCATATCGTATGGCATACTATAGCACGCCGTTTTTCATCATTTTTGAGGATTTGAAAAAAAATAAAAATTTCAAAAAGTTGGGTTATAGCCCATCGTTTTTAGAATTAAAAAAAAAAAAAATTATCCTCGTTTTTCATCATTTCTGACCATGGGCTATAGCCCATATCGTATGGCATACTATAGCACGCCGCTTTTCATCATTTTTGAGGATTTGAAAAAAATTCAAAATTTCAAAAAGTTGGGTTATAGCCCATCGTTTTTTGAATTTTTTAATTTTTTTTTTATCCTCGTTTTTCATCATTTTTGACCATGGGCTATAGCCCATATCGTATGGCATACTATAGCACGCCGCTTTTCATCATTTTTGAGGATTTGAAAAAAATTCAAAATTTCAAAAAGTTGGGTTATAGCCCATCGTTTTTAGAATTTTTGATTTTTTTTTTATTCTCGTTTTTTGAATTTTTGACCATGGGCTATAGCCCATATCGTATGGCATACTATAGCACGCCGTTTTTCATCATTTTTGAGGATTTGAAAAAAAATAAAAATTTCAAAAAGTTGGGTTATAGCCCATCGTTTTTAGAATTAAAAAAAAAAAAAATTATCCTCGTTTTTCATCATTTCTGACCATGGGCTATAGCCCATATCGTATGGCATACTATAGCACGCCGCTTTTCATCATTTTTGAGGATTTGAAAAAAATTCAAAATTTCAAAAAGTTGGGTTATAGCCCATCGTTTTTTGAATTTTTTAATTTTTTTTTTATCCTCGTTTTTCATCATTTTTGACCATGGGCTATAGCCCATATCGTATGGCATACTATAGCACGCCGCTTTTCATCATTTTTGAGGATTTGAAAAAAATTCAAAATTTCAAAAAGTTGGGTTATAGCCCATCGTTTTTAGAATTTTTTTTTATTTTTTTATTCTCGTTTTTTGAATTTTTGACCATGGGCTATAGCCCATATCGTATGGCATACTATAGCACGCCGTTTTTCATCATTTTTGAGGATTTGAAAAAAAATAAAAATTTCAAAAAGTTGGGTTATAGCCCATCGTTTTTAGAATTAAAAAAAAAAAAAATTATCCTCGTTTTTCATCATTTCTGACCATGGGCTATAGCCCATATCGTATGGCATACTATAGCACGCCGCTTTTCATCATTTTTGAGGATTTGAAAAAAATTCAAAATTTCAAAAAGTTGGGTTATAGCCCATCGTTTTTAGATTTTTTTCTTTTTTTTTTTTTTCTCGTTTTTTTAATTTTTGACCATGGGCTATAGCCCATATCGTATGGCATACTATAGCACGCCGTTTTTCATCATTTTTGAGGATTTGAAAAAAAATAAAAATTTCAAAAAGTTGGGTTATAGCCCATCGTTTTTTGAATTTTTGAAAAAAAAAATTATCCTCGTTTTTCATCATTTCTGACCATGGGCTATAGCCCATATCGTATGGCATACTATAGCACGCCGCTTTTCATCATTTTTGAGGATTTTAAAAAAAATCAAAATTTCAAAAAGTTGGGTTATAGCCCATCGTTTTTTGAATTTTTGAAAAAAAAAATATCCTCGTTTTTCATCATTTTTGACCATGGGCTATAGCCCATATCGTATGGCATACTATAGCACGCCGCTTTTCATCATTTTTGAGGATTTGAAAAAAATTCAAAATTTCAAAAAGTTGGGTTATAGCCCATCGTTTTTTGAATTTTTGAAAAAAAAAGATTATCCTCGTTTTTCATCATTTTTGACCATGGGCTATAGCCCATATCGTATGGCATACTATAGCCACGCCGCTTTTCATCATTTTTGAGGATTTGAAAAAAAATCAAAATTTCAAAAAGTTGGGTTATAGCCCATCGTTTTTTGAATTTTTGAAAAAAGAATTATCCTCGTTTTTCATCATTTTTGACCATGGGCTATAGCCCATATCGTATGGCATACTATAGCACGCCGCTTTTCATCATGTTTGAGGATTTGAAAAAAATTCAAAATTTCAAAAAGTTGGGTTATAGCCCATCGTTTTTAGATTTTTTTTTTTTTTTTTTTTCTCGTTTTTTTAATTTTTGACCATGGGCTATAGCCCATATCGTATGGCATACTATAGCACGCCGTTTTTCATCATTTTTGAGGATTTGAAAAAAAATAAAAATTTCAAAAAGTTGGGTTATAGCCCATCGTTTTTTGAATTTTTGAAAAAAAAAATTATCCTCGTTTTTCATCATTTCTGACCATGGGCTATAGCCCATATCGTATGGCATACTATAGCACGCCGCTTTTCATCATTTTTGAGGATTTAAAAAAAAATCAAAATTTCAAAAAGTTGGGTTATAGCCCATCGTTTTTTGAATTTTTGAAAAAAAAAATATCCTCGTTTTTCATCATTTTTGACCATGGGCTATAGCCCATATCGTATGGCATACTATAGCACGCCGCTTTTCATCATTTTTGAGGATTTGAAAAAAATTCAAAATTTCAAAAAGTTGGGTTATAGCCCATCGTTTTTTGAATTTTTGAAAAAAAAAGATTATCCTCGTTTTTCATCATTTTTGACCATGGGCTATAGCCCATATCGTATGGCATACTATAGCCACGCCGCTTTTCATCATTTTTGAGGATTTGAAAAAAAATCAAAATTTCAAAAAGTTGGGTTATAGCCCATCGTTTTTTGAATTTTTGAAAAAAAAAGATTATCCTCGTTTTTCATCATTTTTGACCATGGGCTATAGCCCATATCGTATGGCATACTATAGCCACGCCGCTTTTCATCATTTTTGAGGATTTGAAAAAAAATCAAAATTTCAAAAAGTTGGGTTATAGCCCATCGTTTTTTGAATTTTTGAAAAAAGAATTATCCTCGTTTTTCATCATTTTTGACCATGGGCTATAGCCCATATCGTATGGCATACTATAGCACGCCGCTTTTCATCATGTTTGAGGATTTGAAAAAAATTCAAAATTTCAAAAAGTTGGGTTATAGCCCATCGTTTTTAGAATTTTTGTTTTTTTTTTTATTGTCGTTTTTTGAATTTTTGACCATGGGCTATAGCCCATATCGTATGGCATACTATAGCACGCAGTTTTTCATCATTTTTGAGGATTTGAAAAAAAATCAAAATTTAAAAAAGTTGGGTTATAGCCCATCGTTTTTTGAATTAAAAAAAAAAAATTATCCTCGTTTTTCATCATTTTTGACCATGGGCTATAGCCCATATCGTATGGCATACTATAGCACGCCGCTTTTCATCATTTTTGAGGATTTGAAAAAAATTCAAAATTTCAAAAAGTTGGGTTATAGCCCATCGTTTTTTGAAAAAAAAAAAAAAAATATATCCTCGTTTTTCATCATTTTTGACCATGGGCTATAGCCCATATCGTATGGCATACTATAGCACGCCGCTTTTCATCATTTTTGAGGATTTGAAAAAAATTCAAAATTTCAAAAAGTTGGGTTATAGCCCATCGTTTTTTGAATTTTAGAAAAAAAAAATATCCTCGTTTTTCATCATTTTTGACCATGGGCTATAGCCCATATCGTATGGCATACTATAGCACGCCGCTTTTCATCATTTTTGAGGATTTGAAAAAAAATCTAAATTTCAAAAAGTTGGGTTATAGCCCATCGTTTTTTGAATTTTTGAATTTTTCTTTTATCCTCGTTTTTCATCATTTTTGACCATGGGCTATAGCCCATATCGTATGGCATACTATAGCACGCCGCTTTTCATCATTTTTGAGGATTTGAAAAAATTTCAAAATTTCAAAAAGTTGGGTTATAGCCCATCGTTTTTTGAATTTTTGATTTTTTTTTTATTCTCGTTTTTCATCATTTTTGACCATGGGCTATAGCCCATATCGTATGGCATACTATAACACGCCGCTTTTCATCATTTTTGAGGATTTGAAAAAAATTCAAAATTTCAAAAAGTTGGGTTATAGCCCATCGTTTTTTGAATTTTTGAAAAAAAAAAAATCCTCGTTTTTCATCATTTTTGACCATGGGCTATGGCCCATATCGTATGGCATACTATAGCACGCCGCTTTTCATCATTTTTGAGGATTTGAAAAAAATTCAAAATTTCAAAAAGTTGGGTTATAGCCCATCGTTTTTAGAATTTTTGATTTTTTTTTTTATTCTCGTTTTTTGAATTTTTGACCATGGGCTATAGCCCATATCGTATGGCATACTATAGCACGCCGTTTTTCATCATTTTTGAGGATTTGAAAAAAAATCAAAATTTAAAAAAGTTGGGTTATAGCCCATCGTTTTTTGAATAAAAAAAAAAATTATCCTCGTTTTTCATCATTTTTGACCATGGGCTATAGCCCATATCGTATGGCATACTATAGCACGCCGCTTTTCATCATTTTTGAGGATTTGAAAAAAATTCAAAATTTCAAAAAGTTGGGTTATAGCCCATCGTTTTTTGAAAAAAAAAATAATAATTATCCTCGTTTTTCATCATTTTTGACCATGGGCTATAGCCCATATCGTATGGCATACTATAGCACGCCGCTTTTCATCATTTTTGAGGATTTGAAAAAAATTCAAAATTTCAAAAAGTTGGGTTATAGCCCATCGTTTTTTGAATTTTAGAAAAAAAAAAATATCCTCGTTTTTCATCATTTTTGACCATGGGCTATAGCCCATATCGTATGGCATACTATAGCCACGCCGCTTTTCATCATTTTTGAGGATTTGAAAAAAAATCTAAATTTCAAAAAGTTGGGTTATAGCCCATCGTTTTTTGAATTTTTGAAAAAAGAATTATCCTCGTTTTTCATCATTTTTGACCATGGGCTATAGCCCATATCGTATGGCATACTATAGCACGCCGCTTTTCATCATTTTTGAGGATTTGAAAAAAATTCAAAATTTCAAAAAGTTGGGTTATAGCCCATCGTTTTTAGAATTTTTTTTTTTTTTTTTATTCTCGTTTTTTGAATTTTTGACCATGGGCTATAGCCCATATCGTATGGCATACTATAGCACGCCACTTTTCATCATTTTTGAGGATTTGAAAAAAATTCAAAATTTCAAAAAGTTGGGTTATAGCCCATCGTTTTTTGAATTTTTGAAAAAAAAATTACCCTCGTTTTTCATCATTTTTGACCATGGGCTATAGCCCATATCGTATGGCATACTATAGCACGCCGCTTTTCATCATTTTTGAGGATTTGAAAAAAATTCAAAATTTCAAAAAGTTGGGTTATAGCCCATCGTTTTTTGAATTTTTGAATTTATTTTTTATCCTCGTTTTTCATCATTTTTGACCATGGGCAATAGCCCATATCGTATGGCATACTATAGCACGCCGCTTTTCATCATTTTTGAGGATTTGAAAAAAATTCAAAATTTCAAAAAGTTGGGTTATAGCCCATCGTTTTTTGAAAAAAAAAATAATAATTATCCTCGTTTTTCATCATTTTTGACCATGGGCTATAGCCCATATCGTATGGCATACTATAGCACGCCGCTTTTCATCATTTTTGAGGATTTGAAAAAAATTCAAAATTTCAAAAAGTTGGGTTATAGCCCATCGTTTTTTGAATTTTAGAAAAGAAAAAAAATCCTCGTTTTTCATCATTTTTGACCATGGGCTATAGCCCATATCGTATGGCATACTATAGCCACGCCGCTTTTCATCATTTTTGAGGATTTGAAAAAAAATCTAAATTTCAAAAAGTTGGGTTATAGCCCATCGTTTTTTGAATTTTTGAAAAAAGAATTATCCTCGTTTTTCATCATTTTTGACCATGGGCTATAGCCCATATCGTATGGCATACTATAGCACGCCGCTTTTCATCATTTTTGAGGATTTGAAAAAAATTCAAAATTTCAAAAAGTTGGGTTATAGCCCATCGTTTTTAGATTTTTTTTTTTTTTTTTTTATTCTCGTTTTTTGAATTTTTGACCATGGGCTATAGCCCATATCGTATGGCATACTATAGCACGCCACTTTTCATCATTTTTGAGGATTTGAAAAAAATTCAAAATTTCAAAAAGTTGGGTTATAGCCCATCGTTTTTTGAATTTTTGAAAAAAAAATTACCCTCGTTTTTCATCATTTTTGACCATGGGCTATAGCCCATATCGTATGGCATACTATAGCACGCCGCTTTTCATCATTTTTGAGGATTTGAAAAAAATTCAAAATTTCAAAAAGTTGGGTTATAGCCCATCGTTTTTTGAATTTTTGAATTTATTTTTTATCCTCGTTTTTCATCATTTTTGACCATGGGCAATAGCCCATATCGTATGGCATACTATAGCACGCCGCTTTTCATCATTTTTGAGGATTTGAAAAAAATTCAAAATTTCAAAAAGTTGGGTTATAGCCCATCGTTTTTTGAATTTAAAAAAAAAAAAATTATCCTCGTTTTTCATCATTTTTGACCATGGGCTATAGCCCATATCGTATGGCACACTATAGCACGCCGCTTTTCATCATTTTTGAGGATTTGAAAAAATTTCAAAATTTCAAAAAGTTGGGTTATAGCCCATCGTTTTTTGAATTTTTGAAAAAAAAAAATTATCCTCGTTTTTCATCATTTTTGACCATGGGCTATAGCCCATATCGTATGGCATACTATAGCACGCCGCATTTCATCATTTTTGAGGATTTGAAAAAATTTCAAAATTTCAAAAAGTTGGGTTAAAGCCCATCGTTTTTTGAATTTTTGAAAAAAAATTTATTCTCGTTTTTCATCATTTTTGACCATGGGCTATAGCCCATATCGTATGGCATACTATAGCACGCCGCTTTTCATCATTTTTGAGGATTTGAAAAAAATTCAAAATTTCAAAAAGTTGGGTTATAGCCCATCGTTTTTTGAATTTTTGAAAAAAGAATTATCCTCGTTTTTCATCATTTTTGACCATGGGCTATAGCCCATATCGTATGGCATACTATAGCACGCCGCTTTTCATCATTTTTGAGGATTTGAAAAAAAATCAAAATTTCAAAAAGTTGGGTTATAGCCCATCGTTTTTAGAATTTTTGATTTTTTTTTTTATTCTCGTTTTTTGAATTTTTGACCATGGGCTATAGCCCATATCGTATGGCATACTATAGCACGCCGTTTTTCATCATTTTTGAGGATTTGAAAAAAAATCTAAATTTCAAAAAGTTGGGTTATAGCCCATCGTTTTTTGAATTTTTGAAAAAAAAAATTATCCTCGTTTTTCATCATTTTTGACCATGGGCTATAGCCCATATCGTATGGCATACTATAGCACGCCGCTTTTCATCATTTTTGAGGATTTGAAAAAAATTCAAAATTTCAAAAAGTTGGGTTATAGCCCATCGTTTTTTGAATTTTTGAAAAAAAAAGATTATCCTCGTTTTTCATCATTTTTGACCATGGGCTATAGCCCATATCGTATGGCATACTATAGCACGCCACTTTTCATCATTTTTGAGGATTTGAAAAAATTTCAAAATTTCAAAAAGTTGGGTTAAAGCCCATCGTTTTTTGAATTTTTGAAATTTTTTTTATTCTCGTTTTTCATCATTTTTGACCATGGGCTATAGCCCATATCGTATGGCATACTATAGCACGCCGCTTTTCATCATTTTTGAGGATTTGAAAAAAAATCAAAATTTCAAAAAGTTGGGTTATAGCCCATCGTTTTTAGAATTTTTTATTTTTTTTTTTATTCTCGTTTTTTTAATTTTTGACCATGGGCTATAGCCCATATCGTATGGCATACTATAGCACGCCGTTTTTCATCATTTTTGAGGATTTGAAAAAAAATCTAAATTTCAAAAAGTTGGGTTATAGCCCATCGTTTTTTGAATTTTTGAAAAAAAAAATTATCCTCGTTTTTCATCATTTTTGACCATGGGCTATAGCCCATATCGTATGGCATACTATAGCACGCCGCTTTTCATCATTTTTGAGGATTTGAAAAAAATTCAAAATTTCAAAAAGTTGGGTTATAGCCCATCGTTTTTTGAATTTTTGAAAAAAAAAGATTATCCTCGTTTTTCATCATTTTTGACCATGGGCTATAGCCCATATCGTATGGCATACTATAGCACGCCACTTTTCATCATTTTTGAGGATTTGAAAAAATTTCAAAATTTCAAAAAGTTGGGTTATAGCCCATCGTTTTTTGAATTTTTGAAAAAAAAAGATTATCCTCGTTTTTCATCATTTTTGACCATGGGCTATAGCCCATATCGTATGGCATACTATAGCACGCCGCTTTTCATCATTTTTGAGGATTTGAAAAAAATTCTAAATTTCAAAAAGTTGGGTTATAGCCCATCGTTTTTTGAATTTTTGAAAAAAAAATTATTCTCTTTTTTCATCATTTTTGACCATGGGCTATAGCCCATATCGTATGGCATACTATAGCACGCCGCTTTTCATCATTTTTGAGGATTTGAAAAAAATTCAAAATTTCAAAAAGTTGGGTTATAGCCCATCGTTTTTTGAATTTTTGAAAAAAGAATTATCCTCGTTTTTCATCATTTTTGACCATGGGCTATAGCCCATATCGTATGGCATACTATAGCACGCCGCTTTTCATCATTTTTGAGGATTTGAAAAAAAATCAAAATTTCAAAAAGTTGGGTTATAGCCCATCGTTTTTTGAATTTTTGAAAAAAAAAATTATCCTCGTTTTTCATCATTTTTGACCATGGGCTATAGCCCATATCGTATGGCATACTATAGCACGCCGCTTTTCATCATTTTTGAGGATTTGAAAAAATTCAAAATTTCAAAAAGTTGGGTTATAGCCCATCGTTTTCTGAAAAAAAAAATTATCCTCGTTTTTCATCATTTTTGACCATGGGCTATAGCCCATATCGTATGGCATGCTATAGCACGCCACTTTTCATCATTTTTGAGGATTTGAAAAAAATTCAAAATTTCAAAAAGTTGGGTTATAGCCCATCGTTTTTTGAATTTTTGATTTTTTTTTAATCCTCGTTTTTCATCATTTTTGACCATGGGCTATAGCCCATATCGTATGGCATACTATAGCACGCCGTTTTTCATCGTTTTTGAGGAATTGAAAAAAAATCAAAATTTCAAAAAGTTGGGTTATAGCCCATCGTTTTTTGAATTTTTGAATTTATTTTTTATCCTCGTTTTTCATCATTTTTTACCATGGGCAATAGTCCATATCGTATGGCATACTATAGCACGCCGCTTTTCATCATTTTTGAGGATTTGAAAAAAATTCTAAATTTCAAAAAGTTGGGTTATAGCCCATCGTTTTTTGAATTTTTGAAAAAAAAATTATCCTCGTTTTTCATCAGTTTTGACCATGGGCTATAGCCGATATCGTATGGCATACTATAGCACGCCGTTTTTCATCGTTTTTGAGGATTAAAAAAAAAAAAAAAAAAGATGAAAAACGGCTTGCTATAGTATGCCGTACAGTATGGGCTATATAGCCCATGGTCAAAAATGGGATAAAAAACGTCTAAAAATAGACGTCTAAAACACGTCTATTTTTAGACGTGTTTTAGACGTCTATTTTTAGACGTTTTTATCCCATTTTAGACGCTCGTCTAATAGCCCATACTGTACGGGATACTATAGCACGCCGTTTTTCATCATTTTTGAGGATTTGAAAAAAAAGAAAAAAAAAAGAAAAACGATGGGCTATAACCCATCTTTTTTTTCAAATCCTCAAAAATGATGAAAAACGGCGTGCTATAGTATGCCATACGATATGGGCTATAGCCCATGGTCAAAAATGATGAAAAACGTGGATAAAAAATAAATTTAAAAATTTAAAAAACGATGGGCTATAAGCCATCTTTTTGATTTTTTTTTTTTTTTTTCAAATCCTTAAAAATGATGAAAAACGGCGTGCTATAGTATGCCATACGATATGGGCTATAGCCCATGGTCAAAAATGATGAAAAATGAGGATAAAAAATAAATTCAAAAATTCAAAAAACGATGGGCTATAACCCATCTTTTTGAAATTTTGAATTTTTTTCAAATCCTCAAAAATGATGAAAAACGGCGTGCTATAGTATGCCATACGATATGGGCTATAGCCCATGGTCAAAAATGATGAAAAACGAGGATACAAAATTAATTCAAAAATTCAAAAAACGATGGGCTATAACCCATCTTTTTGAAATTTTGATTTTTTTTTCAAATCCTCAAAAATGATGAAAAACGGCGTGCTATAGTATGCCATACGATATGGGCTATAGCCCATGGTCAAAAATGATGAAAAACGAGGATAAAAAATAAATTCAAAAATTCAAAAAACGATGGGCTATAACCCATCTTTTTGAAATTTTGATTTTCTTTTCAAATCCTCAAAAATGATGAAAAACGGCGTGCTATAGTATGCCATACGATATGGGCTATAGCCCATGGTCAAAAATGATGAAAAATGAGGATAAAAAATGAATTCAAAAATTCAAAAAACGATGGGCTATAACCCATCTTTTTGAAATTTTGAATTTTTTTCAAATCCTCAAAAATGATGAAAAACGGCGTGCTATAGTATGCCATACGATATGGGCTATAGCCCATGGTCAAAAATAATGAAAAACGAGGATAAAAAATAAATTCAAAAATTCAAAAAACGATGGGCTATAACCCATCTTTTTGAAATTTCGAATTTTTTTCAAATCCTCAAAGATGATGAAAAACGGCGTGCTATAGTATGCCATACGATATGGGCTATAGCCCATGGTCAAAAATTATGAAAAATTAGGATAAAAAATAAATTCAAAAATTCAAAAAACGATGGGCTATAACCCATCTTTTTGAAATTTTGAATTTTTTTCAAATCCTCAAAGATGATGAAAAACGGCGTGCTATAGTATGCCATACGATATGGGCTATAGCCCATGGTCAAAAATTATGAAAAATTTGGATAAAAAATAAATTCAAAAATTCAAAAAACGATGGGCTATAACCCATCTTTTTGAAATTTTGAAATTTTTTCAAATCCTCAAAGATGATGAAAAACGGCGTGCTATAGTATGCCATACGATATGGGCTATAGCCCATGGTCAAAAATTATGAAAAATTAGGATAAAAAATAAATTCAAAATTTCAAAAAACGATGGGCTATAACCCATCTTTTTGAAATTTTGATTTTCTTTCAAATCCTTAAAAATGATGAAAAACGGCGTGCTATAGTATGCCATACGATATGGGCTATAGCCCATGGTCAAAAATGATGAAAAACGAGGATAAAAAATAAATTCAAAAATTCAAAAAACGATGGGCTATAACCCATCTTTTTGAATTTTTGATTTTTTTTTCAAATCCTTAAAAATGATGAAAAACGGCGTGCTATAGTATGCCATACGATATGGGCTATAGCCCATGGTCAAAAATGATGAAAAATGAGGATAAAAATAAATTCAAAAATTCAAAAAACGATGGGCTATAACCCATCTTTTTGAAATTTTGATTTTTTTTCAAATCCTCAAAAATGATGAAAAACGGCGTGCTATAGTATGCCATACGATATGGGCTATAGCCCATGGTCAAAAATGATGAAAAACGAGGATAAAAAATAAATTCAAAAATTCAAAAAACGATGGGCTATAACCCATCTTTTTGAAATTTTTAATTTTTTTCAAATCCTCAAAAATGATGAAAAACGGCGTGCTATAGTATGCCATACGATATGGGCTATAGCCCATGGTCAAAAATGATGAAAAACGAGGATACAAAATTAATTCAAAAATTCAAAAAACTATGGGCTATAACCCATCTTTTTGAATTTTTTATTTTTTTTCAAATCCTTAAAAATGATGAAAAACGGCGTGCTATAGTATGCCATACGATATGGGCTATAGCCCATGGTCAAAAATGATGAAAAATGAGGATAAAAAATAAATTCAAAAATTCAAAAAACGATGGGCTATAACCCATCTTTTTGAAATTTTGATTATTTTTTCAAATCCTCAAAAATGATGAAAAACGGCGTGCTATAGTATGCCATACGATATGGGATATAGCCCATGGTCAAAAATGATGAAAAACGAGGATAAAAAATAAATTAAAAAATTCAAAAAACGATGGGCTATAACCCATCTTTTTGAAATTTTGAATTTTTTTCAAATCCTCAAAAATGATGAAAAACGGCGTGCTATAGTATGCCATACGATATGGGCTATAGCCCATGGTCAAAAATGATGAAAAACGAGGATACAAAATTAATTCAAAAATTCAAAAAACGATGGGCTATAACCCATCTTTTTGAAATTTTGAATTTTTTTCAAATCCTCAAAAATGATGAAAAACGGCGTGCTATAGTATGCCATACGATATGGGCTATAGCCCATGGTCAAAAATAATGAAAAACGAGGATAAAAAATAAATTCAAAAATTCAAAAAACGATGGGCTATAACCCATCTTTTTGAAATTTTGAATTTTTTTCAAATCCTCAAAGATGATGAAAAACGGCGTGCTATAGTATGCCATACGATATGGGCTATAGCCCATGGTCAAAAATTATGAAAAACGAGGATAAAAAATAAATTCAAAAATTCAAAAAACGATGGGCTATAACCCATCTTTTTGAAATTTTGATTATTTTTTCAAATCCTCAAAAATGATGAAAAACGGCGTGCTATAGTATGCCATACGATATGGGATATAGCCCATGGTCAAAAATGATGAAAAACGAGGATACAAAATTAATTCAAAAATTCAAAAAACGATGGGCTATAACCCATCTTTTTGAATTTTTGATTTTTTTTCAAATCCTTAAAAATGATGAAAAACGGCGTGCTATAGTATGCCATACGATATGGGCTATAGCCCATGGTCAAAAATGATGAAAAATGAGGATAAAAAATAAATTCAAAAATTCAAAAAACGATGGGCTATAACCCATCTTTTTGAAATTTTGATTATTTTTTCAAATCCTCAAAAATGATGAAAAACGGCGTGCTATAGTATGCCATACGATATGGGATATAGCCCATGGTCAAAAATGATGAAAAACGAGGATAAAAAATAAATTCAAAAATTCAAAAAACGATGGGCTATAACCCATCTTTTTGAAATTTTGAATTTTTTTCAAATCCTCAAAGATGATGAAAAACGGCGTGCTATAGTATGCCATACGATATGGGCTATAGCCCATGGTCAAAAATTATGAAAAACGAGGATAAAAAATAAATTCAAAAATTCAAAAAACGATGGGCTATAACCCATCTTTTTGAAATTTAGAATTTTTTTCAAATCCTCAAAGATGATGAAAAACGGCGTGCTATAGTATGCCATACGATATGGGCTATAGCCCATGGTCAAAAATTATGAAAAACGAGGATAAAAAATAAATTCAAAAATTCAAAAAACGATGGGCTATAACCCATCTTTTTGAAATTTTGAATTTTTTTCAAATCCTTAAAAATGATGAAAAACGGCGTGCTATAGTATGCCATACGATATGGGCTATAGCCCATGGTCAAAAATGATGAAAAATTAGGATAAAAAATAAATTCAAAAATTCAAAAAACGATGGGCTATAACCCATCTTTTTGAAATTTTGAATTTTTTTCAAATCCTTAAAAATGATGAAAAACGGCGTGCTATAGTATGCCGTACGATATGGGCTATAGCCCATATCCTCGCGGTGTATAGCGGTGTATGAGAATGGGTGTTGCGGAGGATGAGAGGCATTCCTCTCATCCTCCGCAACACCCATTCTCATACACCCATCCCCAATGCATTCTCTATGGCAATAGCACAAACTTTGGCATGCTACTAGTCCTACATACTTTTACACCTAGCAACCCCATTCTAGCCTACTTAGGTTCATCTTACGGTGGACATGTTTGGCTGAAAAGGAATCTTTGAAATGTTTCATAGTTTTAGAAATATAGTGCTTTCAAATTTGGGACATTTACATGGGGCTCAATGGCAGCTCTATAGGCACGTCAAAAGTCACTTTCACCTAGAAACTCCATTCACACTTTTTATTATTCAGCTTACTGTGGAGACACATGCTCTAACTTTTTTATTTTGAAATGTTTTGTAGTTTATGAGTTATTTAACTTAAACGCCCAATGCATTCTCTATGGCAATAGCACAAACTTTGGCATGCTACTAGTCCTACATACTTACACCTATCAACCCCATTCTAGCCTACTTAGGTTCATCTTACAGTGGACATGTTTGCCTGAAAAGAAATCTTTGAAATGTTTCATAGTTTTAGAAATATAGTGCTTTCAAATTTACAAAGGGGCTCAATGGCAGACATTGGCGAGTCAAAATTTACTTTCACCTAGAAACTCCATTCACACTTTTTATTATTCAGCTTACTGTGGAGACACATGCTGGAAAGTTTTACTTTGAAATGTTTTATAGTTTCTGAGTTATTTAACTTAAACGCCCAATGCATTCTCTATGGCAATAGCACAAACTTTGGCATGCTACTAGTCCTACATACTTAAACGTCTATATATAGACGGTCTATATAGACGTCTAATTAACAGCTAATCAACGTCTAATCTAAGAATAGACGTCTAAAAAAATGTAGACGTTTTTAATCCCATTTTTAGACGGCCCTTTAGATATACTTGACAAGTATAAATGACCTTGACCAGTATTACATGACCTTCACCCGACCTTGACCAGTATAAATGACCTTGATCAGTATGTGGTCCATGACCATGGTCTATAGCTTTTCGCTTTTCCACGATTTTCAGCTTTTTTTTAATCCTCAACAATGATGAAGAATCACGCACTATAGCGCGCCGCTCAATGACCTCTGAGATCATGGACCAATGAACCATGTAAATACAACACATTGAGCAGGGCACTGCAGGGAGTTGAACCCCGTTCCGGTAAACCAGAAGTACGACACCAGTGCCTTAGTTTTTGTGTATTCAACTATTTGGGTAACATGTGAGCTTTATCCTCTAATTCATGGGCCTGGATTGAGTGTGTCTAAATTAGGGATGCACCGAAAGGGAAATTCTTGGCCGAAACCGAATATAGGAAACAGTTAGCCGAAAACCGAATACCGAATAGCCGAATACATATTTGTTGTAAAGCTACCTGATTATGGCAAAAGACATGATTATGGCAAAACCTAACTTAAATAATAAACACTTATGGGTCCATTAAAAAAACATCTAATTAATTGGAGGCTTTGTGATTAATTAATCTCAATTAATCACATTTTAATCGCATATCAATAGGCCTATTTGACCTGAGCAGTGAGCATTTTTTTCTACATAAGCATAGGCAATAAAACAAGTAGTAATAATAATAGTGATAATATTATTTATATAAAGCTTCTCTGAGTAGGCTACTTAGACACTTTTCAAGGAGAACATGAGAAAACAAATAAAAACAACTTTATTAGAGAAAAACTAAGACTATGGAATAAAATAAATTAAAGTGGAATGAGATAGCAATATTCCAGAGGTGGGTTTGAATTTATAGGATTTTGGCATGTCTCTGAGTTTTGGGAAGTGCATTATAGTGTGGACAGTGAAACCCTGACCATTAAACATGGGCAGACGCAACGATACAGTATCATTCATTGTTAAAGCTCCAAATGATATTCCCATTCGTCTTTGTGTCTGCCCGTGTAAACGCAGCAGCGAGTGTGAGGTGTTAAAACTAACGTTAGCTCCCATGCTAGCTATAGCTTCCCTCGTCAACAGAACAACACCCGTCCACAGATCGGGTGGAAGAGCTGCTGATATCACGTTGCTTGTGCCCGTGGATGGGAAATAAGATTTAAAAGGCTATGAAAGCACATATGTATGCAATAAAGTTGTGTCGGATCTGCCTGTGCATTGAAGCATTCCGTGACTGCTGCGACGTGTGTTGTGTTGTGACTGCTGGCTGCTGCAGGCTGAGCTGATGCATAGTTAATGAGCGTCATAAGCATGCGCCCTTCCTGCGCTGAAAGTAACAGATCTACAAGCTATCTACCCGTCGCAATGCACAGCGCGTTGGGCTTGTACATCTTTGTTTTTCCCGCAGTTTAGTTCGATTCACAACTTTAGGACCACTACTACTATTCGGTGATATTTTTCGGCTTATTTGAGCCGAAACCGAATAGGCCGAAAATACATTTTTAGCCATTTTCGGCCGAATATTTTCGGTGGCCGAATTTTCGGTGCATCCCTAGTCTAAATGCCTAAACTGAAATTAAACATTGAAATAAAATAAACAAACATAAACACACAATAGTGTTTTGTATGGAGCAGTGTGACATGGGAAATATTTAACGCATCTAATGTATTGCTTATGGCCAATTAATACATTCATCTCAGATTTAATTTAATACTTTGTATTGCACAGATGCACATCGCAATGTTGATTAAAAATATTGATTAAATAACGTTTAGTTACAAATATAGATTTGCCACTTTCGTCTACTGCATTGCATCAAAATAATTGTAGTACCCCACCCCAGGTTTGAACTCTCAACCCTCTGCTTACGAGTCCAGCACGCAACGGACACGGAAGTAATATACTGATAGGGTTTCCCTGTAGGTTTTGTTAAGTATTCGTTCACGAAATACTTCACTATGGGATGTTTCCCTTTGCGGAGCAAAAGGGCAGAAACTTCATTCATGAACTCCCACAGGCATATTGCTCCTAAAATATGTGCCTGTGGGTTTAAGAGCGATGACGTAGATGCCCTGCTTCTCGAAGCATCTAGGTTGCGTCTACGTCATTTCCTCTGCCGAGCTGAAAGGACAGACTTCTGTTACTAAGTCAAGTGTTTAGGGCAATTTATACCTTAAAAATCGGACAAGAGTCGAGTACCGTGAGGTTCCCTGATACTTGGACTTTTCTTCCGACAGAATCTTTCGCAAAAACTCTGCAGAAACAAAGCTCCTAAACGGTTACGTAAGTTCTATTATCAGAACATTTCGAAAAGACCGCCCCTCAAGGAATAGAAGGGTAAACAACTAGCTTACAGCTAGCGCCGCATAGCGGTTAGCTTAGCAAGGCGCTACCTTCTATTTTGCTATCTTTCTCGTCTCGGGGCCAAGAAGCCCGCTACGGTTAACATAGCTTCAGTCTCAACGAAGGTGCTACCCTTTCTAGCGAGCTAGCTCGCTCTAGTAGCCTGTTACTCACTAGCTTAGCGCTAGCATAGCACTTTCAACGTTAAACTAGCCGGTGCTTTACTGGGCCTGTAAGCCCGTTTTCGCTAGTCTAGTTTTTCACCTAGAGACTATACGATAAGCTACCTGGTGTTTTACTTGGCTGGGAAGCCCGTTTTCGCCAGTGTAGTTTTTCACCCAAAACTACACGTTAGCCTAGCTGGTGTTTTACTGGGCCGAGAAGCCCGTAGTAAATTAGCTTTCTTCACGTTCGCGGCCACGAAGCCCTTTCACAAAGTTAGCTAATTCCTGGTCCCCCTCTCGACGGAAAACTACGAGCTACAAGCTCGGTGAGGGAGACCGCCGCCGCAGCTAGACGACGCCGAAGAGGCATCACTCCCGAGCCACAGAAGAGGTGCACTGTGGCGGGATGCGGCAACAAGATGTCCGGCACCGACAGACACGAAGTATGTCTGTACTGCCTCGGCGTGGATCATGCACGCAATGCCCTTCTCGATTTCGACGACCTTAATGGTTGCGAAAAATGCAGAAGGATGGACTTCACCTACCTACGAGGTAGGCTGAGGCGCGTCGATGAGTTCTACAAGAAGTACACACGCGACGAGCACGAGCACGAGCACTATGGACCGAGGCAGAAGTTGGACTACACCCCAGCTTTGCCTCGCACAGCCAGAGGCTCCACTCCTATACAGGAGCGGCCTATACCGGCTCCTCGTAGCCGTGCTACAGCTACGGTCTCCTCCCAGGCAGCGGCAGACAGGGCCACCGCAGCCCGCTACGAAGCTGACGGAGCCAGACCTAAGAGCAGCACTCGCCCTCTGATACCTCGTCAGGTGAGTACACCAGCAACCGGGCCTCGCTGCCGCGAGATCCCGGCTACTATGGAGGAGCGCTCCGCCAGGCCGATAGCAAAGCCTCGTCTTCGCACTGCGGTCTCTACCATGGCAGCCCGCCTAGAAGCCTCTCCACCACGCAGCAAAGCCCCCATTAAGGACTGGGCTGACGCTGAAGAGGGGGAAATCGACTATGACGAACTCCCCTCCTTCCAGGAGAGAAACTACGAGCTGTATGAAGTCGTAGACGAGGGCAACTATCAAAGAGAACGACTCGTCAGAGGCAGACGAGTACACTCGCCGCCCTTTCCAGGACAGTGAAGACGACGAGATAGAGGAAATTCCTCCCCCCGTCGACAGACAGGTAACGCCCTCACCTCAGCCTCGCGCTGCTCTCCCCAAGGATAATTCAACCTTGATGGAGATCTACAAAAGGGCTGCTATCCGCTGTGACCACGCCTGGGAGGAGATCCCCAGCGAGACGGTGAAATGGGATGGACGCAGTGATGAATACGTCCCCCCTCCTGTACCAAAGAAGCAGGCCATTCCTCAGGCCTCAGGCTTTGAGACCTTGCTCAGCAAAGCCTGGACCAACCCTGTAGTCAAGATAGAGGCCATCCACCGCCGTGGCAAAAGGGCAGCCACTGAAATGAAGGGCATGGAGAAGCTGAACCTGCTCAAAATGCCCTCCATGGACAGAGCCATGGCCTCATACCTGGCTAACCCCCAAGCCCCAACTGTGATCCCACAGGACAAAGAACCAGTCTTCTCCAGTGCAGCCGACAAAGAAGGGTCTAAGGTCAACAGGTGGCTGTATGACCACATGACTTTCGTCGCCAGGGGACTCAACGCAGGAAGCCTCCTGCATGGATCCATGAAGGCTCTCCTGCTGAAAATGGGCAACATATCCACCCCAGAAAACCTGGCTGAGATGCGCCGCCTGGTACATGAGCTGGCCCAGCTCCAATACGATGTCACCAAGCACACTGGAGCAGCTCTGGTGTCCTCCATCCTCCAGGAGCGGATGAGGTGGGTGAACCTCGCCCCTCTCCCCGATTCTGTGAAGAGGGACATGGTGGGGAAGAACATATCACACGAAAGCCTCTTCCATGGGGTTCTCGAAGACATGTCAGTCTCCATTCAGCAGGCAGAGACCTCCACCAAGACGATGAAGGCTCTTCAGCCACTGGCTGCCAAGGCTCCACCGGGCCGCGGCAGGGGCAAGCGTACCCCATGGAAGCCCAGGACATCCAGCAAGGACCCACCCGGGCCCCCGAGGGACTACTCCGGAGACAGACAGCGTCCACCACAGGGTCCACGCACCGACCGTCGCCGCTCCCCCCCGCCCTACAAGCCCAGAGGAGGAGCGTCCAGGGGCCGAGGCGCTGGGAAGCGGAAGTGACCCGCCTGGCAGGTCCCAGAGGGGGGTCCTAGCCTCACCCCCCCAATTTCTCCCACAGAGTTTGAGGCCGGAGGTAGTGGTCACGGACCTCGCCTCCGAGCCGGCGTCAAAGCGCTTGAGGACGAGTGTACAGACTGCCACGGGCAGCAGTGTACACACGTACCAAAATGTTGTAGTGATGTGCAATTCAGTGTCAAAAATGTTTTTCTTGCAATAAAGTTTCAAAAAAACAAAAAAACACAAAAAACAACACAACGAACTCTGAAGGGCACAAGCCCAACCATGGGAGAAATAACCCATACTGCCGGGACCTCCACGCCAAAAAATCTCTTCACTACCCGAAGAATCCACTAGAGGGAGACATTCCACACAAGGTGAGTCTTCCCCTAGGCAAACCATCTCAATGTACCCACAGGCCACAGAGAGACATCACCACACAGGCGGATCTCCCCCCACACACGGGGAATCCCTTGTCACGTCATCTGTCAAAGTGGCGAGAGTGCGGAGCATCATCATGGATCATGCGCACTATAGCGACCGGATACAGGCTCCAGTTCGTGTCGAAACCGCCCACCTTCGAGAGGATCTTATTCTCTAAAGCGAGGGGACAGGAAGCAGGCATTTTACAGGAGGAGATCAGATCCCTCCTGCAAAAAGGTGCCATCACGGAGGTTTCTCACAACCAGGCAATGAACGGGTTTTATTCCCGCTACTTCCTGGTGAAAAAGAAGGGGGGAGGGCTCCGACCTATTTTGGATCTCAGAGCTCTCAACCGCTATCTGAAAACCTTCCGCTTCAAAATGTTGACACCACCAGTCCTACTGCGATCAATCCGCAGAGGGGACTGGTTCACGTCAATAGACTTACAGGACGCATATTTTCACGTTCCAATATACCCACCGCACAGAAAATTTCTGCGCTTCGGGTTCGAGGGGAAAGTATACGAATACACGGTACTTCCCTTCGGAATGTCCCTAAGTCCGAGAGTCTTTGTGAAATGTACAGCAGCGGCGATAGCCCCACTGCGACAACAGGGTCTTCGTCTAGCAACCTACATAGACGATTGGATCCTATCTGCAGACTCTCAACAAGAGGCGCTGTCACACACACACATAGTGCTCAGCCACCTCCGCTCTCTCGGATTTCAAATCAATTACGAGAAGAGCATGTTAACGCCGACACAGTCAATAGACTTCATCGGTATAACGCTAGACTCAGTCTCTTACAGAGCTCGCCTGAGTCGAGAGAGAATAGACGCAATGATACAATCGGCAACGTCTTTCAAGAAAGGACGCTCGATTCCTTTCCACATATGTCTCAGGATGGCGGGGCTAATGGCTTCCTCAATCCATTTAATCCGCCTGGCCAGGCTACACATGAGACCATTCCAGCAATGGATGAACTCTCTACGTGTACCTATGTACCGTCGCCACCAACGGGTAGAAGTGACGTCACACTGCATACTAGCCCTACAATGGTGGATAAACAGACGGATCCTTTCAGAAGGAGTCCCCATGGGGAGACCTCTGATCAGGAAAGTGGTCACCACAGACGCAAGCATGACAGGCTGGGGAGCCACGCTGGAGGGTGCCACAACCAGGGGGGTGTGGTCAGAGCACCTACGCTCCTCCCACATCAACTATTTGGAACTGATGGCGGTTTTCCTCGCTCTGAGGCAATTTGAACCGCTCATACAGGGTTGTCACGTGCTGGTGAGAACAGACAACACAACGACGATGTGTTACATAAACAAACAAGGCGGTCTCAGGTCCCCCCGTCTTCATCAGTTAGCTCGAGAGCTCATTCTATGGAGCGACTCTCGGCTTCTGTCCATCACAGCATGTCACGTCCCCGGTATTCTGAACACAGGAGCAGACCTGTTGTCCAGAGGACCTCTCCGCTACTCAGACTGGTCTCTACACCCACAGGTGGTCACACAGATCTGGAGCAAGTACGGGACACCCGAAGCGGACCTATTCGCCACAGAAGGGAACACGACGTGCCCCCTCTTCTTCTCGATAGAGGGGCCATCGACGCTGGGACTAGACGCCCTGTCACACCGATGGCCCAAAGGCCTACTCTACGCATTTCCCCCACTGACCCTCATTCCCCCCACTCTGGACAGAGTGAGGACTCAGGGTCTGACAATGCTACTAGTAGCCCCAGCCTGGGGGGTCTGGAGGTCGGAGATAACTCACCTCCTCTACGACCAACCGTGGCAACTCCCTCTACGAGTGGATCTCCTCACTCAAGCAGGTCGGGAGATTTTTCACCCTCGCCCCCAGGACCTAGACCTATGGGTTTGGCCTGTGAGAGGGTGATGTTGTCCGACGTAGGCCTCCCTCCGAATGTCATAGCCACAATTCAGAGGGCAAGGGCTCCATCAACAAGGGCCCGCTATGATACGGCATGGCACGTCTTTGAGCAGTGGTGCTCAACACGGCCTACCCAAGTGGTCCCCTACCAAGCGTCAGTAGTGGACATTTTGACCTTCCTACAAGAGTTCCTAGACAGGGGACTAGGTCTCTCCTCGGTCAAAAACAACTTGGCAGCAATCTCAGTCTGCCATGTGGGGTTCGAAAACGAGACGGTATGGAAACACCCTCTAGTTAGACAGTTCGTTAAGGGCGTACGAAGGGAACACAGGGTCAACAGATCCCTGGTCCCCTCCTGGGATCTAACCCTGGTCCTGGAGGCCTTAACCAAGGACCCCTTCGAACCACTGACGACAATTAGTTTGAAGAACCTGACACTGAAGGTAGCCCTCCTAGTTGCCTTGACAACTGCTAAAAGGGTCAGCGACCTACACGCCCTCTCGACCTCGCCAGAGTGCATGAGGTTCGATGACAGGTCAACCAAGGTCACTATCAAACCCAACCCAGCCTTCATCCCCAAGAACGCTCTCTCTGTGTGCGTTCCAGTGGACCTACAGGCTTTCCACCCCCCTCCTTTTGCTTCCAATGAAGACAGGAGGTTAAACTGTCTCTGTCCAGTGAGAGCCTTACGCGCATACGTGGACAGGACGGCCCCCTTCAGGATAGGGAACCAACTATTCGTATCCTGGGGTACCAGGACCAAAGGAAAGCCTGTCACAACGGTCAGCATCTCCAATTGGATAGTGCAGACCATCCGCCTGGCTTATACTAGTCAGGGAGTGGAGCCCCCACAAGCGCTGAGGGCCCACTCCACAAGAGGCATGGCAGCATCCTGGGCACTCTGTAAGGGTGTCCCAATCCAAGAGGTCTGTACCGCAGCGAGCTGGTCCTCTCCCTCAACATTTGCCACATACTATAACCTAGACGTGGCAGCGCCCTCTGTGGCGCACGCAGTGTTGGGGGCTGCCGCACCATAATGGACCTATTAGGCCATTAAACCATGTGTAATCACATAAAGTCTAGATGCCCTGGATATACCAGGCCTACATGAAGCATCTACACTGAGAATGTATATATCAGCCCGAGGCTACTACCATTCTCCACCGGGACCGGGCTATCAACCAGAGGTTGCCCAGCCCTCATTAGGTTACCATATATAGCCCTGAACACACTTGACTAATTTCAAGACACGGGAGTTCATAAGGTCCCATAGAGTGAAGTATTTCGTGAACGAATACTTAACAAAACGAAGAGGTTTCTTTAGAAACCAAGGTTTTGTAAGTAGAGTGAGCGAAATACTTCACTCGAAACACCCTTCTGTCTTGGCCCGGCAGAAGGAAAAGTGTTCGAATGAGCGCGCTATGACGTAGACGCAACCTAGATGCTTCGAGAAGCAGGGCATCTACGTCATCGCTCTTAAACCCACAGGCACATATTTTAGGAGCAATATGCCTGTGGGAGTTCATGAATGAAGTTTCTGCCCTTTTGCTCCGCAAAGGGAAACATCCCATAGAGTGAAGTATTTCGCTCACTCTACTTACAAAACCTTGGTTTCTAAAGAAACCTCTTCGTTTTATCATGGTTGCACAAGCCGATCCGTGGCAACTCAAAGTATTGTACCAGTTCGAGGAAATGAACCAGTTACTGCTTCGGACGTCATTGGTCACGTGACTTTTTCCTTACTGAAGCAGTGACTTTTGAAACAGAGACCAGGCTTTCCTCCGAGGTGGTGGAAAGCCTGGTGAGGCGAGGTTATCGAAGCAGTGGTTCATATGCAAATGAAGGCAGGGTTTAAAGCTTGTGTCGGAGCTTCAGTATCAGACGCCCATCACTAGTGAAACCGGGTTTTAGTAGATGAGTGGTTACTGTCGTCGGTTTGTGAATATCGGGGCCCGGCTTCTCCTCCCCATCGACGACTGAGAATGTTTCTTTCTTTCTTTCAAACAAAATTGTTTTTGCATCTACCAGACCCATTTGAGCCACTGACCACCGTTGTGAGAGTCTATAAATGTAAACTGGTGGTCCGTGGCTCAAATCCTAATAATAATAGAGCGAATGTCTGAATGTCTGTCTGTCTGTCTGTCTGTCTGTCTGTCAGAAACAAACACTTATCTCCTCATTGCCTGCACCAATCGCTCCCACTTTTCACACAGGCATTGACCATAATAATATGGAGGTCTTAACGAAGCCATTTTTCCAATAAGATTAATAATGAATTTATTAGTGAATAAAAACCCGTTTATTTGTCCGTGCTCTATCTCCGACCGAGCCACACTATTAGCACACATCTCTCCATGCCAAAATAAATCTGCACGCTCCCACAATCCAGCTAGGCTACTTTTTTACCGACGCAACTGTCATATTTACTGTACAGATATTGTTTTTACATCACCACACGATCATGGAGAATTGTAACTTGAAGAATTGTGTGCCTGTGGAGGGGGTGTGGGACGCATAATTCGATAGGTCACCGTTTGTAGTGTGACGTAGGAAGCGAAACCCAGCCCCGTCGGAGCATCTGTTCTGTATCCGTGTTGGATGTGAATGACCAGCGACACACAGCCAGGACTGCAGCCGCTCCGAGGACACTGTTTCTGGGCTTATGATCAGTGACACACAGCCAGGACTGCAGCCGCTCCGAGGACACTGTTTCTGGGCTTATGATCAGCGACACACAGCCAGGACTGCAGCCGCTCCGACTACACTGTCCGCCCCCTCCTCAACCACCTCCTTCGCCGTGCATTACACATGGGCTACATGCACGCTCAAAGCCTGGACACTGACAACGACAGCTTACAGCCCTGCGCGCACCCAGCGTGGCTGCGTGACACACTGAACAGCACGATCACAACGGAATGCTTATCTGTCGGGGTCTCGGGGTGGCCAAATGGAGACGTTTGGAGAAGACAGATCCCGTGCCGTCGGAACATCACAATGACAAAATACATACAGACAGATGCAATGACAACGACACGTTCCTAAATCACACAAAACATCTAATTCTTATCCTGATTATATAAAGAACAAACTACAACTTGCTTTGAAGCCCAAAAAGCCAACCTCCGCGTTCACCGTTTAATAGCTTATATCTCCACGGGCAGCAGACGGTGAGCGGTTAGGGACCGTCTACAAAGTGCAACACCGAACTTGAAAATATTCAATAACTTCCATTTATAGGCAGAATATCACCACCATATTTACATCACACATCAATGGTGTACTTATGATTGTACTACAGCATTTAATTAGCCTATACTTTAGTGCCCAACCCAACTTCCCAAGACCATCTGTAAACAATTCCCCCCCTATCAGTAATGTGATCTATTACATCACACACTGAACATGATTTGCTGTTCATATATTCAGAACGGGTAAGGACTAGTACTGAATAAATAATGGACCTCGACTAGATGCAAAAATAATTGTGTTTGTTAAGAAAGAAACATTCTCTGTCCTCGACGGGGCTGGGAACCCGGGCCCCGATATCCACAAACTGCCGACAGTAACCACTCTGCTACTGGAACAAGGCCTGAAAAAGTACTACTTACATAATATATATAAACATCATTAAAGTAACTAAAAACAACGTTAAGTATTAAATAACATTTCATTGTTTACCTGCTGCCTGCAGACGACGGACCGACGGACACGATGCGTGATGTGGCATTCTCAAACAAACACTAACCAAACCCGCCTCAACGCGTCTGCGCTGTATTTGAAGGGAGCGTCACTTCCTTCCGGTGTGAGGCCATGCCTGCGAGTTTTTCCCCGCGAGATATTGTAGTCCTCCTACGTTACATCCGGGTCCCGTCCGCTTCTCATTGTAAATACTAAATAGCTACATATGAGCGCGTGAATATTTTTTTACAATAACGTTATTTTTCAGAAAGGAAGCCATTGATGGTTAAAATGGGTCTTAATGCTTCCAACTCGAGTAGAATTATTAATGTAACTGTAAAGTGTCCACGACAAAGAAAATATATGACTGGAAGCTTCCTTGAGTAGAACCAAGAACCCGGAAGTGGCTGACGTCACGGCTTAAATACACAATACAGACGGTGATCTCCAACTTGCTAACGTCCTCAGTGGTCTAGTCATCCGTATTTGAGTTCCATCAATGTAACTTTGCCAGTTCAAGCCCCGTTGGTAATTTTCAAACAACTTGGACTGCTTGTTTTTGTCAGGTTATGTTTAGCGCTAGTTTGACATTCATTGATTGATTGAAATATTTATTAACAGTTTGCAGAATTACAGTACATTTCAAGCACAAACTCAATACAAAGACTGTTAACTGTGAGTGGACGACCCAATTAAGCATTACACTTGTTTACAACAGGGTCCACCATGTTCAATTCATCAAAACATTTAGAGATGTACAAATAGACACTTCTATATAGTTAAAGAACAGAACAGGAATTCATCATAAAGGAAGCAAAAAGGGACCCCCAGCAACTGACAGGTAGGTACTGCAGGGGGTCCCCAGCAGGCACGTGCAGAGGGGGGGGGGGCTAGGGGGGCTTGAGCACCTGCCCTTTTTTAGAAAGTGCCCTTTAAAAAAAGGTTTTTATTTTTTTTTATTTTTTAGGGAAAGGGCAAAATAAAAAAGTTTTTTATTTAATTTTTTTTGGGCCACATAAGGGCATGTGGGGGGCCAATACGAGCTTATGTGGGTGGAAAACAAGGGCTTATTTGGGGGGCAAATAAGGGCGTAGCGCGCGCCGATTTTTGGGGGTGGTCTTTTTGTGGAGTCCGTCCCTTGTGCCATCTCACGTCATTGGACATTAATATGCTTGGTCAGTTGGGGTGCCAATAAGGGCTTGTGTGGGGGGGAAATAAGGGCTTGAGTGGGGGGGCAATAAGGGCTTATGTGGAGGGCCAATAAGGGCTTAACAGCTGTCTGAAGCGCATTTTCAAGATCTGGTGGCCAAACAAAATCAGCAGTGAAGAACTCTGGAGGAAAGGGAGTCAGGAACCAGTGGAGAAACAGATCCTAAGGAGAAAGTGGGGATGGATTGGCCACACCCTGAGGAAGCCGGCAGCTAGTACAACACGCCAGGCACTGACTTGGAACCCCCAGGGGAAGCGGAAGAGAGGGCGGCCTAAGAACACCTGGAGGCGGGACACTGAGGCGGAGCTGAAGAGACAGGGAATCAGCTGGGGAGAGGCGGAAAGGAAAGCCCAAAACCGTGTTGGATGGAGAAGAGTCGTTGATGGCCAATGCTCCACTGGGAGCGACGGGCCTAAGTAAAAGTAAGTAATAAGGGCTTGTGTGGGGGCCAATAAGGGCTTGTGTGGGGGCCAATAAGGGCTTGTGTGGGGGCCAATAAGGGCTTGTGTGGGGGGGCAATAAGGGCTTATGTGGGGGCCACTTTTAATTATTGTCTATCATAATATCAGTTATGAAGAAAAACTGTTTTGATAAAAACACATCCAAGGACATTGTTTTGATATGACTTGGTGCCCAAGATATGTATCAAAATATAGACTTGAAGGTATACTGTATTATTTAAAAACAATGGTGAAAAAAATCATACGAAGTCGTTTTTCACGAAATCGTGAAAAACGACATGCTATTGCATGCCCCTCGAGACCATGGGCTATAGCCTTTCGCTTTTCCGCGATTTTCACATTTTTTTCAAATCCTACGAAATTGTGAAAAACGACATGCTATAGCATGCCCTCCGAGACCATGGGCTATAATAGCCTTTAGGCTTTAGCTTTTCCGCGATTTTCACCTTTTCTTCAAATCCTTCGTCACCTGTTGGAATATTACCAGTGTTTTCTTCCGGTTCACCGGGAATGCATGAAGTAAGTAATTTTTCTGTGTACAATTAAAGTGCTTTCTCGTCACTTATTTCCATATTTATTACTTAAAAAAAAACTTTTATTCGTATGGTTGATTAATTTACCATTTGTTTTTATCGTAATGTTTTATTTAGGGTTTTCAAGGGGAAAGTTGTATGATCCAGTGCCTGTCTGTGCTGCTGCCTGCATGCCTAGCCCTGAAACATGACTGTCATGATTATCATGACAGTCATGATGCAACTGAAGCCAGTTTTACGCGATCGCTACATTTACAGAGCAAACGTGTACAGATTTCAAATATAAAGTACTCAGTCAAAAAATTTCATTAATGAGATTTGAGGTACGCTTGAGTGTTTTATCACATACAGAGCACAATTATGTTTTATCTTTGAAATTCGGATGCAAATCTAAACCTGGCTGAACTAGTGGTCACAGTGGTAGGGCTTCTCCCCTGTATGAATTCTCTGGTGACATTTGAGAGCAATGCTCTGGCTGAACCGTTTCCCACACTGGTCACAGTAGTAGGGCTTTTCTCTTGTATGAATTCTATGGTGACATTTGATATTACTGCTCAAGCTGTACCGTTTCCCACACTGGCCACAGTGGTAGGGCTTCAACCCTGTATGAATTATCTGGTGACGTTTGAGAGTACTTTTCATGCTGAACCTAGTCCCAAATTGGTCACAGTAGTAGGGTTTCTCTCCTGTGTGAATTATCTGGTGCAGTCTCAGAGTACCTTTCATGCTGAACCTAGTCCAACACTGGACACAGTGGTAGGGCTTCTTTCCTGTATGGATAATTTGGTGTTGGTTGAGATGTCCATTTCTGCTGTAGATGTTTGAGTTTCGTAGGAATGACATCTGGGATGGAGAATGAGGAGAGAGGAAAAACATGAATAAAATGTTTTAAATAACATGCAAGCTGATGCTGTGTTTTATTACCAATTTATAATGTCCTGATTTTTTTTAGGACAGCAGCAGCAACTGGCAACTTGCAGCAATTGGCTGTTTGAACATTCCTGGCTTGACTGATGATTGCATTTCTCTCTCTCTCTCTGTCTTATATCTCTCTCTCTCGTGACTGATGAATCTGTGCAAACATACTCTTTGTGTGTGTGTGTGCGCGCGTGCACACACACACACACACACACACACACACACACACACACACACACACACACACACACACACACACACACACACACACACACACACACACACACACACACACACACACACACAACTGTGGATAATCAAACCACAGTTTAGTGCTAGGAGCCGGAGGAAGTATTATGCCGTTACTCCACGAGTACCGACAACCTTTGTGTGCATGTGCTTTCTGTTGAAGATTAAATCAAAGTGCACAGTGACATGAAAACATGCACATAGCTTTTCTGTGTAACTTTATCACAGGCTGCTTCAGCATGGCTGCCTGGTAGATCTGTTCCTTCTCTGAAAAGGAACAGACAGCTGAAAAGCTGTCGAACAACATTTATCTTTCAAAAACCCAAATAGTTCATCTCGGCCCGCTTTTACCGTCTGGGATGTGATGTGACTATCTGACCCTGGTTTTACCGTCTGGGATGTGATGTGACTATCTGACCCTGGTTTTACCGTCTGGGATGTGATGTGACTATCTGACCTCTGACCCTGGTTTTGGCCGTGAGGTCAATGACTTGACTCAGTCCTCTGTTCCACTTCCTGACTAAACCCCGCCCACTATCAACCCACTGCTGCAGTGCTCACAGATTCACATATCAAAGTATCTCCCCCCCCCACCTCTGCTGTACATATTCATTATTTTAATTTCTAACCGTTTATATGATATCTCTTCTATTTTTTTTGCATAGAACTGATTATTTGTATGTCTTTAAATGTTCTTATGATTGATTGAAAGTGGAGGACCCCAACCCCAATGCAAACAAGTCTTAGTGCTTGTTCTGGTGTTTGTCAGCTTATCAGACTTTGCCTTGAACTGTGATTTCCTTGGAACTGTGCCCATTCTACAAACTGTTCATACAATTTGCAATCAATCCATCAATCAATCAATCGGTACATGCATCCAGATCACTGCTGTAAAGTAGGTACATTTAGCCTACTGAAGTATGTTGAGGACAGGTACTTTGAATTCGTTTGATTATATACATAAATAGACAGACAGAAAGACAAACTTATACTAGACGACATCTCAGTGCCACAAAGTTTACTTTTTGAGGGGGGCATTTTTTAGTTACTTTGCATATTTAGAAGCTTTAGTTCTGTCATAGCTTGATTATTGTTTTCATTTGGTCTCTAGTGCCTCAATGACAGATATAAATAAATTACAAATTGTTCAGAATAAAGCAAAATATTGTGCATTAAATTGTTCCTACATAACTAATGTAAACTAGATGAAGTGCCCCTCGGGGCACAGGTCTCCACCAGGGCAGGGCAGGTTGTGGCATGTGGCCTTCTGGTGGCGCTACAAAAGCCCAATGTGAAAAGGGTGATATTCCTCAGCCTAGTAGGAAAGTCCGTGAAAGATTACACGTAAATTGCACGCTCCGTTCAGGCTTTTTGTTCAAAACGGCCCAATCCTGCAAACTTTGAAAGCCAATGTTAGTCAATATGAAATATCAGACAGATCCATCTTGAACACATGACTATAGAGATAGTGTGTAACGATTTGTGGGAATTTTGGACAGAATCTGGAGGAATAATATCAACAAAATGTGTTTTTCAAAAGTCGGCCTCCTGGTGGCACTATAACAGGCCGTTCTGGAAAATCTGGGGCAGAGGTTCATTGTTGGAGATGTCCGTCCAGTACATGCCGTCTGTGCGTCCGTCCGTCTGTTACCAGCTAATCTCTAAATTAGAATATTTAAAAAATACTAATACTAAAAAAATGATTTTCATATGGACAATCTGAAAAGTATATTAATGTACGCAGTTAATACTTGGTATGGGCTACTTTTGAATCTAATGTCTCACACCTTCCTCTTGACAATACAACCTATAGATTATCTGTGGGGTTCAGGTCAGGCCAGTTGGCTGGTCAGTTAAGCACAGTAATACCATGGTCAGTACACCAGTAGTAGTTTTGGCTCCGTGAGCAGGTGCCAAATCGAGCTAGAAAGGAAAATTAGCATCTCCATGAAACTTGTCAACATACTGAAGCACAATGTACTCTAAAAAGATGGCTGTGTTGAAACCATTGTCAGTGGATCAACACCATAGCAGAACATGGCCTAAATCATCACTGTGTTTTGTCATGTCCAGAGTCTCAACACACTGGAAAAGGAAGATCAGCATCAACATAAACATACAGCTTGTCAATGTACGGAGGCACACAGTGCTGTAAAATATCATAATAGATAGTTGTGTTGTTTGTTTGGTCAGCCCATCCTTTCTTTTGTTTTGTTAGGGCTCTTAGGTCATGTTTTGTTGGTTTGTACATATTTTCACTCAGTTATTGATTACCAAAAGACGCTGATGTGTGATTATACATTTAAGAATAAAATGTCATTGTACTTTTGACCTGACTTTTGTCCTGTTATGTTATTGTCCTGGCCAATTTTAAAGGTCCGTAATACACTACACAACGGGGAAAATGTCATGTCACAAGTAACTGCCCTCTTTGGCATACCTGGCTGCAGTTTCCTACAACTGCCAGTAGATGGTGCACAACAGCAAAGAATAATCAAGCCGAGTGTTGTTCCCATGCTAACCCCTGGTTATTTAAATCACTCGCAAATGAATAGCTGCATAATATGGCACATTTCTTCTGTCTATTCCACAAACTTATGAATGTCAAACCTTGTATTGTGCCTCTTCTTACCACCCGACAGGGGAGCTGCTTGGAATTCTGGACAGCATAAAAAAAACATTCTACCGTTTCACGCCAGGCTGCCAATATGTATATAAAACTATAAACAATATGAGGGCAATTTGAGGGCCTCTGTCAGCTCAAGGACCTTGGAACCTTCCAATATTTTCAGCTCCATTTCTCACCACTGCTGTTGCTATAGCACAAAGACATTGCTACGGTTCTCAAAATGTACATTATCTGAGTCTGTTTGCTTGATTTACAGAAAGAAAGAAAGAAAAGAATATAGCTGCAAGCAGCGATAAGGCGGGACCAAGAAAGAAGACAATACGCAATAAGAACAATATGCACAAATAAGACTGACCAGCGGAGTTGACAGTACCCAGATTTGAACACGCAACCTTGTGGTCCGAAGGCAAGAGCTCTACTGACTGAGCTACACAGAGACAATGAACATTTCATGCAAATTGCTCAAAAAACCAGGCAGAAAATCAGGTATAAGCGTTTTTTAAACTGCTCAAAGTGGCAGAAGATCTGAGGGCGGAGCTTACTGATCAAACTGACACATGTGTTCCCCATGAGTCAAGGAACAAGTGGAAACAAGTGCCATGACTTTTGGACAAACGAGGCATGAGTTATGCCTGTTCAAAGGTTTCATTTTCCAAAAATTGCCATAGTGTCCCCCTTTGACCTATTGGAGTAAGACTTCTTTCAGTGCTATTTGGCATGACCCTTTACCATACTGTACAGCTCATAAAAACTTCAATGTACTACTAAATGTGTGTGACAAATCTCACAAATCTCACAAATTCGAATCGAACAAATCTCAAATCGAACAAATCTCAAATCGAACAAATCTCAAATCGAACAAATCGAATCGAAAAAAACTCAAATCGAACAAATTTTCAAATCGAACAAATCTCAAATCGAACAAATCGAATCGAACAAATCTCAAATCGAACAAATCTCAAATCGAACATCGAACGTCGAACGTGTGACAAATCGAACAAATCTCACAAATTCAAATCGAACAAATCTAAAATCGAACAAAATCTCAAATCGAACAAATCTCAAATCGAACAAATCTCAAATCGAACAAATCGAATCGAACAAATCTCAAATCTAACAAATCTCAAATCTAACAAATCTCAAATCGACAAATCGAACAAATCTCATGTACTTGTACTTTCTTGTCCGTATAGGTCCAAAGTTCACGTGTAGAAGATCCTGGGAGGAGATACATTTTAACTGTTTTTCATATAATTCTAAATGGCAGGTGATCTAAAGGTCAGAGGTCAAAAGTCAGAACACAAAAGTTGTTCGGCGAAAACCGACTGCATGGTTCAGCCAGAACAGCTATTTTTGGCGGAAGAAGAAGAAGAACAACAACAACAAAAAACACAAAAACAATAAGTGACCAAAGTCACTTTGTGCCTTCTTGGTCTCTTAAAAATCAATCTGGATTGAATAGAAATTGCAAACACCTCTTCTGGTTTGCTTGAGTCACATGCCTGTATTGGGATGAGATTAATGGGATTCACCACACACAAAATTATTCTCAAACATTTTAGACAATTATAGGAAAGTGTTTGTTTAGCAAGGAAAACACGAGGTAATACATCAAATGCACAGAATAGTAAAGTAGGATCACAGGTAAACCAAGTCTAAACAGTATAATATCAAAATCAGTTGACATAGTACATATATACTTGTCCTTGTACAGTATGTCTGAAACGCGTCAGTGCGTTGCTGACTGGACTTGCATTACACTAGTATGTCATGGTGCACATAGCACATCTACAAGTATATTTGGAGAGTTGTAGATCAGCTATTTTCAAATGGCCGAAATATACACAGGGCTGAAGTAGTTAGTTCTAGTGGAGTATAAAGTAAAAGTATTGGAAATTGGGAGTACAAATACCTAAAAAAAAAGAATGTGCTGGAGGGTGAAATCACCCCTCACCATTACTTTCCTGCAGCACTGCAGTATGTCCTGGTGGATTCTGCTGCCCATGATAATGTCACCGTGCAGGCTGGAGCTACAGACATGTGCTGGCATGTGTTGTTTGACAGAGAAGTCAAGCACTTTTACAGGCAAAGAGGAGTGATGGACTGGTGGCTGATTGGAGTGACAGCCATCAGAGAACATATCTCTCTCTCTCTGTGTGTGTGTGTGTGTGTGTGTGTGTGTGTGTGTGTGTGTGTGTGTGTGTGTGTGTGTGTGTGTGTGTGTGTGCGCACTTTAGGAAGGTGTTCCCTCGTGTACAGAGTACAGACGGTCTCCCACATATCTTGTGTGACCTACATATCTCCATTGAACCTATCTGCAAAGCTTTATAAAATCTAATAATCTAGTCATTTGTTTTCTTGGGTGAATGAGGAAAATGTTGAAACACAGCCTACATAGACACACTGTCTATCGTTGCTGTCAGGGAGGAGAAGCCATGTTTCATCCTTTTATGCCCCCCCACACCCCTACATTAATGGCATACTTACAGTCAAAATAGCAAGAATAGCCGATCTACTGTACAAGCTCACCACATGACATGTGAGCTTGTAGAGATATGCTATTAGTTTTTTAAGTGAAAGTGGTTAAGTGTGTCTGATAGTTGTATACATATTTAACCAATGAAATACCACCCATTTACTGCCACCATTTATTGAGAAATTAGGATCTAATTCACGCCAGCATTTTTTTAATTTGAGCTCTTATTTTGAAAAGCCACATTTTGCCTCAACCGGAAGTGGGCTTATCCCTGCCAGCTTTACGTTGCCAAGACAACCTTTGTTTACATCATCGGATCAATGCCGGTACACTATAGCCCTCCACAACGTCGGCTCGTGCCGTCAAAGAAACGCTGTTTTGACCAAAAATGCCATCTGGGACAAGGAATAGGAGATACAGGCGATTGAAAGAAACGGATAGAATGGATTCTTATGGCGACGGCGATCTAAGATGAACGATCCAGTGCAGTGCTAACAACACTGCTAGCTAACCGGCTAACGTGAGTAGCATTATGGCTCGATCGATCAAACGCACTATAAAAGTGCAATTGCCGAAGGGCTTCGGCAATGGCAGCAAGTGTTAATATCAAAATTAGGCTTCAATTGCCGAAGGGCTTCGGCAATGGCAGCAAGAGGGTTAATTGTGACTAAATAATTTAACTTCATTGGAACGCAGATTCTTTCTTTTACATTTTCTGGAAAGTATTAGTTTTGGACATACAAGGTTTCCACACGACACCGACTGTTAGGACCTGGAACGCATATCTGTGTCACCTTATAGCTTTTAACCACTTCAACCATTATTTGAAACTTTAGCAGCTTTTAAATCATGAAAACGTGGTGCATATCTTTGAATATTATATTCTTTCACAGCAAACGTCTTTAACTCATATCTTTGCTTCCGGGGTGTACCTGGAACAACATCTTCAGATGGGGGTCGGCGGCCAATATCATCTTTGGAGTCCTTGACATGAAATAGTTTGAGAACCGCTGCTATAGAAACATAGGTTTAAAAAGAAAAAAAAAATGATTTGGAAGGCATTTGTAGAATCTGGTCTCAGGTCTCAATGGGCTAAACAATTTATGAATACCATGTGGAAGAAATGATCTTTTACAGTGTACCAGCATACCCACTAAGCCTAAGGCCTCCCCTTAGTCCCCTATGACTGAATGATTAGAGACCGCTGTAGTAAACAGGTGGACGCAGGTGATAAGAACATTTCCAAGCACCTCCAGTGGTACAGTGAGGGGTGGAAAATGCCTTGCCCCTTACCCCTAAACGTCTTTGTCTGTTTGAAAAACATTTTTGAATAGTTCAAATAGCCGAACTACAAGCTCACAACGTGTCGATGTAGATCGGCTAGTTTATCAATTTTAAAAAGTTTTTCAAAATAATAAAATAATAAAAGAAAATAAGGAAAAGAGGTTAAAGGGGTAAGGCACTGTCTGTTATAGCTCTGTGGGTTAGGGCATTACACTAACACCGCTATAGGGGTAAGAGTGGACAGTAACAAAGTACATTTACTTGAGTAGCCTACAGTATTTAAGTAAAAAAGAAAATTGTATGTGTACTTTAACTAATTTAGTTATGTCTTTTATGAACACTTGTGACGCTACACTACATTTCAAAGACAAATATTATACTTTTGACAGTGTTACATTTCAAGTAGTTACCACTCATCAAGATGTGATTCACCATGTTAACGATTTTTTTCAGACCAGTTCTAGGAAACACCGAATGGGGGGACTTTTTTATCCACATCTAAGGTATATTAATGACAGTAAAATGTTGAAAATGAGTGGTATTCCACTTAAATAATGTGTACTAATCATGTACACAATCATCTCCATTACATTAAAGTTAAACTGTTGCATTTGATGTTGGAGAAACATGGCAAAATATACCTGCAGCAGTGGTACAGTAGAATACAGTACCGTACAGTAAGTGTTTGGAACCTCACCAGAAGTAAAAATGTACACAGCAGCCGCTGTTATAAAACTGCGTCCGGCACACAAGATGGAGCGAGTGAGCCAGAGGAGACAAAATAAGACGTATCCATCAAATTAACACGTGGCACACACTTTTGTTGGCGGTGTCACCCTGGACCAAGGCCCCTGTTCCAGTGATACATCAACGTAAAAGTTAATAGCATCAATATGAATCTAACTAAAAATCAATATTTCATTACCAAATTGTTAGTGGAGATGAAGAGGGATGTTGGCCAGTGACTCTGGTGTGCCAGGGAGAGAGCATCCGGAGGTGACAGAGGCAGCAGTCACAAGAGGAGGGACATTTCTGGAAGGACATTGCCAAGGACAAGTTTTATAGTCCCTACTTTGGACATGTGATTATAGGCAATCTCTCCAGTATTACAACATAATATCATATTAGATTGAGGGCTGAAAACAGTCTGCAGGGTACACATCAATCAACCCAACAGTGGGTAAAAATCATTCAGCTTTAACACGATCTCTCTGTTCTCCAGGCATGCTTGAGGTGTTCTTCAGTGCATGTCAGTGAAAACACTCCTTCTTTCCTGCTTTTGATCGAGGGCATGTTTCTCCGGCCTATGGCAATGTTTTGAAGTTTACATATCAAAGCCCCCCCACAGGCCCACACACAACCACATCCTTTCACTTACAACCAAGAGGGTTTGCTGTTGTGCCGTATCAGAAGAATCAGAGAAACAAAATAGGTTATTTGCTTCATCACTACGATCTATGTGGCTCTTGATGTCGCTGACATGACACAAGGTAAACATTTGAAAGGATAACAACATGCTTATTTTTGTTCCCAAAAAGAAGAAAAAACTAAAACATAAAAGAAGACTTCATTGTCTGATTGGCAGTGCAGTTTATCTCCCGAAATAAAAATAATAGTCTTGAGCGTTCTGATCTTCAGTAGATACCGATTCCAACTGTGGCTGGGGAGGAATGTGTTGACATTCTTCCAGGCTGGTATCATACAGGAATTCCAGGAAATGAGAACAGCTGGTCATCACAATTTGGAGCACTGACATAAGGAGAGCAGAAAATTAGTATTCTCAGAGGACAGCTTTCACTGTTGCCGAAGCTACCCGACACAGGGGTGTTGGTTACCGCCACCACTAAAGGCACCATGGGACGGTACAACTGACACACACAAATCTGTTGGGAGTAACAGACTACCTCTGCTGCCACATGTAGCCTACACGACAAGATCCAGAGTGTACTTTGAGAGAGCAAAAACGCAGGTCCAATTCACGGATCATATATGGGATTAGGCGACTTCTACTGCGACTTGTACTCGATAAAATCCAGAGTGTTAAGATGCCACATATGACTCTGTGTTCATTTAACAACTGAGAGTAAAAAACACTACAGGTCCAATTCACGGATGATATGGGTGTGGCAGGTTGTCAGGCTGCAGGCGGAGAGGGGTGGCACCACCATTCTTTAGCTTCTCAACTCAACACCCCGCCTGATTTGACTGTATATATCGTGTTTGTCACTGTCTGTAGGCCACAATGCCATGCTGTACGTAGAATGACTCCCCCATTGGAGTGTCGCTTCACCCCTTCAACCGTTAAACCCGCAGAGCTAGGGAACCGTGACGCAAATGTATGCGGAAGCCAATTGTGTCTGTCATTGTGGAATTAGGTGTACAGTAGGAACTACTGTACACCTAAAATAAAATTAATGCAGCACGATAGTTCACGCTCTGTGCCCCCCTAACGGTGACACACACACACAGCAGATCTTCAGATGATGCATGCACTACCGTACATTATTTGAGAGTACTAGGAAATTATAAGAGGGCTTGACGTGCACACACGAGGGGAATCAGGGGACGCATGGACGGGAGTAACATTTAAGAACAATGACTACACACCAGGTGGATAGAGGATACTGTACGCCGCCACATTGTGGTGTACAGTAATTACTAGTCTCAGACACTGGTTTGGCGGTTTCACTGTTTTTGCATGCTGGAAATCAGAATAGGACATTGAACATTTTTAATTCAAGAATAATCAAACCACATTTATAACCTTTTTGTAGCACAGTTCGATGTGGAGGAGTGGATGTCGATTGATGCCTGTTCAGAAAAGCCATGTTTTTTATTACAAAATGCAAAAGTCTAAAATGAACTTAGGGTGCCAACAAAACTTTTATCAACAACGTTTATTTTCAGGTTTAGAAGGCATATTTGCTCTACTAAACTAATATTTAGTCTAGTATCACTGCATGATAGTCACCTATCTGAACATGTACTTTCTGTTTATCAAAGAACTGGCGAGACTTTAGATTTAAAACGTATCTATCATGTTTGAGAATTTTTTTAACCATTATTTATGTTGTGTTTAAAAGTACACATTGTAGAGCTTTCCCTAAGAGTGACTGAAGACTAAAGGCCTGCCTATTCATAATCCAGTTTTAAGTGATAAGGCGACCAACCTTGAAAACGACATGAAGTCATGCCGTGGTAATAAGCAATTTACTTTTTACTAACCACCGAAAAGGTGAGTAGCTTATCACCTAAAAACTGGAGTATGAATAGGCCTTAAAAAGGCTCATACATAGTCTGGATTTTCGGTGGTTAGGTGACCACCGAACTACAACATGACGTCACGAGCCGCGGTGAAGAGTAAACCACCGCCACCGCTCCAGCCCTTCTCTCTGTTTTTACTCACCACCGCTCAACGTTATTTCAGCTCCGGTGGTCAGCCCCCCAACCGGAGCGGTGGTCACCTCACCACCGAAAATCCAGACTATGAATAGGCCTTAAATTGGGGCTAAAATGGGAGGAAATTACAACAAATAATATGAATATCATATGATCTAAATGACATAGTTCCAAAATGAAAAGATTAAAACATGCATAAACCAAATACAGTGTGGTCTGCTCTGTATCACGGTATATTACGCCCCGTATAGCATACAGTATGGCAATTATATTACACTATGTCCATATCCAGGCTCCACCGATAAAGGTCACTTGACATATCACAACCATGTCGTAAGCTGTTAAACTACAAAATACTCTTCATGCGCATGATGCGGAAGGGGTCGAAAGTGGCAAAGTAAATCTCACAAGCTCACCAAGGCATTGTCATTCGTTCTTTTGCAGATCCCAACACACACACACATGTGTATATATATCTTTTTGTGTGCGTGTGTGTGCGCGCGTGCGTGTGTAATCCATAAAATGGTTATTTACAGGCTCTGAATCTCTGGCACCACCACAAGGAAGAGGGGATTGGGTTTAATTGCTGTGGAGCAGAGTACATTACAAGGCACCAGGAACTGGAGCAGGGCCAGCTCTCTGCTCCACTATCAGGCACTAACAACACATCACAGTGACAGAGACACACCTCCTCTCTACCTTGCTGTATCGATCTCCCATCTCGCCGTTAATAGTCCTGTTAAACACCAGCTCTTGGCTCTTTACCGCATCCAGGCCCACTTAGCAATAAAACTCAGCCCCCTCTCGTTCCACCCTCCATTTTAAATGTGTTAGTGATAGAGAGACAGGAGACAGCGGTGGTGGTTGCGGCTGGCCGATTGATGCATGTTTGCACGGCACCCACCTATAGGTACCTGTTGGGTATAGGTGGCCCTTTACAAAACGGTTCCAGTTTTTCTATAGCGTTTCTCCGCTATACTGTAGATACACTAGTATCGCTCTCTGCAAAAATCAACAGTCTCTCACACTGCACAATTAGCTGTTCTAGTTTAGGAAGAATAATTACGTAGCCCAGGAAGCCATATACAGTAGTCAAAGACGTGTAAACAAGGCTCTGGTCCCATTAGGGAAGAGAACCTGACTGAAGACAAAGATTCATAATAATTTGGACACGCAATGAATAGGCTGTTTGGATGGTTCGCAAACATACTTGCCCAGACCAGAATCATGTAAAGTAACTGACTGTAGATGGGGCAAGATGCAGTACTAGGCAAACAATAACTGTGTGGGTAGAGCAGAAATCTAGAGGCAGTCTAAGTGTTTAGTCAAGGACATTCACTTCTACTGGTTGAATGATATAAAACATGACAAAATGCCTACTCTAAGAAAATTAAAGATTCTTAACCCCTCCCACAGGGATTTATATTTAGGGCAAGTGCTCACTATCTCATTTTCAGAGTCTGAATCTCTCTCACCTCTCCCTCCCTCACGTGTGTGTGCGCCACACACACACACACACACACACACACACACACACACACACACACACACACACACACACACACACACACACACACACACACACACACACAGGGTGGCAGGTTCCTGTGACGACCTCTCTGCATATATTATCTATATGCATTAGACACAGAGTCATGTTCCATAATGAAGATGTACTATACATACTTGTTACAATATGGTTGCTGGGCTGAGAACAGTATAGGGAAGTGGGAATGTATGCATTGCATAGGCTACAAAAATGTGTATACACATTTTTACCATATCTACAGATAATATGACAGCAAAGGATAATGGAGTAGGCCTAGTAATTGTTTAATGCAGTAAAAAATAATAAGCATTTATTTTGTCTTTGAAGCACATTAAGCAAAACCAAAACTGTGTTCTGCTTTCTACCAGATTGTGCACCGACATTTGGACAGCAAACAATGAAGATCGTATCGGTACTATGGTTGGGGAGATATGCTAGCATGGACTATATTGGGGTGTGTGTGTGTGTGTGTGTGTGTGTGTGTGTGTGTGTGTGTGTGTGTGTGTGTGTGTGTGCGCTCGTGCGTGTGCGCGCGTGAGTGTGTGTGCCTTTGCTAGTGTTACTATACTTGTGAGGGCTGTAAATGGTTATTTTACGGTTAAATGATTTACGCTTACAATTAGGAAAAGGTTCTGGTTGAGGTTAGGATATCGTACTTAGATGTTTTCGCTTTAGATTAGACGGTTCAGAGTTATGCCTGATTATACTTGGCGTGGTGGTGTCGGGCACCAAAAATAGCTGATCCACAAGCTTGCAGATAGGGTATTCGTGCTGCACGGTACGGGCTTTATATTAGTGGTAGGATAAAGAAAAAAAAGGGGAAAAAAAATATTTATACAATTACTGTCCTAAAATCTTGTGTTCGCAAAACTGTGCACGCACTCGTGCGTGCATGTACGCACATTTGCGCTTTGAGAAATTTGGCTGGTGTTTTCCACCTGCCACAGGAGCACATCTTCCTTTTTTAACAGAAACACAGCATTTGAGGAAATTAACGTGGTGCATAAGTGTTGTGTTTGTTGTTGTGTGTGTGTTGATGGACGCCTTGGGATGACGACGTCTTCAGCTATGGTGCTTTTAGTCAGGCTTTGAAGAGAGTGAGAGTGAGGCTGACTTTTCTTCTTAAAAAGGTATATATGCGCCATTTGTTTGTCTCAAAACTGTATTTGATTTGAGAAGTCTTTTTCAAGCACAGGCATGCAGACTATACACACACACACACACACACACACACACACACACACACACACACACACACACACACACACACACACACACACACACACACACACACACACACACACACACACACACACACACACTTTCTTAGATCCCAGAATCCCTTCTGCGACAGCATATGCAAATGGGGCAGATTGTAAGATTTAAAAAACGTTGATGCATCTAGATATGATAAGCCAGCTGGCTATCAACATAACAGAGGAAAGCAGCTTTCATGCATTTCATCTTCAGTATAGTATACTGTACCTTATGTCACTCTACGTTTTAAAATACCCAACAATTAAAACAAACTTGTTTGCTGATGTGCAAATGCCTGGTGACAATCGTCGGGGAGTTTGATGAGTTCGGAGACTTTACTGAGTACGTGACTAGCAGCTAGTCAGCAAGTATGACATCATATATTCAAAACATGCAAGGGGGACACATATAGCGTTGACACTTAACGAGTTGTAGCACAGTGTAAACCTAATCGCAGCCATCATCATGCAGACTGAAGGCCTAATTTACAGGATGACTTCATAGCCACTAGTGGTGGTAAAAGTACTCGCATTTAGCAATTTAGCTTACCGCAATGTAGAAATATACTACCAGAAATATAGTACCAGTATTCAAAATCTAAATATAATTACGTACTAAAAGTACTAAAAATGCACAATGTCCCATTTCACAACTTTCCAAATGCATGAAATCCTTTGAAAATAGCAGATATACAGTACAAGCTTGTAAATCGGCTATTTTTGAATAGCCAAAGTATATTTCTGAAGTGGTTAATGTATAGCCTATGTAGCAACTAGTAGCAACTAAGGTTTGTAAATAACTGTAGTGGAGTAAAAGTACAATATTTGCCTCTGAGATGTAGTACAGAAAATTGGAAATTCCAATTGTACTTAAGTAGGCCTACATTACTTGAGTACATGTACTTAGTTACTTTACAACACTGTCACTCGCCAACAAAGACGCCAAAGACGTTGTTGGCAAGCGACACAGTGGTGTGATAGAGGATACATTTAGCCTGAGGAGTGGTAATCTCTCAGGACCCCTGCCCTAAACATGTAGTGTTGTTAGTAGGAATAAACACAGAAGCACTCAGAGGAAGTGGACTATATGGGGAGGAGACAAACACAGTTCCTACACTAAAAATCTCAATGAACCAAGAGGCACCACCTACTTTCTTTTTTTTGAGGGGGGCTAGCCCCACAAACATCTGGCTTTTGAAATTATATCATATGGCAGCCAAGTCAATGGACTTTTAATATATTATTTTTATAGCACTAAGTGTGACGTCATGTGGCAGCCAATTTAAACAAACATTACCATCACATGAGTGTGATTATTATTTTTTTTATTTATCGAAAAGGGTTCTTAGATTGGAGAAGCGGTGTAGTCTTTCGATCTCCCCTCTGCCCATGATCACAAATTCCGCTTTCATTCTCTCTCTCTCTCTCTCTCCTGGATTAACAGCCCTCCCCCTCTGAAAAGCCTTTTGGTCTTTTTCCCTTCATCTCCCCATATCCTCCCCTTATACCTTACCCCTCTCCCTCTGTCTACCTCTACCTCTCTCTCCCTCCCTCTCTCTCTGGACCGGAGTCAGGCGCGGCAGCTGCAAAAGGCCTCAGCGACGCGGGCTGACGAGAAGTGACAGCTCTCTGTATCACTCCCTGGCACTGACAACTGACAGATGGATACCACTCACACACGCTGCAGGGGAAAGAAAGGAGCAGCGGGAGGGAAGGACGAGAGAGAGAGAGAGAGAGAGAACAGAGAGCTTGCTGAAGGAAGGAAGGGAGGCCCCCGTAGGAGGAGGAGGATTCTCCTGCATTTCCTCTCCGTTCCGTGGGGCCATTGTTTGATGGAGTGTTGGAGATACAACAATACAGTGAGCATGCTAGGCTTTATACTGTAGGTTTCCCTCTCCCCCTGCTCCACCGTACACCAATGCCCACAGAAGCGCACGCACGCACGCACGCACGATCAGTGAAGTAATATGTATTATGGATGCTTCTGAAAGCAATGTTTTGCTTTTCCTATATATACATTGTGGGTGAAATGTGCCTCATTCTGTACACCCCCGTAAGATCCTTTGGAGATAAATTCACGCTCAGGATTTTGCAGTGTTTCTCATCATAATAATAATGGAGGGAAAAAATGGAGGCCCAATAAGGACAGAATATGAAATTCTGCCTGACCTCTGCATTCCGCTTCGAATATTTTTAATCTAGTCTCAGGTTATACTATTATTCTGCTAATACATAAACTCATAAACACTGCATGCATAGAATAATTCAGAAGGTTAATTAAAGTCATTGAGTTCATTATAATTGTTTATGATCATGTTATTTTAAAACTTCTAAGAGTTTTGTTGCTTCTTGGCAAATACATAAAGAATTATATATTATATTGTTTTGCAGTTAACAATGGTTACCTTGTTAAATACCTTGTTAAATAGTTAAATAGTTTTTCCCCACCCAGTTTTTGTTTAGTTGAATTTAGATGTAAGCGGTCAATTGTCTGCTACTCAAGAGTGAGAACAATGCCTGATTAAGGTTTACATAATTTATGATGCACTTATCGACACTTAACTATGCATTTTACTGGAACTAAGGGGAGAACAATACCTTGTTATGGACAATAAATGTTTGATCAACCATAAATCATTTATTAACAATTAACTATGCTTTTTAGAAGCTCTCCCATCTGGAATGAGCACTGCATGCTGTCAAGGTTCATAAAATGTGAATTAGAAATTACATATAAATACAATATTTCAGTGGTAAAGCCCAAACACATACTTTAAGGCAGCTCCTTTGAAAAATATCTTTCATGTAAATGGTAGCCACATGTGGCCACAGAGAGAATAAAACACAACGCCTCAAACAGGCATTTGGGTGTGTGTGTGTGTGTGGGGGGGGGGGGGGGGGGGGTTAAATGATATTATACAATATATCCAGAAAATACTATAATATATTTAAAAAATCACACCTGTGTGAAGTGAGGGGCGCTCTTATAATCTTACAACATCAATGATAACATAATGTTTGTTTAAGCAACGGGTGCTAATGTTTGTTTTAGTCATCAAAACAAACATTACATTTCTCTTTATTGTCTATGCCGTATGACCATGACAGGCCGGTGGGCCGCACGGACATGTTGGACGGGGTTGAGTAGCGCCACCAAATTTTGGTGCCCAAATGCGGAAGTGCAGCTGGGCTTTAATATTGAGCGCTCGGTTGCACGGGGTTTCCTCGTCAAGAATCCACGGGTCCGCCTGCAGTCCTTCCTCTTACCACTAGGGCCCAGCGCTTCAACATTGGAGTGCCTAGCTGGCCCCTTGCCCGTCCCCCGCCGCAGCGCAGAAAAAAATAAGTTGTTGTTTTCGCTGGTACTTTTAAAGCAGCTTCTATAGACCAATGTCCAAGCCAAGGTGAGGACTTTCAGGACTATATTATTATTATTATGAGAGAGAGAGAGAGAGAGAGAGAGAGAGAGAGAGAGAGAGAGAGAGGGAGGGAGAGGGAGATATAGAGAGATACGGAGGGGGAGAGAGAGATCATAGGCGGCGGGTGCGTTTGACCTTTGGGTAGGCTACAGAATTGCGTTGGGGGGGGGGGGGGACTGTTTTGCGAGGCCGCCGCCGCGGATTTATTATTTATTTATTTATTTCCCAAATGGTCTAAAAATTAGTTATTTTAGCATACTTTTACCAATGAATTAGCCTATACACAGACAACGACTGATCAGCCTATTTTGGACGATATGGGTCTTTTCTCGAGTCAGTGTGTAGTCTCACTAGTCTGTGTAGGGTTAGGTCTCTTTGGTGAATTCTTGATCAGTGTTATTATGTCATGACTCAAGAACAACTACCATGAAATTCTGACACGCTTTGATGTTGTGGACATCTGGCTAGGTGAAAACAAAATAAACCCGATTAGCATTTGAGTACTTTTTAACACCTCTTGGACGGCCGGCGGAGTAGTCTCTCAAGACAGACTGTTGCCTCGCAACAATTGAGGAACAACAGGGGAGGCGCTGTTTTCCCGAATATTTGACGATGGGATTCTCATATTGCCGGTGGAGAGGTCCAAAATGCTTGGAATTCCCAGAAAATATGTAATGTAAATGTAAAATGTCCACGAAAATCTTCATGGGGGCCTAAAGGGGCCCTGGGAGTCTTCACAGACCCCACAGACTCTACGACAGGGGTGTCGAACTCAACTTGGGGCGAGGGCCGCATTGGTCAAAAGGTCACTTGATGGGGGCCACAACCAGTTCGACGCTCGATGTCTCAGTCAGACACTGCTATAATATCTATCTATCTATGTATGCTCAGACCCAGCCAGCAAGCCACACACATAGTGCTCAGACCCAGCCAGCCAGCCAGCTACACACATAGTGCTCAGACCCAGCCAGCCAGCCAGCCACACACATAGTGCTCAGACCCAGCCAGCCAGCCAGCCACACACATAGTGCTCAGACCCAGCCAGCCAGCAAGCCACACACATAGTGCTCAGACCCAGCCAGCCACACACGTAGTGCTCAGACCCAGCCAGCCACACACACAGTGCTCAGACCCAGCCAGCCACACACATAGTGCTCAGACCCAGCCAGCCAGCAAGCCACACACATAGTGCTCATACCCAGCCAGCCAGCAAGCCACACACATAGTGCTCAGACCCAGCCAGCCACACACATAGTGCTCAGACCCAGCCAGCCAGCCACCCACCCCCCATATTAATCAATAACAGATAAAACGTATAAGATTTTATATTATGCACATGCCATGGTCACATAACCATTATATGTTGAGTACATGCTTTGATGGTTACAGTTATATAATCAGTTTTGATGAGTAAACCTTTGTGGAGATCTTCTCAGTTCTCATTGTATGCTAGTTACTGCCATTCAGGACGGAAAATGAAATCCATTTGGATTTGGGGAGAAGTAGTTTCATAAGGGGCTGGTATGAAGTACTTGATAAAGAGAACATGTTCAGTTCACTAGTCTACACTCTACTCTACACCTGCCTTCATTTCATCTGATTGTCTGTCTGGCAGGCACTTAACAAGCGATTGTTAACTGTGTCTGTTAGAGAGAGGGGCAGAGAAGAGTGGCTTTGCTCAACTTGATTTATACTTATATTCTCCACTCTGATGGAGGTACATGTTCGCTATATCATGCAGCCTTACTTATTGTCTCCACCAGGCCGAAGGCATGTGGGGAGAGTATGTTTTGCACTCCGTCCGTCCGTTTGTGTGTTTGTGTGTCCGTCCGTCCGTGTGTCCGTGACAGGCTAATCTCGGCCACCGTTAACCCGGTCGATGCCAAATTTTGCACACACACTCCCTGGATGCCAACGATGAACCTCTGCCCCAAACTTTCCAGAACGGCCTGTTATAGCGCCACCAAGAGGCCGCTTTGTGCAAAAACTTCACCGTTAACCCGGTCGATGCCAAATTTTGCACACACACTCCCTGGATGCCAACGATGAACCTCTGCCCCAAACTTTCCAGAACGGCCTGTTATAGCGCCACCAAGAGGCCGCTTTGTGCAAAACAAGTTTTTGCACAGTACACCTACAGATTTTGTCCAAACATCACGCAAATTGGTACACAGTCTCTCTAGAGCCATTCAACGAAACGGGTCTTTCAGATTTATCACACTCCATCCTGATTGGTTAAGATTGGCTTCCAAAGTTCACAGGAGTGCTCAGTTTCAAACAAAATGCTGCAAATCATGAACACATCGCGTGATTTCCGTGAAATTGTGCACCCACATTCCCACTAGGCCGAGGACGAAATGCCACATGAACAATTTCAACTCAGCCTCAAGGTGGCGCTATAACTGGCCGAAAAGTGTTTTTACCTCTAACTGCACGGATCTGTGGATAACCTGGTGGAGACCTGTGCCCGGAAGGGCACTTTTTCTAGTTAGTTTTCTAGTTTCCTGCTTGAGGCAGGCGGGCCACATAAAATGACATGGCGGGCCACATTTGGCCCGCGGGCCTTGACTTTGACACCCATGCTTGGGTGCGCGGGTTCGACTCCCGATCCCGACGGCCTTTACTGCCACACGGCACAAGAGAAATGATCCTCCGAAATAGACACCTGTGCAGCCATTATTTACCTAGCCTATTCCTGATCTGGTTAATTGTATTAATGAATTACTTGTATCTCTCTGTATCGAACTCTCCCTAAATATAAATCTTTTTTATGTATTGCAATTGACATAATGATATATGATATATGATGTAATAATGACAAGATATTATAACAATGTGTGATGACAACTGAATTCATGTGATTGGTTAGCCGATTTGCTCGTCTACATATGACGTACATTTCCTTTCATTGTCAATGGCGTAAATGTTTTAATGTTTAATTTACATCATATTTGGCGAACAATTGACCTCATTTCTCCTTTCATTGTCAATGGCAAATATTGAGTTGTGTGGGGACAAGATTTAGCAGACATTTGACCTAATTTCCCCTTTCATTGTCAATGGCAAATATTGAGACGTGTGAGGACAAAAGCCGTATATACGAGGGGCTAGCGCCCCTCAAAAAAGAAAATCTATTAAACATCAAACTATAAATGCACCAAGTATCTGTGTGTACGTACGTCTGTACGTCTGTAATCCATGTAACTCGAGGACCGTTGGCCCCACCGACTTCAAATTCGACACACGCTTTCCACACCACCACAGTCAGTCAGTTTGTCCAAACGGCCCCAAAAATGCCTCTGCCCTGGCCTGTTCTGACCTCACAACACTCTATATTTGGGCATGGCGGTCACAGAACTCCATATATAGGAATAAAGGGACACAGAGAGACACATACAGAAATCTGACATCATTCTGACGTCCAGCATTAAAGGGACACAGACATAACATCTGGGTGGGGCATGCATTTCCAACTTGCATCATTCCAAGTAGGCCAGTGCCCAATGGGCACCGCCGTAGAGGCCCTAAAGGGACCTCTGTAGTAAAGCAAAAGAAGATGCTTCATTTACTTTGATTCTCAAGGGAAAAGTTCATGTTTTCCTTTTTATGGATCTGTAAATGTACTCTCAAACATATAACTGTCACAGGGAATAAACATTTGCCCAGAGCTATGACATACCACGGAATCAAGGGCAGGGAGTTTGGTCTGAAATATCTGGTATTAATCTAGTTATTGCTGATGTCTTGTCGAAATATATTGTCAGAAACATGTCCTCCTCCCCAACATCAGAGTGAAGGCACTCTAAAGATATCAATGGGGAATTCATTCACATTTAGTAATTTCTTAGGAAAAGAAAGGAAGAAAGAAAGAAAGAAAACAAATCTTCTGAAGATAAACGTCTTTGCAGAACACAGATGTTGTACAGTTGATTGGCGAGCTAGCTTTCGCCATGCAGTGTCAATAAGCAGATGGTGATTGTTGTGCACAGAAGAAACCTCAATTGTGGTGGATGGATGGCAGGAGAAGAGATAGATAAGATGAAAGAAACTGTCCTGGCAGCAGGGAAACACAAAGGGAATGGAAATGGTCCTAACAGACACAATTCCAGATAGACATGAGCAGTCTCAGTGTTTAGAGCACCACTTCGCAGTTTGTTTCCACCATTAGAATGCAAAATACTTAAAAAAATATGAATACGAAAAAGAGGTTGCGGATCAACAATGGGTTTTCTCAGTGGAGTGATAGACCCAAAATCAAGTATACAAGAATTGGAAAAAAAATCTATTGTTATTTTCGGTGGTTATTCTATGTGCGCGCGTGTGCATGCATGCATTTGTGTGTGTGTTATTTAACAACGTATTACACTATGTGTTGATATTAGCCTATAACCTGACCACAATTATACATTTTATTTATTTAAACACTTCACCATTCTTAAGTGACGTGACGTGATGTTCGTTCAGGATTATACACCGCATCGTTAAAGAGCTATACCTGCCCAACACCGGGAGAAAAGTACAGGCTGTACTCAGTGGAAGTGCAATGAGGCTCGGTTTGAATTGGAGTTGGCATCCGCCACATACCCAAACATAGAGTCTCAATGAACTAATAAGCTCACGCCCGAAAGCAAAAGTGACATACCGGAATAACAACGGTGTCATGTCTCAAATGGGCTGTGCCACAGCGAGGATGGAGGAAGGGGACGACGGGGTGAGGGGAGGGGGTGACACGTGTACTGGGTATCGGAGGTGAGGAGTGTATGGTAATGTTGTCACCGCAACCTGGGGCAAGGGAGCTGTCTCTCGCACGCACGCGCGCACACACACACACACACACACACACACACACACACACACACACACACACACACACACAAACAACAGGAAAAAACAACAGGGGAACCTCCGCAACGTACCGTCTCGTTACTAGCCAGCATACATTCTGTCACTCATTATATGTTCTTCCAGATGCGAGAGAGAGAGACGGCCACATTGATTACTTCCTCTCCACTTCCTGCGTCCCTCGTGCACTGCTTGACCTTTATTCCTTAAAAAAAATATATATATAAGCTATTATTTTTATATATATAAGCTATTATTTTTGCCCCTCCCCGTGAAATTGAAGCATATACATCTCGCAAACACGATGGTTACAGTTCTTTCATGGTCATCATGTGTAGTGATCATGATAGCTGCAGTCTCTTAGTAGCTAAAGGCAGTGTTGTGTTTTGTTTTTCTTGTGGGACAATAAGATGAAACTCGAGTCTTTGATGGCCTGATCCCAGTTGGCCAAAGGCTTTAGTCTGAGGACAGAGAACATTTGCACTGTACAGAAAATACTCTCCATATAGCCTGCGTTTACATTTTAATCATGGTTTTCTTTCGTGGCACTTTCATAACGTCATGTGTCCAAAACGGTTACTTTACAAGTTTCAATTTGGAAAAGATTGCAAAAGTAGCAGATCTACAAGATCAAAATGTGTCGCTTTGCGCCACGTTTCCAGCTTGTAGATCTGCTACTTGTGATGCTTTTGTGTGACTCAACAGCAACAATAAGTAACCCCCTTCACTAATCAAACTGATTCTGATGACATCTGGGAACTCGTAAATAGAAAGCTTGACACTCACCCTCCTCACTTCTAGTGGTGTCAAACTAAATCATTGATTACTGCAATGTAATATTGTGTTACGAGTAAACACCCGGAAATTCAAAATTGACTCGAGTAAAAGTGCAAAAGTATAGGTATCAAAATGTACTTAAAGTACCAAAAGTAGATAATAGGCTGCTCATTATGCAGAATGTCCCATTTCAAATGAATAATCTTTTGAAAATAGCAGAAAATAGCAGGCTATGTTCACATGGCCGAAATGGATACAGGGCTGAAGTGGTTGATGAGCCAGTGAGTGTATGTGTTGATCTGACGGAGCTCGATGTGAAAGACTGTGGACATGTGACTGACGCACACAAACTCACTCGTTGTATGACTTTCTGATCTGAGTATCAGGCCACAAACCATATGAAAGCCTTTCTGATCTGAACATCAGGCCACAAACCATATGAAAGTCTTTCTGATCTGAATCTGAACATCATCAGGCCACAAACCATATGAAAGCCTTTCTGATCTGAACATCAGGCCACAAACCATATGAAAGTCTTTCTGATCTGAACATCATCAGGCCACAAACCATATATGAAAGCCTTTCTGATCTGAACATCAGGCCACAAACCATATGAAAGCCTTTCTGATCTGAACATCAGGCCACAAACCATATGAAAGCCTTTCTGATCTGAACATCAGGCCACAAACCATATGAAAGTCTTTCTGATCTGAATCTGAACATCATCAGGCCACAAACCATATGAAAGCCTTTCTGATCTGAACATCAGGCCACAAACCATATGAAAGTCTTTCTGATCTGAACATCATCAGGCCACAAACCATATATGAAAGCCTTTCTGATCTGAACATCAGGCCACAAACCATATGAAAGCCTTTCTGATCTGAACATCAGGCCACAAACCATATGAAAGCCTTTCTGATCTGAACATCAGGCCACAAACCATATGAAAGCCTTTCTGATCTGAACATCAGGCCACAAACCATATGAAAGCAGGACGTGATTCCACATAGAAAGACGGAGCAGGTTAATGACACATCTTTACCACAAAGGTTACGAGGTTGTATAGGTGGGGAAATCTGCACGCTCACAGTGACTTAATCAATCCCTACCCGTGTGCAGCGCTTGCACACACACACACACACACACACACACACACACACACACACACACACACACACACACACACACACACACACACACAGAGAGAAAAAGACTGTAGAACCCTGCCACAAAACGTAATCACAAAAGGTCATGTCGGCGAGTGAGGAACAGATTAAATTAGCATAGTATTAGATATGGAAAATGATTTCTGTCAAATCAAACCATAGCACAATTATAATATGTTAATTACTTATTTCATTAAGGATGCTGATTGCGGTTCACAGATGAAATCAACCGGGCACAGACACCTGGAAGGAGGCGACGGAGCTTGAAAACCTATTTCTCACTCTCAGTCCTCCGTTGACTGCATGTGGCCCCTTAACTGACTGCAGCTATTCCTCTCCCTTTCAAACACACTACTGCGCATCATTTCTCTCCCCCCCCCCCCCCCCCCCCCCCCCCCCCATCTCATTTAGTTTCATTTCTCCGTGGTTTGCCATTCAGCCGCGCGTTAATTACTTTAATACACCGCACAAAGGGCTTTGTGTTGGCGCGTCAAAGAGGAGGAGAGGTGGTGTGTGACATCATGAACTGACCACAACACTGCACAGAAGCATGGAGGAGAGAGGAACCATGTCTGGTAGCAAGCGGCGTCGACATGTCCACTTATTATAAGCGACTTCGGGCTTGTTTTTGAGGGGCGCTCCTATGCCCAGCTTTCTGCGGGTTTGTGTAAACACAAACGATGGCTTGTGATTGGCTGATCACCCCATAGCGATGGCTTGCAGTCAGAACTGCAGCATCACTCCCAATCTTCCGCCGTAGCCTGAAAACCCACCTTTTCAGACTCCATCATGGCCCGTAGCACTTACCCTAACCCCTTAGATAGCATTTCTGTTGGCTTAGATAGCATTTGACACAGACTTATAGCATGTTATGTAGACAGCACTATAATTGTATTGTATATAGTCATAGCACGCCATAGTACATATGTATAGCATAGTAGTGAATATGTATAGTTTATTATGTATAGTGTATGTATAGTTTCATCATATAGATATTCCACTGTTACCTTCTTAGCTTACGCATGTTTCATGATAGATGCTTTTATGTGATGTATTCCCATGCTTTTGTTCTTGCTTAAATGTAAGTCGCTCTGGATTAAGAGCGTCTGCTAAATGCCTAAATTGTAAATTGTAAATTGTAAATTATTGATTGGCTGAGTGAAGTACATATTGATGATAAAAGTAAGGGCAGAGAGTGAAGACGGAAGAGTGAGGACGCAAATTGTGATTGGCCAGAATGAGATGTATGATGATAAGAGCGCCCCTCACTTCACATAGATTTTTCAATTGACAATGAAGGGAATATTTACATAATCTTGTCCCTAACACAAACATGAAATGCCATTAACAATAGAGAGAATTTGTGTAGAAGTTTGTGTTGGCACCGTTATTTTTTTATTTTTACATCACCATTACATCACCTAATCAACATGAGTTGGACTTTAAGATATTAGCACCCCTCACTTCACACAGGTGTAATTTTTTATTTTTAAATAGCAGATCTACAAGGCCACAAATAGGAGTACGTGTGTGTGCTCATATGCCCTGTAGTCACTTATTTTGGACTTGTTTTCTTAGACCCGGTTGCCTATTTCTCTCACAGAACCTGGCAACACTGGTAGCAAGCTGTTCATGGGACAGAATGGTGAAACATGGACTGTCTCCAGAGTTCATATCGTAACAGTATATAATCTTTATAGCAGCATATAAACGCGATTTATAAGTTGCCAGATCAGAGTGAATGACATGAAGCCTAGCCAACACATAACAGGGTAAAATAAATGGTCATGGAAGGTAGAGTGCAAAGAAAATAGTTTAGTGCTTCAAAGATACCAGGTAAACCTATAGCGTCACCAGGGACCCTGGCCAAAGCATGTACGGGGGTCCCCAGCCCAAAACGTTGAGAACCCCTGGTCTAAACAACATCATCTAACTATGGTCAAACAAGACATTCTAAAAACATCATGGCCTCCTGGAGGAGGTGTGTCATGATGATGATGATGATGATCATGATCATGATGCCAAATATGGAGGGGCAGTGGGATGGTTGATAAGATAATGAATAGTTGACAAACTGTGAAAAAGAATATTTTGACAAATATATTCACAATAATGTGAAAGTTATATATTTATTTCCCCCAGCAGGACATTTGGCATTTGGCAGTGATTTGTGAGATTAGCCACACACACACACAAACACAAACACACAAACACACACACACACACACACAAACACACAAACACACACACACACACACACACACACACACACACACACACACACACACACACACACACACACACACACACACACACACACACACACACACACACACACACACACACACACACACACACACACACACACACACACACACACACACACACACACACACACACACAATGCTATAGACAGCTCAGCCCCTAGGGGCTATGTCGTAAAAAATCTAAATGGCATAACATATGTGAGCAAGTAACCAACATACAGTATATCTGTATAATATAGCTGTAGCATCTATCAAGCATCAGACTGTGGTGGAAAATGGGGATTACTGACTGCCAGGGGGGGGGGGGGGGGGGGTTATTCCACAGCTTATGGGAGCCAGGAGGGAAATGAGTCAGGACGTGTAGAGTGCTGGCCGGGGTGTTTTAGGGTATTGACCGTATGAGTCAGGACATGTAGAGTGCTGGCCGGGGTGTTTTAGGGTATTGAAATGAGTCAGGACGTGTAGAGTGTTGGCCGGGGTGTTTTAGGGTATTGAAATGAGTCAGGACGTGTAGAGTGTTGGCCGGGGTGTTTTAGGGTATTGAAATGAGTCAGGACGTGTAGAGTGTTGGCCGGGGTGTTTTAGGGTATTGAAATGAGTCAGGACGTGTAGAGTGTTGGCCGGGGTGTTTTAGGGTATTGAAATGAGTCAGGACGTGTAGAGTGTTGGCCGGGGTGTTTTAGGGTATTGAAATGAGTCAGGACGTGTAGAGTGCTGGCCGGGGTGTTTTAGGGTATTGAAATGAGTCAGGACGTGTAGAGTGTTGGCCGGGGTGTTTTAGGGTATTGAAATGAGTCAGGACGTGTAGAGTGCTGGCCGGGGTGTTTTAGGGTATTGAAATGAGTCAGGACGTGTAGAGTGTTGGCCGGGGTGTTTTAGGGTATTGAAATGAGTCAGGACGTGTAGAGTGTTGGCCGGGGTGTTTTAGGGTATTGAAATGAGTCAGGACGTGTAGAGTGTTGGCCGGGGTGTTTTAGGGTATTGAAATGAGTCAGGACGTGTAGAGTGTTGGCCGGGGTGTTTTAGGGTATTGAAATGAGTCAGGACGTGTAGAGTGCTGGCCGGGGTGTTTTAGGGTATTGAAATTAGTCAGGACGTGTAGAGTGTTGGCCGGGGTGTTTTAGGGTATTGAAATGAGTCAGGACCATAGACTGTAAAAAATATGGACAAAGCGTTCTCCGGGTCTAACATGAACGTAAAATGAAGCCTGAAATCGCTTCATTGTAAATCGCCATCTTTCTAGATCCGTTTGGTACCAGCTGGCCATTGGCTGGCTCCGTTTTGGACCAGCTGGCCATTGGCTGCCCAGACAACGAGGCGGGACTTCCCCCCCTTCTTCTCTGTTGGTTTTTATTTTGACTCGAGTGGGAGGGGAATCCCGATCATAGACTGTAACGGTAGCCACGCCCCTCAGAACATACGCGATGGTTTTTTTTCTTTATGGTCATTTTTTTAATTAATGGGACCATAATTTTCCAAAAAGAATATTATGACATTAGAAATGAGACTTTAAACTAGTGACTGGAAGAAGAAAGTATTCATGACCATGTTTATTAAGGTAATACAGTCTAGGTGAAGTTGGGCCAAAATACATGGGCCTCTATGGAGCTATGGGGCTTTTTGGGTCCAGCCCAGCGCCACAACAGGCCATTATATGAACTACCGATTTCAAATGAGGCTTCACGAAATATCTGGCTGACTGCCCCCCTGGTCAGGACGTGTAGAGTGTTGTCCGGGGTGTTTTAGGGTATTGAAATGAGTCAGGACGTGTAGAGTGCTGGCCGGGGTGTTTTAGGGTATTGAAATTAGTCAGGACGTGTAGAGTGTTGGCCGGGGTGTTTTAGGGTATTGAAATAAGTCAGGACGTGTAGAGTGTTGTCCGGGGTGTTTTAGGGTAGGGACCCTATTGCATTTAATGACTGTGTATGGGGTGGGTGGGGCCGGGCCGGTTCTAGGCATAAGCAATATAAGCAGTCGCTTAGGGCCACAACCACTGGGGGGGCCACATCACATCACATTTATCTTGTATCCCCTATCCCATACATGGGCTACTGGCGGCCACATGTGGCCCGCTGCCCACAGGGGAAGTTGATTGCAGTTGGTTGATGGAATTGTTGGCAATATGACAGTAAAGATGATAATAATCTAATATGATGTGTGTAGTTCTTTATAGATCTAGCCTCTTAATTTTGATCTCAAAGTGCACCAGATTGAAGCATGTTCATGCTAGAACCGGCACTGGACCGGGGGGGGGGGGTGCAGTTGGGATTTGCCGATGTTGTTGCATAAAACATTTAGCTACAGATTATACACTGTAAAATATGTCGGTTTACTTACAGTATAAGGCACCGATTTTGTGAATATGTGTGGCCTAAAATGTGTTGTTACTCAAATTGATCTGTCAGAGCAACAGCCTCACATTACTTGATTCTTTTGCTTTTTGCTTAGCATTCGAAATGTTTGTGTTTAAACTAGGGCCGGGACTAATTGCGATTAATTTAGATTAATTAACTACAGAAAAATGAATCGCGATTAACTACAGATAAATTAATCGCACCTTTTTTTTCACCGCGGAACGTTTCTCACTGGGCGCTTTTCTATAGTACTGAAAACTGGAAATAATAAAAAGTCACCCCATTTTGTGTTGCCTAGAACTGGAGGTCTGACAAAAAACAGTAACAATATGAAGTAAGTACAGCTTTGTGATGTCACTGAGATGTACTGTTACAATTTTTTTTCAGACCTCCAGTTCTAGGCAACACAGAATGGGGTGACTTTTTATTATTATTTCCACAACAGGTATATTAATGACAGTAAAATGTTGAAAATGAGTGGTATCCTGTAGTCACTATTCGTTGATTCACTGGGATACCAAAAAACATTAAAAAAAAAAAGGTTTCTCGCTGTTCTCGGGTTGAATATTGATATGCGATTAAAATGCGATTAATCTAGATTAATTAATCGCAAAGCCTCTGATTAATTAGATTCATTTTTTTAATCGAGTCCCAGCTCTAGTTTAAACCCGTTTGTAGTCTGTAGTCATACATTCTTCCTGAAGACTCTAGGTTGTGCGTTTTTGGCAGTCATAAACATGTCAATTATATTCCTTCCCATAACATGTACAGACTCAGAGACATATAACAATATGACATGTTTACTGGAACTATAAATGTGCCATGTCTCTGTGTGTGTGTGTGTGTGTGTGTGTGTGTGTGTGTGTGTGTGTGTCCATGAAAGTCGAGCACCGTTCGCCCCACCACACGCTTTCCACACCACCACAGGGAGTGTAGTGCCCGGCCTTGAGTCGGTCAGATACACGGTTGTCCAGAGCCCCCCAAAAAAGGCTCTGCCCAGGCTTTGGACAGGGCCCACATTAACCAATTGATCACACCTGATCACCCCAGATCTGATATGGAGCTGTCCTGTTCTGACATCACAATGATGTTCTGACTCCATATTTGGTCATGCCTGACAAAGAACTCCATATACGGGCATAAAAGGACACAGACATAATAACTGGGTGGTGCATGCACTTGCATCGTTCTAAATAGGCCAGTGCCCAACGGGCACCGCTCTAGTGTAGCTAAATTTAAATAGGAGGGATATTTTTCCTTAACAGCACTTTGAGATTGTCTTTCTCATCACTATTCAATCTCGTTTCACGTTCATGAACATCACATCAATAAATCATTCTACAGATTTAATATGTTGCCTAATATGATACATTTCCAACATAATTATTTAATCAATAGCCAGTTAAAGTCCAAACTTAACCAAAACCTCTTTCTCCGATTGAGCGATGGACAGGTCTTGTGTGAGCAAGTCAAATAGTAAAATCCAGACGACAATGATGGCGACGCTAAATGACACTTGCGTCTGACATGTGGCAAATGGGAAGGATTATCATAAGCCAATGAGCTCCACTATGAATGTACGTATAAACCTCATTTGAAGTGGCATGTATGACATTATCATGCCAATTTAGACGGAATTCAATCTGTTGGCATCAACCGCCATGATTTTGATTTGACTTCTAAAGAGACCAATTTGTTTCAAAATGTGTGTGTGTGCGTTATTTCGAAATGTCACATTTTTGTGTGTGTGTGTGTGTGATTAGGACATTATATATCTGCATCTATTTCTGAGTTAGGCTGTATTCTCAACTCCATCAGCCCTCAAATTAGCCTTTCCTATCAAGTATCCGAGGGAAGATTAGAACATAATACGGCCTATCACTTTGACAGGCAGAGTTAATGTTTAGCAGGATGTTTGAGTGGATGTTTCCATTGCTGGGAAGTTCACAAAGTCTGTGTATTACATTAGTCACTAGCTGCTAATCCTATATGTGCTGCATTCTGGGATTTACTCTCATTTTGTTTATGTCTAATGAGAGGCAGCATGCAAAGAGGTTTGTCATGTTGTTTATAACTGTTGCTACAGATGTAGACTTAAGAGTTTGCTCCTAACTGTGTCCTGCTATGTCTTTTGAAGAAGGAAAAAAAGGCTAAATGACCGTTGGCTATCTTATGACCATTACTACATTTCTTTTTAACATGTAATTATCTGCATTTTCAAGCAACAAACAACAGGTAGGCCATTATAGTTTTCTGGAACCGCATTTGAATTGAAACCCTTTATATATACTGTACAACTGTAGTTTGGCACCAGGGTGGGTATAATTCTATGAATGTAGATTACTGACCAGGGTGGGTATAATTCTATGAATGTAGGGTGTTACAGACCACTGACCAGGGTGGGTATATTTCTATGAATGTAGGGTGTTAGAGACAAGGGTGGGTATAATTCTATGAATGTAGGGTGTTACAGACACTTCAGAGTAGAGCAGATTTGCCATTAGGACACGCTGCAGAGAACCCAGAGGAAAGCGGCCATGTGTCTCACGGTTTGATTATCGTGATGAATGATTATCATCTCTCTGGCTCTTTACAGGGCAATATAAGAACGAGCGGATTCTTGGCCTATAATCTCTCATCTGTTTGTGCATCCGGCACTTTAATGCTTCAGAGGAGATGAGTCAGAATAAAATTAGAATAACTGGATTCGAAAAGGGAGGCTCACTCCGGTAGGACTCACTGTGGTATACAACAAACAAGTGTGCGTGTGGGTGCGTGTGCTTAAGCGTGTACAACCCCAGACCAAGTGCAATGTACGTGTGTGTGTGTGTGTGTGTGTGTGTGTGTGCATGCCACGTGTGTTACGAGCAAGAGAGAGCTTGTGTATGCCCTGTCGTATGATAAATGTGCTCTCTCCCATAATCTATGTGCTTCAAAATATGATGTATGTGAGGATGAACTTTGAATTATAACCTAAAGAGTGACTCATTAATCTTCTGACTTTGGTGGGGAGTGGACCAGTGGAATCCATTTTGTGTGTTTGTATTTTATGAATAATGGAATATTGCAGCTGGTCAGCTGGATCCTTGGCAGTGGCTTATAGACATACAGATGCCGACACGTATACAAGCAAACATGCTTTCTCCCTGCTGGAATATAAGGTATGAATGCATGCTGGCATTCACACAAGGTCAACAGATCCTATTAGGGGTCTTCCATGTGTCAAACCTGCCCTTGGTGTCAGGGGTATGAAGTTATGACTTCTTTGTTCGAAATGCACACAAGTCACTGATGTGTGTGAGAGAGGGCAGTGGTGTAGTACCATTATGCGCCATATACGTAGTATGCCCTGCACAGTGCTGAAGCCTAGTGTCTTTTATGGACTACGTAATGTAGACGGAATACCATCATTTTTCGCTGCGCGACATGCGTGCGTATAAGCTATACACTTGTGTGTGGTCAATGGATGAAATGTTTAGCAGACAGTATACATTTTTTTCTCCAAAAGGTTGGCACGTCATACTACATATTGCGCGCGCACGCACACACTCACGCACGCACGCACGCACGCACGCACGCACACAGACAAAACCATAACATCTCCAAAATTGCCAGTGCTCCACACAGCTCAGGTCGTGTGTATAGCCCGTGTGTGTGTGTTGTACTTCATTCTTCCTCCACACAGCGAGCGTACAGTATATATATAAGCTACAATAAGAAAGTTGAATGTTTCATGGACTGCGTCCGAGCCGGGGATTTCAGAAAGTCGTTTAAGCCGTGAACACAATCCGACGGTGTCCTAAACGTGAGTGGCAAAACCCCTTTAACAGGGAAATGTAAAAAGCCCTGAGAGTTGTCAGGTGAGGCCAGCAAAACCCCCGGCACAATGCAAGAGGTGATTTACTCTGAGCGGGCTGGATGTCACAAAGGCTTTTTTTTCCTTTTTTGCTTCCCTTAAGTCTTATTTGGACTTAAATTGCCCCTGTGAAGACTCGTTTCTCTTCACAATCTTCTGGCACTGTAGCCTGGAGAATCCTCAAATGGTAATACCTTCATCATTGCCCACTATTACTATATTATACCCATATGTCATCCTACAGACAGGGCTTTTTTCAAAGGGATTCTGTTCATGGTCATCTAAAAGCTTTTAGGCATTCGCTAGATGACATTGAGACATGCAATGTTCTTTATAAACGTATACTGACTTAACAGATTGCCCTACATATTCAAAGCAAGAGTCTTAGATGCAGATACATGTATTAATAACAACATGAGGTAGACAGTAGCCTCGGAAACCCAGACGTTTGTATTAGGTAGACAGTAAAAATGGCAAGTTACAGTTAATCTTCAAGGGATACAAAATCATTTTGGATTATCTGGAAAATGGAAAAATCTGAAAAGATAAATACATTTTGCAAACTGCTATATTGCAGATTTATTTTGTCTTTTCTCATTTTATTTTCTTCCTGCCTCACTCCCATCTATTATTTTTATTGTTTAACTATTAAGGCTCATTTTCATTGTGAATTCCAAAATGGACCTAGTGTAATGCTAATACCTGTACTTCACATGTGCAAAATACATTTAAAAGTAAGACTGTCCTGGACTGCTTGCAAATTCTTCAATTACATTGTCACTTCTGACAAATTGGTAATTTTTAAGTGTTAATATATTCACGCCAAATTGATCGATGCAAATAATTAACAATAAACATACATTCTAATTACATTACTTTTTTTTAAATGTTTTGTCTTTGTGGCTTTCATCTTTAGGGTGACAGGAAATGGGGAGAGAAATGGGGGGGGGGGGGTGACATGCAGTAAAGGCCGTCGGGATTGGGAGTCGAACCGGCGCAAATATGGCAGTTACATTTCCTGTCTCATTGTTTCCTATTATAAAAGAAAATCAGAAATGTACTCCAGATCCAACTTTAACACATACCGGTAATAATAATAATAAAAAATGCAAAATGCATTGACTATTGATTACCACTTGAGCCACAGCATCCCTGTTCTGGGGGAAGACATTCACCAAAAATACAAGCTGCAAGCTTGTTTTGGCAAAGCTATTTGGTGCTAGCCGTGGGCGATATGAATCGTTTTCAAGCAGTATCACGATATTATCACCTTCACTTAATGCGGCCCTTAGATGTTATTGTCTTTTTCTGTCCAATGTATTTGTATTTAGTTCATAAAGTTATCACAACAAAAACTAAATGCATTTGAAAATCAATAAAAAGGTTACTTTTCAGGATTCTCATAAAAAGAAATGCCAAAAATAATTCAGTATTTCAATTCAAATATAGCCAAAATAGCTGATCTACAAGCTCAAAACGCGTCGCAGCGCGACACATTTTGAGCTTGTAGATCAGCTATTTTTGCTACGACAGTATGCACTGTGGCCCTCTGGAGTGAGTGTGGAAATATAGTGGCCCTCGCCATCGTTAAAGTTGCCCACCCCTGATTTAGACCAACGAACTAAACCGTCGTTCTGCAGAAGTATAAATGATGGTACAGATCATTCACCGTATCATGATATATTTGGTGTAGAAAGAGCACACCAAGTACAGTTGCAACTCAGGTCCGTATAGAGCAGTGGTTCCCAAAGTGGGGTCCGGGGACCCCCAGGGGTCCTTGAGGGAGTTCCAGGGGGTCCTCAGCTAAATGATAGTTTGGAACCAAAAGGACCCTTATGGGTCTGTAACTCCGAGTGTAGAAATGCCATTAAATGGGGGTCCATAGACTAATGCATGTCAAATTGGGGGTCCTTGAAATGAAACGGGTTGAGAATCACTGCTAGAGCTGTAAAAATCTTCTCTTATGGGGTCTCTGGCATATCTTTTCAAATGGGGGGGTCCACGGGCTAATTAGTGTCAATTTGGGGGTCCTTGACATGAAAAAGTTGTATAGAGGGTTTTACTAAGTATGGAGGGTTTAAGTGGTTGGGGGGGGGGGGGGGGGGGGACTGTGCTCTTACGGAGTCAGACACACAGAGAGAAACAGCAGTGGGAGAGGTAACGATATACAGGACAAAAGTGTCTGCTGAGATTAGACCTATAGGCCATGCAAAGGGCACCAGTGCATGTCAATTCATACTGTAATACAGCTTCAATGACAATGGCCTTAACCGATATACGCCTTCCACAGACAGGGGTTCACTTGCTCCATTATTATTATTCATCACCATGGTTTTACACGCATGGGTTTAACACACACACACACACACACACACACAGTTGCAGCCCGTGCAGTTGCCCGACGCACCCAAATCAGCTCCCCCAACGAGATAGAGAAGGATCACCGCTGTGCACTGCAGGCAGATAGATAGATAGAAAGGTATTAACAAACTTGTAACTGGCTGGCAGTCATGCCTCTCAGCCTTATACAGTGCACGCAGCCAAGCAGCCATAACCAGGTGCATCAAGCCTGCATTACATCCCCATACCCCGAGTATTTACCCTGCCATCCAGCGAGAAAGATTAGCTTCGCCGGGGACTTGATTTATGGACGACAGAAAGCAATCGCTTCTCGCCGCACAGCACACCGCTGTAGATGTGCCTATACTCCTTTCTTGCCATAGACGCCATGGCCTACTACACCGTCTGAAAGCCCTTGATACTGTGTTTGCCCGGAGGTATAATGTTTGATAATATAACTACTGCTTCTGTCACCAGAAACCCCCCCCCCCAACCCTCCCAACCTGCACCTCAACCTGCCCCAACCTCCAATACCCCACAATACATTACGCAGTCTCACAATGCTCTTAGATTTATGGCAGAGTAATGGGGTAGCAGAGAGCATGGTAGAGAGAGAGAGAGAGAGAGAGGAAAAGGATATGCATTGATTGAAAATCACAGATAGTCCCATCCAGCACCGCCCCAAAGAACATCAGTTATTTTGCATCCTGACACAGCGATTGATAACTCGTAAATGTGCGCGAAGGATGACAAATGCAGATGGAAACCGACTCTGACAAAAATGATAACGTTGTGGGTTCTCTGGGGGTGGGGGGTGGGGGGGGTGGAGGGGGTGATGGAGGTGGGAGGCGGAATTCGGCTTAAAATATTTAATAATTGATATGAAGGCAGTGAGATGTTGTTTGACCCCGGAGGAGTGTGAATGTCATCAGAAAATTGCCCAAGACTTTGAAGTGAAACATAGTAATGCGTTTTGACTATGTGTGTGTTTTGTGCGTGTAGGCGTGTATGTGTGCGTGCGTGCGTCAGAGACAGAGACAGAGACAGAGACAGACAGAGACACAGACACAGAGACAGAGACAGAGACACAGACAGAGACACAGACACAGACACAGAGAGAGAGAGAGAGGGAGAGAGGGAGGAAGGAAGGGAGGGAGATTTGGCAGGTGGTTGCAGCCTCTAATAAATGGCAAATGATATTAACATTGTGATCATTATTTGTCTTCGTACAGAATTGAATCTTTTGTGGTATAGGTATAGAGGGCATTATACTGTGACATTGTGTCACAGTATACATGTCACAGTATTATCTGATAAATAAAAAGAATTAAAAAATAATAATACACTGGACTATCTGGTTCCCAGCAACTATCGGCCCATATCCAACCTCCCTTTTTAAGTCTGATCCTAGAAATCAGTTAATCACATTTTTATACAACAATGAAATGCTAGAGATTTTCCAATCAGCACTAAATGACCTCAGAAAAAATACTTATGCAAAACACCTCTCTGTTCTTGTTCTCCTTAAGTGCAGCATTTGACACAGTGAATTATGACATTCTTCTGGACAGACTTGAGATCTGTGTTGGCCTCTCAGGTACAGCTCTCGAGTGTACCTGACTGCTCGTGATTTCCGAGTGACACTCGGTGAATGCTCCTCCGATAGAGTTGAGCTGACGTGCGGTGTCCCCCAAGGGCTCCTTTTTAGGCCCCATTCTCTTCAACCTATACGCTACCACTTGGCTCAGTTATCAGAAAACACAACATACACTTTCACAGCTATGCCGACGACACCCAATTATATATCTCCATATCCCAGATGACCTTAGCCAAATTGACACCCTAATAAACTGTATTGCTGATATAAAAACATGGATGTCACCTCCCCAGTTCACCTACGGAAACAAATTAAGCGAACAAGGTGCCCTGGCCCTGTAGCTGTCAGCACACCTTCAATCAAGAGCACTTCACACCAAGCACCAAGTAAAAAACCTTGTTATCTTTGACAGTGACCTGAACATGGAGGCACTAAAATATCCTTCTACCATCTGAGAAATATTGCCAAAGTCCGACCATTTCTGTACCAAAATGATACTGAAAAACTCATTTTTCAGTATCAACACTGCACCTGATCAGTTGTAACGGCATAATAAGAGTTAACACAGTTAACGAACGGCCAATACAAACAATAATAAAATGTCCTACTGTAGCCTATATAATACCACTGAGTTTGTTTAGATAAAACTGATGATCACCGAGAGGCATAATTATGCTTAAATGTCTGAATTCTTCGCCATATGGTAAGCGTTGGCATCCTGCAGTGGGCACAGTGGGAGGTTGGCAGCAGCTTCACACACACACACACACACACACACACACACACACACACACACACACACACACACACACACACACACACACACACACACACACACACACACACACACACACACACACACACACACACACACACACACACACACACACACACACACACACACACACCTCACGTTAAGGAATCTTTATTCTGTCTACATTGCTATATTTGGATCAATCTGACTCTCTAATGTGATCCATTTCAGTCTAATCTCAAGGACTAACAGATACAATATGGGGGCATATTGGTTTAATTCATGAAAGGTTTTGCTTTTTTGGGGGAATGTATTTTGAAAATGTTTTGAAATAATTAAAAAACTAATGTAGGAAACAAAAACTAAGGGGACCCATAACAAGGTGTCTAGATTACATTCTCTGTCTCTGTGGATTAAAAGGCAACTTATGGAGTCAGGGATGCACTGACAATGACAAAGGATCAACCTGAACTCCCTCAAGCGCTCTCTCTCTCTCTCTCTCTCTCTCTCTCTCTCTCTCTCTCTCTCTCTCTCTCTCTCTCGAAATTGTGCGTGTCGAGCACTCTGATTAAAGTCGCATTGATGATTTTCTTAGAAGTTAGTTCAAGCTCCATTTTGAGAACACTTTGACAACACCACCGGTACCTTTACAGAGAGCATGCAGGGGCAAAGGAGAACGCAAAAAAGAAAAGAGAACAATGACAAGAGCAGGAATGAGACGTTGGAACGGTTCAAATTAAAGGTGTGTCAGAGGAGCTTGTCAGTGCATTACTGCCGAGATTAAAGGGGTCTCAGTGTCGTCAGTCTGGGTTCAAGGGAGACTGCACGTATGGATTTGGCTCAGCCTCTTAAATACCTTTATTGAATGGGATTAAAAAAACATCCACAATAAGTACATGTTGACTATACGAGCGTCAATGCCGGAGAAGGGGGTGGAATGTTTTAAAACGAAACTCCTGCATTGTTCGGTTAAGTACTTGGTAGTGTTTATTCATGAAAAAACTAATTTTCATGTAAAACACATTACTTTTCACTAGATTAGGACACATGGCAGGGGGAAATATGACAAATATACAGTAGGCCTACACTCAGGACTTTTATAAGTCCAGGATTTAGTGAGGAAATGGTGCCAACAGTTGTTCTACTTACCTTGCTACACCAGGAAACATGGCACCATCTGTACAGCATCCCACTTGCAGCAGTGACACACCTGTGCCAGTATAGAGGCTGTTGTCTGTGTCTACCGGTATGCGCGCACACACACACACACACACACACACACACACACACACACACACACACACACACACACACACACACACACACACACACACACACACACACACACACACACACACACACACACACACACACACACACACACACACACACACACACACACACACACACACACACAATATAAAAGGTCAACAATCAATCATCCGCATGCAAATATCCTTTCAAAGTTTAGTTTTTTTTAAACCTTATAGTTAACAAGCGCATTGATGACGGTTGTTTATTGCTTTAAGCGTCTGTTCCGCTGCGACTCTACTACGCTGCCTGCTGGAACTGAACAGAAGCTCCATGATCCGGAAGTTGCAGTGAAATAATTGCTCCGTATTCCGGCAGCCCCACACTTCCTCATTTGATTCAAGGTATATTAAAAAGAAGGTAATAAGGCCGCCGACGTCAGTTTCACTATCGTGCAATTCCAGTCAGCAAGATTTGTCACACTGCGGTGTCGAACTCACACCGGAAGGTCAGTGTTTTGAACAAACACTATTTCTGAACGATAGAGACCATTTATGATTATAGTATCCTCGGCTCGCCTCAGAATACAAAATAAAAGAAGATCATATCACACGTTGTTTTCTGCTGTGTTGCATTTCGATGTGTGCACTGCGTCAGGGACGTGCAGAGAGTGTTAGAGGGGCAGGGGCTGAAATCCCGTAAGAGGACACTTTTTTTTGGACAAAACTTTCGAAAATAGCAGATCTACAAGCTCACAAAGCGTCGCCACGCGACGAGTTGAGAGCTTGTAGATCAGCTATTTTCGGGGCGCAACACAGCACTCTATAGCTAGTGGGAACTGGGGATGCTCGGGAAAAAAGCATGGATGCATTGCATTTGCATGTAGTAAATTCGTGGTCTGGAAAGGGCAGTTGTTTTATAGATGGGTAAAAAGGGCAGGGGCTAAAGCCCCCTTTGATGTCTATGTGTGCACGTCCCTGCACTGTGTAATGTATTGCAATCTCTCCTGTTACACGAGGCAGGATCGTGAGGCCAGTGCCAGTCAAATGCACGAAATACCAAAGTATTAGAGATCCTGCAGGGCAACCAAGGTTAATTGAGACCAAGGAAGCTGAATGCGGAAGTGTTGGCTGCATAATAGCCCATTGCGCATGTTTCTTTCCTTCCAGGGAGCAACATGGAGTCCACCGTACGGTCTTCGCTTCCTAACCTTATTTAATTAACCTTGAGGGCAACCAGGAAGTGCAGCCCCCCCAGCATACTACAGTGTGCTTCACTGTAGGCAGCGGAGGATCCGCGGCAGAGTCGTTGTCGTCAGTGCGTTGTAAGAACAGGGAATAATAACCTTCCAAACATCGGATTTTGTCTAATTTTGAGCAGAACAAGGAGTAATAAGCGTGCACATCGGATTCGCATTTAGACTGTCCTACCATGTGAGTAAAGGGGGGGGGGGGGGGGGTAATTATGGATTAATGCCAATTAATCAAATCTCGTAATCTCGTGGATTGACACAGCGGCTATTTACATAGCTATTTACGAGAATATCTCGTTCTGGCACAGATTCGATTAATAGAGGTATATCTAAATGCAGAACGTACGTTTCTGAACATGCCAAGTATTGCAAGACTGTCCACCGTTTCCTGTCTGGCAACCTAAATCGCGATACCCAGAGACAGAAACGATACCTGCCGCTCAAAAAAAAGAATTAGACATTAGAAAACATTCTGTGATACGTCTTCTTTTATATTAATGAACAGATAATCGTTCATAAATAGTGTTTGTTCATGAGCTGGTCCAGCCGGCTCCATTATCCAATATTTTGTTCTTGCACAATATCCAGTAGGCCGCTGCCAAATGGTCAAGTTCAATAATGTAAAATGGTTCTACTCAACCTATTTAATCATCCTTGCTACATTGAACGTCTTTGTGTTGCTCCAGGGAGTTGTACTGAAAACTGCAATCCTTCACCTTGACAGCAAATTGCACACTTACATTTACAAGTTATTTTTTACTCAGCTCACTCCAACTTGGCATCACTGCTTTAGTTCTGCATAATATACACCCAAGTATTACATCCAAGGAATTTAAGATGGACATTTGGGGTGTGAAAACCGACACACACACACACACACACACACACACACACACACACACACACACACACACACACACACACACACACACACACACACACACACACACACACACACACACACACACACACACACACACACACACACACACACACACACACACACACACGTATCCTTTTAACCAGTCAGTTGCACAGTGGGAAGCCGGTGACCTTAATAGCAGTAGCTGTCAACACAGACAAGGTGGCTGAACCCCAGACAAGGCTGTCAAAACTCCACGCGGCTGTGACTAGCCATATTGAATGCAAACATGAGTGGCCATTTGTACGAACTTGGCAGGCTGAGAGGTGACTGTCGAAAAGAGGTGCAGTGGTTTCAAGGGAGACTTGCAGACACCCTTTGTTCTTTGTTAGAATACTCCTTTGGGTGTCGAAATGTAAGGAAAATATTAAAAATTGGTTTCAAAATGTGATGAAATTGATCACTGTGTTAAAGGAATAGAGGCCGCAGGTTCAGGATTAGCCTAGTATACAACATTAGCCAAGAGCACTCTTGGATCTTTTTAGCATTTTGTTATGATTACAAGTAAAAGGGATGACTTAAGTTACAACTCTTTTCTGGTTTATCTGCTTCAAGGTGAGCAGAATAATTTTAATGCTGCAGAGTGCTTTTATGGTGGAGAGAATGTTCAGTTCCTAGAGACAATATAAATCTCCAGCCTCCCACCACTGCTCCTTGATATATAGATGGTTTATCTTTCCAAGACTGTAAGTTAAGTTGACTCCCTCTCGGAAAAGACATATTCACTGATGCATCATCTGTGCTTAAGGCCATGCACAAAAGACAAGGAAGTTGTTTAATTCTATGGCATATCAAGTTGGCGGTGTGAAGCTGAACGAAAATACATCGCATGGGTGCACCTGGGATGTATCCTCAGTGATGTATCCCAAGGTCATCAGGGTTTCGGGTCTCGCGAACATCATACCCATCACTCGGGTGACCGGGGTGATCAATACCCACTAGGGAAAGACCAGGGCCACACAATCTGTTGGAACCTCTCCGGAACTACTCTGCCGGGACTGGGAGGCTCAATTTATGTGGAGGGACTAGGCTCTGTGGGTTGACTCGTGTCCGCGCCCCTCCCACGTCTCACCAGGTCCACTCCTGCTCTCAACAGGAGTACAGCCAGGACATGTGCGTTGCACCAGAATCCCAGCACCAGACACTTCATTCAGGAGTAGTGGATTCTTGAGCTCTGCAGGCTCCACCTGGGCAACGGTGGTACTGCAGACTCCGCTTGCGGCTCAAATGGCCCTCCTAAAGGCCTCACCGAAGGTTCTTTGGGCTTCCTCCTCACGGAGGATGCAAGCACCAACCCATATTGCTCCCAGGTGCCGTCTACATTCCGGCTTTCACCAGTGGGTGAATGCATGGTGTGCTGATCATAGACACACAGGTGAATGCATGTTGTGCTGATCATAGACACACACCATAGGGTGAATGCCTGGTGTGCTGGGCCTGGCCATGGGGTTGCAACATGATTCCAGCCAGAGCCATGTGTTGCACGTCTTTCACCCCGACTGCCCTCACCTTTCTCTGTATACTCTGCTATATAAATAAAGCAATAATTGCCCCCCAAAAGAATCTTCTGAAAAACAAATATAAATCACTTTCTAATGGAAACACATTTTGAGTAATGTGCAGTTTAGGAAAGAGGATATTTGTAGATTTCAGGTTAAAGCCAACATTATACCGTACTCCAAATAGTCAGACATGCAGGTCAGGTTTCACCGTCATCAACATTCAACAAACTCTGTTTTTTGGGGACAAGCAGACTATAAAGAATATGACCTAAAATAAATGGTTGTGTCTCCGCGTTGCACAGTTAAAGAAGCTCCGCTGATATTTCATGTTCAATATTTTCAACTAAACATTGATTGTCTGTCCAGCAGAGTAGGAGTTTTATTTTTATTTCTTTACCTTTATTTTCTTAGTCTTATTGAGATTGAGCAGTCTTATCGAGATCAGAAATCTCTTTTACAAGAGAGACCTGTCCAAGATAGCAGACATATAAAAACAACACAAAACACAACCTGTGGGCCCAGGCCGTAGCGTAACGGTCTGGGCACCGGACTGGTGATCCAGTCGCGGTGTGCCGCGGGTTCGACTCCCGGACCCGACACGGCCTTTACCGCATGTCATCCCCCCATCTCTCTCCCGTTTCCTGTCATCCTACTTTCTATCCCTTAAAAAATCAATAAAGGCGTAAGCCACAAAAAAATATCTTAAAAAAAAAAAAAAAAAAAAACACAACCTGTGCAACATACTCTACTATGTACACAACGGTATATAGTACTGTGCATCCACAATCAAAACAAAAGCTATTCAACCATACCCACTGAGCATTTCTTGGTCTAATAGACATCTAATATTCGTCTAAAGGGCCGTCTAGAAATGGGATCAAAAACGTCTAAAAATGAAAGTTTATATACGTTTAAACAACGGCTAATCAACGTCTAATCTATGAATAGACGTCTAAAAAACTTTAATCTTTTCATTTTTAGACACACGTCTAATAGCCGGCTATTGCTCAGTGGGTAGTGGCCTCTCAAGTAGGAAATCAGCCTAAGCATCTGCCCTAAACAAACTCATTAAATTGCTTCCTTTAAAACAACTGCTTGTATGTTACAAGTTTTGAAATGACATTTCTCATCCAGGTTGTGGACACGAATCTTTCCAAATCATGAAAGCACAAAACAACTAAACACCTCGAAATAAAGGTTGTGGCATGAAAGCTAATTTCTTACACATAATCTTGAATGACAGCTCATGTATTTCTATATTTTTCTACAGTGAGATAAAATTGCAGCCTCAAAACACTAATACTAATATCATGCTAAGCTATACTTGGAATAAATTCTACAAACAACAACAGAACAAAATGAACAAAACAAAAAGGTGTGCTTTTTGTGTCTGACTGTTAAATAAATGACATTATCGACATCACAACGAGATAAAACAAGTCACATTTGACAGCGAAATTAAGCAAGGTGCAAGAGCAATGGCTGGAAATTGATTTAAAGTTGCGTCAGACAGTGAACAAAAACACCACAAGTAAAACAAACACGCCTCACAAAACGCCTGGAGAAAACAAAACTGTGCCATTAAAAATGTAACAGGATTATCCTTTCTGTTTGTTTGTCACGGCGGATCATGAAAATTAGGGTTAAGAGAAAGAGCTTAGAGGCACATTGTTATCACAGCTTCGGAATATTAGACGCAAACTGGGATGATTTGCATATTCATTTATTGCTTTTGAAATTCACCTTGTTAATTAAGGGCCAAGTGTAACAATCACTTGATACCATGCAAACAGCTTGACTCAGACGCGGGGCAACAATCACAATCACATTGCACAGGATCGTCAGACGGAGAACTCAACAAACACACAACAACAACAACCCGTGTCTGTCTGAGTGATATACAAGTAGGAGGCAAATGAGCTCAATTGAGAACAATGAGGACTAGCAGAGGTATAGAGGCAGCCGGCGTTTGTCGTGCAAGTTCTGCTCAGAGAAGTAGAAAGGTATACTCAGGTGCATACTTAGTTTAGACTAGTCATTGGTTAGACATGGGTTAAGGTTAGGTTTAGGTGTGCTGCCCCGTGATGTATTGTATTACACATTTTACATGTTTAAATATGCAAATGAGGCATTATGTAGGAAAATGTGCAAAATAGAAAATATTAAAAAGCTACTACTGTGGAAGGGTTATTATCATGTATTAATTTACTTGTATTGATCCTATAAACAATTTAATATACGTCTAGACTGGGTTAAAACTGCCTGAGATATCATTATCACTGTGATCGAAAAACAAACGGAAAGATGCTGGTGATTGCAATGCACCACTCTGCCGGGCATGGGTGTACATGTACACACACAGGTATGATATAATACACCATACCCCCCCCATTTGCCTTTCTTTTGCTGCGTGTGAGCCTATCCTGGTCGTCTCCCTCCCTGGTCTGCCGACTTTCTCCAATTTCCCAGGTTTATAGAGTAAGGCTCATTCTTGGCCCATTTAGCAAAATTACACGTTTTACTGTTTCTACATGGCTGCCTCTGCTAAAGTTCAAACCCGAATCCCAGACACCCTTCAAATGACATCATCCGCAAAGCTTCCCCAAGAGATTGATAAAAGTGCCGGGAGCGCATAGTGTGTGCGTGCGTGCGTGCCTGCGTGTGTGCGCGTGTGGTTATGTAAAGCACAGCGAAAAGAGTGCTAGAGCACAAAGCAAAGTCCATAGTGGTCATTTCACTCTGAGTAGAGGACCTTATTGTCCGTGACCGTGAAATGCACGGTGCGTTGTCATGTCTTCCCCACGCTGTTGTATACCACAGTGCTGTACACCGACTTTGCGCGTGGAGGTTTGATTAGGCCTACAAGCAGAGCACAAAGACATCTTCCCCACAGACTATTTGCATGCACTTAAAAGGACCACTACACCACTTTTCAACCTATTTTCATATAATTGGTCCTGATGTTCACGATAAAATACCACCATTTCGTTCTACTCGATCTACAGGAGGGCTGTGGGCAGCCATATTTTTATATATATATATTTGGATTTTTATTATTGTGAGAACAATGGCTTCCATTTTTGCATTGCAACTTTTCAGGAATAGAAAGCCTGCTGTTTCTATTTTCTTGGATTCCCCATCGATGATGTCACTGGTGGACGGGTTTCTGAACTGCCCACAACCCTCATATAGACACAAACTGAGTAGAAAAAAATGGTGCAGCTCCCAGTACAACAGTATAAGACTGTGGTTGTACTGGTCAGCTCTCAGTACAACAGTATCAGACTGCGGTTGTACTGGTCAGCTCTCAGTACAACAGTATCAGACTGTGGTTGTACTGGTCAGCTCTCAGTACAACAGTATCAGACTGTGGTTGTACTGGTCAGCTCTCAGTACAACAGTATCAGACTATGGTTGTACTGGTCAGCTCTCAGTACAACAGTATCAGACTATGGTTGTACTGGTCAGCTCTCAGTACAACAGTATCAGACTATGGTTGTACTGGTCAGCTCTCAGTACAACAGTATCAGACTGTGGTTGTACTGGTCAGCTCTCAGTACAACAGTATCAGACTGTGGTTGTACTGGTCAGTTCCCAGTACAACAGTATCAGACTGTGGTTGTACTGGTCAGTTCCCAGTACAACAGTATAAGACTGTGTACTGGACTTACTTATACCCTGGGTAAATAAAGAACAAGAATAAAAAAGGCGACAATAATTTGTTTGTTTTTAAGCCCTCCTCGGTTCTGAATTCAGATGGTACCACAGCCCCAGTAGGCCTCACTACAAATCTGGCATTCAACTTTAGTAAAGACAGTTTGTTTTTGTTGAGGAGGGAGGGGAGGAGGGGGGCGCTGAGATGGAGTCAGGTGTGATGGTCAAAATGGTAATTAAAAAAGATTTAGCATGTGAGCTGTTTACCATTACGCTGATATACCAGTTCAAAGACATTGGAAGTCTGATGATCGACACATGACCACTCTGTTACAGCATTATACATGTTTATCCTCTTTTTAAAGTGTTCAAAGTGATTCTCTGTCCTCTGTCTTTAAGTCCCTTTGAAACAAGGTGTCCTTTCATTTCTGGCAGTTGCTTCTATGAGGGGAGGAAACAATTACTGAGACGTAACTGATATCGTTAGTCTTTAATTGGTCTCAATTCGGCGGAAGGAAGAGGATCGAACATTAATAAATGTCTGCTTTCTTAATTCCATTTGTTTTTTTTAGACCAGTTACGTCATTAATACAGTTTCAATAATGTTTTTTTCCAGGGACCGAATCGTCATGAACAGAAAAAGATTTGATTTATATCCAGAATGGGTTTTATCCAGCTTCTCTGGCCAATCCATCTTTATTTGACACATTTTGTTTGGATTCAGTCGACTTTCCAACGCTTAAAAAGTCATCTGCTTTCATTCACCTGTCCATCTGAAGTCCCTACATCACGACCAGGAGCTACTGAAGGCAGAGCAGAGAGCAGCCAGCAGAGAAGACTTACTGAAGTAGAGCCAAAAACCCTTGTTATTCTTTGGGGAGGGCTGGGTGTGTTGTAGCACCTTCTGACACATTTCTGATATGTTTACACATCTCAGTGTGATGCATGTGTAAATAAATAACTGGGCTCTGAGGGTATGTGCGTGCCTGTGTGTGCGTGTACAGGAGGTGTGTGTGTGTGTGTGTGTGTGTGTGTGTGTGTTTGGCTGTCTTTGTCGCGTATGGTGCCGACAGGTCCGATCAGACAGTGATGACAGCATATGATTGTCAAAATGCCTGTCGCAGAGTGGCAGGCGGGCTTTGACATGCACCGCGCCGCAGCCTTATTTTCCACTTCCCTTCTCTCCTGTTTGCTTTTTTGTCACATCTCTGTTTCCTGGCAGTGAGGTTGGTTTAACTGAGAGTGAAGGTAGATATAAAAAATAAAAAAATAAAATAAAAACAGACAAGCGCAGGTAGCATGAGGAAGTCAATCTCGGGGGGATGTGTTGCTTTCGGGGCAGACACACACACACACACACACACACACACACACACACACACACACACACACACACACACACACACACACACACACACACACACACACACACACACACACACACACACACACACACACACACACACACACACACACACACACACACACACAGCTCCCACAGACGGCAAAGCCGGATAGTGACAATGTGGGAGTCAAAACCGCCAGTTGGAAATCTCGGCATGGCTGGGGTTTTTATTTATTTATTTTTTGACAAACAAGGCCTGCTCCTCATATATGGAGGGTCCGGACAGGTGGGACAGGTGCAACGCATGCATTCCCCAGCGAAGCAATGCACACACACAGCACGGGGCGTCTGCTTGGATGGTACATCACCGTCCACATTTCACAGCAAGCTCTCATTTATTTTGATGGGCGTTAAAGGGAGCGCGTCAGTTAACTCTGCAGCGAGCTATCAGGGCCCCCGTCGCATTGGGTGAAGATAACGGCAACAAACCTAACCCGTATGGGCATGGGACTCCTGAAACTTTTTTATTTTCAGCACAAAGAGTTAATTGAAATATATAAGAATGACATGGTGTTCCTTTAACTTTTGAAGGTGTTAAACTTGTAATGCGCTTGATGGGTGATTAACTGATAAAATGAGAAATACCTTTCCTTATTGACAGTCGAGTGATATCGGCCCCGACGTGTCCCGACGCAGACTCACAAAAATGTCAGACATATCGTGGGAGTGACAGTGAGACACGGAGAGAGAGAGCACAATACATCCGCTATGTATGCAATGCCTCATGACAGACTCTCAGAAAATGAGAGGGAAGGCCCCCCCCCCCCCCCCCCCCCCCCCCAAACCCACCCCCCGTCTGTCTCCTCGCCAACTTTGTAGGAAGTTGGTTCTGTCGCAGATCTGGGACACGGCCTACCCTCAGTGGAGATGTTAGGCAAGGCGAAAGTGACAGGCCGACATCCATCCGCCTCCTCAACTTGTCTATTTATATGTATATTCATGAGCCATCGGACCACGCGCCAGTGGCGATGCATTTAGCGTTATTGCGGGAGCTGAACCTCAGCCCTCCTTCCTCATCCTCCTCTCTCTCTCTGGCAGCTGACAGAGAAAGATTGCCGCGTAGCCCAAGTGACAAAGGACTGGCAGGCCCGGGATACTAAATCATCGTATTGACGCGGGGCAATGAAAGCGGAATCTCATCTCTAAGACTTGTAAAAATGACTCTAGCCTTCACTTTGGGCATTAAGTGGATTGTTTGTCCCTCTATTAATACATCTCTTAAAAGTCGTGTAAGTCCCGGCGCTGCCATCTTTGGAGACGGGGGAAAAGGGAACACGGTGGATGTTATTATTTATGACTCTCCCGTGTTTGCTCCCCCTCGTGACTTTCTCAAACTTTTTACCCTCAGGACTGTGCAAATGAGGGCATTTGGTGGGGGTGTTGGTGGGTACCGGAAAATGCAAAGTATTTAAAATAATGTGCATCTAATGCACAATGTACAGCCGTATCTTTGAACTTAAATGAGGCGGATATCTTCTATACTGCCATTAATGAATCAAACAGACATTAAACAGTCCATGGATTTCCAATCCATGTGTGTCATACCTGCAACTGAACTTAAGCATGAGACTCCTGGAATTTCTACCCTTTACCCTAATTTATATTTCTATACCCTAAAATTATACCCTAATTTGATATTTTATAAAATATCCTTAATTCTGTACAACTCAACTAAGTGAATACTGTGTGGATACTAAGTGAATACTATCTGAAGTCTATGTGGCAAAATAGTCATCATTCCTACCAGGTTATCATTCATCTGTCTGTCTGTCGATGATATGTACTCCTAGGTTACTACAATTCAAATTTGATTAATAGCAGAGTAACTGGCAGAGTAACTGTCCCTCCAGACTATGAGATAAACATCCCGCTACAAACTAGCAAAATACAATGCATATGTCCCTTCGGTTTACCAGAACTAGCCAATCGCAGACGTATGGTGCATTCAGAAACGATGAAGACACGTTGAGTTGAATTGGAGCAGCTACTGTACATGCATCTTTGCAACGTCATGTCGCTGGCTTCCATTGACAATGAAAGGTAGACTGAATGGCATCGTTTAATCTGCCCGTGTGAACGCAACAATACAAGTGTGCCGGTGCCAGCCAACATTACAACACCTAAATATGCATTTATAAACGTGCCAACATACCTCTTAATATCCGTCCACAAGCAGAGACAAAGATGGAGAGTGGTAGAAAAGTACTGTATGTGTATACCTCCTGGTGGAGATGGACGCCCTACTGAGCGCACCTTTTTAGTTAGAAAGCATGGTAATCAAGCCAAGCCAATCAAGGCCATATTATAGTCAATGGAAACATTTGTCATTTAAGTCATTATTTTTTTTACCTTTCTTTTTTTTAACAGAGGCATATTCCAGAGGTGGAAATCTGAATCACTTGCAATGGCCCAACACATGGTTGGTACTAGGGCCCTCTTTCTCTACGGGCCCCAGTGCAAGCGCACTGCCAGCACTGTCCCTGTTTACCCCCCTGCTGTCGGGGCCAAAGGGGATGAAACATGCCGAAGGTACCAAAGGCCCCGAGGTGACAGCAGCCCTCAGGCAGTGCTGCAGTGTGGAGACTTTATTGTTTAATAAATATTTGGAGTCCACAGTGATACGTGTTTGTGGGGCTATAAGAATTCCAAGCGACTCGCTTGAAGGCCCCACCATTTGCAGAGAAGTTCCACCTCCACGGTGGTCAGTCCCCGCGGACATGCGGGCTGACAACCACGCCATGTGCCTCAAAACCCAAACGGGAGAAAACAGTAAACATGTTTGAAAAGCCTGAAAAGTTGGTACGGCATGTGCACAGTCCCCACTGCATATTGCTGTTGCTGACTTGTGTGCGGCCATTCATCGAAACTATCTACCCCATCTATCCACTTCTCCCACTGACTTCCTCCCTTCCCTTTCTCCTCCTATTTTTCTCTCTCTCTCTCTCTCTCTCTCTCTCTCTCTCTCGCTCTCTCATTTCTCCCCATCTCCTCCACCAGGCCCCTAGAGTTCCTTTCCTATAGTTCTTCCTTCAAACTGACAGTAGTGCTGTGCATAAAGATGCTGCTGCCTTTGCATAATGCGGATGCGCCTTCTGTAGGTCGAATGAACCTGCTTCGACATGTGTCAGAAGCTCGCCGTCTAGGCTTGGACTAATGATGGCACGCCGGCCAGCCCACTGCCCCTCTGCACATGCCCACTCTTAGATACGTGTGTGTGTGTGTGTGTGTGTGTGTGGGGGGGGGGGGGTTCGTCATACTGATTAAAAGCAAGCCCCCCCACTACCCCGCCCCCAAAGCCCCTCAGAATCAGACAGCGGGAACATGAACCGCTGTCAGGTTGGCCTAGATGGGGACACAGGATCCATGTCACCTGAATTTACCGGCCTAATATGACAGCCGAGTTGTGATCCCTTGTCTGGGACGCGTCAGTTGCTCAGAGTTTGGGGCTTATTCTCATGCAAATGATGTCAGGTTTGGACAGAATGTGAATGAGATTCGTCACACTGTCCGCGGGACTAAACCGACCCACCTGACAGTGGTTCCTCACGAGGCCCCCAAGATGAAATAAATGCGACATTTGACATTCAAATCTGGCACCCCCAGACTAGGAATAGTTCAAAATAATGAGGAATTTGAGAGTGGAACTGCAGTACTGTGTGTGTAACCTATTTACCTTTCTTGGATCCAAAAGGGCACATTTCCAAACTCCAACGGGGACACAACAATATCAGATTATTACTGATGTACACAATACACCTTTGCTGTCCAAAGTTTCTTTTTTTTTGTGGGCAAAACAACCCCCACACACACATAGTAGGAATAGTTGCTACCAATTATTTACAAGAGCATGTACAGTATGTCTATTGACCTGCTAAAAATATATATTCTGCAGGTACCACTGATGGTAGGTTTGAAAAGCCCTATGTGGTGGTTGGAAACAACAGTAATGAAAAGCAAACAGCTTTCTTTGTTCATAAACATTTCATAAACATTCTTATTGCACGTTTGCTTTTTTATGAACACTCAGTCCAGACATGACCTGCTGGCAGGATCAAAAGGGAGTAAGGTTGCTAGTAACACAGGTTTTCTATCAATACATGTCTCCTTCTGTCTACACAATCAACAATGATTGTACAGCGCCTCACACCTGTGGGCCCCCGCAAGAAACTGACACTGCCGGAAGAAAGAGCTCACGACAGATCCTAAAAGACACTTCATCCATTCAGCGCGGCGGTGGCAGTCGTCATTATTCTCAAAGGAATCCACTTTGTCAGGTCTCCATTCTTCAAGAGGCTCTCCCCTGGCCTGATGAATTATGTCGTTGGTATCTTTCAAAACAAGGCTCACAACTGACAGGTACACAACACTTTTACAAGATGTTCTGACTGCCGGCGGGATCTTGACAAGGGGACAAATGTGTCAACTATAATGTTGGGCTGAACTCTTTATTCGTGACGAGATGCCAAAACCTTCAAGCTTCTCCATTCAACCCTAATGTTTATACAGATTTTTAAGGTGCTCGTAGTCTATAATGCTCGTCACATTGGCTGTCAGAGACAAAGGCCATGGAGTGGGCTGCATGAGTTGGATACTTTAGCCATGTTTATTTGTTTTGTGGTAGACACGTCTTGACTCAAGACTCTTGAGTGCATATCCTGCTTTCCACCTAACATCTAGACAAAATGCTATTTTATATACTATCTTGCACGCCACCATACTCTTATTATGCCTTAATGTTTTTGCCATTTTATACGATTTAGAAAAACGTTTTGAAATAAAATCAAATAACTCATCTACAAGCTCACGACGTGTCGATGTACAGTAGATAGACTATTTTCACCATTTTAAAACGTTTAAAAAAATAGTAAAACATGTAAAAAACGATTAGGCATGAGCCAGGGGTAAAGTGGTGCATAGAATAGAGCCTTTTGTCTATCAACAGATAACTGAATGACACTTTTTTTGTGACATTTGTAGAAATGGGCATGCAACCAATTATAAATTAACCAGACTCATGTCAAACTTCTAAGCTGTTCTTGGTTTAATTTTTTTTTTTCCTAAAATCCAGGATATTGTTTCTATATCATTGTGGGACTGGCAATAAAGAATAAATTATAGTAAATGAAGCAATTCTATGATAATTACAAGCAACTACACGGAAAAGTAAACAAGAATAAATTAAAAGCTTTTGTAGTCAAATATTTATGACAAATGCATGGTTCATTAATAAAGCAAGATTGCACTTTTTCCAAATGTAAAATTTATGTTATATTACAGTCACCCCATTAGATTAGTTATATGACATATTAGATCAGTACCAAGGTTTTTCAGTTGACTAAACTAATGTACATTCTCGTTAAATGTTCCGCAATTGTGCGGGTTGAATTTGGTTCATGACCATATTTACATGGCAGCCATTTTGCTCTAACAATATGTGATACACTGGGATTTTCCCCCCGTGGGAAAATGACCCCATACTTCTCACTTGATTTATTACCTCAGTGAACATTTTCCTAACGAGTTTATGTTGTCAGTCGCTAGTTTCAAGTCTTCTTCAATAAAACATGATGTTTATATACTGTAAATCAGGGGTCTTCAATGTTTTTTTTAGGCCAAGGACCCTTTAGCTCAGAAAGAGATGAAACAGCGACCGCTGGTTTGATTTTTAGTTTTTATAGACTTCCCTGAAAATAGCTGATCTACAAGCTTGAGCAATTATAAATGTAATAGCTAGGGGTTTATTGTCACATCACAGGTTTACAGAAGTGACAAGTGGGTGAAATTCATTTTTGGGCAAGTTCTAGTGTTTTTGGGTTCAATTGGTTAATGTAAAAACAAATCACACTCGTGAGAAGTGAGGGGCGCTCATCATGCATCATCTCATATACTGGCCAATCAGTAGAGCTTTGATATATTCTGGTTGCAAAAGGGGTGAAGTGGCCCTTTAGGCGCCCTTATTGGCCCCTTTAGGGTAATAATGCCAGCAAAGCCATTTCATGAATTGAATACATAGGACCCAAATGGAAACATTGGTGATATCATATTAGACCAAGTCTTTGACTGTACTCTGTGCTGTTTACATTTGTCTAATAAAGTATTCAATCAATCAATCAAGTACGTACGTAGCTGCAATATACAACCACAGTGATCGGGATAGAGGCAGAGAAGCTCCACCGTCTCATCCAAAGAGCCATGAGGGCAACCTCTTTTACCAATATGGCCACGGTCAATTTTCCAAACTCAACTCGACTCAAAGTCAAATGGGTCTCCATGGGTGACATCATGGGCGACTCTGTCCATCTTCTACACTGTTGGCTCCTAGGAGCCAAGCCAAAGAAGACGTCTGTCTGTCTGAGAGTCTAACTTGTCTGTCCTGGGATAATCTCTCAGAACAGCTGGACCATTCAGTACCAAATGACTTTTCTGCCAGTAAGCCAAGGGAAGTAATACCCCAGTTAAATTTCAGTCTGGAAGCCAATGGCTGTCAACGTAGGCTGAAACTTTGCCCAAATATGGAGCTGACTGACTCAAAAGTACTGTCTGGTCTCATAGAATGGCCACATGGTGGACATGAAACCAGGCATTATTTGACCCCTATTTGTTTATTTAGCAGTCTATGTTTATACTCTAGCATGCCATCCTCACTGCTACTACTGCATGCGAAAACAATGCATGATAGAATTAGAATATTGTCCACTTGCCCTTGTCTGACAAAGAACCTCCTCCAGGAAAGTGATTTTGTTTTTGCAATATGGCCCGTAAAATAAATGAGCAAATACTTAACATTGCAAAAGGGTATGCGTTGGAAGTTGGAACACATTTTTATGTCAATAGCTTGCAACTTAGGATCCGGAATGCAGTGCCTACCAAATAGGGGGGGAACCAAATACTGAGGGGAAATCACAAAGGACATGGTTAATTCCCTGTGCATCGTTTTCACTGCATTATTGCCACCAGTATACGAGTAAACATGACACGTGTCACAAGCCTTCCCACAGTCTACATTCATAGTATGCATTATCCTGGCAGTTGGTACTTCACGGATTTGCTAATGTTACAGCAGTTCAGCTCGCTGTGACTTCAGGCTTTCCATTTTGATTATTATAAACGGAAATCAGAGTGCATCACACGGCCTCTTGTCACAAACACCATTTTGTTGAACATCAAATTTGCGCTTCTGCCTGCACGCCTCGGTTTGTCTGGCAACGGTTACGACATGGAGCCAATTTATTTTGTGTTTGATTTAAGGCGAGAAATAAATAAATAAGAAACGGAGTCACAAAAGAACAAACAAAGCACTGCTTGTCTCACAAAGCCGCATGAAGAGACAACAGATTTGTTGTGACATCTTTTGACAAGACAAAGATGACTTTGTTTGCACAGAGCATCTATGAACCTGCTGATTCCATTTTCCTTTTGATGGAGACACTCTCGTCGTACATGGTTACAACATAAGAAACCCATTAGATGTTTTGACAGGGCTGCGCCGCATTATGACACTGGTCTGCCAGAGGAACTAGTAAGTAATTGCATAGTATCTTCTGGAAATGCTATAGTCAAGTGTAAGATCAAAAAAGCAGCTAGCCCTTTCCTGGCTTCGATTTCATCCTCTAATTCCGATGACAGAGTGCACAGTGTGTGTGTGTGTGTGTGTGTCGTGCGTCTGTCACCCATATATCGAGAAACGTCTGACCAATCAACTTCAAACATGCCATGTGTATCACAGAGGACCTGTACTGAATGGGGAGTTGGTCGGATCAGCAGTTGTCCAGAACTGTACTTCCCCAAATCTGTTTGTCTGTCTATCTCAGTACATTATCTATCTGTGTCTCTTTTATGCCCATATACAGTGTAATACTGACACCATAGACAGGCCTCCTCCATATACTATGACAATGGGTACAAGTACTATGACAATGTGTACAATACTCTGCTAATGCCATGTACTCTGACAAGAAGAAGTACTTTCTATGACCGGATGGGCATGCGTTCCCTTCCCAGGGCATCAGCCTAGCTACTCTCGGATGAAATCATGTATTTCTGCACAGATCGAAAGAAACTGCAAAAATAACAAATTCCAACTGCCTTGCATAAAGTTATCCTCCACGCTCTCCCTCTTCATCAATACCAGACTTATTTAACGTCTTTGATGGAGCGAAACACCCATCTATTTTCATGGCTAAACATGAGTGGGATGTGGGTGACCTCAAGGGGAGGGGCCCATGTCCAAGTTGGCTACTGCACATTCAAAATATTCAAATCCACATGATTTTGCTGCCATGTATGTGACTGTCGAAATGGTGTTTATGAGAATGTTAAACTGCCAGTCTTGCCATGTAACTTGATAACAATCAAGGCCAGGAGAATGAGACTAGCAGGACACTGCCAAAGGCATCAAGAACTGCCAGCAAGCAAACTGGTGCTCTGGGAACCAACACACGGGCATCGATCACGAGGACGCCCCGCGCTAACATACGTGGATGTACTCAAGAGCGATGCAGGAGTGCAAAGTACCAACGAACTGGCCGGATGTATGGAGAACCGAGATGACTGGAAACGACGATGGAGGGCTCGTCTGAGGACGACCTAGAGAGACAATAATGTGTTAAGAGCCGAGGTCGGGCGTTTATAGTAAGCCGGTTTCATTGGGAAATTTGAAAAGTTTTGAAATGTGCAAACTAACACATGACATATTTATCACTCCGAATACTGTAGAGCTATAGGCCTGTTTGATGTCTTCTCTCATCTATGTTGCTTCAGTGGAATCAGTAATTCTCCTTTGTTCCTGACATCAGTGTGTTTTTTGGTACACTGTGTGGCCCCCCATGCCTTTCATCCCCTGACTTTTATATATACGTGACTAATCCCTGTATATTTGATGGCTCATTCTTATGTCTCCCGTGGCACCGTCCTAGTGCATGCTGCGCGGCAGGAACTCTATTGTTTCCCGGGGAAGACGCCTTAGGCTAGTGTTCAAACGTGCGTGGGGTGGGAGCATGTTGACTTAAATACCTTCACTGAAGACATGCCATGGCCCTCCTTTATCAGGTGTCTTGCTAGGTGTCTCTGTGAAACCTTTAAGCTTTAAGCTCCCATGCCAAACCAGAAACGTTAAGTCTCATTAAACCCCTAGCATTTCTTCTGGCAATGTTTCATTCACAGCTTTTTTTATCTCCATCCTTCACCCCAAAAAAAAGGTGTCACGCATATTGAATTGCTAATCTCATCAGCTGATTTGGGTCTAATAATCATAGGCTCTGACTGATGACAAAAATAACTGTTGCTTATTCAGCAATATGCTGACATGCAAGCAGTGGGCAGCGCTGGAATATTATTCCAACATAGTTTACCTACATTTGTATTCCCTCGTGGCGGCAGGGGTGTGTGTGTGTGTGTGTGGGGGGGGGGGGGACGGCAGACATAGTTCAACCCAATATTTTGTTGTTTGTTTGTTTCAACATCAAGTTAATACCATCCATTTATGCTTATCAACCATTTCAATCATAGGCTATATAGCCTACTTTGTGGCTCCCTCTATACCAAGTCTCTTCGCCGAAAATAGCCGATCCACTAGATCTACTTGTAGAACAGCCATTTCCGCCAAATGTTGGCGCATTATTTATGAAATGCCCAATATAGGGACGCTAGAGTTCATGGTTAGTCCATCCGTGTGACTACACATTACCTTCAAGTAGCATCAGAGTGCATGGTTAGTCCATCCGTGTGACTACACATTACCTTCAAGTAGCATCAGAGTGCATGGCAGGACTGCTGCAGCGGGCCATGGAAAGGGTTGTGTAATGACAAGTTGTTCTCTGCCGACTGGGAAAAGAACAATACGTAGAGTACAATGTAACAGATGTATTAGACAGGTATACGACCTGCCAATAAAACATGCTGATGAATATAATATTTACTTTCTGCTCTGTTAAGGCTTCTTGAACGGCTGTCGTCACATGGCTAGTGTTGGCGTCCGGACCGGGACACTGGGCCAGCTTGATATTAGGACAAGGACATCTTTTTGGGGTTGATAAACACATTTATAATCAAAACACACAACCATTTTCAACTGTGATGTGGTTATTTGTATACTGTACATGTGCAACATTAATGTTGGGTAAACCCTCATCTTTAAGCATAGCCTCTCTTAAATATTCAACAGCTATATTCTGATAACTATTATTGCTATAGTGTTACAGATCTCTCTGTAACAGATCTCCCACACGCTCTACCAAAAAAAAATGCTTTTTCAGGTCCTTTGATAAAACAAATAAAGGAGCAGACAAAACAAGCCGATAGGTGATCTTTGTGGGCTTCTCTCTCCTGATCGGAAAATTGATTTTCTGTTTATTAAAATACCAGCTGGTACTGAATAACACTATAATTGATCAGAATAGAGAGCTTTAACTTTCAATCAAGAATAAACTTTTTTTTTTTAAACCAAATAATTTCACTTCAATAACAACTATTAGAGGGATCTCTGTCACCACTGTAGTAATATTCGATTCAGTTATTGATATCCCTGCCCCTGCCCAACATGTCTACATTTCTTCAATTCCATTTACACAAGTGATCGGAAATCTTGGCGGTGGGATCTTCAATGCATCTCGGGGTGCAGAGTGTGACTGACTTTTATGCGTTATTTTATGTATGGTAATGGCAGGTGTAAACGAGGCCTTGAGTATGATGAAAAATGTCCATCAACAACCTGACTGACCTCCATAAACAAAACCATTAAACAGTAAACAACAGGACAAAGTCAAATGTAATAGTTCACTATAGTCTAAGTGCACAGTTAAAATATTCAGTGTCAATTTATCTCAAGAGTATAAAAGACGGCCCAGATGGAGCGTTTTTTTACACTGATGATTTTTACTGTGTAGGGGTGGAGCTGATGATTTGTGATTAAAATATGGTTTTAATCATAATCCAGATGGGGTATATTTTTAGAAAGTGGGTCTTCTTAATAAGACCTGGAGAGATGGGGAGAGCCCCATTAAACACTAGTCTATTTGAAATGATTACCATTTTCACAAAAAAATGAATTGAACTTTTCAATTCGGACCCGAGGCCTCACATAGACACATACACACGGTAGGCCTTTTCTGCTGTAGGCAATACAAGCTTGTTTCTGCTGTAGGCATGCAGTACACACTTAATGTGTAATCTTCACACAGCCTTCTTTATGATTTATGGTGCTTACTGTACTTGCTCACCCACACAACCAATACAACAGGTTATCACCTTCCTTTCTCCCCACTCTGTACATAGTTTTATATTTTCTTGTAATGATATTGATTCTGTTGTTGTTATTGATGATATTGAATTTTGTTGTTATTCTTCATGTCATGTCTATGAATTGATTGCATATACATAGGCAGGGCCTGGGCCTCAATGGAAATAAGACCACAATGACTTTGTTTTAGTGCTATCCCTTTTGGTATATATAGAGTCAAGTGTTTGACTGTACTGTTTGCTGTTTTTACATTTATGTCTAATAAACAATTCAATCAATGAATCAATGGGCATCACTCATGCCTAATTCCTGTTCCGTTAATAGCCATTCGACAAGCTCGTAAACGACACATTGTGAGGTTGTAGTTCAGCATTAGTTTGTGACAGCGTGGTACGATGATGATGTATAAATCTGTGTCCCGGGTCCTCCTCAGTGGTATAAGGACTCTACCTCACAGCCGAGTCAGTCTCTATTTTTGTGTTGAATTGAAAATGTACCCTAATGTACCTCTGGATGTCCTGCGAATCACAATTGTCGTGATTTATTTAATAACAAAACAGGAATACATCTCTTCTTAGTTAGCCCCGTCATAGTAGCCCACCAGCATGAATATCTCAGAATCTTGCAATGTTTTAAATGTGGCAAGGTTAAAACCTTGCAACATTTATAACATTGCTAGATTCTATATTGAGCCAGTGTCCCTTTGTCACTGAAACAAACACCATGTTAATCCAGAACATGAGTTTATTTTACAATTGAAGGTAAAAGAATGTTTTCATGAATAGTAGCATTTTCGAATGGTTAATGATAAAACATTGATGTGTATCATTTTGAGCATTGCTTTTTTTCTTTTTCAATTGTATCTACAGTACCATGCATCAGAGAAGATGCCTGTAAAATTCTATTATTTATAAACCACATTGAGGGACCTACTTTTCATTGGAAAAAACTGACATTGTGGTATTCTCCTTCGCTCGCTATACACTTTTCCCGTATTTGTCTATAAAATAATATAAAAATGCACACGGTACAAAGAATGTTGAACTGTAAATAGCAAGATATGAGGTACATGTATACATACTTGCTGATTATTCATACAATTATACGTTTTAAACTTCATTAATTTTACAACTGAAGCTGCACACGATAATAAAATATGTACCAAAGCAAATACTGTACATGTTGAAACAACCGTAAAGTAATAGTACACTAGTGAAGAAACAAATGCTGAAATATCCGAACATATTTTTGTTATAATTTCTGTAAGTCAACAGCTCATATGAAACAATAGTATAGTTGCTAAAAGATCATTATATTCCCCCAATATTGCAATGTCAAAGTAATCAGGGGAACTGCAAGCTCAAGGAGATTGTGTGGAGTTATTTTGACCCATTTACACTTCCATAAAGTGCTGAAATCATCTTCATTTTTTCGGAAAACAATCTCCTAACATGATTTCCTTCGCTATACACCTTCATATATAAAATGTAGCCTCCCATATTTTGGTTAATAGGGATAACAATTTGGTGAACGTGGATCAAATTGAACTTTTAACACAATCATCTCATTTGCTTTACACAAAACATGCACAAACTTGTCTCTTATAAATAATAGCCAAATCCTGTGTTGAAATATAAAAAATAAAAAAACAACTAAATCAGAGATCAAAATCAGAGCATGGTCCAGTTTTAAATCAAACAGCTGACCTGGTTCAAAGGCTCAGATAAGATGCAGTGCAGTAAGAAAGCGACAATCAGTCATGACTATAGTGCCATGGCTGCCTCAACAATTTCCTTATTGTACGACCGTATCAAAACTAAACTCATACTAGTTTGCTTTGCATCTCTGCGGTGAAGGCCCTCAACAATATGGATCATTTATCGTTTCATTCAGTGGTATCACAGCTACCATATTTCCCTTCAAATGTCTGTAATGATAATACAGTTGTGGCACTATTTTGTAATGACGGACTGTAGCTTAGAGATATATAGTGCAACAGTAATCTGTCATGCGGTCAGCTTTGTTCCCCTTTATAATTTATCATACTTGTCCAACTCTTTCACAAAGACGAGATGGTCTTCTGGCGACTTCCCGTGCGTTTTGCAAAGGTGCAACTTAACTGCATGCTTGCTCAAAAAAGTCCGATTGCACAGCTTGCACTGATATATTGAGCCAGTGTCTTCTTCTGTAAGTCCGAGTGAAGCGAACGCCTTGTCCGCTATTCTGCTAACTGCCTGCTGCTCGCCTACAAAGTCTATGGTAATCTTGGAGAGGTCCTTGAGGGTAAAACCAAGGTGGGATTCCAGATGGTTAATATAGGAAGTGGGAGTCCTAAATTGGGACGCACAGTCGTTGCACAAAAACAGGGGCTGGCCAGAGTCGATATTTTTTAGGAACTTTGTGCCCCCTGTCCGCCGCAGCTGGTATTTGACATTGGCCAGCCAATGTGATATAGTAGTCATAGAAAGACCGGTGAATTTGCAGATGTGAACACGTTCTTGTGGTCCAAGGTCAGTTATCACAAACTTCCCATCGGGCGTCTCGCGAAGAGTAGAGACAAACTGAGCCTGGAGGACGAGCAGGTGCTGAGGGTTCCAGTTGGACTGTCGGCCTTTCCGTCTTTGAATGGGGGACAGCTCCTCCGCCCCGTCCTCCAGGGCGCTGCCGTCCAGGTCTGATTTCTCAGACACAGAGGACGGGGTCGTGGACTTGGGCGTCAACCGCCCGGTCAGATTCTTCACCATGTCTGAAATGTCCATCAACGCGTTCTCCCGTAAGGGCGGCGGTGTCGTGGATTGTGAATAGCTATTCAGAATGGACCGGCTGCTGCTGTTCTGTGTTGCAGCGGTGCCATTGGGCGTTCCCCCGTTTGTGTTTTTGGATTTGGTCAAGTCCATAGGCTGATCGTCGTCATCGTCATGATACAGATTCAGGGCCTCCACTTGCTTGGCCTGCGCAGGGGAGTTTAGTGGAGTGGAGCTGTTTACGGGCTTCTCCATTATGCTGCTGTTGAGCTTGTACAGCATTGCGAACGGGTCTATGAAGGGGCTGGCCGCCTTTGAGGCTTTGCCCAAGTGGTTGTTCATGATAGACTGTAATGCGCTGAGGGGGTTCACGAGAGGATGTTCGGGTGAGTGATCTGTGATGATACCTAAGCTATTACAGCCATTGCTGACTGGCATTTTTGGTGTTTCACTCTTGACTTGTATATCTGTGTTACTGTCTGCCGTCTCTCCGTCTCTGCCTCTTGACTCTTGACTAGATAGGTTTTCTGGTTTGGGTGAAGCCGTTTTGTCTTTAGGTGTTGGTGACGGGGACTTGGTAGACCTGGACTTACACTTATTCTCTAAGGGCCTTTCCTCTCTTTCCTTCTTCACCGAGCTGTTCCCCGTCACCTTCTCCACCAGCTCCTCCATGGCCAGCACGTTGCTCTTGTGATTCAGCGGTGGGGAGGGGCTATTTGGTGAATGGATCAGTGCACTTGAATCGGACGACAGTGCTTTCAAGTTGTTGGTGCTGAATAAAGGCTGAACTTGGGGACAAGGCATATGTGACTTAATTCCGTGGAGCTGGTAGGCAGCATGGATGCTGGGGTATCCACCCCAGGTCGGTGTCCCTGTCTGGGCCTTGCTGATTGCACTGGATACGGTGTTCTCTAAGGACTTTAGGATATCCAGACCACCTTTAGGCGATTCCTCCAAATCTTCTTCTCTGAGATACTGGTATGATCCGGCTTTTACAGGTTTCTCACTTTTGTCCGATGGATCTTCTTTCTCTTCTTTTATTTTCCTTTCCGGTTCCCTCACTTTTATTATACCCTCCTCAGTTTCTCCCATCTTCTCTTCCCTTCTCTCCTCGGGGGTTGAAGGCTGCAAGGGGGACTCTGGCTGTGACTTAACGCTGGGGGTCCCACTGGGAGCTGGGAGTCGTGTAGTGGTTGGGGGCAGGGGAATGGACTGGATCTTCTCCTCAATGATGGGGTCAAACACCAACTGCTTACCCTTCTTAGAGGCCGAGTTGGTGACTTTGAGAAAGTGCCCGGTGACCATCATGTGAGCCGTCAACTGTTGCAAAGTGTCATGTGAGCTTCCACACTCCATGCATTTCAGAATTTGTGCCTTGCGCGCCTCAAACTGCCATGTGTAACTGGCACCGTTTTGGTAGCCATATCGATTATTGGCTGTGACGTATGGATTGACCAGTTTATGGTCTCTGTGGGTCTCCCCCAGATGAATGCCAGATGTGACAGAGTCTGGTGAGTTTGGGTTTACCAAGTCCTGAAATGCTCTTTTTTTGGTTGGTGGCACCAGCTTTGCGGCGAGGGCTGGCATGGGTTCTTTGAGAGGCACTTTCTGATAATGTTTGGTTTTGATCATGTGGACACTCAGGTCTTGCAAGGACTCAAACGAGTGGCCACAGTACATGCATTTAAGAACCTTCTGGGCGTCTTCTTTGCCTTCCATCTCCATCAGTGAACGCTTGCGAGGTTTGGACCACCTCTTGCCGCGGTCATCCTCCGTGTCCTTATTGTCGTCCCGGTAGTGGCCGCTCTCGTTCATGTGCACGGTCAGACCTACCAGTGTGTCGTAGGCGCCACTGCAGTCCTTGCATCTGAACTTGCTGGCACCCGTAAACACTGGCCCATAGAGCTTATTGTTCTGTCTGTAGAGTTGCACTGTGCTGAAGAGGCTCGGCTCCGGGAGGAGGTGATATGGAGTGTGTTGGAAGGTCTTGGCCAAAGCTGCCTGGTGCCAGTCATAGGCCACACCTCCTGCGTTGCCAGAGCTAACACTGCCGCCATTGTTGTTGCTGCTGTGGTGGTTGTTGGACGGAGTACTTGTTGTGGTACTGCTGGTGGTGGTGCTAGCAGGGGCTGACGCAGTACTGCTACTACAGTGGTTCTTCACTTGGTTGTGACCCTGGCTGTGACTGTTGTTCAAGAAGCCATTGCTGCCTTTGTGGTGGCTCCCGTTGCTGCTGCCTCGAGGGCTGCTCCCTTGTTTGCTCTTAAGCATGTCCAGGGCGATGCTCGACCAGGAAGCGTCAGAGATCAGGTTTGCATAGACGGCTTTCATTTGCGCCAGGCTGTCCTGCAGCGAGAGGTTATTGATGGAATCCGTGCTGCCCCCGCCGACCTGCACGTCGTCCACCTTGTCTGGAACATCTTTGAAGGAGGACGTGGTCTTGAGCTCCGCCAGCTGGTCACTGGTGTCGCTGAGCGGAGAGGCGTAGCCGGCGTCTGGGTTGGTGCCGTTGCTGAGCGGAGAGTTCTGGCAGCTGAACTGATCTCTGGCGTCTTCCTCGTCGTTGAACAGGTACTCTGCGTCTTGGCCATCAAGAGAGAGGCCATCATCCAGTAGTCCGTCATCGTTGGTCTTATCGGCCTTAAATTCTTCATCTTCAGGCCCATAAGCTGAAAAACAAAGAGAGAACAGAGGGAGGTTAAAATTAAGTATGTTATTCGTAATATTTGCAGACATGTCTACAATAAAGGCACCAATAGACTGGTTATGTTTTCTTTTTCGTACAAGTTCTGCCTCTACAGTGGTCTGCTTAATTGTTTCTTTGTGTATGTGAGGGTGGCGGAGCTGCAATAATTCCAAAGAGATTGTTGTCAATAGTCCTGGTGGAAGACATGGGTTTGCAATAATACAGTGGCAAACATCCATATCTTGACAATGATAGATAGTCCCCTTCAGTGCACAGCCTAATGAAGGTATTGAACACTACAGCTCAGCAAGGCTAGAGAGCACGGATGAGCTGCAGGAATATTTATCCTTGTTAAAAAAGAAAGGAAAGAAAACAAGCAAAATTTGAATTTATGCAGAGAGAGAAGAAAAAAAACCTCCTCGGGAGATAATGCATATTAATCATGTTACTACACAATATAATTGAGGAAACTCCTGATCTGGATCTGGGAAAAAGAGAAAATAATAACAATCAGGAGGACCAAGAAGAATGCATCATTAACATAAAAATAAATGGTCTCGAGGGTGCTTTGATGCTTTCTTCACAACATACACTCAGCAGTAATAATGAATAAATTGTACAAAATATGCAAATACCGGTGGATTACATGGCCTGCTGATATGCATTTCAATACAATATTTCCATCAGATATAGCTGCAGCACTCCCATTACAGGCGAATTAAAATGCCCACGCAATCTCACGGTCGCAGCACTGTACACCAAAAGTATTTCAATAGAACCGCTGGTCCACCATAGATCTGCTCCTGTATCATTGAGGTGTCCTTTCTTATCAACATGCCACATAATAACTACGGGATTCACAAGTAAGAGATAGTGGAGGAGAAGTGCCAACTGCCAACCAGCCTTGCCAAGCCACGGTTGGCTGGAATGTTGCTGGCACTGGCTGTGGAAGTCCTCACAGCGTGATGATAGGAAGTGGCCAGTGGACATGACAAGCGGCATCGCCCACTGCCCATGATGCTCCCCTTGTACGCTGCAGCTAAAGCATGTTTCCACTGGCCATGCTCTCCTTGTACGCATGTTTCCACTGCCCATGCTCCCCTTGTACGCATGTTTCCACTGCCCATGCTCCCCTTGTACGCATGTTTCTACTGCCCATGCTCCCCTTGTACGCATGTTTCCACTGCCCATGCTCCCCTTGTACGCATGTTTCTACTGCCCATGCTCCCCTTGTACACATGTTTCTACTGCCCATGCTCCCCTTGTACACATGTTTCTACTGCCCATGCTCCTCTTGTACACATGTTTCTACTGCCCATGCTCCCCTTGTACGCATGTTTCTACTGCCCATGCTCCCCTTGTACGCATGTTTCTACTGCCCATGCTCCCCTTGTACGCATGTTTCTACTGCCCATGCTCCCCTTGTACACATGTTTCTACTGCCCATGCTCCCCTTGTACACATGTTTCTACTGCCCATGCTCCCCTTGTACACATGTTTCTACTGCCCATGCTCCCCTTGTACGCATGTTTCTACTGCCCATGCTCCCCTTGTACACATGTTTCTACTGCCCATGCTCCCCTTGTACACATGTTTCTACTGCCCATGCTCCCCTTGTACACATGTTTCTACTGCCCATGCTCCCCTTGTACGCATGTTTCTACTGCCCATGCTCCCCTTGTACGCATGTTTCTACTGCCCATGCTCCTCTTGTACACATGTTTCTACTGCCCATGCTCCCCATGTACGCATGTTTCTACTGCCCATGCTCCCCTTGTACGCATGTTTCTACTGCCCATGCTCCCCATGTACGCTCCAGCTAAAACATGTTTCCTTTTAAAAGTCCACAGAAGGATCTACACATTAACCACTCAAGTCCCGTGTTGTACAGTGCCGCATGGTAAAACCATAGCCTATAAGCTCGAAGTGCATCACGATGAATTGTGGGGCTTGTAGATCTGATTATATTGATATGTATATGTACACAAATTCACCCTATACTTTAACCTCTTAAACGCTCTAATCTTAGTGAAATTGACCCGAGCTGCAACCGTAGTTGTTCTGCTCTCATTCCCTTCTACAAAAAAATATCATCGCCACGTTACACACACACACACACACACACACACACACACACACACACACACACACACACACACACACACACACACACACACACACACACACACACACACACACACACACACACACACACACACACACACAATCTTCTATCTTACAGTATGATGAGACAGGGAGTGAGAGAGGGGGGGGTAACAAAACAAAACAGAAGGATAGATGCTAAGGCAGCTCTATATCTCGCCATCCATCCCTGATATGATGCTTGTCCGACGTGCCAGGATGGGTCTCCACTCTCCAGTGAGGAGGCAGATGCACTGTCAGCTTCAAACAGCATGGAGCTCTCCATCCCATAATAAGAACGGACATAATACCTGATGTCTGTGAGGTGCCTGTTACTGCTGCCTTGGAGGAGCTGGAGTAGCATCGGTTAACGTGCTCTCTCTCTCTCTCTGTGTGTGCATGTGCGTACGCGTGCATGCATTAGTGTATATGAAGGTAAAGTACATTACTCTTCTTTAGTATTCAAGCTTTGTGCCAGTTTAGCTTTTAATTACACACTCTTAAAGGTATACCGAGTGAAAGTAAAAGAAGGTAAAATATTCTTAAATTACAAATCAAATCACAATGCCCCAGGCTGCTGCCAAGCAGCTGTACACCCGGCCTCCACCCTGCCTCGTCCACCCTACAGTACAGTATAGTACAGTGCGTACCGTAGCTCGCCGCACCGAGATAAACGCGAAAAGCCTATTTAATTAAAGTCAATGGGGTGAGATGTGATGCGAGTACAAGACTGGGGAGGGAGACCTGACAGGCGCGCACACGGCCACAAACTAAACGCTAGCCTTTTCCCTGCCATGCCTCCTCCTGTATGTTGTTGTTGCCTTGACAGGCGTCAATGTCAGGAGTCAGGAGGACTAGTGTGTGTGTGTGTGTGTGTGAGAGAGAGAGAGAGAGAGAGAGAGAGAGAGTCTGCCTGAGGTGCCGGTGTCCACGCAAACATGCCGGGAGAGGATGGCAGGACAGAGAGGAAACAACAGCAACGGCAACAACAACAAACACAAGTCAGCCATACTCTCCCCTCCCTCCCTGCCCCCTCCTCTACCCTCCTCCTTCGCCATCTGTGTCAGAAAAGCTGCGGGTGCCACCGGCGGCTAATAAGGCAATCAGAGATGGAAAAGATGCTGACACGACTGCTTTCCGGCGTCACTCAGAACAAAAGAGGAGAGGAGAGCGAGGGATGGATGGATGGGGAGGGGATTAAGAGGGGGGGGGGGGGGGGGGCTGGGGGTTGGATTGTCTGTTGTGGTTGTCAGTCAATGTAAACGTAAGCCCACTTTGTGCTGTCAGGGAGGACGGTGGGGGGAAGGGGAGGTTTGGGGCTAGAGCTAAAGTTTCCAAAAGAGAGGAGAAAAGATGTGTTCGCTGGCCAGCTAACAAGAGGTGAGCCTGGCCTCTGTGTGTGTGTGTGTGTGCGCACGCGCGCGCGTGTGTGCGCACGCATGTCTGACCGAAAGGACATTACAAGGCAATGAGTTGAACACCATCTGAAAGTGATGCCATTACCATTCTCCCTGCGTATATTCCGTTTGACACACGAATTACACCGCAACATCCGGAGTGTCCCGTGTAACTCCGTCAAAGTGACCCACAGGGTCTCAGGAGTTAAATGGCGACACTCCAGATTTGACTGTGTAAGGCATGGTTGAACGTGGGTGCGTGGGTGTGTGTTAGGTCATGTGGTTGAATGTGTGTGTGTGTGTGTGTGTGTGTGTGTGTCAGTGTCACAGTCACAGTGTGTCAGGCGCAGAAGGGGAGGCATGATGGCTGGCGGGAGGAGAGCAAAGCCATCTGCGACTGGAGAGGAACCTGTCACGTTTGTTGTGCCCAGGGCCCATGACTTCCTGCTGCAGACAGGTGACACCACAGGAGGACACGACTGAGCCCCCTCTGTCAACCCACACACACACACGCGCGCGCGCACACATACACACATATGCACACATGCACGCACAAGATGGCAGGCATTGCAAGTCGACAGACGTACAGTAAACACAAATACCACCAGGCTTGCGTATGTTTCAGAATGGAAAGACGAATGAAGCTGCTCGACAGAGAAAACACAATGCTTATTTCCTTCCAGCTAACACAGCGAAGACACAAGCTAAGGCGATTGACAAAGAGACACATACTACTATTGCAGGTAACCAATGCATTGAAACGACTATTAGGAATACCTAATTAGTGTTATACTGCTAAAATTACTAGTGTTAGTAGTAGTTACATCTTATAAAAAGGGAGTAATTTTCCTTTCAGCAACATTGCCATCATAGCATCCTGTACGGCTAGGATGGTGTCAGTCTCCAATAATCCACTCTAGGAAATAACAACAGACAGCAAAGTGAGAATAGCTTTTCCCTCACACTATGCGCACACACACATAGCCTACACCAGGGGTTCCCAAACATTTAGCCATACCCACCCCACCGGCATTACATTGTGAAATGGCCCCCCAAAAAGAGGCTTTACAACACATTGCTGCATTGTGAGCTTGTAGATATGCAATACTATTCTCACTTGTTTAAGATTCAGAATGTTTTTGTAAAATAATCTTATGAACTGAATTCGCATTGAAATGTCATTTAAAAAGTTTCTTCTCCCCTAGGTGGGCCAATTGGCACTTTGAAAACCACTGGCCTACACATTCCAACATCCACAACACTCACAGAGACCCACTTGCCCCCTCTCAAACCCCCCACCAAATGTATTCATGTCGTCTCCGAGCGAGGGGCAATCCCGGCACTCATTTGCAGTGCTAATGTCCAATTCCGCCAGCTCTCACTCTGGCTGATTTAGCCAGTGTGGACGAGCTTTGTATAGGGAGCCGGCATGCAGGCGCGGGCCAGGGGCCCCTCTCGCCGTGCCGTTTATCGGCCCTTCAGATCGCGGGCTACAGCAGTGTTGGCAGTCTTATTTCTCTCCTGTGTCTCGCTTTGTCACCGGCCCCTGTATTCCCTGCCACTCACCTCTGATGGCTTTAGACAGGCCTGATCAGTGTGTGTGTGTCACTGACCTGTGTGAAGCATGTGCACTGATGTTTGTGGTGTGTGTATGTGTGCACACATGAGCGTGTGTGTGTGTGTGTGTGTGTGTGTGTTTCGGCAGAAAAGAAGGCAGCACAAGAGAAAGAAGGCTGTAAATAAAATGACATTATTATTTCCTCTGTCCTATCGTGTAGAAAAGCCAATTATGGTAATGTTTGGAATGTCAGGCAATCTCTTTCCTTCTCCCCTAGCGTCCTTCTGAGTCCAGTGTGATTCTCTTTTTCCTCGGTCTGAGGTTTCAGGGGAAGTGATAGCATCGGTATGGGTCATTCACAGGTGAAACATTCACGCAAACTGAAAGTACAACCTGTCAGACCTCCTCACAGAACTCTGTAAAACTATCAATACTAGTAGAGACTATATTACCACAGCTATCACTTTATATAAAAACTCACAAATAATACATAAATCTGTTTTACGTTAACATTTCTGTAATGACTTCAAACTATGCAAGGATCTCCATTACAAAGCTAGACAGACAGTCTTCATGTTGACGGTCACGGTTATCAGTATTACTTTCTTCAAAACAGACCTATCCTTTCAATCAGGAGGAAGCGAGCCAACAAAAAAAGATCGAATGGCATGTACAGTACGTTCCCCAATCGGAGAACCCATCGTCAAAAAAGTAAGTAAAAAACAGTCAACAGTCTCGAGAGACTATACTGACCCTGACAGACATTACTCAAACACCGTGCCAGAACAAACACAATCCGTGGAGGGGGGTGGGGCACGGAGAGTGCAGGTGCTTGTTTTACAGAGACCCCATCCTGCTACGCTGCACACAGTGACAGATAGGTGTCGCCACGGATACCTCAGAGGGGACTTGAAATGCAGAAGGAATGGAGTGCAACCCCCCCCCCCTTGCCTTCTCAGTCAGTCTTTAAAGAGCTTACTCTTGCTGTGCCCCCCCCCCCCCCCCCACCCCTGCCCACATGGAATAGTCCACCAATACCATATGGTACAATAGCTCCAGGGCTTCCAATCACTGGTGCTCCATACAAATCCACCTCCTCTGCTTCCATAAGACTTCCGGTGGTCGGAAAAACAAAAACATTGTATACCAGCCGACCCCGAGCGCTGGCATCTGCTCACTTCTAGTTCTCGGCGTTGTACATAAATTTGCACCCTAAATAGGTGAATTACATTTGAACCTCTTGGCCCCCATGTTGCTGCTAGGTTCAGATGTTGCGGAGCCCGGCCCGGCCGCTGTATTGGATTCAATTAGGAAAATCCAAAAAGGAAGTGGAGTACATAGACCGTCACTGGTCATTGCTCTGTGCCTTGATCAAACACAGGAGAGTGTCAGATCCATCCGTTAGTCGAGACAGAGCACAGTATCCCCACTCCAACGGCCTGGGCGCCCTGAGGTCTTTCACACAGTTTCTCAGTCGTTTGCAATTACACGAACACATTATGCTAATGACCTACTTAAATGGGTCATGCAAGACGGTAGATGACGTTACCTTGGACTAACCCTGTGGATTTGGCCACAGTGAATGTGTGTGTGTGTATGAGTATGTGTCAGAGAGAGAGAGAGAAAGAGAGAGAGAGACTGACAGACAGACACTGAACGACCTCTCAACTGGCCAGTGACACAAAAGAAAATCCAAAATAAATGCTCAACATTCACACAGATTTTTGTGTTGACAACAAAAGCATTCCAGGTCGGCCTCCTCCATTGCTCTTATGTGTGTTTCTCTTGTTCTCATCTTCTCACCTTTCCTTCCCCTCCCCGCTTCTTCTTTTTTTTGTCATGTTTATCCAGGTCTACCCGTGAGCCAGATTCGAGACGCCATGGTGAGAACTGGGGTCTATAAATCAACCCCCCCACCCCCCCCAAGACTGTCAGCGCAGGCTTGTTCCTGAGATGAAACAACGGCCATTAGATCATAAGCACCGGGTTTGGACCCCCTCCCCCTTTCTGGACGCTTCTGCCAAACCGCACGGCCCGACAGCGCAACATTACGCTGGTGTTACGGCCGACATCTCACCCCATCTGGTTTTGCTTTAGGCCGCGAGCACAGATAAAGCATTGCTAATGCTAATTAGAGATGCTGCAACTGGGATCGCGCGGAGCCAGTGACAAACGGCTGTATACGTAAGCGCACGCGCTTAGGTTACATTGCAGTGCGCGCTTCTTGCGCACGCACATGCACACACACACACACACACACACACACACACACACACTACTTTGCAGGCTTTCATCTAGTGCCATGTGCAGTCTGAGACGGGAGGGTCATGACATCACACAACAACAATTCTTTTAAAACAGTGGTTCTCAAACTTTTTCAGGCCAAGGAGGACCCACTAAAATGAATAATGCAATTGACCAAGGACCGTCGGACCCCCATCTGAAGGTCTCCATATGATCTTATGGTTTCATGACATTCATTTTAATTTATTTTGTTTTTCTTTTAGGTTTTATGACCTCAATTACACCCACATAAACCTGAACTTTGAACATTCAGTGGATTTTCTGTGGTCTGGAGTTTTCTCTGGGGTTTGGTAGCCTTTTGAGCTGCAATGAAAACAGGCAAAACAGTGAAAACAGTGACATCTGCTGGCAAATCCCATTGACATATATGGGATTTGCAGGCTGTGACATCACAAACAGCAGGAAAATCAGAGCACTTGTTTGAGCCAGAAAACCCCAGACCACAGAAAATCTACTGAATGTTAAAAGTTCTTTGGTGCAATTGAGCTCAGAATACCTAAAGAAATTTAAGAAAATGTACTAAAACATTTTTTAATGTAAAAAATAATACTAATAACGCTAAACGCAACATGTCTCGAAAAGGTGAGAACGAAAAAGCCTGGCAGTGGCTAAACGCAGCGAGAAATAAATCTGCCAGTGATTGAGTTAATAAACAACAACAAAACATACTGTATGTTAACATAACATTGTTAACATATGTTTTTAGATTAACATGTCTTAACATAGTGGTTTTCACCTGCACACTGCCCATGGCGTTTGGTTCTCCTACCAAACAACAGCTGCTCCTATCGCCTAGCAACTACCAGTTGACGGATGACCCCAAAGATGGATAATTACCATAAATCACTCTGGTCGAGCATGAGAACAGGAACAGAAAATCACTGCAGGGAAATAAATAAATAAGTACGGTAAATACATATCACAGGCTAAAGCGTGGCTGAAACTAGTGGGCACTGAGGTTGCACTGCTAGAGAGGGTAGAAGGTTTTGGAAATAACTTTGCATTTCCCGAAAGGCTGTAAATAAGTCATTGTAAATGTCATCTCAACATGGTCAACAATGGTTTCCCACTCGCGAGGTCGGATTAGAGTTGTATTGAGCTGTAAACACGGTCCTTTATCTCAATCTGAGCCCTAAAAATGCTTTGGATTGCGTGCGTGCGCGACTGCGCGTGTGTGAAGATGATTATGAATATGATAACGTCACAACATGGTTGCCACCGGAGGCTAGCCACGGATGCTAAACGGATGCTAAAAACCGGAAATAAAATACTATTATTTCTGGATTCAATGGCATTAACCAAACACGAGATTTCTCTTTTTGGCAATAGAGGGTTTTCCCGATTTCCCCGAGAAATCAAGGATTCGGCATAGACCGAGTTAAGTGACCAAGTTAATTTTGTTCGCCGGTAGTGCTGTCGCCTCACAGCTAGAAGGTCCTCGGTTTGATTCCCGCTGGGGACGCTGTAGTGCCCATACCCGAGGCTGGGTTGGCGAAAGGGCCTTTCTGTGTGGAGTTTGCATGTTCTCCCCATGTCCCCTAAGGGTACCCTCACAAAAAACATGTAAAGGAACTGGTCTTGTAGATCTGCTATCTACTGTATTTTCGCAATATATACTGCATCTGTGGAACCGGCGAAGATTGAATGCAACTCCTACATTCCAAGTGCTTGTCAGGGTGTGTGTGTGGGGGGGGGGGGTGGGGGGGAGGTCCCCCAGTTGAAATATGATTGTTTTGGGTGGGGTGGGTCCCGCCCCGAAAGGTCCACTGACCTAATAAATACACCAGTGGGGTATAGCCGGTAAACCGGGACCATCCTCGCCAGGGAGAAACACTGAGTGACACTTTGAGTTTGCCTGCAGCCCCCATAAGGGATGTGTGTGTTTGGGGGTGTTTCTGGAGGGCAGGCAGACCTCTGAATGGCCACAGAGTGAGTGAAGTAAAATGAAACCTGATGAACTGAATGAAAATGTCCTGAAGGAGGAGAAACAAAGGAAACAAAGTGGGCAGAGGAAGGAAGAAAGGAAACGGGGAGGAATGGATGGACGGTCACCGGAGTGATGATTCAGGCGTGGGGGGGCAGTGTGTGTGTGTGTCCGTCCATGCGCGCGTGCGTGCATTAGGGTTGTAAGAGAAATTGAAGTGTGTGGTGCAATAAAGTGTGTGTGTGCACAATGCACGCAAACAAACATTCACATGTTGCCTGGCACATGTGGAGAGAGAGAGAGAGAGAGAGAGAGAGAGAGAGAGAGAGAGAGAGAGAGCAGACAACAGGCTGGGGAATGAAAAGGGAGAATGACAGGGCATGGGGCCAAAACAGGGTCACAACCTAACCAGTTTGGTCTAGTCCAGTCCGGTTGTACAATAAGCCATCAATCAACCTTCTCCACACTGTCAGCCTTCCCACAATGCACCAGGGCCATCCACTTTGTACACGGCCGAGGAACAAAAGGGAGAAACACACACACACTGGGAGAGAGGGCAACACACACACACACACACACACACACACTTCCTTAAATCTGTCCCGTTTCTCCCTACAGGAAGCCTCGGAAGAGTCTGAGTGAAGACTTTAGGTTGTGTGCACATGTACTGTATTTATTATTATGAACGTGCGTGCGCACACACACACACACGCGCGTGTGTGTGTGTGTGAAATATGTGGTGGTGGAAAACATACTCATAATTGTTACTTAACCGTTTGGCCGCCAGGATTAATTAAATGCCAGGATATCCTCCCGTTAAACCCTTATTTTGAAGATCCAAAACACAGCGACCGGAACCGGATGTTGACTGAATGGTGTGTGTGTTGTCAGATTAGGTGTTGATCTCTCACTAGCCTCGGTACCAGGCTTTCATTTTTGTTGGTGCAAAAATTGAAAGCCTGGAGGAACGCATTGGCCGCTCTGGTCTAAAAGTGGGAGTCAACCCTTCCGTGTGGGCGTCGCTCCAAATGATGTGACGTAGCGCTGCACTAGGGGGGAGAGGAGGGGCCGGGGGTGACAGACAGATTGATGAGATCCAATCAGGGCGTGCGCAAATCTCAGCCGCGACCCGCCCCTCTAGACCAGAAACCTAACACGTTAGCTCAGGCTAATCTCTCACTAGCTGATGAGAAGTGCAGGCCGGCGCCATTACAGCGACCGCTATGCTCAGTGCAATAAGCGTCGTTTTGACCAGAAATGCCGCCTGGGACGGGAAATTTGAGATAAAAGAGACTGAATGCGTGAGCGTGTGGATGCACGCGCAAATCAAGATGGAGCAGTCCAGTGTTATGGCTAACAAACAGATAGCCACCCGATGCTAATGTGAGTAGCCTTAGATCGGATCAAAACATTTATACAACTGAATAAACTTAACTTGATGATTAATGTAGATTATGTTTTTCGGCGGGGAAAGTATCAAGTAAAAGTAACAATACTGCAATATAGAAATACTCTGTTAAAAGTAAAAGCCCGGAATTAAAAATGTAGTACAAAGTAGTAGTACAAAAGTATTGGCATAAAAATATGTTTAAAGTACCAAAAGTACCATGAATTAGCCGATCTACAAGATCACAATGTGTGGCCAAAATGTACATTTCTGAAGTGGTTAATGTATGTTTTGTAATAAAGTAACTATAGTAACTAACGTTTTCAAATAAATGTAGTGGAGTAAAAGTACAATATTTGGATCCGAGGTCGAGATGTAGAAGTAAATGTATTGGAAAGAAGTCAAGTAAAGTACAAATACAAGATTGTACTTAAGTACAGTACTGTATTTAGTTACTTTCCACCAATGCACACGATGAACGACATATGGCCTGACAAGAAAACACAAACAAGACACCGTAGACACACAGATACACACACGCACACACAACACAGACACACAGATACACACACGCACACACACACGACACAGACACACAGATACACACACGCACACACATAGACACACAGATACACAGATACATGCACGTCGTACACACACATGCAGGCCGGGTATATGATTTGTGTGCATGCGTGCGTGGCGTGCGTGTGCAGCCTTTTCCTGATGACCGTGGCAGTAAACCGACAAAAGAGGGAAGATGGTGGGAGAGAGGAAGGGAGGGAGGAGGGGAAGGATTAGTGGCTTAGCATGGGTCCTGGAGATAGACTGTAAATTATCTACTGGGCTCTCTAACAGGGCTGATATCCGTAGGTGTATCGCCCTAATTGTCTGTGTGTGCGCGTCCGTCCGTCCGTGCGTGTGCGCGCGCATGTGTGTACGCTACGTGCGTGCGAGACAGAGGAGTGTGTGTTTAAGGGCAACATGTGTCTTTGTTGAAATTAATCCAAACACTTCAGTGAGAGAGAGAGAGAGAGAGAGAGAGAGAGAGAGAGAGAGAGAGAGAGAGAGAGAGAGAGAGAGAGAGAGAGAGAGAGAGAGAGAGAGAGAGAGAGAGGAGAGAGAGAGAGAAGAAGAGAGAGAGAGAGAGAGATGAGGGGGGAGAGAAGAGAGAGGGGTGAGTGAGGGGGATAGAGAGGGGAGGAGAGAGGGTGAAGAGAGAGGAGAGGGACCAGACAGAGAGAGGGCGAGGGAGTGGGAGGGATGCAGAAGAGAGAGAGAGGAGGAAGCAATCTTTCAACACAGTACAATATCAGACTGTGGACAGACAGAGCACGGCTGTCTGGAAGGTCTGGACAGAGCAGAATACACGTTACAACTTCAGCCTCTTTAAATGTCCTCTACGGTCCGCACGCACGCACACACACACACACACATACACACACAGCTTTGTGTTAATTGCTGTAATAGCTCAACCATTTCCCCCAACACACACACACACACACACACACACGCGCGCGCACGCACGCACGGACGCACACACATGACAGCCATAACTCTCATATCTACAATCAGTCTCTGTTGCAAAGGCACATCCATCTTTCAGTAACATTAATGACGGAATGTTTCACAGTTAGGAGGAGGGGGAGGGGAGTGGGGGACCACGGGGGACAACAGGGGGGATGTGACTGCGGCGTTGACCCCAGAACAGAACAGTGTGAGGTAATACAAGCTCTCTATCTGTGCGTGTGTGTGTGTGTGTGTGTGTGTGTGTGTGTGTTGTGTGTGTGTGTGTGTTGGTGTGTGTGTGTTTGTTTGAGAGAGAGAGGGGGAGAGAGAGAGAGAGAGGGAGAGAGAGTGGGAGCGGCTGACTGATGCCTGTCAGCTTGCATCTGGCAGTGAAAATAAATTAGGCTTATGAAGACAAATGAACGGCTGTGGGCTGAGAGTAACGAGAGAGAGAGAGAGAGAGAGAGAGAGAGAGAGGAGGGGGCAGGGCAAAAAAAAGGAGAGAGAGATGATGTAAGGCAGGAAGAGTAGAAGAGAGAGAGAGCAATGGCGAGGGAGGAGGGTGCGGACAATGAGGAGAGCTAGCGTTGGCTAGTGAGCAGGCGTTAAGAAAAGAGGAGGATAGATTAGTCCATTCTGGACACACAGTAAAATGCTGAGTGTCCATTCCCCTTGGAGTGTACGAATGTAACCAAATGGACCCCCCCCCCCCTTCCCTTCCCCCCCATAAGGGTTTCTTTTGAGTTTACAAGTCGCTGCTGTCTGTCAGAAACCTCCTATCTCCATATTCAAGCAGGCGCGTTTTGAGCTTCAATTGGGATCCTGAACGGTAACTGTAACTTTTGGACATATGAGGTTTCCATCGGACGGCGACGAAACAAAATGATACGTTTCACACTGAGGATTTTACAGTGTAGCCTCTGCCTGTAGCTATGATGGAACGATAATGTGTTGAGGCGCGCGTGCGTGTGTGTATGCGTGCGTGTGTGCGCGTGTGTGCGTGCGTGTGCATGCACACTGTGCAAGTGCTCACTCAAACACGCATGACTGTGTTTAACGAGGGTGACCACACTGTTGTTGAAAGATCTACACATCCATCGCAGTGGTGGAAAAAGCACTCACATCTGTTACTTGAGAGTAAAGTATCAATGCTGCGAAGTAGAACGACTCCGTTATACTGTAAGTGAAAGTATACGCTAATCAAAATTGACAAAAGTATTAAGTATTGGTATCAAAATGTACCTAAAGTACGAAAAGTAGAAAGTAGTCATTATGCAGAAATTATGCTCGGAATGTATACAAATCTTTTGACAAATCTTCTACGAGCGATGCGACACATTGTGAGCTTGTAGATCGGCTATGTTCAAATGGCCAAAATATATATATAGGGCTAAAGTGGGTAAATTATGTTTTGTAATAATAATCCAAATTTACAAAGTAAACTAAAGTTTTCAAATTAATGTAGTGGAGTAAAAGTACAATATTTGGATCCCAGATGTAGCGGAGCAAAAGCATTGGATATTGGAAATAATCAAGCAAATACCTCAAAATTGTACTTAAGTAAGTGCACTTTCCACCACTGCATGAGTCATCCACAGCGACTTTTAAGTTGTGTTCATTTCACACTTTTCTTGGGCGAAAACAAGCGATTCCGGCATCTATTCTGTACACGTGGAGTAAAAGTGTGGGTCAGATATTTCCTTCTAGGTTTTGTCTATAGTATAGTGTCTATCACATGACACACTCCTGGCTGCGGAGCGGGGGAGAGGAGAGGAGAGGAGAGCGCTCTCGGGGGCTTTGTCACGCGGCGGTCTGCTCTCTTCCCCAGGCCTGGCGCCCCTCGTTTGATAAATGACACATGTCATTCTGTCAGCCCCTGCCATCCGGGCTGGGAGGCCCCAAGCTGATGTATGGCCGCCCAGGCTAAAGGAAATCAGAGCGTTTTGGCAGCGCCCCCGAGAACATGGCCTCTTATATGGGTCTCTGTGTGAGAGTCTGTACGTGGTGTGTGTGTGTGTGTGTGTGTGTGTGTGTGTGCACACGTGCGTGTGTTGTGTGTGTGTGTGTGTGTGTGTGTTCTGGAGTCAATGTGGAATTGCGCGTGTCTGTCAGTAAGTGTCTGTGTGTGTGCGCCTGAGTTTATGCATGAGTGAGTGTGTACATGGAGGTGTGTGTGTGTAACTGAGTGCATACTGTACTGTGTGTGCATGCCTGAGTGAGTGTGTGCGTAGAATGTGTATGCGTGTGTGTGTGTGTGTGTGTGTGTGTGTGTGCACGTGCGTGTGTGCTCTCAACCTGTCAGGCAGACGGGCAGAGAGAGACAAATCATCGCCGCGGCCTCCCCAGCTGTTCCCCAAATTTGGTGCAAGGAGTTGAAGAGGGTAGAAAAAAGCGAGCCGTTTGGGTTTTAAATGGCTGACGCTTCCCAGAAACAGGCGATGAATGAGAGGACAGGCTGATCCGAACACACACACACACACACACACACACACACACACGGGCGCACACACACGTGCACACCACACACGAGCGCACTCAAAGACAAAAATCAAAACTCTAAAAGCTGGAATAGGAATCAGGCCAATCCCAGAAGGACAGGCAAAATAGCATGTTTTTTGTTGCAGACAAACGGGCACAAAAGATACAGGTACACAAACAAATTGAGGAGCATGTGTACACACACACACACGAGATTGCACGCACGCACACACACACACACACACACACACACACACACACACACACACACACACACACACACACACACACACACACACACACACACACACACACACACACACACACACACACACACACACACACACACACACACACACCACACACACACACACACACACACACACGTGTCCTGGGGTCGTCCTCCTCGATGGCGTGGTTTCTGATAAACACCGTTTCCTCTCTCCAATTGAAAGGCTGACAGGTAAGACACACAAATCCCCCCCGACATGTTTAAAAGAGCCGTCGTCCTTCAAAGCTCACATCACAATGTTTTATTCTTCTCTCAAGCCTTTTATTTTGGCATCCAAACAAACAAATGTGCTCTCGCTCTCTCTCTCAAAGACCTACAACGGGGGTCTACAATGTGTTTTTAGGATAAGGACCCCTTAGCGGAGAGAGAGAGATGAAGCAGGGACATCTCTATGAAATTGTGTTGCAGAATAAACCTATTTAATAGATTTTGTATTGTAAATGTACATGACAGCATTGCAAAAAATGTTGCTTACTTTACAAAAAGCTCTGACTATAGACTGGGCGTTTTTGTCTCAAACTGGTCTTCACAAGTTTGGTAAAGCGGATATGCGCAGACACACGCAGACGCACGCAGACGCACGCAAGCAGCAGGTTATCAGTCCTAGTAAAGGGAAACCCCACCTGGAGGTGGTGAACTCTCAATGACCCCGTTTGATTGGGCGCTGGCCGAGCTGCACCTCCCCCTCCCACACAGAAAGAAAGGAGAAAGGAAAAAAAAGGCAGGAGAAGAAAAAAACATTGGCGTCATTAAGCTGTGAGTGATGAGTGGCAGCCATGGATGACACCCCTCCCTCCCTCCCCCCTCCTCTCTCTCTATGCCTCGTCTCCTTTTTCCACACCTCCATACCTTTTCATTCTCGTTTCCTTTTATTCTCCCTTATTTCCCGTCCCGAGCCCCTTCGGTTATTTCTTTTTCACTGCTTTGCTTCTTCCTGCATCTCTCCACCTCCCTCGCACTCCCCTGTGCTCACCCCTCTTTTGTTTTTGTGTCTTTCATGCTCCTTCTTCCATAGCTTCCCCCCCCCCTCTCTCTCTCGCTCTCACACACAACACACACACACGCACACGCACGCTAATGCCTCACTCACTCCTGTCATGCTCTGTGTCCCTGGTCATGCAGACATTCTGCCCTGCTCCTCCATGCATAATAGAGAGAGAGAGAGAGAGAGAGAGAGAGAGAGAGAGAGAGAGAGGAGAGAGAGGGAGAGAGAGAGAGAGAGAGAGAGAGAGAGAGAGAGAGAGAGAGAGAGAGAGAGAGAGAGAGAGAGAGAGAGAGAGAGAGAGAGAGAGAGAGAGAGAGAGAGAGAGAGAGAGAGAGAGAGAGAGAGAGAGAGAGAGAGAGAGAGAGAGAGAGAGACAGAGAGAGAGAGAGAGAGAGAGAGAGAGAGAGAGAGAGACGTTGTGCTATGGAGCCATCATACTCTGAAAGACAATACTGGCTGCAAAAAAAAGATACATAGCAGAATCTAGAGCGTTCATTTAACTATGGGAGTGTACCAAAAAAAATGACCCATAAGACAAAGAAATGATTTACAACCTGTGCAGAATTCTTGCCATTTAGCACAAATGCTCAGCAGGCCTTAGTTTGGATGTCTTACGATTCTATTTCAGGACACTATAAATAATTGTGGGCAGAGACGTGATAGTCGAGAGAGGCAGGTTTGTCACCTGTGTTCAGCTATTTGCAGCATCAGCTGGTGATGCAACAAACTTGTACTGTACTCCGTCTACCATCACTACTGTATGCTTGTACAGCGAGCACACTGCATGTGTCCGCCAGTATGTTTGTGTGCTGGATGGATGTCCGCTGTCAAACCGTCACATGGATGATGACTCAGTCTACTCTTCTACACGTCAAATTATCTGCGTTGTTATTTAACCGCTCAGTGGCAACCCACATCCAGAGTGGAGAGTAGGAGAGTAAGCGACACGCTTTGATCTCGCCGCAAAGCAGGTGCCTATGGGCTATAGTTCCAAACATTGCTCCTATGGCTGGAACTATCCCATTGAGATACAATGAGCACTTCCGCATTCCATTGTTACAATGGGAGTCAACGCTAGTGTCGCCACTCTCTTACTATATTACTCTGCCCAAATCCAGCCTAAATCTGATTTTGGAACCCAGATTGGAGTCAGACTGGTTTTATGCAGTCTGAACAAGGCTAAGGAAATCTGATTAGCAAAACAATCCGTTTCCATGCAGTGTTTTGCTGTTCAGAACTCATACAAACAATGCAACCCTGAAATGGCTAGTCACAAATATGATTTGGGCTGCCAGTCTGAACACTGGGTCTAGCGTAGCCATATACAGTACTTCATTGACTGGAGTCCCCAAGGTTCTATACTAGGCCCTCTCCTTTTTCCCCCACCAAATATCTTCTCCAGCTCACAATGTGTCGCAACCTGACGTGCTGTGAACTTTTCGATGTGCTGTTTAGACCAAATGTTTGCGTGCTGTCACCAAATGCTCACCTATTATGACATGCCCAGAATAGGGACGCTGGGGTCCAAGTGTGTAAGTTTGCAGTAAATGGCTAAGTGATTATAGCAGGACCGGTTGTATGTGAAACACTGATGCTAACCGAATGCTTACTCTTCAACTAGCATGTTATCACAAAGCACAATAAAATAACGATAAAGATAAAGTTAACTCACACCACGACTAACAAAGACAATCAATGGTGAACTATGTAGTTATAGTTATCGGGCTTGGTGTGAACAGCCCTTTATATAATAAAACTTTTAACTCAAAGGTTCAAACATGTTCCAATATGGAACAAAACACCAGAGACAGATTGACAGGCAGGTTTAGACATTAATTAGCTTATCGTGGGAGATACAAAAGCCCTTGGCATCCCCGCTGTTTACAGTGCCTTTACCATGGTGACAGACTGAAGGCAGATGGGCCAGAGAGACAGAGAGACAGACCAACATCTGTCTCGACTGTCAAATAGACAGACAGACAGACAGACAGACAGACAGACAGACAGACAGACAGACAGACAGACAGACAGACAGACACCCTCTCAGTCAATCATTAGGCAGACAAGTCAGACTGGTTGGCTTGTGTGTGGCAGACTAAAGTTAAAGTTAAGCAGGAATCATCAGTGGCAGTAGGACATGGGGGTCTGCCCAAACCCCCCCTACACTGTTTTTGTCTGCGACAGCCGATCACATCCCCCCGCCCCCCACCCCCCGTCACTGCTACTGTCTGCGACGACATGGGGGCTCAGAGGGAAAGATTTGGGAGGAATTTCAGGAGAGCATGTGGCGTGGATGATCATTTTTTGAAACAGACCCTGTGGCACTGTATCCCCTTTCAAATGCCTATCAAGTGGTACAGCAATGCAGTTGGCAGCTACTGAACCGTGCGGCTTAACCGCAGCCAGGTCGTGGCGGCCACGACATTGGCTTTCCACGACAACATACTAGTTAATGTTATCACGACTCCGTGAGTGAGTCACACCACCAATAAAATGTTTCTTTTGATTCGCTACCAGAGTGGTGCTTTTTTTTCCTTCTGCATAATAATTGCAGCAATGAAAAGGGGGCTCACAAGAAATAAAGAAATAAACTAAAAGATGTGACAGCTGTAAAATGGGAAATCATTTAATTGCTTTGTGGAGTTTGTGAGACAACCAGAGTGTAACAACACAGTATACTCTCAAAATGCAGCAGGCTATTGGAAAAAGAGTCCTTGAAAATATGGGAGCAAAGCCAATAAGTCTAAAAGACCCTCTCATTTAGCTTTTCAATTGATGTTCTCATAACTGACTCACTGACTCTTAAGCAGCCAAAGAAAGAGCGATAGCTGGGGGAAAAAAAGGAGATGGTAAAAGATGAGAGAAAATCTTGAGCAGGGAAGCAGGAAATCTAAGTCAGTATGGTAGAGATTGATGACATTATAGGAAGATGGGAAAAATGCTTGCTGAAAGGACGTGGGGTGGGTTTGGGGTAAAGATACAAAAACAACAAGAGGGACAGAAAGACAGACAGAGGAAGAGAGAGAGAGAGAGAGAGAGAGAAAGTACTGTAGACTGAGATAAGGAGATGCAGGGAGAGGAGACATGAGAATGAGAGATGGTGGTGGCAGTCCACCAGACGGCAACGTGACCTGCCCCCACTGTCCAGTCTCAAGGACAAAGTTAACTGTATCCGTTCCCAGATGCCTTATCTACAGTAAACTGTAGGAAAAAAATGAAAGAAATTAAGGTATTCATTGCTTTTCGATCGCGCGCCATCAGTTATAGTGGAGACTTTCGCTGGATAGTTTCAGTAGATAAGAAATATTTCCGGAACCCCTTTTTTTTTTTTTACTCAAATATTTGCTTCTGGGAGGTCACTGGAACAACATATTTTCAGATTTGGGGTCGGCGGCCAATTACATATTTTTTTGGGAGTCCTTGACATGAAATAGTTTGAGAACGACTGACACAGAAACAAAGGTTTTTCAGAATATTGTCTATTTAGAAGACCTTTTTTTAAATCTAGTCTCAGGTAAATGGGTTAAGTTTGTGTTACCTAGTTAGCGTTTGGGGGGTATGAAACCAGACGGGCAATTTTAGCTGCAAGCTAACTATACTCCAGAAACAAAGGAAGAGGAACTCTAACAATGCAAAAAGATCATTTATCACATACTACATAGAGCGTTTTTCCCCCAGAACAGCCCCTTTTAGAGAGTGGTAAACTGCCACACTTGGCCGATAACTACGCGGCGCAGTGTTTTTCTGCAAGTTGCATGCAGGTGCGAGCAAAAGAAAACTCCCATCAGCAGCACTGATATTCCCAAGCACTGTGAAGTGAAACTGTCGGCGTGTTTGCGGCGGGTCCAGGTGTGTCCCCGCGAATATTCCGCTGACAACGTGCAGGATTGATTAATGACAGCCACATCTAACCAGCAAACACACATTATACATCCCTCTCCCACTTTATCTGGACAGCCATGTTGACTGCAGAGAGCAGCAGAGTCTCTGCTAATGAAATGGCAAGATGAAATACAATAAAAGCCAGTGTTGTTGTTATAGGTTGTCCTAAATTCATTAGGCCTACCTTTTTAGTGCATTAGCACACTGGTACTACTCGGCGTCGGATCCGGGGGTCTGCATATCTGAGACTGTACAAATGGAAGGGTCTGTTTGGTTTCATTTGTACATTCTCAAAGTTAAGAGTTAAGAGTATTATATTACAATGTAGTTTGTCCCAGAGATCCGGGGCCTAATACATATCCAACTGGGGGCCCGGGTCGTTTTGAGAATCACATTAGCGTCAGCTGTACTGGTTCTGCTGCTTTGTACAACTTATGCTAGTTTTGCAGACGGGTTCCCAGATTGAACTTGTATTAACTCATCTGTGGATAAACATTGTGTTTATCGTCCTCAACCTCAGTGGTGGAGAAAGTACCGTATTTCCTCCAATACTATCCTCCTTCAATTAAAAGCTGTGCCTCTATTAATTTATTTTCTTTCTAAGTGGGCGTCGCTGCCCCAGCGCCCCTACCTGTCATGATGACAGACTGTCAGTAGCCTGACTTTATGCCGGCGCGCACGACAACACTTCAACAAACTACATGACTTTATGCCGGTGCGCACAACAACAAACTACATGACTTTATGCCGGCGCGCACGACAACACCACAACAAACTACATGACTTTATGCCGGCACGCACGACAACTATGCCGGCGCGCACAACAACAAACTACATGACTTTATGCCGGCACGCACAACAACAAACTACATGACTTTATGCCGGCGCACACGACAACACCACAACAAACTACATGACTTTATGCCGGCACACACGACAACACCACAACAAACTACATGACTTTATGCCGGCACGCACGACAACACCACAACAAACTACATGACTTTATGCCGGCACGCACGACAACACAACAACAAACTACATGACTTTATGCCGGCGCGCACGACAACACTTCAACAAACTACATGACTTTATGCCGGCGCGCACGACAACACCACAACAAATTACATGACTTTATGCCGGCACGCACGACAACACCACAACAAACTACATGACTTTATGCCGGCACGCACGACAACACCACAACAAACTACATGACTTTATGCCGGTGCGCACGACAACACAACAACAAACTACATGACTTTATGCCGGCGCGCACGACAACACCACAACAAACTACATGACTTTATGCCGGCGCGCACGACAACACCACAACAAACTACATGACTTTATGCCGGCGCGCACGACAACACCACAACAAACTACATGACTTTATGCCGGCGCGCACGACAACACCACAACAAACTACATGACTTTATGCCGGCGCGCACAACAACACCACAACAAACTACATGACTTTATGCCGGCGCGCACGACAACACCACAACAAACTACATGACTTTATGCCGGCGCGCACGACAACACCACAACAAATTACATGACTTTATGCCGGCGCGCACGACAACACCACAACAAACTACATGACTTTATGCCGGTGCACATGGCAACAACACAACAAACTACATGACTTTATGCCGGCGCACACGACAACACCACAACAAACTACATGACTTTATGCCGGTGCACATGGCAACAACACAACAAACTACATGACTTTATGCCGGCGCACACGACAACACCACAACAAACTACATGACTTTATGCCGGCGCGCACGACAACACCACAACAAACTACATGACTTTATGCCGGTGCGCACAACAACAAACTACATGACTTTATGCCGGCGCGCACGACAACACCACAACAAATTACATGACTTTATGCCGGCGCGCACGACAACACCACAACAAACTACATGACTTTATGCCGGCGCGCACGACAACACCACAACAAACTACATGACTTTATGCCGGCGCGCACAACAACAAACTACATGACTTTATGCCGGTGCGCACAACAACAAACTACATGACTTTATGCCGGTGCGCACAACAACAAACTACATGACTTTATGCCGGCGCGCACGACAACACCACAACAAACTACATGACTTTATGCCGGTGCACATGGCAACAACACAACAAACTACATGACTTTATGCCGGTGCACATGGCAACAACACAACAAACTACATGACTTTATGCCGGTGCACATGGCAACAACACAACAAACTACATGACTTTATGCCGGCGCACACAACAACAAACTACATGACTTTATGCCGGCGCGCACAACAACAAACTACATGACTTTATGCCGGCGCGCACAACAACAAACTACATGACTTTATGCCGGCGCGCACGACAACACAACAAACTACATGCAACAATATAGAGCAAGGATGGCTCCTAAACCAAACGGAGACGCAAGTTATGGAGCGGAGCATTTGGGGATGAGGAAGCTGCGGAGGACTTTTCATGGCTACGGACAATAAAACGAATGACTGAGTGCAGTCTAGTCTACAGCTGGAGGAGGGAGGATAGAGTAAACAGAACACCAAACCATTGTCAAGGAAAATGATACAAAACAAAGCAAATGAAATCTACCCTACAGCCTAGTGAGTAATGGAGGCAAGCTGTTTGACACAACGCGTTGTGAGCTTGTAGATCTGCCTTTTTTTTAAACAACCGTGACTGCATGCACGTTTAAGCATACTGGGTTAAATCTGACACATTCTGACACAAAATGTGTTTTTATTAGTTGAGATAAATAAAAGCCCCGGGTTTCTAAAAGAGGATTTACGGTACTCACAATTTTTACTTAGGTAAAAGTATCAATACTGCAATATAGAAATTACAAAAGTATTGGCATCAAAATGTACTTACAGAACCAAAAGGTCAAAAGTCATTATTCAAGTTTGCAATTCAAGTTTTGAAAATAGCCAATCTACAAGCCCACAATGCATTGCGATGCAACGCATTGTGGGCTTGTAGATTGGCTATTTTCAAATGGCCGAAATGAGGTGGTTAATGCATGTTTTGTAAAACTAATCAAAATCTACAAATTAACTAGTTCTAAAGTGTTCAAATAAATGTAGTGGAGTAAAAGTACGATGTTTGGATCCGAGATGTAGATGGAGTAGAAGTAAAAGTATTGGAAATACTTGGAAATACTCCAGTAAAATAAAAGTAAAAGTACCTCAACATGTTACTTAAATACAGTACTTGAGTAAATGTACCTTTACGACCTGCCTTGTTTAAAAACTCCATCCTCAACATTATCAGCAGTTTGCTAACATGGAGGTGATCTGCTGAAGGTTTCTGTGCATGCACAGGTTCGTGAGTACGTAGCTATAGGAGCAAATTAATCTACCTGGCAACACAGACATGGAAGTGTGCGTACTGGACTATGTGCATGTGTACATTTGTGTCCGTAGCCTAGCACAGCCATATATAATCAACGGCTAATGACAACACAGTGGGAGTTGGCGCCCCACCGTAAATCAATGGGCAGAATAATTGCTAATACACTAGTTATCGATTAGCGCGCCCGCTATGCACTCATTTTCTAGGGCGACCGCGGCTAAGCGCTAACACAATGACAAGGGTAAAGTGTTATTTCTCACAAAGGCACGCAGACAGACAGCTGGGCTAGAAAAAAATGACTAGGGGGGCCTCGGCAGTAATTCTTAATTGACACCTGTCAAGAGCAATGGCAGCAGTCACAGCTGCCGCGGGAGAATTTCTACCCAGGTCCTATTCGTCTGTCACTTTTAATACCTTTTTTCTTTCATGGGGTCCCTCTTCCCCCTCCCTAACTGCTTCTCTCCTTTCCTCTTGCTCGCTCGCACCCCTCTGAAGGGTCCTGATCCGATCCAAAGATCCAAAACACTGTGTTAGGATAGCAAAACAAAGACAACATGGAGGCCCATGTTGTTGCGGCAACCACTACGGTCGGCAACACAATCCCTTCGTTATTGATTGCGCCGGTGTTTATTTCACTCGGTCAAAGACAACCTTTTGTATGTTTGAAATAACCGAATGAACACTTACTGTATGTGACAGCTCAGCACAACGTTTAGAGGTAGTCTGAGCTGTAATGTTGTGACAGAGCAGGGCAAAATGAGCATGTGCGTTGCATTGGGGTCATTTGGGGAGTGAACTTTGAATCAATTGAGAGGTAATGCATTTGCACAATTGAGTATTTGTCTTATAGAAAAATAAAACTCTAGAAGCCAGGCGGGAATTTGCCTGACATACCTTTTAATTAATAGTATATAACACAAAGAAAAGCCCATATTGGGAGTTGAAATGATCAACACATTGATTCTATACAGCAAAAGAACAAATCTGCCTATAGAGGCCCATTTGCTTTACAGCTGGCAGTAATGAAAAGCACCATGTTGTACACATAGCAACACATCAACATAGTGGGTAAACGAGGGGAATGTGAACGAAGGAGAGTGAATATATTAGTAAATGCATGTGAATCAGTCACAATCAGCGCCAGCAGTAGTTTGGTGAAACATATAGCGGTGGGAATAAGCACATCTCTCAACCTGCTGATTCCGTGCAGCGGTGAAGGGGAGAACATTATAACATGGATCCCTAAGGGGAGCGACAGTAAATCAAACCAGACCATTGTATCCATATCCTGTCCTCGGTTTGATCACCAGGGTTACTTATTATGAAAGACAATACTGTCTCGATTGCCAGTTTCCCCCCGACATATGATGTATAGAAATGTCACATAACTGTACTTTCTCTAAGATCGCTCAAACGCTACGCAGGAGGCTGGAGCCAAGACTGAGTGCTCGAGAGACGAGTCCCCTCGACTCTCTGGTCACATTCAGCCGGAGCCTTACTCACTCTCTCCAATAACAGCATGCGTCTGGCATACATCAGTCAACACACACACAGGCCTCAGCCCGATAATGGGCATATGTGAGCTGGAGCTCGAGCATGCATGCGCGCAGCAACACACACACGTGCGCGCACACACACACACACAGACACGCACAAGCATTTTGATGTCATGTTACACTGAAATTAGTGGCTGGGAACACCCTCGTTGCTTTGGATTCGACGGGGCACGGCACACAAACTCTGGCCAAGAAATAAAGCGAAAACATACAGTACAAACACACACACTAACATACAATGTAATGACACACGGGGTCACACACACACACACACACACACACAGACACACACACAATGGGGTTGCTTGCTGTAGTCAAGAAGGAAAAAACAGAAACAGAAAACAGACATGTCACTCTCAAAACACAAGTGAAAGCATCATGCACGCATACTGTACACACTCACACATACACAGACACCGCTGTGACTGGAATGAATGCAACGGAGACAGGGTCTCTCCCCTGAGAACGCACTGACCTCTGCGTGTACTGACTGTGGACCTCCAGTCTCCTTGTCTCTACATTGTGACTCCACCGATTCTTTCTCTCATTGTTCCCCCGTTTCGTCCTCTTTCCTCAAACTGATTTGTAGGGGGAATACAAATGACAACTGCACAGAGCTATGAGAGTCCGTGAGCGTTTGCATACGTGCGTGCCTGCGTGCGTGTGTGGAGCAAATGCAGCTGGCCCATTTTGAATGTCCAATTACCTACCTACGATAGTTTGCCGCGGCCTTCTCGAATGACTGCGGGCAGAGAGCCGAGCGTTGTCTTTGATCGTGCATAGGTGACCCTGCAACTACAGCATTTATATACTCTACCGCTCCAATGATCTGAGGACTGCAATACGCTATACCTATACCGTTCACATTCATTCTATCACGTTCAAATATAAAAGAGCACTGTGGAATGAATCCATCTGTGAACAGACACGGCAACATCCTCAGTGGTCATTAAACTCTGAATGTAGGCCTATTGTACAAACCACTTAAACAACCCAAGCATCTGTATTCTGGGGAAATCTACAAGCTCACTAGTCCAGACTACTAGATATTTAGTATAGAGCGAAAAGCTGAAAAGTCACTACTATAGAGCCCTGAGGTACTTTACTGTGTACTACTACACTACAGTATACACACACTCAGGCAGCTACTGTATGCATGCCTACATGTACTGAATGCTTTGTCATACAGTAGATGCATTCTCCACTATTCAGGGGAAAAGTTGTTAGTACTATATCAGTGCAACGTAAAAAGAATGATACTTTTTTTTGCACTTTCAGGGTGAAATTAGTCTCAAGTAAGACAACTCTTCCACAATCTACAGACAGTCTGTAACTCTGCCTCACAAATGTTGTGACAGGAAGCCGTCATCCGCCCAAAAAAAAAAGAATATTTTTTAAATTTCCATTTCTTCTAACCAGCGAGGTAGATAGGCTTCAACTAATATGATTTCCGTCAAATGGAAATCATATTTGGACTTGGACTTATGCGACTTGCGGGGGTTGATGGCGGGATATTTTCTATGCATTTTTTGGGCGCTTCTGATGTACAGAAGACGGACAGGCGGAAGCCTTTTAAAAGTTGTGTGAGCCAACAGCGTGTCTCAAGAGACTTGGGATAAATCAACACATCACGGTTTTTGCTGAATGGAATTTTGTGGTTTTTCGACTTGATGTTGTGGTGTTGTTGTTGTTTCCCTGGCAAACTGGCCTTTCTCTGCTGCTCTGCTCCCCAGTGGATCTATGGCTCTGGTACATTTCACTAAGTAGTAAATCCTTTGATAGACGCAGTAGAAAACATGACTGCTTACCACTGTCTAAGTCCTTCTATGTCAAGGTCATAGATTCTTTCCTTGTTACACACGGCCCCTGTAGAGCATTGTGGCTTGTGTTGCGGCTCAGTCTAGTTTTGAGACTGGTGAATGAATAGACACACAGAAAAGCAATCACAACACACACACACACACACATGCACGCACGCAAGCATGCACATGCACGCACTTTCACATTTCGTATGCAGGATGTAATGAAAGTGAATGGATGTGTACGAGCATTGTGCACAGCAAGCACAGTCAAGCACACCCAACAAATGTGCCTCTCTGTTCTCTGTCGTGTACTTTATGTAAAGGAGAATCTGCTATCCTAAACCCTTGTTAAGTTCAGGGGTAGTTATTCCTTAGTGGTGTGATGCTTACGCCCGTGAGTCTAATTCCAGCATATTTCCAATACGACCCTCTCTCTCATACAAGAGCGCAGTCATCGATCTTCATTTGTCATTTAACCTCCATGAAGATGAGGACAGAGGGTGCACAGTGTACAGTATGCTGGGATGTGTGTGTGTGTGGGGGGGTGTGTGTGTGTGTGTGTGTGTGCATGAGAGAGAGAGAGCATCATTGTATCATCTTTAAGTAAATTAACAGGGAGGGTAGTGCCTCCATGCACACACTGTAATGTGTACAGTGTGATTGCACATTTAAGTTTTTACTCTGTGTGTGTGTGTGTGTGTGTGTGTGTGTGTGTGTGTGTGTGTGTGTGTGTGTGTGTGTGTGTGTGTTATAAGTCCCACTTGCTCTGAATCCAGATGTAAATGAATCTAGTGGTGTATTGTGGTGAGATAATAAATATCTATTGACTTCTTCAGTCAATGTCACCTGTTAATAATGACACTTTACATGCACTGCCTCATTGGGCACACACACACACACACACACACACACACACACACACACACACACACACACACACACACACACTCTCTGTTAATACAATACACAGCAGACATGAAAACGCAATGAAAGCAAACACGGCAGCAATGCTCTCACATGCACAGTCTCTACCCTGCTCAGCGACGCATTAATGCAGACACAACCTGCATTCACGCCTCAGCCTCGTTTGTACCCCGCTTTACTGATTAGAGCCGTTGATTTCGAGAAATAGGAAAAGGGGTTTTCACAGAGGACCACTTGCCTTAGATGACCTCTCTGCGGTGTCCAATGGTGTGTGTGTCCGTCCGTGAAGAGCAACGGCGGATTTATACTTAGGCGTGCTCCGGTGTCTCGCCCCCGAAAAGAGCAGATGTACAAGCTCACATTGCGTTGCTGCCGGTTGTGAGCTCGTTTTTTGGTGCTCAACAACCAACCGGCTTGTGCAATGAAGTATATAATCAAGCCCTTTAGTCGTGCAGTTGCGGTGCATTTGTCACGCTGTGCCCAGCGAGTGTGTGCACCGCAATTCAGTTCATACTGGGAAGGAACGGCTGCAGCGTTGGGGTGGTGGGAGTGGGGTTTATGGGAAGTGGCTAACACAGAGTTGATTACATCAAGGCAGCTTGCAGACTTGACACCTTTGCTGGATTTGTCAGCATTAATCGGCGGGGCTCTGTCAGTGATCCGTCAGCTTCCCAGATAATTAGGGACCACGGCTAACGATGCCGTCAGGAAGAATGGAAACTGAACTTTTTTTTCCCTCTTTCCTCGAGTCATAATTAAGAGACTGTTTTTGCATAGAAGTTGGTGATGGTGTGTGTGTGTGTGTGTGTGTGTGTGTGTGTGTGTGTGTGTGTGTGTGTGTGTGTGTGCATGCGCGTGTGGGGAGGTGGGCTCGTGGGGGTTTGGAGAAAATAAAGGCAGCCCACGGATGTCAATAGATAAACTACATTCACACTGCTTCCTCTGCTGCTTGTATAGGCACATTGTTTCTTCAGTCTGGACAAACGCCTTTGGTTGCTTTTAGTTGGGTGAATCCAGACAGCCTGTGAACTTTATACGTTTCCCCCAATGCAAGAAAAACACAGTTTTCCTCTCTCTCCCATCATGACCTACACTCTTTCCCTCTGCCCAGAACCCAAGGCACTCCACCAATCTGTCTCGGCTGACGGCACCAATGTGCAATTCAGCTCACGATCAGACACTCCAAAATTCTTTAAGACTGACTCTGTAAACAAACATATCACACAAGATACGATACGGGGAACTTGGCCACCTTTCATGCCATCGCTGCTCGTTGCAACAGATGAGCATGGAGAAGATGGCAGTCTCTAAGGCCAGCGTCATTTGAACACAACATTTGCTCCGCCTATTCTTCTCTGGCCAAACTAGCTAGAGCGGATGCTGACGTATGGACAACGTGATAGGCCAAATGGCGTATTAGCCACTGAAGTCACTTTGACGCGCGATGGTGTTGCATGCCAAACAGCCGACAATGTACAAGCTCACAGCGTGTCGCATCACAGCATGCTGTGAGCTTGTAGATCTATTTTCACAAATTTGGAGAATGTTTTACAGATGAAATGAAAACGTTTCGCCTATAATGACGTACTCAGCAATAGGGACATGATCAGGTTGAATGTGGTTAATGTTAGAAATCCAGAAGGACACAATCGTTGACATATTTCACGGCCAAAGGCAAGCGCTGAATGATGAAGTCAAGTTATTATGTGCTGTGTGTGACACCATGTTTGCGGATTCACCGAGCCAACGGTGGAAGCAGATAGTCCTGAGAGGCCTGTTGTTTGTCTCACCATATAAAGAAGTAGAATTACATTTGGCAACGGTGATCCTTTCTTCCCCCCCCCCCCCCCCCCCTCGGTACCAAAAATGTAATCAAATCGTGACCTCAATACCAAGGCACAAACTGAACTGTTGTCTCACCCCCATCCTGATCGATAAGATTTCTCTAATCATCACGTACATTAGTATCTCTCTGTAAAGTACACTGGCCTGTCTGCACACTACAATAATAGTGAAACACTGTAATAGAATATAGAATAAAACGGCAACAATAGTGGTACTTGACCTAATTTAATGAGTCAGTTAGGTCAGCAGCACCATCAATGCCTTTTTTTGTCCCCTTCCCTCCGGGCATGGGTTTATAATATAAACACAACATAGTCAATGGTTTGAGGACTGATATGATTTACTTAGCTTGATGTTTTTGTTTAGCCTACTCTTGTTGTTTGAAAATGTACGTTTTATTTTATAATCTTAATTTGCTGTTCGTCATTATTTATTTGACATTAGAACATAAGGTACTGCACATAATACCTCCACAGGACTGCACTTCAATGAGAAAAGAGCCCATGGGAGATAAGAGAGCGAGAGAGAGAGAGAGAGAGAGAGAGAGAGAGAGAAAACTGCAAACGACGACAAATGACTGCAGCAAAACTCACTGCTGCTCAAATTGCACTGCATTGAACTCAACTGCCAAAAACTAACAGATGCAGCAATGTGGTTCCAAACGAAAGAACACTGATGTATCGTCACCGGTCATAAAATGGACAGGCTGCAGTTCCATTACAGGGGCAGAAATCATCATGGTGACTGATGAAAACAGAGGCCATTTGAAACGGCATAAGAAAAAGAACCATTCAAAACCCCCTTCCCTCCGAGGAGCGAATGCAACATTTTGTTCTAGTCTAGTGCGACTTCCAAAGTGACAAATCTAGGTTACGGAAATATCATGTAATGCTTTGTAAAAATAGCCCTCATTCTTAGGTGTGTACAATATTTCATGCAGAGAGGATAGTAACAAATGAACCGCAGACAGTCAGGCACAAAGTCGCCAAGAAAGACAGACAACCTCCTGTAGGCTACTTGCACATAGCCACCATGTTAAGTACTGGAAATAGCATGGCGACAAATGGCTGGCAAGTTGGTACTGACCATCATTACGACTGATGCATGTGTATATCACAAAAACAGACAATTAAATCAAAATGTAAAAGTTGGGAGGCAGCGGAGCAACTTTAGAGCTCCGTTGAATGACCATGAGAGAATGGGCTCAGGAAAATAATTTATTTTGTTATGCTTTTCATTGCCATTTGTGGTAGAAGTATAAACGTGCACTACTAAACTTTTCAGAGGCTTGTTCTTAGAACCTATTTCTCCCTCTACCCATCAGTAAATCCACATGTCAATTAGAAATTACAACCCCACAGAGTTCAAAGTCTTGCGTTAACAACCTTGATTAAGTCTGCTTAACCTCACTTTTCCAGTGGCTGATTAACATTCTACAGCTGTTTTATTCGGCTTTGGTCATTACCGCATGAACTTCAAAGGCTGTCTCCCATCATTTGGAAATGCCTGTCAATCACTCACATCTCTCGGTGACTTGAAACAAATTCAGGCATACAGCCGGTACATGGATCTCTCACAGAACAACTTTTAAAGGCAGCTTTGTAGTCAAAGTATAGGCTTGAATCAAATCTGTTTCATTGTTTTGTGCTTGCTCATCTTTATTATGATGAGATGTAAAATACTTATAGGATAAAGAAGCCATTGTTAAATGACTGAAATCATGGTAGAAATTTAACTAATTTGGAAGAGACTTGTGACCCCTTAAGAAAGTCAGGGGGGCAAGTATTGTCCCATCAGGTCAAATGTTTGGCGTTATGAAAAGTGTTCAGTTTGTCATATCAACGTGACACGATGAAATGCCAATAACCAACCACGCATGCACTTCCGCAACTTTGAAGTCATTAATCTCACTTGCAGGTCTTGTGGCTTTGTGGGTCAAAGTGGACCCTGAGAATAACAACCACTAACTCCTCTGTTCTTTACAAAGCTTTGTTTTGTATCATGGGCAGAAAAGTCAGCTAACAAAATGAGGTAGCCTTCCTAGTTTACATTGTAGTACTTAGGCCTGCATGCTTCCCTCTGATCTCGTCACGCCCTGACGCCCTCCTCTTTGCCCACCACCGCCCCCCCACGTCCCTCCCCCTCGGGTATTAATCACAAAGTATTTATCCCGCTTTAAGAACTTTTCTTTCAATTTGTCTTTTCTTTGCTGCTCGAAAGGGGCAAAAAGTTATCCTATTTGAGTAACTCCGGCTGTCAAGCGCATGCGCGTTTCCGTGGCGAATGATTTACTGATGTTTATCAGGAATGAATAGATCAAAGGCTTCGCATGACAGGCAATCAATCAAGCATCAAATCAAGAATGGCAATCCCCGAGCGGAACACAAGCTGAAAAATAAGAATCAGCGGCTGTTTTTTTTCTTTCTTCCTTCCTGGGACCAAACATCAAACATGTTGGCCTGTAAAAGGAGATAAGAGACTATAAGATATGTTTATCTGTTTTTTTTTTTCTCTTTGTTTGTTTTATCTTTTTTTTTTTTTGGATCCTGGCAACTTATCAGAGGATCAACTTGGGAGCGTTGCAAAATGAGATGCAGCCTGGATAATTAAACACAGCATAAAGCGTGGTGGTGGTAGTGTAGCTAAACGAAACAATGTTGTTGTCGTCAATTATTGCAGCACAATGTGATGGATACCGAGAAACGAAAATAATGTACAGCCGTCCCGCTAAAGATAGCCTATATAGAGGCTATTTAACATAACCTATAAGTATCCATGGTGCCATGTTTATAGTATAGAGAGGATGTGAATGTACATTAGTGTACAGTGTGTCCACTAGTCCAGTTGTGTCCATGATGTACATACTTGCATGCAAGGCAGTTTTGAGTTTACATAAAGTTTCACAATTGTAACACAAATAACACACATAGTTGTAAATGTGTTATATAATAACTCAGAGTGCACAGATGTAACCAAATGGACCCATAAGGGTCCATTTGTACACTCTCAGAGTTCAGTGTGAGTGTGTGTATGCGTGTGTGTAGACTTGTTCCTGTATGCTGAATGTAGTGTGTGTGTGTGTGTGTGTGTGTGTGTGTGTGTGTGTGTGTGTGTGTGTGTGTGTGTGTGTGTAATATCTTACCCTCTGACCGCCTCGGTGCGTTCTGCTTTCTCCTCGGCATAGTAGACTGCTGCAAGACTTTCCGCTTGACTTTTCATGCAGAGATCATTCACAACGGCCAGCCGAAGAGAAGAGGAAAAACCAACTCAAAAAAGGAGAGAAAACCTATAACGTCTTTTCCTTAGTCCTTGTGTGGAGATGAAATTAAAAATGGAAATGTAGATCCCCGTTCGTCTTTTTTAAGATTTTTCTTTTTTGAAACAAGGGCAAATAAGTCTATTCGTCGATTAAGTTATATCTAGAGATCTTTTATCGTGTTTATCTGTCCGATCTCGAAAACACAGGGGGCTTGCTTCGTTCGTGAACTACAGTTGATTATATGAACTCATTGCGGCGTGTTTTGTCGGGGGGTGAAAAAAAAAACAATCGGCGATAACCTCCGTTCACATTTCTGTCTACTAGCAGCAGGGAGGAATATGGACATGTGCCAAAAGCCCCCCAGCCCCTCGCAGCGGTTCCATCCAGAGAGGATACCACCCCCGAAGCGAATGTGTTGCCGTCTATTTTTCGGCGTCAAAAGTAGCAAAAAAAGGACTATTCCTGCGATGTAACACAACTCCCTCGGCGATCTGGAATATCGGTCCGAACTGTTGTGATCTCTCGCTCCGTACACACACACACACACACACACACACAGGTGCCTATCCGTTTCTCCGGTCTAGGAAAAAACAAGGAGGGGAAAGAGAAAGAGTGACACATTAGCAGGCTATGTCAATCAATCAACGTGAGATTGGTCATTTTTAGCCTTAGCAGCAAAGATCTGCAGACATGCAATTAAATAGCGTTATATGTTCACACTATCTAATCTATCTCCACCCCCCGACACACACGCACTGTACCGAAAAACACCCCACATATCGTTTAGGATCATCTCAAAAAATACTCACGGATATGCGGAGTGTCCGGGCGATTCTTCACATGGACAGTTGACGAATCACAGAAAGTCCGTCCTATATGGAAGGGAACGGGAACAACGCAGGCCTACAATAGGCTATACTCCGTGGAGAGTAGTAGTATTAGTAAACGCTGTTGTTTATTGTTGTTTGCCTCGTTTCACTCCCCGTGCAGCGCGGCCAGGCAGCAGAGCAGAGCGGAGGGACGGGGCTCGTTTCTCCGCAGTGGAAGTGTGTGTTGTTCGGCGGCGCACACAACACATTGGTGATGCGCGTCGCGGAGCGGAGCGTTCAGACACACTAGACAGCTTCAGCTGATAGACAGACACACACCACACGGCCTCTCCGTTACTCCACCCCTCTAGAGCGTCACCCTGACAAGTCAGAGCCCACCTGTCAATCTGTTTCATGGCTTTTATAGAAGAACACACACTCTTTATATTATGATGAGCCAAACAACATCATGTGTATTAGCCTACCTGGGTGGACGGATGGGTAAAGTGACCCCCCCCCCCCCACACACACACACACACACACACACACACACACACACACACACACACACACACACTACCCCAATAACTTTATTTGACACCCCCATAATTGTGCAAAGTTATTATAGTGAGACATATAGGCAATCCGGTCAAGATATCATCAGGTGTTCATTCTTTATGTCACAGTGCATGACATACAAGTTGACAGGCTAGCTAGGCCTACTTTAGCTACCGGTACATATTTGTGATTTTGGAACACACGCCCTATATAGGCGATAGTGGTGGCACATGTAGGATATATCATTTGCTTCATTCTAAACGTTTATGGAGATTTTTTTCTTTCTCTCCGGACGAAAATTGCAGATCAATTCGTTAGATCTTTTTTAGGGGAGATTCTTGGGAAGGGGAGGGGCTCTGGAGACACCAGTGGCTGCATTTTTGTAGCGTGCACTCCATCCCAAACTATTCTTCACCATAACTGTTTATAAATGGGCACACATACTTAGGCAAATGTTATCACGAATGGAGACTGCACCGTTTTATTTTAGTAGGTTATCGCGCGGGACTGTGTTGGAATCGTTAATGTAGATATACGAAAAAACAAAGTGAACTTTTTTAACATAGTTTGAGATGTGGCTATCGGCTACACCGCATAACTAGCATGGTATACTAGTATGCTACAAACTATTTATGACACATTGGATGCGCACTAATTCCATGTTAGACTGTACCCACCCATTGGAGGTTGGGGAGATGAATCATTACTGTAACCTAGAGGCTATGAGGCTCGGACCGGACCACAGCTCAACATCCCCTGCATGGAAAAGGATTATCTATCCGCAACCGACGAACCAACCCGGTTATGCCATGCAGATTCGGGTGAGTTTCAGAATTTCTATACAGTTGGGTTTTGAGCTGTGCCAATCTTTAACCTGAGGTGATCTCTCAGCCTAATTCAGTTCAGTTTTGATAACATTCCATAATTATTCTGATTTAAAAACCACCAGACATTAAATCAAGGAGCTGTTCTGCATGCTGTGCCACTGATCTCCAGAAACGCATTTTACGCACGGCAATAAACCCACTCAGTGCGCATAAGTAGTATATATATTGTTGCACGCGGTATTCTGAGAGCCTTTGCCAGCATGAGAAATTGCTCATCTATGCAGAAGAGAGATATGTGAGGGGGCTAATAACGTGACAAAATCACCAAGTACCGCCCCAACATCTGTCTATCTCCATAGCTCTCCATCCATCTATCCTGCATGCCTCGATCTGCCTGCTCGCGATTGATGGACTGTATCCTACGTCACTAATATTTCCATTCCAATCACCGGATAGAACAGAGAGAGAGAGAGAGAGAGAGAGAGAGAGTAGACAGACTACAGTCATTGCCCCTTTTGTATGTCTTAAGAAATAAGAAAATGTTTTGCCTGCATATAATATTAGGCTCTGTAGCCATATACTTATCAGTGCCAAATCGATGGCTTGATAAAGAAACAGACTCTTTAAGTAAAATTAGGCGTAGCCTACTAAGTTTGTTAAATTTAAATTGTATTTTCTTTGAGTGACCAAGCATAGGCCTACCATAACCATATTAAAATAAAACTTCCTTAATGTTCAGTCAACTCTTTTAAGTCATATAATGATTTGTTGTATGCAAGTTTTTGCACATTTGACTGCAATTAAATCACAATCATATTTGTACATGCCGCCAATCCATGAAGTATTTATTCTATTCTGAACAATTAGCAACCAATTGCACTAGTAACCATAAATCAACTATAAGTTGAAAGCTGTATATTTTACATTCTTTACTGCATGTCTTGGAGAATGTTAACAATAGAGCCGGCTATTTCCCCAATATTCAGTTTAGTGTTTTTTCTGAAACAAGATGTAAAAGAGACACACACAAATCATCATTGGACACGAGTAAGGTACACTTTTAAAGTATTATGTAATAGTATAGCATTAGAATTATATTTGCATATGCAGATTCAGTGTATAGGAGACGGGAGTCAGAAATATCTAATGTTTCCACTGTATAGCCTATTGTATATATATATTGTGAGTGCTATTTTGCCATTTTATATTATTATTATTTTATCCGGCCCGTGGTGTCATGGTCAGGGTGTGGTAAATCGACCGTTTATACTTTCAAAAAAATATATAAATATGAACACATCTGAAGCCGTTATTTATAGGGTTATTATGCGAGCATAGAATGTGTTCATGCATGGCACAGATGATAAGAATCACACACAGGCAGAGAGAGAGAGAGAGAGAGAAGGTTCTGCCAGGGTTTGATCCTAATCCAGTAGGGGGGGACATGCGGTTCTACAGACGAGGGTCATAATCATCCATCAGCAACTGAAATGTGGATCCTTATATATAGTATATGCGAGCAGGACGTGCAGTTATTTTGTCACAATGGGAACAGATGAAATACACAGTATTATGAACGGTCTTGTTTCACATACTCATTACACAGCGACGCTGAAACAGTTAATGCTGTGTGTATACCCCTGACCGCGGTGGAGAAGAGTTGTACAAAATCTAAGCAACTGTGTGATATTTAGTCTGTATACGTGAAATGTCATGGTGTAGCTTTAATGAAATGAATCCAGGAAAATACTCGCTCTCTGTCTCTCATGCGTGCGTGCACACTATGCATGCAGTATGCGTGCGCAGTTGCACACACACAAACACACCCTGTTTCGGCAAAAGGAATATACTTCCACCTGCGTCATGCTTTAGCTGCAGAAAATAGTAAATGGTGATAAATGTTTGGCTAACTTTTACATTTCCTTTTTGTATACGACCACTAAGTATCAAACAGAGCAGAATGATGTGTAATGGGTGATAAAAGCTGTCATGTTACGTCTGCTTACTCCAAGTTAACAATATGAAATGGTGAACAGGACACAATGGCTGCAAGGCCAAACACTTTGATTCCTTCTAGAATTATGTTCTCTGGGACTATTATTGAATGCCAAACGCTATAGTTGTTACAAGATCCCAGAGCCAAAACACAGATTGGAGATTTGTAGTCATCAGTCCGAGTCTTTTAAGCGAGCATTTCATTTTTTATTTTTACATTTATTGTTTTTGTTGATGTCATTTTGTGTACAGCCAGTCACATGTGTGATCAAGACATAACAATGCTAATTGCTTGGAAACTACACATGGTAGTCGTGATGCCATCATGCGTGTCCATGTGAATGCATGTCAAAACCCAAACATGCACAAACAACATGCCATTGTTGTACACCCCCCCACCCACCTCCAAGCGTGTAAAGCACCTCTTCCTCATAATATGACACAATGACAACATTATGACGTGCCATCTTCATTTTCTTTCACTCTCCTTTTTCCCCCCATTCCAAGTTATAAAATCACTCTCAATGCACGTGAACATATAGACTAGTGTGTATGCTACTTAATGTGTTTTGCATATACATTATTCTGTACTTACCATTGTCACTCTCGCATCTTTTTTTCCTGTTCCTTTCCAGATCGGCTGATGGGACCTGTCAAGAAACAGAAGCCATTTTGTTAAGATCTACTAGAGGGGTCACACTATACAGGACTGATGTCCAGTGCATTCATTGTTAACGCAGGTGAGGAACCACATATGAAATGTCTCTTATACTCTATATATATATATATATATATATATATATATATATATATATATATATACACAAGTACAAGTATAACAGACATTTTGAAATAAAGAAAGAAAGAAAACACGGTGGAAAATCCTTATGCCCTGTATATTTACTTTTGATTTTGAAATTTCACTTGAGTTGCAGTAACTCGCTATTTTTGAAAAAAAGTAAATGTTAAGATAATTGAAACTTTGTGGCACATTTAGACAATGTGTCTCCAAAGATAGGGATGCCAAGGTGAACATAGGTTTTGAATTACATTGTTAAACTGTGATATTATCGAACCAGACAATATTTCCCAAAAGGACATGAGTTTAATTCAGTCTGACCAGAAGCACCCCCCCAACACACACACACACACACACACACACACACACACACACACACACACACACACACACACACACACACTATAAAGAACAGTTATTCTTTTAACACGGATATCAAGATATTTCCTTCCATTCTTGCACAGGGTGGAAATGTCTAAATCCAGAAAACCACATATCATCCTGTGTTGTACACCACATGATACAACACACTGCGTATAATGTATTTGCGTCAAATAAATGTATCCAATTATGTCGATAAGAGCATTACATTTTGTTTCCTGATGCACAAACGACATTTTTATTGAATTCTTTATTGTATTACATAATAGTTGTGCAATATCTAACAAATGTTTTAATATTTAACGCGCTGTTTGTATGATGAATAAATTAAAATTAACACATGAACTTACTGTTCACTTCATCTCATGTACTGTACGTGTTGGCAACAGACAGAGGGACATTCCACTAGATTTACAACCATCCTCATCACAGGCCATGGCCATTATCATCGTATTTCTCCATTTGTCTTCTTTTACTTTCTTCCCTATTCCTACTGCTTTCTTCATTAGCTGCAAACTATTCAGCTAATTATTGTACATTATTCAATAACTGCAGATTACTTCAATATGGTATATTGAGACATGTTTAAGACATCTGAAAGAAAAACTTCAGCAACATAAAACCACAAACAACAACAACTACTGGTATGCAGTTTAGTTAAATCGTATTCAGTAACCTATTTAGACACGAGGACGATTCTACAAATGCCATCTAAATCCTGACAGTTTTCTGAAAAAACCCATGTTTCTACTGTATGTCAGTCGTTCTCAAACAATTTCATGTCAAGGACTCCCAAAATTATATGTAATAGGCCGCCGACCCCCGGCTTCTGGGCCGACCCCCCAGAAGCAAAAGGTTTGAGTTAAAAACTTTTTCTTTTTAATTCAAAGATGTGTGCCACATTTTCACAATTTTTCAAAAATAGTGAATAGCAGATATACAAGCTCGTGAGCTTGTATATCACCAAAAGAAACCCCACCAAAAAGTGGTTCCCGCCCAGAATGGCTTAAAGGTACGCTAAGGGATTTTCCTTGGTTAAACAAAGTGTTAAAGAGCTGTATATTATGATAGTACTCATTGCTATAGATTGTTCTTCAGTAACAGGACTCTCCATGTCTCTCCAGGTCTTTATTAAACGGAAAATGCCTTTTCAGGTCAGGATACCAAATTCATCCAATCAGGATAGAGAACGCAGACATTAAAGTCAAATGCAAAGTGATGGCACAACGAAATGAGCAAACAACATTGGACCTGGAGCACTATAAAAACAAAGCTGATACTCCTGAATGGCCACCTGAAAATGTATTTTCTGTTTATTGAAGAGCTAGATATCCTCCTGTTACTGAACACTCTATAACAGGGATTACTATCAAAATATAGTGCTTTAACCTTTAAACAAAAAACGTCTGTTTTAACCAAAACAATATCACTTACCTATATGTTTAATAAGTTCAAAACAGGCAAACTACAACTATTGATAAGGATTCCTGTAAATGAGTAGCTATACAGTTACATCAAACAAAGTCTCAGGAATAACAAAGTATACTTTAAACACAACCCTACGTGCATATTCTGGCCATGTCATAATATGTCCGCCTATATTATAGGCGGACATTCAGAAAAAAATGTGGGCTTGTAGATGAGCTGTTTTTTGGGTTAAAGTGGTTAATAGATTAAGTGCAAGTCCACCAAAAAAAAGATCATAAGAAAATCTCTATAGCCATTAGCCAGTCAAAGTGGTATATTTACAAACAGCAAGAAATATGTCATTAATGCTTACTTGATGCAGTGATTTCCAAATATGCACATTTGCAATTAAAGTAGGCCTAAAAAAAAGAAACTTCTGGAATATACTGGTTAAAAGAATTGGTTTATTCAAAGATTTCAAGGCCAAGTTCTAGCTAAATGTATTCCTGGGAAGCCGAAAAATAATATATAATTTTTCTTTCAGCGTCATTCAAAGAATTCAACCTTAGGAGTCATAAAGACTTGTAGCTTACGATAATGCCACTCTTCATAATCTTAAGCAATCTTCAATCAATGGTGGGTCCTTCGAGTTTCTAGACACTCATTGACAGTTGAATAAGTATATATGATAACAAATTAATAAAGAAAGGGATCTTATTTTGACACAAGCTATATCTTCACATCTATCACATAAGACGGCATAATTAAAATGCCAACTATAAGTAGAGAAAGGGGCTTTGATATTTTATAGATAAGAGATTTGCTTCACTTATATGACTTACCCAATGTGCAGACTTGAAACGATATGTTGGTGTAATTTTGACAGTGCAATTAAAGGTTTATTATCCCCACCTGAGCTTTTTGATTTTGTCAATCTGGACGAACGATATGATGAAATGCTGTAAGGATATACTGCACAATGATGACGGATACACATGTATTAATGGATTCATGGCTCTAGGGGATTCAGGGCTTTGTATTATAGCAATGACAAAACTTAAAGCTAAAATGGACAGGAAGGAGCTTAGTGAACTAGTATTAGTACTACTTCTACACAAAATAGCAGTCGAAACAGGCAGTACCGTTACCCCCTTTTTTCCTCAGACACTGGACCTGGAAGTAATTGTTAACATGCAATTCTATTTATGTTTTAAGCTGAATTAGTGTGCGCACGCGCACGCACACACACACACGCACACGCACACACACACACACACACACACACACACACACACACACACACACACACACACACACACACACACACACACACACACACACACACACACACACACACACACACACACACACACACACACACTCTCTCTAAAGATGAGACTTTGCAGGTCTGGGAACAGCCTTGCTAAAACCTTTACTGAATTAAGTGACATATTTCACGTTTCCAAATACCAGCCCACTGACATGCACACTCCTTCTCTCTCCTCCTCCCTTCCCTTTTGTTTTCGTTGACACATGCACGCCCAATTAGCATTTTTCAGCCATTAAGAAGGAAAAGGGAAGGAGCCAAATGTTTACGTCTTAACGGTCTTATCCAACTCTGTTCCACCGCTATACGTTCTGAGGCTGAGCCCTCTGTAGTAGCATAACATTCAGACAAAACAGCCTCAACATTAGCTATGTCAATACATAATGTTAAAAAAAAACCTTTATTTCCAATTTGGTTTGTGTGGGATATTGAAGCGATAGTGTAGGACCACTTGCAATTATGTGTAGAAGCTTTTCTCGTCTTGCTGCATTTAGAGCAATTAAATCTCTTTACGTGTACTGTGGACAAAGGCAGTAGTGATTATTTCCCCGGTAAATGTTTTGATTTCCCCACAGTGCCAACACAGACAGCAATGTGATCTGTTATGTTTTAACGTTCTTCAAAGTGATACACACCGTAAAAGATTATAGACTACAGTTTTCGGCACCATACAGAGCCCTCTTGATATGTTGAGGTTTAATGTGGCGTTGAAAATGCAAAAAAAATTGTTACAAGAAAAATGTTATTGAGCACAATTAGCCGCCGTGCTCTGGTACACTGAAAAATGGTGGTTAATTTAACTCACTCTCAATATATTTGAATGGGAAACCATCAAATCTTTGGGTCTTCATAGTGGATCTTATTGCGTGATTCCGAAGACGCATGAATCACTCCCTGCAGGGTTTGACTGGGAAATCTGCGACTTGTGTATTGTACATACATAATAAAGGGAGAAATTGCCTTTAAAAAGGTGCTTTTCTGACATTAAAATGACTTGTGTGCACATTGTTGGTCAATGTGTGTAGTTGGAGGCATATATTTATGAATAGGAAGCTTTAATTAGGGCTTGTGTTTCCTCCCCAGTCACATTGAGGGATGGTCCTCACCGACATTCATTAATGATAATCACCAAGAGCGATGGCATTGCTACAGGCCAAGTCTCCGGGGACTCGACACTTGAAAAGAAGCATTAAATTACACGCAGGGATTCTTTAATTGCAAAGAAAAAAAAAGAAAATATATAGCCATGGCAGTTAAATATGGTGTGTTTTAAGCCTTTACTGGTTTTAAGGATTTGTCTGAGACTCTCTTATCTTTAAATTCCCTCCAACTCATCTGGAATCCTCATGTTTCATTGCTAGCAATACAGCTGAATCTTTCAGTGTGTTTAGTCATCAACAATTATAAAATATATAGCCTATATATATACAGTATATATCAAAGCAATTTCTGCAAACTATGCAAAGGGCCTTTAGAAATGCCCAAACGTGGACATATATTGTGTAAGAAATCATTAGACGTGTGCACGTGTGCGTGCACGGTGCATGTGTATAGTGTGCGATACACACGTGTATTACATTCGTGTAACGCACTCACGCGTGCACGCACGCACAGCTCACACACACTCACGCAGGTGTGCACACAGACACAGACACACACACACGCTCCTGACCTAATTGCTCAATCTCACTCAACTAATTAATCACAGCTGACTTATCATGGTGACAAGGTTGGGTGGGTGACATTCTCCAAAAATCTCTAGTAAGTGTTTCTGCCATCTTTCAATACAGAAATCTCTCTCTCTCCCTTTCATTCCTATGTTCAGTTCTCAATAGAACCTGAAATGGAGAACACAACTTGGCCCAATGTCTATTTTTACCTGATATTGGAGGAGTAGTAAGGGGGGGGGAGGGAGTGCATCAGAGAGGTGAGAGTGTGCGTGCTGGGAGAGAGGGGGAGGGTTAGGGGGAGGGGTCACAATGCCCCATTAATCAAAAAGAATGACACGCATGTCGTCCCTGACAACCATCCTGCCACCCATACGTCTGCACCACCACCCACCACCCCAATCCCGCCCCACCCACCCTCCATCCTGCTCAAACAGGGGACAACTTCACAGACAGGGAGGTGGGGGAGGTGGGGTGGGGGCCATGGCTGGAGATGGTGGTTGGGGGGGGGGGGGGGGGGGTAACTTTATTAATCAAGCATCTCTGATTAATTGTTATGAAGTGTCACCCATAAATTCTCCATTTGGATTTAATAATCTCAGAGGTAGACTTAACAATCTCTGTTGCGAGTTGAGTTTTATTGAAGAGGTTGTGGGAAGGTAGAATGTGTGTGGGGGGAGGGGGGGGGGAGAAAGATAGACGGAGGGAAAGCGCGAGAGAGAAGCAGTGACACAAATAGCTTCTCAGCGGACAGTCCCTCTCCGCGTGACAGTTATGAAATACAATTATCAGCGAGATCTGCTTAAGAATTCATCAACGCCACCCCTGCCTTCCAAGGAGAGGGGAGGGAGAAGAGGGAGAAAAAAAAACTCTACATAGAAAAGCAAGTCTCATCTGATAAGACTCCTTCTACCCCCACAGCCCTTAAACTATCATCTCAATCTTCTGCCCCTCTGTCTCAGTCATGTTTAAGTCACTGCATAGGCAAAAGTATATGCATATGGGGCTTTGAAAGGATTCTGTGCATCATATTAAAGCGTAAATCATCTCTTAATCAGTGGATATGGCATAATGACATGTCGAATGCAAATCGCCGCGATGGAGAGTGGTTTGTTTGAAATGTATATCTGCTGGTTTCCATCAGGGTCAATAATAGCTGTTAATCTCTCCCACGCACTGCAAAAAAAAACATACTGTCGTACAATCCCGCAATGTCCTGTCAGGCCTTGAAAAGTAAACGAATCATAAAACGTGGACGGTTTCAATCAATTGTCGTCTAATTGCAGTCATATCTTTTGAAATGAGCAGGAAACAAGCACTATGTAGGTTGACAGTGTGCATAAAATTACCATAGCTTTGCATACCACAACGCCATTAATGTTACTTTCATTGTCGGGCTACTATATGTTCTCTTTCCTGCTCTTGTGTGCTATACAGGCTATACAGAATTTAAAAAAAAGACAATTCCAATTTGTTAGAGAACCATCTGCTTTAATAGCAATAATCTTTTCTGAGTATATTATTTTTATTAGCGCGGGGCCCTAAACCCTTTCGTAAGAGAGAAACGCACATCACTGTACGGATGTGCATGAAATATATGTTTTCACAGAATAATCAGCAAAAAGGTATTCCTGATTAGGAGTGGAGCTACTATGTCTTGTTTGAGAATGAGAACATTACATGTTAACCCCCCAGTGGCACAGCACACAAATTATGATGGCTGGTATATCCTGTTAAATGCTACAGCTATTAACACTGCTTTATTACCCACTGTGACCAATCTTTTGTTGACACTACGGTACATCATGCTCTAGCTCGGTTGAATCCATGTCTGTATTATCCCATCAATAATTGCCCCTCCTCTTACTAGGTGGTGATGTACGACTGCTGAATGATTCAGTCTTTGCGAACAGATCTTTTTTTTTTTTGTGTGAGTTTTGTTTTGTTGCGGCTACTCAACCTATAACCTAAATTAACACTTTGTCATGGCGCTTTGGTACCACAAAGCACAGTCAATCATTGCCTGAAACGGGACAATACAGTAACCCATTTGTACGACAAACGAATGAGAAAGATGCACAACGCCATATCATTTCTTTCAATCGCCATGGAGTCGCTTGAAGTCTGCCATGCCAGGCATAGATCATACACACGACACATCAAGCTACTCGGTGATATAAAGATTATTTCTTTATAATACACAGTCAAACTTCTCACAATCCCTTTCTCTCCCCCCTCCCTCTCTCTCCCCCTCTCTACCTCTCCCTCTCTCTCCCTCCCTCTCCCTCTCTCTCTCTCTCTCCTCTATGCTCATTGCATCTGCCCCAGTGGTCAAGGACGCCCATATCACTGGGTGTCAGGGTGGGACCCATCCATCAGGAGGCGATGGGTAATGGAATCAACCGGTGACAATGATCATCAGCACCGCAAACAATGGCCCATAAACATCCCTTGACAAGTGGTCAAATGCAAGAGTGGGTGGGCGGCTGGTCGGTTGGTGGAGGGGGTTGGGGGAAAATAGTCGGGAGAAAGATAGAGGTGACCAATGCACCACTTTTAAAAACCAAATTAATTCCCTTAAGCCCACAGCGTGCCATAAAACATTTATGTGGATATTATGATCCTGTGTAGGTCAATTTACCTTAATTGTCATGTGTAGCCTTTTTTAAAGGACAATTGGAAGTCCCCTTGCCTTATGTTTTGTTTATATAGAGACAGACAGCAGAAAGGCTCTCAAAATCACGGCCCAGTTGCATAAAGACCCGCCCCCGCCTGCCTCTGATTGGCTTACCGACACTGCCCATCTTTGCCCCGAGGTTTAAAGTCTTCTGGTGACACTGCTGCGAGGTTACGCCGTGGTGGGAAATAAATATTGCTCAGTGTTGGCATTTGCCTTGGCGGGGGGGTAATAATTTACTAGTATGTGCCTACCGGTTTGCAACTCGAACAGGGTTGAGTCTGCTCTAGAGAACATCGCAACGCTAGACACGGCAACTCTGGTGTCTCTCGTGGCTCATGTTCGCGAGAGATGGCACCCCTCCGTCGTGGTCTAAAACTACTTTATCGGCCAAAAAAATAGTCTGTTGGAAAAATAGTGGCGGCAGTGATTAGACCAGCACGCTACAGAGTTGGCTGCCAGACTTGGTTTTCAGGCTGGATAAGAATGTGAAAATGCCCTGACCCACGGCCACCCTACTACTTCCTACTACTAGTAGGAGGGTGGCCAATCAGTGGCAGGCAGGGGGCGGGTCTTTAAGCAACCGTGGTCTTAAATTACGCGGCAGTGACACATCCCAACACCTACAAGTACAAGTGGCTGCATACAAGGTTCTGAAAAGGCACACTCACACTTTAGCTCTATGCATTTGTTGTAGCCAGAGCAAACGTTCTCTTAGCCCCTACAATAAGTGAGCTGAAACGTGAAGCTCACAATGTGTTGTGATGTGATCCATTGTTGAGTTTGTAGAACAGCTGTTTTCGTTATTTATGAAAATAGACATTTTATACAATATTAAATTGATTATGGTAGGTCGATTAACTTTACAGTAGCACCCTAGAGTTTACTCTACAATTGTAATCCTGATAAAAAAGTAATACAAGTAAGGTTGATGCTTGCCTTGCATCACGGGAACTGTATGAAAGTCTGACATATGTTTTAGAATCAATATAGATGGGATCGTTAAGATTGTTGAATCGATACATTATGATAACCATCCACATTGATGAGAAATGCACATCGAAAGGCTCACAGTGGCCCTTTAAATGTTACACTGCTGATGGACACATTAAATGTTTATAAATAGGTTTTTATAGTTTTATAGATTTGTTGAATGCGTGGCCGTCCAGAACACACGGACAGTAGGAAAACTTTTTTGTTCTCACTCAAATGAACAACCGAATGAACAAATCCCACCCAAGAAAATACTTTAAAAAAGAATAACTACTCAGAAAAATGCCTGACAAGAATTGTCGGACTAAAACGTAGCCAATCGTTATTTCCCGCTGTCTCCCTCCCAGATTGCTGAATGAGGCCCAATTAGAGAAGTAGCAGAGAGATTTCAAAGTAAGCAAGAAGTAGATTTTTGTGTGTGTTATGTTGCCATTGCACAGGATAGGGTTGCTATTGTCAATTTGTGTTTTCTTTCATTCTGATTTTTTTGTCAGCTGAAGTCTCTCTGCACTTCGTGCACACACACACACACACACACACACACACACACACACACACACACACACACACACACACACACACACACACACACACACACACACACACACACACACACACACACACACACACACACACACACACACACACACACACACACACACGTGTGCCCATAGTTTAATTAGCCACCATTTGTCTCAGCTTTCCCCCTTTCCTCTGTTTATCCAAACGTCAGGAATGACACTGGCCAATTAGTGCAGTGAAATTGTTTAGCCCTCTGCAACACTCGGCACGGTTCAAACCAAGTGGGATATTTGCTCGGAGCTCGAGCGCTGCGGCGTGTGTCATGCATGGGCGTGTGTCAGTGTGTGTGTGTGTGTGTGTGTGTGTGTTTAAATAAAGAGAGGGGGGGGGGGGGGGGGTGATGTGGCTTGGAACGTTTTTTTGGTATTGTTTTTTGTATTAGGTCATAGTTATTTGATTATTTGTAATTATTAAGTGTTAAGTGTTTACTTCAGGCCAAAGGGACAGAGATCTTGCACACATGGTACACAGGTACACAAAATTCAGTGTTAATTTAACTCTTGAGAGTTGCACAATACAAGAATATTTTGCAAAAAGGATGGATTTCTTGTCAATGGATACTGCGGGCAGATTACAAATTATCCTCAAGAAGCTAATTAATCACTGGGAGAGGTTTTAGCTGAAGAAGAGCATCAAAGTCCTCTTTGTCATCTTCTTGTATCTTCAGAGAAAATGAAAAAGGCAGGCTTAGCCGAGATCATTAACGCCCGGTCTCCCCAAATTGAAACCACCATCAAGAGTGTCTTTAAAATGTCTCTGGATTGCCCCCCCTCCTTTCTTTTTCTTTCTTTCTTTCTCTTTTTGAGTACAAATGACATCTCCCCTCATTTTGCTAGTGGCTATATGACTGATGTGTCGACTAAGACATGGCGTTTTGACGCTTTGAAGACTCCCGGTTTTGAAGTATATGATTCTGAAGTGCCGGGCATATGCTCGGCGAGATAAGTAATTTGACACACAGACATCACAGCGTGCAAATCTTTTTTTTTGTCTGGCTGTCTCGAGTGTCCGCGTTGGGAGCCCTTTCAAGAACATTTTACAACTGTCACAACTGACTGTCATTGTAAAAATGGATACACACAAACAAGCTTGCAACGAACTGAGATTAGACAGCTGTCATACCAGAAAATAATCTAATTCATTTAGAACTGAAAAAATACCATTAATTTGTTCAAGCACGTTTTTATTTCCTTCCTCCCACCAATTGCTATTTAGGGAATACACCAATAGCATTAAGTTACTAGTTTGATTAATTGAAACTCTATTATTGCTTAATTTCTATTGAAGACTAATGGTTATATGAATCACTGTAGCAATATCACAGCTGGACGTGGTGATGAGACTGTTCACATACTGTGTTTACACACTTAGTCACACATGTGATTGATTTGCATGTAGACACAAGCAAAGAGGTTATACTTTTCACACACGTGAAGACGATTTCACCAGAACATGAACACATAACCACACACATCCACAAACAGGTAAACACACGCATAGTCGCATACGCACCTGCACACAACACACGCACGCACGCACACCTGAAGGGTCAGAGCAGCAAACAAAGTGGCTGACATCATGGCACTTCTTTGGCAGCGTTGTGCAGGTGACCCCTCTGAAACAGGCTTCTGAATACATGGATTTGAAATGATTTACCTAGAGTACCTGCCACCTGAGCACAGACATACAGCCCCCCCCCCCACACACACACACACACACACACACACACACACACACACACACACACACACACCAGTCTTGCTCTCATTCTCCCTCTGTCCCTCTCTATTCATCACTATCTTGTAAGTCTTGCACACTGACACAGAAACATACGCAGTAACATGATGGTGCAAGAGAGACACGGACAGAGATCATCTTCGCGCGGCAAAACAATTAGGTGGAGTTTTACAGCTATAACTTGCATTGTGATGGTGTGTTTTCATCCAGTGTGTTTCACCACCAGGGCTCTGGGGGTAGAGAGAGTTGCCCAATAGTTTTGGCTCTTGTTGTGCCATGACAGGCAATTAAGACCCTTTAACTTCAGGCGAGGACGGGACACGTGACTAAATCCACAACGAGAACAACCATTTCAATGATATCCACTCAAACTGTGTTGTCTGCCGTATTAGTTAAATATCGAGGAGGTCATGCCAACAACACGAGACACCTCCAGAGTAGCGGGACTCAGACCATCAGACTGTTTGCTTTAGGGTAAGAATCACGGAGGCTCTTGTCGCCCAAGGCACATGCAGTCATCCAGGGGAACGGTGTTTTCACAGCTTTCTTTTCTCAGGTTTCAGCATTTACTTGCATTTCTTTCTCTTCCATGTATGTATGTGCTAGTTTAAACTATAGATTGTGACGGATATTTGTATTCTGGTTACTCTTACGAAACAAGTGCTGGAATTAATCACATTATTGATGTTATGCATTATTCGTAATTTTGTTAAGAACATAGTAATGTTTCAAATTGAGTATCAAATGGTTTGTACTGTCGGAATATGTCTTTTCTAAAATGGATTCATAGTATAAATAATGTTATTGTGACCGTAGGTCGCAGATTACGATGAAAACCTGCATTTCATGTCAGTTACACTTCATGTCAGTCAGTCCGTCCGTCAGTCACGCCTCGTGACACGCTCCATATATGTCCTGTTGCTGTTCGATGTCTCCCTTTTGACTGATACCTGTCCATTCAAACTCTAGATGGGCTCACCCCAAAGTCATTAGCGCAGCCTCACAACGGCAGCTAGCGAAAACTAGAGTTCTCAACAGGCCTGAAAATGAAGGCCGGGCCCTACCTAACTGGGCTGGCCTGAGGCCCCGCCTGACCTTACTAATTAACACACATTTTACGCCCTACCCGACCGGAAAACGTCAATTTAGAAAAATAATAAAGTCCATATATGGGCATTCCCAGACCTGTTGTTAGAGCGCAACCTCGCTTCTCGCCCTCAGGGCATCTTACTGGTTAAAAAACAGTCTCAATTCTCGAAACAGACATTATCACACACACACACACACACACCAGTTCCAGTCTTACATCTTTCTGGACAAACAGTTAAAGGAAGGCTTCACCCATTTTCAACCTATCTTATCTTATCAATTGGTCCTAATGCTCATTATAATTTGGTACCATTTTTGTCTAGCCTGTCTGTGTCTCAGAGGACAGTTGTGGGCAGTTCAGAAACTCGCCTACTAGTGATATCATCGATGGGAATCCAAGCTTGCAAAGCTTGGATCGGTCGATCGGTCCAGTGGTGCTTGTAGCATGTCATGCAAAACGAGCCCCTCCAGCAAACTTTGAAAGCCAATAGTCAATCGGAATAGAATCCCCCCCCCCAATTTTTTTTTATCACATGCCTACAGAGATAGAGCCTATTACGTTTTCAGTGAAGGCGTGAATAATGAATAAAGAAACTATTTTGCGTCAACTTAACTAAATGACGACAGTATGATTGACGGGCTGAACATAAACTAAGCCCACCATTTTTTACCCATTTACCCCTATGTTGCACAAAGGGTTAACTGTTTGACCGTCAACAGGCTGCGGTTCGAGACACCCCCTCCCCCCAACCTTGCCCCCAGCAGATGGGAGAGAAAGTTGACACCGATTCAAAGGAGAAAAACAACAAAGTCCGGAGGTGAAAAACGGAGGCATGGGAGAAATATATCATGGTCCCACCTCTGTGACACTCTGTAAGGCCTGACCTTACCAGACTGCTGGTTGTCACCGTGGCCTAATCAAGTCAGAGGCAGGCCTGCCAGACCTGCACACTGCCCTGGCCCCAAAAAACATGCACACGTACGGCAACGACTGCGGAGAGTTCAGGTGATAAATGCATGCGTGAATAGTAAATACAGACTGGGTGCTGTCCCTTTTTGAGTAGTGCAGCAACTCCAATGACCAGCAATGTCTGTCCCTATCTATGTATGTTTGTGTGCATGAGCTTAACACTGTGCACAGGTGCATGATGAGAAGCTGAGTTTTAGTGTAACGGTGCAGTACAGACTACCAGACGTTTGTTAACCACCAAGTGTCACTGTTGCGCAGTCAGCACCACTCACTTCAGACAGGTCTGATTTCTTTGAGTGTGGGAAGTTCACCTGTTCCGTTTTTTGTTTGTTTCTCATTTTGTTTTGGGGTGGATTAGTGCAGGGTAAAATGGGTAAGAATAGGAGGAGACATTTCGTGACAAAAATCATCTTGTTTCTAGTTTAACACTTCTGATGCCCAGGGTGTCCACACACATCTTATCAAATAAAAGTGTGGGGGGCTAAGGACGTGTGGGCACGTCTTAGGGTCTTTTTTATTTCTTAGGGTATTTTTTTTAATCTATATAAAACGGAATCGGCTTGGGTCCGCGCACCCATTACTTGGGGGAGGGAGAGAAAAATGCAGCAAAGGTTGTCATGAACGGGACTCGAACACGCAACGCGCTGTCAGGCTAGAGCCTATATGTGGCATGCGCCTGGACCACTAGGCCAGCGGGCGACCCTGCTACATGTTTTTTGGGGGAAAGGGGAAGGCGGACGTTTTCAGAATAAAATCTCCCTCATCTGCATGGGACTCTAGCGCCTTTAATCTGAAAGATCCAGCGGCACCACAAGTGTTTTAAGTAAACGACATTATCGTAAAACAAGTCGAACAGCGGAGGACGGGTGTTTTTTTTCCAACTCAGAGCAGGGATAATTAAGATTAAAACACCACTCAATGTGTTGACATAAGAGAAAGATGCAAAAAATGACAATATACTATATACTGATCTTTTTGTTTTAATGACCGTTTTGGCGGCAATGACTTTAAATATGTGTTTTGCTTTATTTCACAGGAGGAGAGACAGGAACAAGAGAGGGAATTGGATTAAGTCCACTTTCCTACTTTTAATTAGTTCTGTGTTTTTTAAGTTTTAATATCAAAGCTATATACAATTTAAATGGGGTATATAACAATATTGAATAATATCGGAGCAAAATTAAAAGATATTATTGACCTTTCCATGACTGTGCAAGTGGACATGAAACCTAGCATTTTAAGATCCTTCTTATACAGAATATTAACATATGCCAGTCTTAATACATTTTTAAGTCACACTATAAAGTAAATTAAGTACAACTATATAATCTTTATTATACCATAAAAGGTGAAGAGAGCACATATTAAGCTTTTCATGCCCCGTGAACTTTTGAGGTGAGTTACAATAGGTTACATAATTAATTTCTGTTGGAACCCTGTGGCATACAGAATATTTCACATATTCTTCTCTGTGAGGTCAAAGATTATTTACCATATTCACACAGTGGCCATTTAGCTGTTACTACATACTACTTGCCTACTGCCTGTTCTCCTCAGAATATGAATGGATGAGTAAAATGGCTGCCATGTGACTATTATCAAAGGTTTCTAATAATAAAGTAGATTTTATCCTGATTTGTGTCTCTGAAAAAAGTCATTTTAGTATGAAAATTTTGGGTATATGTATTGTGTGGCTTGCGACGATCGTGTCCAATATTTAGTTCAGACGACGGAACTAACTTAGGGCCGATTCATACTCCTATTTTAGAACCATATAAAAGTCGGTTCGGCTCTGTAGAGCCTACAATGTGACGTCATTTGAGGTTCGGGTGGGCGGGTACCGTCTTAAAGTCGGCTCTAGGGTGCTACTGAAAATTTCTGACGAGCCAAAATCATTTCGGCACTACAGCGCAGAAACAGCGGTAAAATAGGCGTATGAATCGGCCCTTAGAATGATTGAGAAGCTGTGTTCACATCCACTCTCCCATTGGAATGAAAAGACACCAACATCCCATTTCCTGAAAAGGCGTCCGCCCACTTCACAGAGATACGGGAAGTAAACAAAAGTAAACAAAAAATGCATTTTCTTTTACATAAATGTCTTCGGTCCCTGGCACAAAACCTATTCAGAAGGAGGTTCGCTGCCAAATACATATCAATTTGACGTGATAAAGTTTCAGAGCCACTGCTCTACAGATCCTTGGGAGGGATAAACTGTGTTGTGTAGTGTACAATTGTACTTTACAAATCACTATTTGATAGAATTTGCAAACATGGAGCCTTTACACACTTACACACTTACTAATCAAAACAAATCGACATGTCTAACTCAATTTGAAAGATCAGCTACAGGCTCCAGTTCAGCTCAAGGCTGTCTCATCTTATACTTTATTTATCCCAAAGAGAGTTAAATATTAAAACAAATACTGTGCAAGAATTTCAACCAGAATCTCAGTTGAGGGAAGTGAAGTAAGCAGTATTTAAAATGTCACGTCTACGTCACGCACGGCATACAGTAGCCACTAGCAAAATTAAGGAGATGTAATTTGTAGAATAATAAAAGCATTCAAATTATTATTAACAACATTACACTGCTCTGGAATCTCTGGAACGTGTCGAAAAGCGAACAAAGGTTTCCTCATCTACACTGAATGTTGGTATTCTTGTCATCAGTCAGTGAGTCAGACCATGACTGAGAACAAGCCATGACTCCATGCATTATGGTGAGGAGCAATTAGTTGAAGCAGGAAGTGGAGCCATCAAAAATCGCAGCGGGAAAGTTCAGGAAGGTTTTCGCTGAGGTTTGCAACAAGACAAAGCAGCAAACTTTACGGTGCTTACGGTCTGAAGTAGGTGTATGCATGAAGGGGACGTGGATGTTTTGGATGTTTTGGACACACCCATTTAGATGAAAATCCCTTAGTGAAAACTACTGTTGTTGCTGTTGTGAATTCAGCATTAGATTAGAATTATGGAACAGGGTTATGGATCAAAATAAATATATTGACCATGGATGAGTCATGTTAACAGAGTGAGTAATTATCAAAGCCTGCCTGGCATCTACCTTGTACATGTGTACAACAACTTTACTGCACGTCTTCTTGTGATAATTGGTTCGCGCCGGTGCACTTAACTTAAATAGTCATTCTCTGCCACCTTCCTCTTCCTCTTCTCACACAGGTTCTAACACTTGGAATATCTAAGGAGGTGATTATTAATTAAGAGATGGCACGGTGTTGCTATTTATCAATTCAGAGGGCTTTAACCAATCCCTCTCTATATTCGTAAACGCATACTTAGTTGGTCCGAGGTCGGCTCTGAACTTGGTCCATTCTTTTCCCATCTACGGTTCTACACCGAATCTCTTTTGCTGAAATAGCTGATGTACAAGTAGTTCAAGTGGTTACAACACACTTATCTGTCACCATAAACAGTATGTAGATTTTAGAAGTTACTGTGACTATTTTATGTTTCAGCATATCAAGACAGATATGGCTCAAACAAGTGGCTGAATTAATTTTACTATGCCGAATACAAAACGATTTACCAACTCGCCCCGGGCGTACAGCATGCGGAACTGCTCAGCCTGGTATTCCTAAAGTAACCTAATTATATTATGCTTAAACGGTTAAACCTAACCTTATTCCTAACCTTAACCTCAGTAAAACTATGCCTAACCCTAAACAAAATAAAGCGAGGGCGAGATAGATTATGGGCGACGGTACCTGCGGTACCTGCTACCGCTATGCCACCAAAATGTGTCATAAAAAAGTGTGAATCCCTACTCTCCTTCAAAACCACTCTAAAAGAGCACTCCTGTATGTAGTATAAATGTACTAATGGGCAGGCATAGCAGGAATCAAATCATTACAACAAATTGCTAGTAACTCGCCCATAATAATTAAAGAGAATCTTTCGTGTGTTTTCGGAAAAGTTTTTGTGTGTACAATTAGAGCAGAAGTATTTCTCTTCTCCCTCTGCTGACGTCCCGTTGAGACCTTCATTTGACTCACAGTGTGCAGTGCTTAATTTGATAAGCTCTCTCTCTCACACACATACACACACAAATACAAGCACGTGCGCATGCGCACGCACGCACGCACACACACGCGCACACGCACACCTTCGCTGTTTTATACTGCTCAGGCTAATGTAAAGCCGAGGCCTGCCTTTAAAGTCCCACTCAATGTCATCTCCAGTATCTTTGAAGATCCCCTCCAGATGTTTTATCATACTCCCTGCTGCTATGGATGTTTCAGGCCCCGAAGTTCAACTGTTCTTCTCTTTTCTTTAATGAAACGCCTCAAGTCACTAATTATTAACACAGATGGGAAGTTGACTTTAATATCGCCTTGACATGCCTGACAGAAATGCAAGCTCACGGTAAACATTGTTTTGCTGACCGCGCAGTGACGCTTTTGCATCGATTCACTTCAGTCCAATCAATTTAAATTGAACTTAAGTTGGAGGCAAATATGTTGATTTCTTACAAAACCCAACAGGAGGAACTTATAGAGTATATGTCTCTGTGTGGAACATCTTGTATGATCAAATACTTAAATAGTTAACATGCTCCCCAATTAGTGTATATGTACGTACTACGTACTGTACACGGTACAATACCTAAACTCTCTCTCTCTCTCTCTCTCTCTCTATATATATATATATATATATATATATGAGACAAAGAACTGAAAGAAGGGGACTCATGCACATCCAAAAAGACCCGTAGGAGGTGCAAGTCTAGTTAGCAGGCATAGACATCAAAAAAGAGAAAAACCTTCCAAGGAAGGGACTGCACACTCCAGGGAACAGAGACGGACAACTTACTGCATCAAACTTATTTATTAGCACGACGCGTTTCGCCGTGAGCTTCGTCAGGTGCTATGAACACCATAGCACCTGACGAAGCTCACGGCGATATATATATATATATATATATATATATCAAGTGTATTTAAACTTATGCCTCAATTAATATATATTTCCATATAAGGAATGAAAAAGGGAAAAGAACAAATTGTAGGTATGCATTTGAGATTGCATTCTAAGTGAACTGACAGGGAGTCTGCCACACTACAATGACAATATGTTTGAAAGATTGAGGTGCTTGGCCTCGCTCACCTTGTTTGACACCATTTGTCCTCCAACAGTGCCTTGCATTCAAATGTCTGCAGTCACTCTTGCTAGACGTGAACCACAAAACTACCATCCGATTACTGTGAAGAACACACACACAAGCACTCGCCCAGTTTTGTGAACATTGCACCGACCCTTACCTTAAACAGGCCAGATCTATCCCCACCTCTTAACACTAACCCCAACCCTTACTCTAGCCATATCCCTAATACATGCCTAACCTTTACTATCTAACCCAGAATGGTTCTGAAAGGAATACATTTCATAACCATGTGGGGAACAGGGAGCAGACTACCGACCACAGAATCACCACCTGTGCTCGGAGGATGGACTTTTCCAGGGAGGGAATAAGTTGTTATTGGCCAATGCATGAAAGAGCACCCCGGGAATGGTTCTTGGCCTAGAGGAGGGCGTGGCTGAACGCGGCAAACCGATGGAAACCTGATGACAATATATGCCCAACCCTAACCTTTGACCGTATAAAACCCTAGAACACACACATGCCTATTCCTAACCACTGGATAGACGTGCAGCAATGCTACCCACGGTAACCGCCTACAGCACTAACCAGCCAGACCACGCATCTCTCTTGTATACATTGAAAGTCTCAGTGACATGCACAGCCTCTGGATGTCAACGATGGTTGAAGACTTGAGAGCAAGCCACTGTTTAAAAAAACCTGAATCTGTGTGTGCGTGTATCGAGCATGTGTGTGTGTGTGTGTGTGTGTGTGTGTATGGATGTATGTCTGTGCATCTCCGAGCAGCAATAGTGACATTTGAGGGGCACTTTACAGAAGCCAGCGGCTGCCAGGGATCCTCTGTATCACCTAAAGAGCCTTTGTCAGTCATTGGAAAGCTGTCACCTTTCGGGGGGGCGATACGGTAGGGGGAGCCGGCTGACAGGTAGGAATTAATGAGAGGTGTATGACAGCAGACCCCGCTGCTTGTTTGACTGTGTGTGTGTGGGTGCATGCTTGTGTTTTTGTGTTGTGTCCGTGTGTGTGTGTGTGTGTGTCCGTGTGTGTCCGTGTGTGTGTGTGTGTGTGTGCGCGTGCGTGTGGACCATGTGGATGAGCGAAGACCTCTGTCTCGAGAGGGATGAAACACTGTCTGAGAAAAGTGGTGACGTAGGGAAAAGGTTTTGATACATTTCTCCATTCTTTGGGTTCTGAATCGTCAGCTTGTGCTATACATTCAGCGATTTGCGGCCGTAATGGCACGCATCAGCCGAGCGCTCCGATCTTAAACGGCCTCATCACTCACTAGTCACCATCACTCTTGAAGTGCTCGTTTACAACATTGAGAAATAATACAATATAGAGAACATGAGTGAGAGATGCGGCTTGGTTGTTGCTGAAGTTGCTACCAGGTAAAGAATTGTACCAGTGGACCCATAAGGGCCCATTTGGTTCCATATGTACACTCTGAGTTAAATTAACACTGATTTTACTGTACAGGAAAGAATGGAGAAAGCCTTCATCTTTGTTCCCTGTCCGCTGTGGCGAAAACAACAGCGACCTGAGTGAGACACCAATGAATGCGTGTGTGTGTGTGTGTGTGTGTGTGTGTGTGTGTGTGTGTGTGTGTGTGCGCGTGCGTGCGTGGATGTGTAATCTGTGTTCCCTTTCACATTACACAGTTCTCCATCGGCACTAAATGAGTTGTGTCAATGTTTCTGCATCTCAATTACACTGCAGAGATAATGGTGGAGAGGAGGATTGTGGAGAGGAGGGGAGAGGAAGGACTGATCTACAAGTTGCACATAGGCTGTTTTAGGTGCACGACACCAGCGCACAACTATGTATAAATCAGGCTGAAGGGGGGGGGGGAGAGAGGGAGAGAGAGAGAGGGGGCGGTGTCATTGGCCAATGCATCAAAGCCCCCAGGAATGATTCTTGGCGAGTCGCTGTGAACTGGAGGATGGTGAGTGTATCTAGTGAGTGTGCGTGTGTACATGTACAAAGCAGCATTAATACAGTCCTGCTATATACACTGGTACATAATGAATATTGTTCAGATGATCTATCAAAACATATTCTACTATTTGGTATGAGTCAAAATATACCTTTCTCTTTCCCCCGTGTTTGAAAAGATATATATATTGTAAACTGCTCATTTTGAATAAGCAGGATACGTGAATCTATTAGCTACGTGAGAAAATTGAATGCAATCGCTAATCAAATGAGCAACGTACAATAATCTCTCTTCAACAGTCACCTCATCAAGTGTCCTGTCACGCTGCAAAATAAATCTGGATACCAGCAGTATGGTGCGTGCCAAGGTTTGGATTGGGCCTTCAAGTGTCACCCCACACTTTGTCAGCTTTGCAACAACGTAAAGTCAAGGCCAAGAGCGCCTATTGACTTCCAATGACATTGTAAAATATTTTCTCATACTCAAAGATAAGATCAAAGGTTTTCGCCGAGAGCCACGATGGCTCATCTGAGACCTGCCTGGGATAGAATATAATTGGCCTGCTAACAGACTTCACTGAAGTTAAGCAGCTAAAAGAACACTCAGGCAATTCCACTCCTTACAGTACAGTATGTAGAGTAGCAGTGTAATGACTAGTATAAACACAAAGGATGTATGTGGATTGCATTTACTTAAGTTCAGATATAGATTTGAAGAAAGTTTAGGTTAATTGTTCCATATCCACGTAAACCCTACAGTATATAATTAGTCGACGGGGGTTTCCCATGGATCTATATTTGATCCACTCCTCACAAGATATGACCTTTCACCCCAGCGTTATGGATTGATTTGGTTATGGCACAACACAAGAATATTGCTATAAATGTCACACTGGGGGGGGGGGAAACTTACAGTCCAAGACGTTTGTGCGCTGATTTGCTGTGGCAAAGAAGAGGAAAAAAATAATATGCGGCTCTTAAAACTCCTTCATCTGGTTTCCCTCTCATCCCCCAGTGCTGTAGGCCGCAAATGGCTGAAAGTCCTGTAGCTCACCGCTCTCAGTGCTGTATACCTTTCATACTACTGTTACTACAGTACATGATTTGAACTTTGCAGATATGTCTGCTAGAGCTGGTGGTTCTCAAACCTTTTCATGTCAAGGACCTCCAAATTGTATGTATGTAATGTATTTGGCTGCGGACCCCCATCTGAACATGCTAGGGAGTGAAGCACCCAGAAAAGAAGATTCACATTTTTGTGATTTGTTTAAAGGTAGCGTAAGTGATTTTCTTTGGTTGAAATAAGTGTTAAAAAGCTCTATATTGTGATAGTACTCATTGCTATAGAGTGTTTGTTCAGTGACAGGAGTCTCCATGTCTCTCCAGCTTTTCATTAAACAGAAAATGCATTTTCAGAAACCGAAACTGGGATACTAATTTTATTCAGGATGGAGAACACAGGATACAGATAAGTGGAATTGTATAAGTGATGACACAAATAAATGAGCAGACAACATTGGAACTGGAACACTATATAAATTAAGCTCATAAATAGCTACTCTGTCCCGATTGGCTGGAATTGTGTCACCTATCTGAAAAAGCTTTTTTCTGTACATTATTAAAGATCTGGAGAGACCCCTGGTATTGAACAAACACTCTATAGCAATGATTACTATCAGGACATAGTGATTTAACCTTTTAACAAAAAAACCTTTTGTTTTAACCAAAGAATATCACTTACACTACCGTTAAAATAAATAGCATTCAAGCTTGTAGATCTTCTATTTTTGAAAAGCTAACACGAATGGATAAAGTGGTTGAAATGATTGGGATGCTGTATTACCAAATTTAGCTGGAGACCCCCCAGGGGTCCCCGACTCCCCCCACCCCACTTTGAGAACCACTGAGCCAGAGATCCCGTGGGTGTGGTAGTACCTCGCGAGTGTCTTGGTCATGTATTGGTCATGCCCCGTCTTTCAAGGGATCACATACAGAGATCAAAGCTGGCGGGAGCAAGCGCAAATTTGCCTCTGATCAACATCCAAAAAACTGCTGGCAAGTGGAAAATCAGGACTACGACTGTGTTGTCTGAACTCACCATTAGGTGTGGAGTTACCATGCAAACACTACATGACTGGTGAGAAAGAAAACATACAGATAATTACATTATATGAAGAAAATGTTACCATTATATTATAATCATTATATGGAGTCTTTTCACATAGCGTTTTGGAAATCAACTCGGCGAGTCAGCAGGCCTTAAAGGCCTGCCCCAAGGACAAGGACAGAGGAAAGAGGCTTGACTATGCATGTATGTATGTGTGAGTCTGTGAGAGCCGGTACATTTCCGACAGGAAGGTATATTGATCTTTGAAACGAAGAAATCTCTATTTTTATGTCAGATCTGTGGAAATTGACATAAAAACAAAATGAGGAAAGACAAAGAAGGACAGCCAAAGAGAAGGAAAGAAATCAGACACACACACACACACACACACACACACACACACACACACACACACACACACACACACACACACACACACACACACACACACAACCTTCTGTGAGAGTTTATCAGCTTGGCACCTGCTACGGGAGCATTCTTGATGAACCAAAGGTTGTCTTCATTAAGTGCATTAATATTCATGACGCATGGTAATTCTGACACAGAAAAGGTCTCCGTAACCTTTTCGCATGTGAGATTTTTTTTTCCTCCTTTTTTTTCTTTTTTACTTCTTCAAGGAAATTACAGTCCGGCAATGACTTAATTAATGCTCGCTTTCTTGGCCACGGTTTGAGCGCCTGTCAGTTTGGTGCAGTACTGGCTGTCAGACATGCTGAAGGCCCGGGGAGAGAAGGATTGAGGGAGGAGGAGGAAGAGGAGAGGAGAGGAGAGGAGAGGAGAGGAGAGGAGAGGAGAGGAGAGGAGAGGAGAGGAGAGGAGAGGAGAGGAGAGGAGAGGAGAGGAGAGGAGAGGAGGCAGATCGGAGTCAACATAGCTTAGTGCTACTTGTAGTACACAGTGTTTACCTTTTCTTCTCCTTCCCGTTTTATTAAATTCTGCTTTGCTAGAGCTTTGGACTCACTGGTCCAGATTTGTGGTTTATCACCTTTTAGATTTACCCAAAACACAGAGTTAGATGATGAGCTTATGAGGATTGATAGAATTTGAAGACACGTTAAGAGTCCATTATGTCATAATTTCAAAGAACTCTAATGGTCACTGTAATAGTATTCATGTTAATAACGACTTAAACCATATACATATACAATCATTGACTGATGACTCCAGGGGTCTGTACTTGGCACCCTCCTTTATCACAGAATGTTCGCCTATATTTTCACTGAATGTTCACCTATTATGACGTGCCAAGAAAACGGATTCACGAGGTTAGATCAGAAACTAACGGTCAGTCATTCACTCTTGGCTTTTCTCAGTCATCATCAACACCCCCCCCCCACCACACACACACGGACACACGCACGCACAAAGTCACAGGCCAACACACGGTGCAAACTGGTTTCCAGTATAGTGAATCATGGCATGTCCCGCTCTAACATCGGGCGGTAAAAAATGTGAACATAAGGTAGCATTTCCTTTATCATGTCCCATAAAAATAGCAATTTGCCGGAGCCCTTGTAGCACAATATGGAAGGCGGTGTGTTTGGCTGATAATGTTGAGATGACAGATCGTTCCATACAGGGAGGTTTCTCTGCTGTCTGCCTGCCCCCTGCAATAAATCGCCAGGGAGGAGAGAGAGAGAGAGATGGCAGAGAGAGAGGGGGGGGGGGGGGGGGAACTGGAAAATAAAGGAGAGGAAGAGAAGTAAAGAGATGGGGTCGAACAGTGTCCATTTTGCTTTGCCAAAGTAAACATGAAAAAGCAGATCAAACCAAATGAAGGCATGTTCATGTATGCAATTATATATAACACAGGTTACATATAGCCAGGTTCTGAATTTTCATGTTTACCCTTACCCTATATATCGGTATACAGGTATATTATCATTTTATATATTCTTTGTGACCCTGTCAGAAGACCCCACAGACCACTTTTATGTGCCATTTCCACATGATGAAAAACACTGGTATAATAGCCTGTTAATTCAACTTTCTTTTTTCAATCAACTGCCAGATCAAATCTCATTTTGCTACTCAGTTGATTGACAAACTAGATTTTTCTTCTCACAGGCGTACACAAACTGTCACATGTGCGCGCGTGCACCACACACACACACACACACACACACACACACACACACACACACACACACACACACACACACACACACACTTTTATTTCAATACGTTAGAATTATATCCTCTCACCAGTGAGGTACATACATACTGTTTATGAGATAAATCTATTGTCACATTTAAATAAATATATTTCAATCATCCTCAAATGAATAAATTCACATCAAACAAACGCCGTAGGCACTGAGTGGATGTGACAGCCTGATGAATATTGAAATGGTGGCGATTCAGATATTGGGACAGAAAATGTACTGTGGTTGAGTATGTATTTCTGTGTGCATGTGCACATGCACGTATGCGTATTAATGCCCGATTTATATTTGTTAAATAGTCCTACAAGCTCACAGCGCTTCGCCACGTGCCACGGGTGTGAACGTGCAGATCGGCTAGTTTCGCCTACTGTTCAACATGCTTTGTTGCTTTGATCAAGCTCACTGACCACATTGCTCGCTGCGAAACCTGCCTGAAGCAAGGAACATGTGTGTTTGTTTAGTTGTGTCATGGCTAGCCTGGCACCAGCCACCATGACTTCTGGTATAGAGGGGCGCGTGCCTGGCACCAGCCACCATGACTTCTGGTATAGAGGGGCGCGTGCCTGGCACCAGCCACCATGACTTCTGGTATAGAGGGGCGCGTGCCTGGCACCAGCCACCATGACTTCTGGTATAGAGGGGCGCGTGCCTGGCACCAGCCACCATGACTTCTGGTATAGAGGGGCGCGTGCCTGGCACCAGCCACCATGACTTCTGGTATAGAGGGGTGCATGCCTGGCACCAGCCACCTTGTCTTCTGGTATAGAGGGGCGCGTGCCTGGCACCAGCCACCATGACTTCTGGTATAGAGGGGCGCGTGCCTGGCACCAGCCACCTTGTCTTCTGGTATAGAGGGGCGCGTGCCTGGCACCAGCCACCATGACTTCTGGTATAGAGGGGCGCGTGCCTGGCACCAGCCACCATGACTTCTGGTATAGAGGGGCGCGTGCCTGGCACCAGCCACCTTGTCTTCTGGTATAGAGGGGCGCGTGCCTGGCACCAGCCACCATGACTTCTGGTATAGAGGGGCGCGTGCCTGGCACCAGCCACCTTGTCTTCTGGTATAGAGGGGCGGATGCCTGCCACCAGCCACCATTACTTCTGGTATAGAGGGGCGGGTGCCTGGCACCAGCCACCATTACTTCTGGTATAGAGGGGCGGGTGCCTGGCACCAGCCACCTTGTCTTCTGGTATAGAGGGGCGCGTGCCTGGCACCAGCCACCATGACTTCTGGTATAGAGGGGCGTGTGCCTGGCACCAGCCACCTTGTCTTCTGGTATAGAGGGGCGTGTGCCTGGCACCAGCCACCATGACTTCTGGTATAGAGGGGCGCGTGCCTGGCACCAGCCACCATGACTTCTGGTATAGAGGGGCGCGTGCCTGGCACCAGCCACCATGTCTTCTGGTATAGAGGGGCGTGTGCCGGCGTGCCGCCGGGACACTGTGTTGGATCATATTGGTTCACCGATCTGAGCGCCCTTTTTTCTCTGCGATTCTACTGAGCCTTCTTCCAATATAATGTCTTGTATTGTATATACTAGACCGGTGCCCGGCTGTAGAGCACTGAGTCGGTAACGATGGAAGTTGGAGATCCATGCCCCACCTGGCTAATACCTGTTGTGCCCGCGTGTACCCATCTATCTGTGTCCCTTTTATGCTCATATACAGTATGGAGATTTGTGGATATGTCTCTCTGTGTCCCTTTATTCCAATATATGGAGTTCTATCAGGCATGCCCAAATATGGAGTGTTGGGATGTCAGCAGTGATGGAACTAACGCCCTTACGTTACATAACGAATCTAAATTTTGCTGTAACTTCTAACCTAACTACCGTATTTACATTTTCCCATTATAGTTACTGTGTTTTCAATGGGTGAGTTAGTAGTTACCCACGTTATGTAATGTAAACCAAAAGAACCGTCTCCTTCTCCTGCCAGTGCGGAGTCTGTCATGTAAACTGACATGGTGTGCTGAGTGCGCTCCCAGAGTGAAACACATTCCACATGAGAAAGAGAAAGTGGCTTTCACAGGGCATAACGTCATCATAATGATGATGATTGGTCAACATAGGGTAATTACTTTAGGCCTGTCTGTGCATGGGCAGGGCATCAGTATTATATCCATATCATTAGACTGGATCTGTAATTCTGATCTGTGAAGGTCTGTGATTTTGGATATTGTACTATTGGTGTACTAAGTGTTTTATTCCTGTTTTTTAGAGTAGAGCTTAAAACAAACCACAACTGGACCAGTGATTAGGGAATATATATATTTATATATATTTTTTTTTTAAACCTTTATTTTTTTTATAAAGTAAAGTAACTAGTAACTAGTTACTTTCATAATTTAGCAACTACTAAAGTAATTAGTTACTTTTTCCGACTAGTAACTATAACTATAACTAATTACCTTTTTAAAGTAACTTGAACAACACTGGCTGTGAACATCCGTATATCGCTGACACTGACATCACCAAATTTGGAGCGACGCCCCTCTGCACTGTAGTTCACTCCCACTCCTCTAGCCCCACCCCTAGCCACGCCCCCTCTGCACTGTAGTTCACTCCCACTCCTAGACCAGGAAATGTGTCTCGTTCCCCCAGGCTTTCAAAATAAAGGCCTGGGTACCGAGGCTATGTCAAGGCCTCAGACCACAACAGGAACTAGTGTGACTGAGTCGGTCTCGTCTCCATCCATTACACTCCATAAACGTCTTTAAACAACGCAAATAAATATTCTTATCAACTGGCGTGTCCTATAACACACACACACACACACACAGACAGATATCTAGATGGACAGACGGGCGGGCATGCATGCAACTTCAACTTCAGACGAGATATGATATTGTACCATAAGTGACATGTTGCATAAGATCTAGTTGTTATGACTATAACGCATGCCCTCCAGCCAGCAAAAAACATGACGAATACAGTAGAGGCAGTCCAACAACCAACTAGATGGCTTACTGTCTGATGCAATGCTTAAACCCCCCCGTCTTCACAGTCCAAGCAAATAAACAACAACAGCTTCTGACTAGCGAGTTGGGTCTCAAACAGAGTGGGTTGAACACATGATGTTGTGGACGGCTGCGGCTCGTGGCGCGGCGCCGCTTGCACGAGAGAGAAATACATTAGTGTCGAAGGCAAGGGTCTATGAAGATGAATAACAGCAGCAAATGATATCTGCGGCTGCCTGCCTCTGTTTTCTTACCCCTTTCTCTTATGTGTTATTCAACCCTTCATCTGTCCTGCCCACTGTCTTTCTACCTATCTATCCATCTCTCTGTCTCTCTCTTCCTCCCTCCGTCTGCTCTGTATCTGTCTTCCATTAGGTAGATAGTTGCGGGCCTCATCTGTACCGGTGTCTCCCTGCATTCCCCACAGGAGCGTACGTTGTGCAGTTGCTTGCTTAAGGATTCAGGAGCCACAGCCCCCCGTCCTGCTCGGCTCTCCCATGGATCAAACTGACACTTGGTCAGCATCAGCACATTATGAACTATGGCCACCTGCCACAGCCAGACACATTGTTCACTCTATAGTAATGCGAGGAATATAGAGGGGACCAGCGAGAACCCGGACCGCTGACAGCTTATTCGCTCTCCCTTATCGCTCTCTCTCTCTGCGTGTGTGTGTGTGTGTGTGTGTGTGTGTGTGTGTGTGTGTGTGTGTGTGTGTGTGTGTGTGTGTGTGAGGGGGGTGGCTCTCTAAAATGTGCAGCAGAGGGAAGGGCTGCAGAGAGGTGCGTGGGTGAGGTTCGTACCTTTCATGGAGAGAACCACAGGCAGTTGGGAGCTGCATTAACTGAATGCTGACCTCTACCAGTGTACCAGTACCAGTGTACACACTTCAATACTTGGCCTTGAGCAACTTTGTCCATGCTGCTCTGTGGTAGGTTTGGAGGTCTACACTAGTACAAAAAAATTGGTTTCGGTTTCAATCGTCGAAGCTGCTATTTTCAACAGACAGAGTATAAGTTAACCATGATACTCTTCAAAGACGTATAGTATAAGCTTATAGAAAGACCATTCATTTTTTGTATCTGATAAAAACATACAAATAAAATCACACTAAAAATATATACATGTTTATTTTTGCTTTTCTTTAGGAATGGTGAAAAAAACGAAAACAACGAAAATCTATTCACGGCCAATAAAACTGGGAGGCCTTTAGTGTCCGCCCTGAGATCGAGAGGTCGGGGCTCAATTCCCCGGCCAGGTCATACCAAATAATATATACAACATAATGCCTCCCTGCTTGGCACTCAGCACCAAGGGTTGGATTGGGGGGCTAAGTCCCTGCCTCATACTACAGTCATGTCCAGGGGGTGTACCTGTACAGTATACATCATGGCTGGGAGATGTACAGTATACTTGTACATCAAGCCACCTTGCGCTACAGAAACAAGAGACAGGTTCCTGCCCTATGGGTTTCATGCAGCAAGGTTGACTTACTTACTGTAAAACTGGGTCTGCAACACAAAGTGGGAAACACTGTAGCAGAGGGTCCACAAGAGACAGGCACGCCATAAAGAAGTCATGTGTAAAAGGCATGAGACAAGGCTGGCGCCTCATATGACTGAACTTGAAGTCAGTTGACATATAGGTTGCGCCTCAAGTTACAATCTCTCTGTGAGCATCTGTGCTTTCTTTCTTCACACCTTCGTATGGAAACCCACACACAATCCTCTGAGACTGTACTGTATGTGTGGGACTGACGGAGTTATGCAACGTATAGCCTGCTCATTTCCTCCCCAAACGAGATATAGACGTTTCTTATTGACGAATGAAAATACATTCTTTCCCATTAAAAAAAAAAAACATACATGTAATGTAATGCAGCACACACAAAAAACGGCCAAAAAAAGAAATAATAAATAATGGGATTACTAGAGGATGGCCTCTTGTGTTTTACCATTTGGAAAATGAATGTTTAGAACCTGGATCTCTCTCTCTCACACACACACCCACGCACACGCTTCACACCCTGACACGCTTGTCTCTTCATGTCCGACCAGGTGGCACCCTTTCACTGAATAATGAAACAGGTGATTAAAATGACTGATGTCCAGCCATCCATTCTCACACGGTACGTCCCCCTTTTTAATGCCACCCTTAGGCTCCGTGTGTCCAAACTTAGCTCATCAAATGGCCTCATTTAAGGTGAACTGGCAATATACAGTACATTGAGCCCGGCTCCAGGACCACTTCACATATTTGGATTTTACGCAGAGGGACTGTTCTGACAGTGATGCATATATGGGTACATAGTTAGACTGTCACCGAGGGCCAATGACAGTGTAGCCTTACTATATGAAGAAACTCTCTCACTGGACATCTTATGGACTTCTGCCGCTTTTGTTTAGTTTTTTGGTTGTTTTTTCCCCTCCTGGCTATATGCATTTTCTTTACAGCGTTGTTTTCAATCCTTTTCATATCAAGGCCCAATATTTATTCGGCATTTGAGCCATTTGGTGACATTTAGCCTCACTGATCCAAAACGAAATAATATTTAGTTGTCGTTGGATAATATAATTTGCAATTCCATGCGGGGTGCGCACACGCTTATCCGACACACCAAAGGTCAGACACGCGGAAATCACCCGTTGCTCCCGACATGCGTTGGTCCGACATGCGTTGTGTCGTGCTTGCGGTCAGGGTTAGGTTAAGGTTTGGGGTAGGTTGACGTCGGTCTGTCGGACCTTTGGTGTGTCGGAACTAAAGCTGCATTGATGTGGCACCGTTAGGAGAGTTAACAGGCAAACGATCAAAATAACAATTATTTTACTTTCTGTTGTGTAGACTTCTTTTAAATGAAGTCATGCAGATGTTTAACAATAATGTAAGTCTTGCGTGTATTTTTCTTTACACTCACAAGAATTAAAGATCTACAAGGGTCCATTTGGTTACCAACTCTCCATCATTTAGCTGGGGGCCACCTGGAACCCCCTCAAGGACCACTGGTTTAAAAAAAACACTGCTTTGTAGTAGCTATCTGTTCAAGGATATAACCAAAATGATTGCAATGTACCACCTGTATTCATTATTTGTTGCCGACACTAGCGAGGTTCAAACACCTGGCCAGTGAGTGGGGTGGCAGTTCACCCGTAATGGCACTCAAACAGAAATCAAACTACCACTAATAACTCGGCATGCAAATGTATATTTGTACACTTTCAGAGTTAAACGAACACTAAGGATTTTACAGCGCACTCCGAATCCAATATGTAAATTGATCTAGAAGCTTAAATTCCCTCCCTGCACGGGCCGCTATTAATATCCACCTCATTCATGATGAGGCTCTGAGATTTTAACTGACCAGTTACAGATTGCGAATTGTAAATACTTACATAGACATTAAAGCTCCATAAAGATTAATGCCTGTAATATACCACTGGTAATATCTCCAAGGGCGGTCTGGTTTAACCCATTAAAATCGGGAAAGCATCCGTGTCATTCAAGATTTCAGCGAAATTTGCTATTTTTGAATAGCCAAGGCTGAAATCTTGAATGTTTAATTCAAGATCTGAAACCTTGAATTAATATACAAACTGACAGCACAGAAGTGATGTGCTGAGAGCTTGTATAGGCGTATCTGCTATTTTGGAACGTTTTTGAAAGATCTCGAAAGTGTTGAATTATGAAACCGTTTGAGAACTAACTGATTTAGATTTTCTTTTCTTTTGTAGAATGCGCCTTGGGTCGTAATGGGCTAACTAACCCTGTCCCCCCCCTTCCTCCTATACCTAGATGCCATGATGGCACTCCACACTGCTGCCACACGGAGAAGCATTACTGTCACCTGGCATGTCAGTCCTGTCAGTCAAACATGCCGCCTAAGTGGAGGGAAGACCCACACGTGTCACTAACACTAGAACATTACAGACAGCTAAAATGTGCTAATGGCCTAGCTAATGCAGCAGTATTCACTGGTGAGTTGACCAGAGGCACATGCCGTACACCATGAGACTGAGACACACACACACAGTGATCCCTACCCTGGATCCTCCTACGCATTCTGTCTTTCACTCACAGGTACAAGGATATTCACTCAAACATTAACACGCAAAATGGGAAAAGTCACCCCTCCCCCCCCCCCCCCCCCCCCCCCACACACACACACACACACACACTCTCTCTCTCTCTCTCTCTCTCACACACTCTCTCTGTCAGTCACTCAGCGCTACAAGAACACACTCAGAGCCGACATGGAAAATGAGAACAAGCCCCCTCCTCCCATGTCAAATGATCTTCTCTGTGTTTATCTCTCATCTCCCTCTGAAGGACGCCTCGCAAAGGCATCACAGCCCATACTTCACAGCTAAGTCCCCTAAGATGACAAAGACGACATTAGTATGATATCGATGGTCACACGAGTACATTTTTCCTGGACTGAATAAGCGTTTGGGACATTTTGTACAAGTCAAGAGGTATTCATCAATAACCGGTCAGTGGCCCTGGTCACAAATGATTCCCATCTATTCTACTAACAACAATACAGGGACAGAATAAGGACACAATGGACCATATGCAGACCGCGGCCATCTTACCATATAAGTTAATGGCAAGGTGCTAACAAGGTGCAACTTCCCATTCCCACTAACATTGCTTGAATTATTATCTTTTTATCCTCAAAGTGTTTGTTTCATAAAAATCCACTGTAGACATGTTATGAGATACTTTGTGTCCTTGCAGGTGATTCTTGCAAGTGTTGCAGATTGGAAGTGCTCGTTAGATATCACTCAACTGCCCTGCGTACCACCTGTTTTGAATTTGCACTTAACAGTTTGACTCCATAAAACGCGTTACCCGCTATTTAATCAAATATTCTATGCTGCCGAGATTGTTTTATTACCTTTAGAGCATACGCTGAAGTATTTGCAGCTTTCAACGACGAAAATCGGATCGAAAATCGAAAAATGGTCCGTTGGCATGTTTTGATCACAACATTAGAATGATTTCGTCATAAGACAAGTGGACATAGTTTAACTCTTTGAACACCTTGATAGTAGAATCCCCTGACCCTTCTTTCTCTGCAAATTATGATTCTACGGACCTTTATTCCAATTAATATGTCTTGTATTTATACTAGGCCGGTGTCCGGCTGTAGAGCACAGAGTCAGTAACGATGGAAGTTGGAGATCCACGGCTATGCCATAGCTGTAATTGGCTGCCGACCCCCATCTGAAAATATGTTGTTCCAGGGACACCCCAGAAGCAAAGATTTTAGTTAAAAACGTTTGCTCTGAAAGAATATATATTCAAAGATTTGTGCCACATTTTCACAATTTTTCAAAAATATCAGACCTACAAGTTCATGAGCTTGTAGATCTGCTATTTTTCAACAGCTAAAGCATAACATAATACTTAAAACACCAAAGGGGGTTCCCGCCCAAAATGGCTTAAGTGGAGATGAAGGGAACACATCGTGCCAGCTTCCCCCAGATCAGATCTGGACATGTGTGTACTTTGTAATGAGGTTCAACCTATGGCGGCTCTCTGCGGGACCCTGGGCTCTCCTGGAGAGGCAGCAACACACTGACGCAAGGCTTTGAAAGCAGCAATTAACACTCCTGGTGGTCCGTATACTGTCTTCTTTCCCCCTCACTTTATCTTTTTTTTAATATTCTTCCTCTTTTTTTTTACCTTCCCTATTCTCCTCCTCCTCTTCTTTAACACCCCCCTGGGAAAAACTGCTAAAGGATACAATTAATTTTTTGACACAAAAACGAAAGTGTTAATTCACCTGTGATAATTAGAGCTATTCTTACCGCATGTTGATGAACGTAAGATTATATATATATGTTATTTATTAATTAATCCCCCAACATCACACAGACATCCACCCGCGATCAGATTCTCATCAATGTGTGATCTCAAGTTTGAGATGTAAGTCTCAAAGGAAATAGATTGTAGACCTGCCTCTGCCTGGCAGTAATGAAACATTGTCAAAGTATGATGAAAATTTTAAAGAAAAATAATAATTTGATGTTCATGTTTTATTTTTTTCCCCCCCACTTTATGTGTGAAGCTGCATTGTCTGACGGTGAGGCTTATATGGAGATCATATCAATTCTGTAGAACAAAGGTCAAAGGTGCTCACGTAAGAGAAATGTACGTACCGTGGTTTTACATTATTTTATTATTATCGTTAAGGAGAGTATAGGCACTGGGCAGGACACTCCCTTTCAGGAAGGCTGCACAGCATTACACAAACACAAAAAGCGGTTTTGAAGAATTAACCACATTAACCCCAGCATGCCTATTCTGGAGGGTGGTGAGCTTGCAGATTGGCTATAGTCGAAAATTTCAAGTCCGTTTTACTAAGAATAGGGGGTTAAATCCTATCAAACTGAAAGTAAGAGTGACAAAGCTAGGACTCACATGTCAAAAAGCCTTTTAAATTGTTGCTGTTGTGAGGGAGACAACAAAGAAGGCCAAATGACAATCTGTGTGGTTCCAGAACACTAAAGGCTCAATTAACACTACAGGGCATGGGAACAAAGTTATCTGACTGGGACATGATAACTGTAGTTAAGACCACAGCATGAAGATTGCTACCAGCTCAGTGGCCTTGTGGCCCTGAGACTGGAAGGCCGGGGTTTGATCCCCGGCCGGGACATACCTAAATCTCTGAAAAATGGGATCCAGTGCCTCCCTGCTTGACACTCAGCATCAAGGGAGCTGTGACATGTCCCTGCGACATACAGTACTAGTGTCATGTCCAGGGGCTGTACATCAAGCTGCCTCACGCTACAGAAACAGGAGAAAGGCTCCTGCCCTATGGGCCTCATGGCTCGGCAAGGCTTACTATGAAGATTGCTACCCAATGTGGATTTATAAGTGTGACACCCAAGTGGCATTGCCCTACACTCACTGTAAACAATTAATGTGATGCTAATTGTTCTTAGGAAAGAACCGGCGTTCAGGTGGTGCAGGGGCAAAAAGTAACTGCACACCACAGCAGAGCTTATAGGGTTCAAATCCAGCGCAGTGCACCCGGCTTGGCAGAGCGTGCCTACGAAACCTTAGTGGGGAGGGCAATCTTTGTCCCTAGTACGGGCTAAGATGCCACCTGTTGGCTGGGGTTGTTGGATGGAGCCACGTCCTTCCGGTGGGGGCTGGTGACCCAGTGGGGTACAATAGCAGGAGCAACAGAGATGGGGAGGCTTTAATTGGCATGAAAAAAAATTTGTGAGGAAAAAGGGAGAAAGCAGTGCGAACTGGGGACCATTCAGACCATAGATTAGGATAAATCTCAGTACATGCAACCTTTAGCCTGTTGATCTACGAAAGCAAAATAAAAAGGCAGCAACTCATCCATCTGACTTAATGTCCATCATTCCCAAACATGAGTATGCTCCGAAAACAATGCCTGACATTTGAACCAACGGTGCAGGCGAGCATAAATTACGCCCACCTGTACCGTTACTAATAAGCGAACATGTGGGACAGCTGATCAAGAGGGTTAAACACCTCTCCTCCGGCGGGTCACTGTCCAGCCAAGGCCCCATCCTGCACCATGCACCCGGCAACTTGCCTGGCAGACTTAGAAAGGCCGCCATCTTAAATCACGTCTCGCGGCGCGCATCTAATGACTACTGAGCCCCTGCATATTTCAACATTAATTCATTAGAGGCGGGGACTGGGGGAAGGGACGGGGGACGAGGGACGGGGGGGTGGATCGGCGGGCGGGCAGGGGAGAATCCTCGGCACGCTCTGATTAAGGCCGTTATGTTTTATAGAAGCCATTTTTCAATGCCGCCTCTGACAGCACTTGAGGTTATTAAATTGCTGGCTGTGAGAGAAAGAGTGAGAGAGCTAGGGGAGAGAGAGAGAGACACACACAGAGAGAGAGAGAGAGAGAGAGAGAGAGGAAGTGAAGGAGGGACAAAAGGAAGGGTAGAGAAAGCGAGAAGACAGATGGAAGATAGAGAGAGAGAGAGAGAGAGAGAGAGAAAGAGACCGAGTGAGAGAGAGATTAAAGCCTGAGTTATACATGGTTGCGCGCGGTGTCGCTCACCGGAAAATAGCCGATCTTCAAGCTCTCGGCGCGTCGCGGTGTCGCGCGCCATGGGCCATTAGATCGTCCGTTTGCGGTGTGCGGCATATACCGCCGCACGGCTAAATGTAAATCACCCTCGGCGGCGGCGAGGAGGAGATGGGTCGACCAGGGCTCCCGTTGGCAGCTGATAAAGAGAACTTGTGGTGATTTGTTTGTGCGTTACCTGTGGTTTCTGGGGTTATCTGTATCTCAAGGGAAAGCAGATTGGTGTTTGTAAGTGGGCGTGCGTGTGTGCGCGAGTGTGTGTGTGTGTGTGTGTGTGTGTGTGTGTGTGTGTGTGTGTGTGTGTGTGTGTGTGCATCTTAGTGTGTTGTTTGTCTAGCAGCCCTACTGTACATGGAATGTGGCTATTTTCTCTCTGTCACTGGTGATACAGGGATTGAGTGAAGATAAGGATTAGAGGACACGACTGTGGCCGCTGCGACCTTGACTCTGGAGTGGCTCCGGAGCCAAACACACAATTCCATATCCACTTACTGTACACACGCATTATAGCCAGTCCTGTCAGCCTATCCATTAAAAGGGAGGGGAGGGGTGGGGGAGTACTTTAGGCTAAATATTAGAAAACGTTAAGTTAGGATCACATGTGCAATAAAAAAACACATAGGTTAGGATCACATGTGCAATATAATACATAAGTTAGGATCACAAGTGCATTAAGAAACACAAGTTAAGAAGATATAGGATAGGTGTTGTATCAATATAATCTTTGTTTAAAAATGTAAAATTACACTACTAAACCGCAGAAGAAGAGGCAGGAAAGAAGCACAATTCACACTGTAAAATGTGTAAAATTTCACTCTGAAGGGATACAAAATGTATCCGTATGAGGGTGGGGGTCTGTTTCTACACTCTGTGAGTTAAATCAACACTCGGGGGGGTTTGCAGTGCACTTGCTTGCCCCGTGCTCCAATTAAAACCCAGTGGCATTTTCTCATCAGCCAGCATCTCCCCAAGTCTCCAAATGGCTGCTCAGTGCTTGTCAAGAAATTAAGTCATCACGTGTTGACAGCTGCTAGTTCTCTTTTCCTTTCCTTTCCTCTCTCTCTGTCCCCCTGCCCCCCCTCCCTTTCTCTCCGTCATTCGCTTCCCTTTCACCCCCCCCCCCCCCCCCCCCCCCCCCCCCCCCCCCCCCCATAATATAAATACAATCAGACAGACTTGTGAGGTGTTATGTACTCATTCCAAAGGAGCTTTTGCTACCTTTTAATACCTAGATTGCTGACTGGAAGAGTACAATTTGGGAATTATCCTTTTTTTAATATAGGCTACAATAAGTTGACCAAAATAGAACTTGGTTGAATGTCATTAACTCCATCTCTACCGCTAGCTGTTAGCATAAACCCCAGTTCCCAGTGCCAGCATACGCATTCACTTTAAAAGACGGAATTTGAGTCGCGTTGATCCCGTTCTCTAGCAGCCACATATCGCTCCGGTCTGATTTGGTCCAGAGTACATCGTCTCTGCCCGAGAGATACCAGACTCACCCTTCTGGCAGAATGCAAATGTTGTCCAGCAGGGGGAGTGGTTTTACCAGGCTAGCGTCGCGGTACAAAGGCACAAATTAAATCCGAAATGTGGATGGCAGAAAATCCACCAAGGACAGCTCTCCTGGATTCCGATTTATGGAGGTTTGAAAATCCTCCTTTCAACTGATTTGCATTGAGATTATATTTGCAATCCCATAGTTGGAACGGTGGGGCGTTGCTATAGGAACCGGACCAATGTTAAAAGCTTCCGTAGGACTCAATATAGTATACGTTGGGATACGTACAGTATATATGCGGACCTGGGATATGACGCCACCTAGCATCGACATTCATATACGGACTTGGGAAAAAAATAGTTAAAATGGCACAATAATCTTAAATTGAATAATAAAAAAAGAAAATAATACCGTTTATCATTTTCCTCTCCTTTTCAAGGGGGGCACACCCTGGCGGCCCCACTTTGAAAACCAATGTCATGACACATGTGTGTGTGTGTGTGTGTGTGTGGGGGGGTTTATGTCTCATCTCTCCTAACTTCAGAATGCCTTTTATTTCTCTTCTACTTCCTCCCCAGATGGTCTTTTATGATTATTCCTTCTATGTGTAACCTGAAGGATCAGACCTGCTTTGTTATGCTAAAAGTTTCACCTCCACCCTCAGTCTCTCCGAGACCTCGTTCTTCCCTCTCTCTCTCTCTCTCTCTCTCTCTCCCTCTCATGAGTTCAGCGTCTTTAATCCACTCCAGTTGCACTGCCAGTCACATGATCAGTGGCTGCCCTTCTCCTCTGCTGCTCTCTAGGGAGGCCAATGGTTAGTGGCAGACTTACCCCCATGCCCGCACAATGCGGCACACACACACACACACACACACACACACACACACACACACACACACACACACACACACACACACACACACACACACACACACACACACACACACACACACACACACACACAGTGGAGACATGCACGTACACATTTTGTGCAAGTGAGGACCTTATGTTAACTATGTTCATTCCCAAGGTCCTAAACCTAATCTTAAACAGCCTAATTCTATCCCAACCTTCACTCCAACCCTTAAAATAGGCCCCTTTTCACAGTCAAGTCTAGTCATCCACCTTGAAAAGTCTTTACTTTTCCCCAAGAACTTCAAGAAAAGTGATTCTTCTCACACTGATGCAAGCACTGCACACACACGTGCGCATGCACGCACGCACACACGCACGTGCACACACACACACACCTGACCTGTGGTTACTACGTACAATACGCTGACCACATGTGCAAGATTCACGTCAGGCAAGATATGAGCGACCTGTGATTATGATCTGATCATGTGTAGAAGACCTGGATCTATGCCTGGCAGGTGCGTGATAAAACATAATATTTAAGTTAATCAAATCCAGTTCTCAATCATATGTCTTCTTTATTATCACAAGTTGGACAAACCGTATAGCCTGCACAAATGAAACGCACCAATCGACGAGGCTGCCTCTGCATGAGAGAGAAGAGGTTTAGATGAGAGCTGAGAGAAGCCATTGGATGTGGATCTGCAGCAGAGAGACTGTGTCAGCATCTCTCTGCAGAGCAGTAGAATGGAGGAGTAAGGCTATTAACTTACAATGAATATTAGAGTAATGCTTAACTTGTACTCCGTTTGTACGACAGTGACCTGCGTGACAAATAGCACATCGGCTATTTCCGTTGCAGGACACCGGCCGGCCAAACACCTTTAAGTCTGAATCAGGCTTAGGGGACAGCGGCTAAGGATAAGGTGACAAAGAATGGAGCACTGAATTTTCCAGAGTGAGACAGACAATGCAAATGTGTAACTAGCGCAGCTGAGAGAGAAGTCAAGGTCAACGTGCAGTGTTTATTGTGCCTACGGCGAAGGTTCTTATCACAATCAAAAGTAAAATGCCACACTCATCAAACGCCATTAAAAATGTACCCATGTCAATCGACGTGCCCCAGCACGCGCAGGGAACGTGCAAGTTGCACAACACGATACAATAAGATGAAAGGCAGAATAGACTGAGGCGACTCGGAGGGCGCAGGCAATCGGGACCACCTGGTGTGAAAATGAAGAAAATGGGGAGCGAGATAAACTCCGGGAGTGGGAGAGAGAGAGACAGGCAGATATAGAGTCCCGGAGAGAAGAGCAGGGTGGAATGAAAAAGCCAAAACATGAGTGTCAGGCGGAGAGAGAAGACTCTTACAGGCTAAATGACGCCTGATTCCCTGGATATTTGGGCTCCCCCTGGGGAACGCACGTACAGTTGTTGCCTGGCACTGATGATTTGAAAGTCTCCCGAGGGAGAGGAAAATGTACCGAGGCCGGCGCGCGCGCGCGCGCACACGCACACGCACACGCACACGCACACGCACACGCACACACACACACACACACACACACACACACACACACACACACACACACACACACACACACACACACACACACACACACACACACACACTTTTCTCTGTAGTATTGACTGACAGTATTTCCATCCCCAAGAAACCATCACACCAACACAATCTCTGGAAATACATAGTGTGTAGTTGCCGTGCTGTGTGGTAATGTAAAAGGCATCGCGTTGAAAAACTTTGTGAGAACTAACAAACAATTAATCTTAATAATGGACAAATAAATAATCAGAGGTTCTCGGCTCACAGAGCATGACAGGAATTAGTAACCCCAAGAATTGCTGAGAGTAGCAAATCTTCAGCCTTAATAGGCTCAAATGTTCTGAAGAGCACAATATTTGATTAATATGAACACAAACAGTATTGCATCATTGATTGTGCTAATAACAAAAAGCTATGTTGTGAGACATTTGCATGAACAAAAATCGAATATCCGCCTAGTCAAATTTCAGTTAATCAAATTGGAATTTCATTAGTTCATAATTTGCTTGTCACAGACTGAGAATTTAAGACAGACTCTTTCAAACCTCTCAAAGAAAGATCGGCAGAAAGACAAAAATCCTGAAACAATAAAACAAAAGAAAGGCAGCAGTAAACACAATGTCCACATGTATCACAGGTAAGAACCTGTTATTGGAATGTTTAGCATCCATGAGCACATTTATTCTAATTCTAATTCTAATTCTGATGAGCGCCGGTGTCACACATCAGAAATAGCTGACCTAAAAGCTCACACAGCTGAGTTTATAAATAAATCAGGCATGATAATCGATTATGGACATTGTTGGAAGTCTGAGGCCACTGGACCGCACCGTGAAGTGAAATAATTCTTTATCATCAGTTCAACTTAAATTTTTTAAAGCACCAAACCATTTACTTTCAATGCACAATGCAGCTACGAACCAAAAGAAAGAGATAAACCATGGCTGGTTTGCACGCAAGCACACGTGGAACCATACTGCATGCGCGTGTACGTGCACGCGCACACACACACACACGCGCGCACACGCACACACACACACACAAAAACCATAATAAAAATTCATTGAATCTACACCACGAGCCACAATGGATGGTGGCGGCTAGGTCATATTGCATCCGTGCAGATGGGGTCAGAGGTCATGTAAAGTTGTATGAGAAGACAGTATGTTTTCATGCATCATGTAGCAGATAAAGATTTTTTAGGGGCTGAGAGAAATGGGACGGACTTGGAGGCTGCGGCTACCTCGCTGCAAACACGTCTCTGTGTGTGCGGGGAGCGGGGGGGGGGGGGGGGGGTTAGTCTCCTATACTACACTCCATTCCTCTGATGTGTTCATTCCGTCCACATCATCATTCTTGCAATGATACCTGTACCCATCTATTTCATCTTTTGTTCATATGTTTGTGTTGGAGATGATGAGACAGATAGAGAGGGAGAGAGAGAGAGGGAGAGAGGGAGAGAGGGAGAGAGGGAGAGAGAGAGAGAGAGAGAGAGAGAGAGAGAGACCGAGACTGAATGTGGGAGACGTCATTGGCGATCTGAAAAGCTGCAAACGGGCGATTCGTTTGACTCCTCGTTCGGTCCGTATTCAAATAGCCGTGACCTATTTGTTGTCTGAGCGACCAGCCCTTCTTCTTATATGACCCACAAAACAAGCCCAAAGCGATTATACCAACGCAAGCGGCACGGACTTGACACCAGGCCCCAAAAGCGTTCATATACTTCCATGGCCTCGGGCCACAGTTTGTCATAACACAGGGAATTATGTATTGTGCCTGCGCCCGGTGATGACATCACAATAGCAGGATGAAATATACGCTCAGATGTGGCCGGCTGATTGTGGAGAGCTGCGAGGGCTTTCATTAAAAACAGCATATCGCTCATAAAAAGATTAGAGCCGGACAGCTGTTCCCTGATAGCGCGAGGCCTCTGTAGTGGATGCATCACCAGCACAGCCTACCTGGAAAAATAAAAGCCCAGACACTTTGTGTGCAGTATACTGTATATATAGCGCTTTGTTTACAACGTGTTGGCGGCGATGGCGAGGAAAACAAGGGACTTTAAATCTTCATAAATATCAGCATTCATGGAACATGTTACAGTGCCAGCTAATGCAACAAAAAAAAAAAGTGTCTCTTTGGATCATTGTTGTGGTTGCATAGCAAGAGGCTCATTTGACGAGCAAGACATGTATCCACTAATTGCTCCCGATTAGCAGGTTGGTGCCTTGCATGGTTGCACATTATAATATAAAGCACTTTGGATGAAAGCAAAATAAAATGCACCACTTATTTTAGTGTAAGATGCTATGTTGTCTGATATGTGGCAATATGATTTTTCTAATAGAACATACAGAAAAAGATGCTTGGGGTCATTTTGAAATATTTATCAATATCATTATTACAATTTTATATAGTTATTTATAATTATTATATTCCCAGTACAAGTTGTAAGTGTCATGTTTACCACATTCAAGGGATAATTACAAAAAAGTATATTACACGCACACACACGGTACTCGCTAGTATTAGTCCCAAAACCCAGTGTCGATCGGCTTCTACAAGAAAGAATACAAGCATACAGTCGTATGTCACAGACAGCACAGCTACGCTTCCGAAATGTCCTGCCTCAACCCCCCCCCCAAACAGTGAACTATAGTATACATAATGAAACAAATATGTTGTGTATTACACAAACAGTAATACCTGATTGTTTGAGAATAAGAAAAGGTGTACAGGTGCCATTTCTTATTTGGCGTAAGAGAAAGCGTAAGAGGTGCTTTGCCTTGAAGAAGGAGACAACAGCTGGAATCAGCCTCATAAACTAGCTCGACATCAAAGGCTCTTTAGCTCGTTACATCAAAGGTGCCGTCATTCCGACGCCCCCCCACTGTCTGCTAGTGTGCTGTGAGTGTGTCACTCTCGGTATGAAGTTTCAGCAAATCATGGCATGAAAGGGGAGAAAATAAAACACGTTTACACTACGCAGCCCGGAAAGTGATATTTCACCAGTACAATGTCTTAAGGGTTTTCATGAGGAGGGGGGGGGGATCAAAGAAGGAACTCACCAATCTAGAGTATATACACAGTATAGAGCAATGTTGTAGTGAGGAGATAAAAATCTGGGGATATGTACTGGATTGTGACACTTAAATACCAGCTTGAAAGGTTAGTACAATCTGTCACGGGTGTGTTATAGGTTTCGTTTGACAATGAATGTATTGGTTTCACGTCAAAGCAATAATAAAGGACTACACTGCATGCTGGCCATAGACAACATCCTAGACCAAATTAAATGCAACGTGGATGGAAATAAATAAGGGAGTCAGAAACAATGCTGCCTCATTAGAAAGAACTGGATTGGTTGTGGAAACATCTGAAATTCCCAGCGCTAATCACGACTAGTATAGCATTAAAAGACGTCTGCACACATCACCAAGACGTTGTCAATGCAAGGTGTTCATGCTGAGCTGATCAACATCTCGCCAAGCCTTTTTGTGCATTCTTATATAATGAGCATTATAGGATTATATATACAGTAGCACAATGCATATGTATTTATAGGGAAACCCATCAAACCGTGCGTGCGCTCCAAAAATCACTCTTCAACATACCTAATGAACCAAGCCAGTTAATCCGTTCAGGTTCCAATTTTCATTTCACGAGGTGAATATTTACTCACAACATCCCAATTGTTTCAACGGCGAAATGTATCTCACATATGCAAGTGAGGTGGCATTTCAGCAAAGGAAAACCGAGAAGGTTTACTATACTATACTAATACTGCGGGTCAAATTCTGTCTGAGGTTCACCCAGGTGATGGCTGCTCAGATCATCAGATGGTCATGATGAGTGCTCGGGGGATGTCGTTAGGGTTAAAAGTGTCTTGCTGAGGGACACTTAGGGTCATGTATACTGGGCAAACCGGGGGGGTTAGGGTTAAAAGTGTCTTGCTCAAGGACACTTCGTCACGTATACTGGGCAAACCAGGGGGGGGGGGGGGGGTTGGAACCGGTGACCTTCTGATTACCACGCAGTCTCCGTCTGCACTAAGCTGAGAAAGTGATAAGGTGCCCGACCACGAGAGACAGACCGACAGCGACACAAAGAGAGAAGGTGATGAAGTAGTCATGCATGTGTACCTGTCAGAGACGAAAACAAATGTCGAGAAAAAAAAAAGACAAGAAAGTTACGTCCGGAAGACAATGGCTTTGGACAGGTTCACAATAGCTTCATTAGTGGCATTCACATCAGGTCAGGGGAGATAGAGGGTAAATATCAGAGTAACAGTGATGGCCATTGACAAAGCCTGCCAAGCTAGTGCCCATGCACGCCTCAGCAGTGACAGACGCCGATACTGGCTGGTAATCTGATGCTGGTGCGGCTGGTGGCGTCAGCAGGTTGCATGATGGGAGAAACTGTGTTAGAGAGAGAGAGAGAGAGAGAGCAACTCTATGGTTGCTGGTGCTCCCTGACACCGTTTGTCCCCTAATTATCTCCCCCTTCTCATATATAATAGCACCCCATAAGCCCAAAACTGACATATTTCTGGAACGCACAAAAAATAAGACAATTTCTTGTTTCTTATCCCTCATATTATTCCTCTATAAGGACAGAGGGTATATTTAACTGGTTCCTAGGGGAAGGGAAATTACTTTTCAGCATTCACCCAACAGATGGCTCAGATGAAGGCATTGGGATGTGCTGTCTGACATGGCAGACTGGTTGAGCAGAGGTGCTCCATCAGGGTTTTTGGAACCGATTGCGATCACCGATTGAATTTCTGAATATCGGCCGATAGCCATACTGATCTTGTGCGTAAGGGGATTTTTTTTTATATTTCAAAACGTATTATGTCAAAACACACATCAAAACTGTTCCTGTGTGTGGGGGGTTGGGAGGAAGAGGAGAATATTTAGGCCTGTCACAAAGATTCAAAACGATATACTATATGTCTGATTTCTCCAGATCGTGGTTGCCGATCAATGATCGAGACACTTGGATTAAAAATAGGATCGCCCCCGATCGGCGATCGGGGGCCCTCTAGTTCCAATCGGTGACCCGTCAGGTCGCTGATGGTCCACAGATATTCCTCTGAGTGTGAAAACTATAGAAGAAATTAAAAGTATTTGCAGATTTTGCCAGCTAGCGGTAACGGGCTCTCTTCACGGATATGCCGTACAGTAGTAACTAGTCGCATTAGCGTGGAGAATAATTATAATACTGGCAACAACCCTTGCCCATGTCGTTCACCATTAGCACTGCGCGTGAACCCACTCTGAGACGCCCTCTGTGCTAACGGGCCTAGCTATTGATCGGGGAGATCAATCACCGACGGCTGCTGGTGAGCGCGCCTTTTTAAGTGCTCACGTCACAGTTGCACACCGGCATCAGGGGAGCTGTCACACAGCACTTACAATCAATTACCGAAATTAGCCCCTTAACCCTCCTCATGGCTTCCCAGACTATACTCATCAAGCCCAGAGATGATGGACAGAACGTGGGCATGAATTCAGACTGTTACAGAGCTGATGAGGGACGGGGGGGAACGGGGGGGCATACTGTACTGTATGTGCATTATGTGCATGGCATTCATGAGAGGCTGCAGACACCTATATCTGCTTGACGGTGAGCAATGCTGCCACATCAGACTGAACTTGAGTTCACATTGTGGCTCTGTAGGAACTTAGGAAGCGGGCCGACTATTTGTCTGCCTGCATGGGGCTAATCTCGCAAAGCGCCGGACTGAACAGTGCCAAATGTCGTCTTGTGCACGCTACTAGTTCACGTACCTTCAAAGTCAAGTCAAGTCAATTCAAGTCCATGGGGGTCAGATCGTGCTACATAGTAATATATTCGTAAATGACCAACATCACTGGCCACATCAAGTCAGAGATCCATATGGGAGCCAGGCCGAAACACCCCAAAAATGTGTGATATTTGGTGTTGTTGTTACATATTTAGGCACCACTGTGACAACAGTTCATCTGTTGATCTGCATACAGTTTCAGGTGTGAATAATAATAATAATAAGAAGAAGAATAAGAATAAGGTTTATTTATACAGCATTTTTCAAAACAATGTTACAAAGTGCTTTATCGGACCGTATAGAATCAACATATTAAGATATATATTAAGAATTGGTTCCGTTTTTCAGGGGATTTAGATTCTACGTATAGAAAATGAAACAACCACCAGCAGGTAAACATGGTGATTTGGTAGTAATCAGTTATGCAGGTGGTTCCCCCAGCACCCACCTACAGTACTCGCCTCCCTCCTTCTCCACTTCTGCTCTCTCAATGACCATCAGATTGCATTTTCAAAACTACCGGTAGTGTGCTAAGTTTCCTTTAAATAATACAATTAATCCAATTTGGCAATAACAGTAAAGATACAAGTCCTTGTTATTGTTTTAGTTTATTGCATGGTTACGTAGGTTCCATTTTTCACTGTAAATGAACACTCGATTTTGCAGTGAACCAACAAAAGTATTGGACACTAGAATAGCACTGTTTTTGCAGGCACCTGATTATTATTACAACGTATTCCCCTCCTATCATACAGTATTATCATCACTACTACTTGTACAGGAATGGGGCCAACACATTGAAAGTGTCACAACGGTGCAGTGTTGCTACACGGTGCGACATCACAAGCAGGGGAATGTCAGCGTTTAGCTGGCTGGGGTTTGAAGGTGACACTGCTGAGCAGATAAAAGACAGGAACGCTGTATTCAGGCCAGTGGTGAGGTATCCTCCTGAGCATCACCCCTGCAAGACCCCCTTCACTCTCACACACTCATACTCACTTCTAGCCATTTTCCCACTGTGTCCCTATAGCTCATGTGTGTGTACACACACACACACACACACACACACACACACACACACCCCCTACCTTCCCCTTCAGCAGGGAACTACGTACAAGGTTGCACCCCCTCCACGGATGTGCCCGTGTCACGGACAAAAAGTATTCTAATTTCAGCCAGGTTCGTTCTCACCTGTACGCTGGTAATAAATCTTGTTTGGTGACAAAAAAATGTCCAATTAAAATAGAAATTGACGCAAAAAGAAGGGTATGGAGGAAAGAGGGGAAAAAAGAATGCCACTTCAAGGACGAAGTGGCCGGTAATGAAAAGAATAAATGAGTGTGAGGTATAATAATCTAGAGCAATCAGAAAGAGAGAGTTTCCTTAGAGAAAAAACACACCCGGCCGTGGAACCTGTATAAGAACACAAGGTAATTGACTATGCCATTTTCCTGCTGCCCTGTGGGACAGTTAGGTTCAACTCTGAAATTCACTTAGGATATCGCTCTGCTTCCACTTTGTATTACTTTATTGTTTTTCACCATTGTTGAGATATCAACTGTATACTTTAAATAAATGTTTCTATCCCTCATAGGGGGTCCAACAACAACAATGGGTTAAAAAAAACTATTTTGCTAAGAATATTCATAGAATCCTGGAATTCATTTCGATATGAAGTCATTGGATCCACACATGTATTCATACAGTAACTGTTCATATATCAATATGGTTATTATTGTTTTATTATGTTGGTGGAGACAGGTGAAGTAAAAAAAAAATAGTCACAAGTGAGATTTGTATCATTATTCAATCATCGATTGTATCAACATTTAAATGTTAGATGGCCTAATAATGCAACAATGCTTTTTTTCTTCATTTGAATTTCGGTTCGTTCTTTTGTCATTGGTGATATTTCCGTGGCAGTAAATGGAGCCATCACTACAACAGTATGGAGGATCATGCTCACCCCCATTTACCAATCCTTCTGTCAAATCCCAAAGGGGCGGAGATTTGATTACTTCTGCAATTAGCCATGTCAACCCATTCCATGAATTAAGCATTCGGGTTTGGGTTTTCAAACCAATTAGCCTACTCTCTTGCTATGACTTGTTGATTAATTATGGATATTTAGTTAGAAAAGGAGACGGTAATTATGAATCAAAATTGAATTATGTGGCATAATTAGCCTACACACAAAAGTTTTCAATTTTTTTCCCTCCTCTCACAGTGTATTCATTGCGGCACAAACTGTGAGTTTGTGACACATAACCAAATTCACATGATGGGGTGGCATGCATGACCTTGGCGTACATGAAAAGGTGCTGAAAGCATTAAGTAGGTGCTAATAGCATTCGTGGGAGTGTTTGCCACAGTGTCAGCAAGTCGCTGTAAGTGCTCGATGTTATCACACACACACAAACACAAATCCAAAATCAATGGGCTCTTAGAAAACTGTTTTACTGATGTGTTGCGAGTCTGTATTCATCACTGGTTTATGGCTACATAGTATGAAGTGAGGTAATGGCATTTATTGGCATTTACAGATGACATGCTGAGTCCTTAAATAATATTTATTGTGCTTGCCACTCTACTGCTGTTGTGGCCAATGTCCTTGCAAAGATGATATAGTGGATATCTGGCCATGTGCTGGACGGACGGCGTGACTGTTTGCAAGGTCGTGTGAGTTATGGAATGTCTTGGTGGCAAGTAATGCAATGGACCACTAGTTAAATGAGCACATCTGACTTTGTTCAGTAAATAATACAAATATATATAAAAAAAAAAATCACCACTCGCACCCGGTAATGCGGTTTGTTTGTTTGTTTAAAGTAAACAAACATTAAAAGTCCATAGACTTGGCTGCCATATGACGTAATTCCAAATTCCGACATTGGAAGGGCTAGTACCCCTCAGACCATAGACTATTGCAACATGGACATAGAAAATGTAAATAGAATAGAAAAATAAACGGTACAAACAACATAGCGTAACATTACAACCATTTTGAGAGAGCTATAGTGATGAGAGTGGTACTTAAATAATGTATGCCGTCTGGGATGGAAAATATTCGTTCAATATCATCGGTTACACTTAAATGTGGCCCCTTTCTTTGGAATGCACAAACTGAAACACAATGTGATGTGGCCAATGCCAGTTCAAATCGGCCATGTCTGTTTGGGGGGGGGGAAAGAGAGCGAGAGAGAGAGAGAGAGAGAGAGAGAGAGAGAGAGAGAGAGAGAGAGAGAGAGAGAGAGAGAGAGAGCATGTACAGGTTCACACTACGCCCACAACTCCCACCCCTCCCATGCTGAATATAGGTGCTAGAACAGCGACAAGGACACAATCCCATGTCGGAGTCCCACAGACCAATGCTAACAACTGTGTGTTCATTGGAGTGGCGGGGCCAAGCTGGAGGTGCCGCTGCTGGGAATTCCATGGTGTTATTTTTCCACACCCTTGACCCTGGGTGGGGGGGCGGCCCGTAATAGACAATGCCGGTAACTGATCGACTGACCGACCGACCGACCGACCGACAATCGTTGCAACACGTGTAACAACCATTCCATTAGGTGACTGGCATAACGATGTGGCAGCTGGTGTACCAATTCCTTTCTCTGCTTTCCCAAAAAACTTAGAACTTTCACATCGCCATTACCAATGCTTTCCACCATTACCCAGATTTCCATGTGAGGGGAAATAGCATTTCTGTGACATACGGTCTGGTATGATGTAACTTTTCACATTCGTAGCGCTCCCTAGATTCCCTATGGCAGAAGTGGCAGTGCTTTTGGAGGTGTGCTCTATAGAGGCCTCTCAACATGTGATTGAGACTCACTCTTTTCCAGACCTTTCTACCTGATGGCCGTGGTTTTGAGATTATTATTCTGTGAGGTTAAGGTTATTCTTAGGCATAGGCATAGACTTTGTGAGGTTAGGGTTAAGGTTATGCTTGGGCATAGAGTGTTTGTGAGGTTGGGGTTAAGGTTATGTTTAGGCATAGTTTTTATCAGGTAGAAAGGTCCGGGAAAGAGGTAGTTCCACATGTGAACTTTTGGGGTTGATTGGTCACAATGTACAGTTTTCAAACATGGTTTTGATGAGTCCAGTGGTTTTCAAGATTACCTGTGCACACACAGACACATACCGTACTGTACATGGACACACGGACAGGGGTGGAAACATAATCTCTGCCTCCTGGCGTCTCGCCTGCCGTAGTTAATGACCCATCAAGTAACTGGATATTTCATAAAGCTTTTAACAAAGGTAGAGCTCTGTAATGTGTTCTCTTTGGTCCAATTTTGTGATCTGTTTTCCCAATGGTGTCAGTAAAATGTTTAATTAGTCCCCTTTTCCTTCACCGTCACCTAAATAAATCTATATTAGTTAATGTTAGCTCACTCCTGGCGTCTCTCACACATCATTTTGAAAACGAGGGTAAATTAAATAATTGCTGCAGCCGCAGCAATTATCAATTTTCACGTTGAACAGAAAAGTTCAAAGTTGGCATTGGCAAGATAAACACATTCACATTGAGTTCACCATTTGATTAATTGTTCCACATGAACCCTAGTGTCCCTATGGTGACACTATTCTGACACATTCAGTGAACATAGTAGTAGATTTTCCGCAAAGATATTTGGTCTAGTGGGAAAAAGAAGTTGACCAAGTATACTGTAGTAAGTACTAATTGTCCTGTGACCAGAACAGAACGGAGGTTAGATTATAAAGGGAAGTCGGTCGGCTGAATCGAGGGCCCTGCTGAATTCAGCTTGCCCCTGCAGGTTCTAAACATGTCCCAGGAGTCTTTGAGGGGTCCATTTGGTTCTGTAGTGTATAAAATGGGGATCCGTGGCCTAATTCATGTCAAACTGGGGGTCTATGAAATGTAAAATGTTGAGAATTACAGCTCCAACTCTGCATATTCAACACAAGGATCTCAATGGCAGAATGACAGGGACAGTTTGTGATATTACAGTACTTGCGTTTTGGCTCAAATTATCTGTGTATTGATGCATTTCACAGCACGTTTCAACAAGCAAAGAGACAGCGATGAGATAAGAAGATTAGTGGACTTATAATAATAATCAGCATTCATAGGGTGAATTTACATGAACACATTATTGCTTTGGGATAAGGCTTATAATGGCAGTGTAGCATGTTTGTTCGTAAGCACACAGGTAAATCTGAATGACAGCTGTAAAATGTAATAGCTAATGCGGTGGTAAATTCACCCAGCATGCCTCGGGATGGAAATGCAGATCCAACAGCCTTGCTTACCTCGTAAATTAAAGAGATATATCCAGATAAAGCTTCCAGGAAATGAAGGAAGACAAAATGGGTCTTCTTCAGACAGCTTCTGGTTTTCCATCAAAAGTCAAGCCAATAATATGACAAAGAGAATATAAAAAATATATAACACCGCCAATGAAACAGAATGACATATAAAACAATAGTTCACCTGACTATTTATATGGTGTCTAAAGGCCTATGAATCCAATGGTATCTTTTTAACTGCCTATTTTATAGTTTCTCCATGTACTCACAGGGAATACGGAGAGTGTGTAAGAGAGCAGTTCTACTGTGTGACTGACTGCAACCATTTTGAATGTTCTATGATATTACTATTAGTCCTTTTGCTAAATGTTAAAATAATAATACAAATAATAATAATAAATGCTTCGGTTCGGTTGCTTCAGAATACAAGAGTATGCATTTTATAACAGCAATGTTTAGTTTCAGACCAATAGAAATACATGCTAATGTAACTTTAAATGTGAAGTAAGATATCGTATTCGTCATGTCTTAACTTTTGTTTCCAACGACGACTCAGAGAAAGGGTATGTGAAAGGAACAAAGGGTCACACATCACCCACATTCTAATAAAGCACAATGATTCTTGAAAAGAGCAAGGCCGTGTGGATGTGTGAAGGCTCAAACATACCCTCGCTGTGTAATGAAAATGTTCCCTCAAGCCAATTAAAAAAAGGAGCCATTTTGTCTTTGTGTCTCCCCTTCCTCTCCAATTAATGGAGCAGGGATATGAAAGGAAAATGATATTCATACGGTCTGGCCAAGATTGGGCCACTATGTCATCACTGAGGGCCATTATGTGAGAATTAGGTTTGAGGTCGACTCCTCACAAAACACTATTGTGTGATATGATTATCGCCGCTTCGTAGATACGTTTAACTCCACTGACTGTCTGTCCGTGAATGTGTTTGCTATTGAGACCTAGTGACTTGTTCCAGCCATTTTATTAATTGATTCGAGCCATCTCATAGCAGAGACGGACCTGTTCCTCTATTCATTAACCAGACCATTCCATTCAGCCTTTGTCTCTCCTATTGTTTTGTTGGAATATGCTCAATAGAATAAAAACAAGAGTCTAATACAGAGCTCCAGACTAACCTTTTTAATTGGTTGCACTGATGCGCCTTTTCATAGGTGCACCAGCACGTAATTAAGGTGCACCCAAACTTCTTCCCAACACCTTTGGTCACTGGAACTTTTGTGAAATCACATTGAAATGGGAAAAAGCTATCCAATAATATGTTGGCCTTTTTACATGCTAGGGGAAAAAAATATTTTGAAAAAGTAGAAAGGTAAAATAGTAGTAATAGAATAGGCATAATAAAACAAAACAGCAATACAAATCGCAATCGGCACATAACAATATTTTACAGTCTAATTTTACATTATCTTTTTCTCTCTCTTGACAGGAGCGCGACCGTGTACAACTGTACATGCATGTACACGGACGCAAATTATAACATCTGGCCGAGCTGACACAAAAGCATGTCCCCAGACGGTGAACATACTCAGTGGATAAACCCTTAGAGTTACACATTAACCCATTTTGTACGGGAACCTTTTTGGGTGTTTTAAGCATTCAGTTATACTTTAGCTATTGAAAAATAGCAGATCTACAAGCTCATAGCGCGGCACTGAGTGAAAATGTGCCTCAAATCTTTGAATATATATTCTTTCAGAGCGAACATTTTTAACTCAAATCTTTGCTTCTGGGGGGTCCCTGGAACAACATATTTTCAGATGGGGGTCGATGGCCAATTACATATAATTTGTGGGGTTCTTGACATGAAATATTGAGAACCACTGAAACATGAGATTTTTCTGAAAATTGTCATGATTTTTACAGTACTGTATGTTATGACAGGCAGAGCAGAAGAGAGCACAAATCCAAGAAGACTTCTTCAGTCTGTTGTTGCCTGCACAGCAGGCTTGCGTCACGTTGCGATTTTCAGGTGACACACTCCATAATGCAACAACAGGTGAAATCTATCTTCCGGTGCGTTCAGCCGCCAACAAACTTACGTCTAATGCTTTGGAAATGTTTTTTTTTTTTTTTACTCTAATTCTAAGTTTCCACCCGGTTTAACAACAGAAGCAAGGTAATTCTCTAGTCTCTAGCTCTAGCTGCAGAGCATTGAGACTGTCTCGAGTCTAAACAAGGGCCGTTCACACCAAGGACTAGAACTTTAACTACAACTATATTGTTCACCATTGTCTTTGTTATAGTTGAGTATGAAAACTGCGATCCACGTCAGTTAGAACTTTTTTTAAACCATTTGTATATAGAATTGACATACTTATAGGGCATGGTGTGAATGGCTTCTATCTGTAGTCCTGTTAGTTTCTACAGTTTGAACTGCATGAATGCGTGCACAGCTTCGCGATGATTGGTCCCAACGGTGGAAATTTGTTTAGCAAGAATCTGCCTCCTGGAGACGTTACAACAGGTCGATGGCGATCGGTCCAACGGTGCTGGATATTAGCAGCACAGGGACTGACACGCACGGTCGGACAGGGGCGAAAACATAGTCTCAGCCATGCCTTCGGTCTGCATGGTAGAGATAATCTTTAACATTTCAACTACACACATTTCTGTTATGGGGTCCCTAGCTGTCACAAAACCGTTTCACGTGCTGTCGTCACTCGTCATAATCATACAGTATAAATATCTTTTGACATGAAGATATTTATTAGATTTGAGAACCACTGGTAAAGTACATAGAGCAAGTAGGGTGTCAACGCAGGAAGTAATGGACCTACACTATCTTAGAAAGATCTCTCAGCGTCTGGATCTCGACATTGGCACTTCAAAACTAGAGATCAAGTACAATGCCTTGTGCATTGTACTTGATCTCTAGTTTTGGAGTCCAAATGTCGAGAAACAAAACAATGAAATAAATGAAATCTCGCCCTACCACAAGCATCAGGTGCTCTGCAAGGACAGCAGATTGGCTGCAGAGTCGTGTTACTCTCACCACAGGGCTACTTATTATTATTAACATCATTCATTCTGGATGGCTTGCTGGTTCAGCGGACACTATGAAGATGACATGTTAATAAATGACCCAGGAAGAGTCTCTGACTTAGGCTTGTTTCTCATCTGCCCCCTCCCTTCCCCCGCCTCAGCAGCATGCACGCATGCACGCACGCCAATCCCCAACAGGGACAGGAGGTGGCGATTTGTTTTCCTGCAGGTCCCCACTCTGTCTATTGTTGTTTGCACTGAGGGGGACAAATTCAATTCATTCTTATGACAAGGAGGCTCTGATACACAAGAATAAAGGAGGGGAATGAGGCGGTGGGCGCGGGACGGGGGGGGCGGCGGGGTTGCATGACTGCCCAGGAGGAAACAAACAGATGAGGAGGAACACAAAAAGTTGCTGAATGCGACGTTATGCCGCGGAGGGGAACACAGCCTTTTGAGCACTCGTTCATTCATTCGTGCTTGTGGGAGTCGAAGGCTGCAGCTGTACGAAGTGTCATTCCCGAATTTGTACTTGCAGACGAGTCCGATGAGCATTTCTGTATTGCTTTGCTATTCTGAACCTAATGGACACGGCGAGTGCAACTAGACCTTGTAAAAAGGTAGCTGCTGATGAGTCGGAAAAAACTGCCAAATAGGACCGCAGAGAGCTAAAGTTGTCTGGAGTTGGGCAGTTTTCTTCCTCTTTTTTTGGGGAGGGGGGTTACATAACGTTCGCAACTTTTAAACAAGCTTACTGCAGCCATAAATGCCAAGCCAAGTTCACTTCAACTGTGTGAAAGTAGTCATGCAAGCACAAACCAACACCAAAAAGAAACTTTCAAATCGAACTCGAGTTTACATGCTTTTCATACAAGTTTTGTGTTACTTTGTAACTCAGATAGCAGCACAGACAAAGTTCAGAGCAGGATGGATGACTTTACAGTCACACCACCACACATTTAATCATTATAGATCAGTTCTAATTATATATTATGAAAAATACATAAAACCCTGTAGCTAATGTGAAACCAATATTATGTAGTGCCATCTCCCTTTTAAAACATTCCACCTGTGAAAAAAGAAGCATATTCTCCTTGTGAATCTCCTCATGATGCCTCCCCTATGAACTGTCACATTAATAATCCTCTGCTCATATTCAAATGTTCTGTCGAGAGCTAAAGAAAGATTGAGTGCCTTTGCCGTCGCGAGGCTAAGATTGAAGACATGTCCCATTGACATTGTTAAAAGTTTATGAAAATATATGAATCCTCAAATACCATTGGCTGCTGGGGCTCCCAACTCCTCCACAGTTTCGGCACAAAATCAGTCTTTTAATCAAAATGATTGAATGCTTGCGGGTTGGATTCAGGGATGTGAATAAAACAAGTTGTACTGGGGGTCGATGGAGTATGTGAGACTGTGTGTGTGTGTGTGTGTGTGTGTGTGTGTGTGTGTATGTGTGTGTGTATGTGTGTGTGTACGTGTGTGTGTGCTCATGTGTGTGTGTGTGTGTGCGTGCGTGGGTGCGCGCCCGCGCGCGTATGCGACGTGCACGGTGGGATGGGTGACGATAATTGATCTTACTGTGCGCACGCAGCCACGCACACAAAGACATGTCTGAATTTGCCGTTAGTTGGCGTGCACATGTGGGCACCGGAATCCAAATTAGCGAGACGTGATTCAGACGGTGAGTCAACCTTCTGTCAAATGGAGACATATGGCAGCACACCTGCACGTAAAGCCCCAGCATATGTTACACGTATCGTGTTCCCTTAACTTGTGATCGTGAATGACATGAAGGCAGAGCCGTGGCTCTCCTCGCGTCCTTTCATTCACAGGGAGTCTCACACACACACACACACACACACACACACACACACACACACACACACACACACACACAGAGTGACAGTGAGGATTAGCTGCTGAGAACAATGGACTATTTCTCTTATCTACTGTATATTAGTTTTTAATGTATTATTACTTTCCGCCACAGTGTCTCACATGTTCATGAGTTAAGGAACATGCCATGAACTGAAACCTAACGTTGTTTGTGAGTGAAAAAATGTCCACATGGATGTGTGTTGTCTTGTAGACTTTCGATTCTTGGCTGTGCCTGCTCAATGCTCAGCAGATGTTCCTGTGTGTATACTAGTGTAGACAAATTTACTTACTATACTAGTGAATGGAGAGAGCAGAGACTGAGACAGAAGGAGACAGAACTTGAGAAAGAGAGCAAAAGCCCGATTTTGTAACGTGCTGGTGCTGTGCGCTAGTGGTGCACTTGGAAAATAGCCGATCTAGAAGCTCAAACAACGTGTTGTGCTGCGCTGTGCTGTTAAAAGTCTTTTGAAAAACCCAAAAACAACAAGAAAACCCCCCAAAAAGCTTAGCTTTTTGGACTGGATTAATGTACATCTGAACAAACTTAAAATTTATGCAGCAGAAAGTGTGTAAAATGTATACTGCGCATAGGATAAACCAAAAGCAGTAACTCCTGTGAAGCGATGCCATTCTAGAACGTATCGTTAATCTTACGACTAAACTCTAAAGTTACCAGGTGGACATATCGAGGAAGGCAGTCTGGTGGGAGTCTGGTCATATGGAGCATCTTGTAGTGGGGACTGGGAGAATGATTGAGTGCCTCAGGCCTCCACCGGTTGTCCCGTCTGCTCTATTGCCACTCCATTCCATCATGGACACAATTGCCCCGAAGGAAGTCTCCAGAGAAAAAAACAGGTGCTGACCCCTTCTGCACCTGTGCTCCTTTGATGTGGGGACTGGAAACTTGCCTCGCAAAAAAGCGATAAAATGGTATCTGGTCCTTACGCTCCATCCTACTGTTTTTCAGCGAATGGTGCCCCACAATAGGGATGCTAGGGAGAACAACAATCTGGTACCACCCACTTGTAAAGCAAACGTGGGTAAATTCTCCTCCTCTACAGCACATCCACCCAAGCGTGTTATGCCCTGACCCTGGCCCTTCCCGCAAACAATGTAGATCAGTGGCATGCTTTAAAACAGGCCTGGAAATCTACCTTTCAGCATGCCTAAGGGAGTGGAAATGAAAATGATCACTTCTCCCTTTACAACCGACTCCTTTTTTTTCTACCACTCGGTACAAAGTGTTGTTGTTTTTTGTGATGATAATATTGAATTATGTTCAAGTCAAGGTTCTTATTATTTGTCTCCCGAAGAAGAAATTTGTCTTAGACAAGGGGCCCGCAAGTCATTAATGGCTCTAATTTTGAACTGAATTCTCACAGTGATAATGCAGAATAATAGTAGAGATTTGAGAGGGGTCCCTCTCTACTATGCCCTCCTATCACAATAGAAAAGTACATATCTTTAAGCTTCACACGGAATATAATAATTGAAGACAAATCACATCTCTTTCCAGGGTTTCATCATAGTGAGGGTATACTGTTAATAAGTGGTAAATTGGAAATTATTCAGAGTTGGAACGTCAACGTGGAATGTCATCCTATTATGGCCTGTCACTCACTGTGGACAGATAAATTACTTAGCTGTCAATCTGGCCATCACATTAAAGGAATTGTGGAACTAATCAATGGTGAACAGTAAGATGAATCAAAAAGAAAAGAAAAGAAAAGAAAAATACTACTATAATTCCTGACTCCATCACCATGGTTTGAATACATCAAACAGCAAATGAATTTTCTGCCTTTAACTCCCTTTATGCTGTTCTCATTTACATGCGATGCTATTCGACCGTCCCAATTAGAGGGACAAAGGGGGTAGTAATTGCAGATTAAAAACCAGAATGCTACATGTAATCGCACAGATCAAAACACAATTAAAACTCCATCTCAACCGGTTATATTTCACTGATGAGACAACGCCTCCCCTTCCACGATCTTAATACTTTAAATCATATGAGGGCGGGTTGCCCGCCGATGGACAGACGAAAACACCTCTAGTACTCCAACAGTAAATTAATCGCGCCAATTATTCACCACCCAGAGACGTTTAATGCAAGCCTTTGGAGAAACGAAAAGCCGGGCACTCAAATCCACTCGTTTGTAATTGGCTGTCTACTTCAATAATTGATTGGAACAAATGTGAAATGGATGAGAGGGTCTAAGTGTTCTCCATCACACGCTTTCTGGTTCAGCAAGTTTACGGGCGACTGCTCAGAACAGGGTCACTGCAGAGGTTTTCCTGGGTTTTTATAACATTTGATTGCCATGCATATAACTAGAGGTAACAGTGATGCCCAATTCTAACCCATTCTACCACATAAGGCAGTGCTTCCCAAACTTGACAAAAATGGGTCACAACAACCCTTTGTTTGGGAAACACCACCATAACAACATTCAAGAGGCAGGTTTACCCTGATGTGCACTATAGCATGGCCAAGGGATTCTCATCCTTCATTATACATACACTCTCAGATATACAGACCTATAACTGCCTAGCTGTTTGGTTCCAAACACCCTGGAACCCCCTCAAGGGCCCCTGGACATTGTGCGTGCGTGCGTGCGTTTGTGAGTGAGAGACAGAGAGATCACACACGCCTATAACAAAACATTGTAATATCTATTGAATCTGCCTCTATCAATCACAATTACATTTTCTGAACAGAATTCCTTTAAAATTCATGAGTTCTGAATGTTTCTTTGCTAGCGGCAAGCAGAGGAAACAATTAACAGGACAACCCGAGTCACTAAGGTCCACTGGAATCAATAGTCCATGACGGTGTTGTGAGCGTATTGAGCCACCGATGGTACTGACCTGTGACCCGTACATGAAGAACACACCCTTAGAGGGATTACACAGAGCCATGTTGTACCATGCAGGGCCATGCATAGTCGAATGGCCTTGAGGAGCTGCAGGCTGGGTGTGATCTCTCTCTGTTCATTCAATTGGAACGCTGATTGAACGAATTGGGGTTTTAAAGAGGGTTAACCTATAATCCTAACACATTTTTTTTAAGTCATACTGTGTCACGTTCCCCTTAGTAGTCTAGCTCTGCTGTCATTACAGTAGGTCTACATCAGTATAACTTAAATTTATAACTTATAATAGGGCTAAATTGGTTAATGTAGGCTATACAAAGTAACTAGAAATTATGTTTTCAAATAATTGTAGTGGAGTAAAAAACACAAAATAAAACTGTAGAGCACTTAGTTGTACTTTCCACCACTGCATGCTTGTTTGTGGCAATCTTCCTCACCATTTACCATCAGGCCCTTTTCTTTCTCCTTCTTTTCTGCATTTCTGTCGCCGCACAGAGGGCCTAGAGACCATCGCCATAATGCATGCTGGGAATGAGAATGCAGGTGCCAAAATGATCCCCTTTCATGCTGAATAATTGCACCGGCCCACCCTCAGCCACACAACCACCCCCACTGCACCACCACCACCTTCCTAGTCGCTTAAGCCTGATTTACACATAGGCCAGTTGCGCCCTGAAAATAGTGGATCTACAAGCTCACAACGTGTCACGCTGCGACCCGTCGTGAACTTGCAGATCGGCTATCAATGGCGCGCGACACGATTCGAAACCAGGTATAAATCCGGCATTAGCAAAACCTCCCCACAAGCCTTTGCTGCCACTGTGCTGCGGCAGGTCCCATCCACCTGCCAAGGGCTAAACACTAGTCCATCCATCACAGCGCCACTTGACAAATACATTCCATAATAGAAGTTTATTTTTTATGGGAGGCTGAATCAGAAGCCTTCCCATGCATACAAAAACGTGTCAAAGTTATTTATGGGAGCTGCTGAGAAGCACAATATGTCATATCAAACTCCTATTTTCCCTTTCCTGCCCCCGCACCGGCTGTCAATACCACCGCAGCTATCAATAATGTGGAACACCGGCAGAGATAAAGCCCTCTGGAGCTGTGGGTCAGATGGAAGAACGTCCTCTCCCGCTGCTGAAGGAGTACACACACAAACACATGAACACATACACACACACACACACACGCGCGCGCGTGAACACACGCCCACCTTGATAAGCACTCACACATACTGGCTCTCTGACAGATTTACACGTTTGCAAACAAGTACTCATTGGCAAATTCTCTCTCTCTTGCCCTGTTTTTCTCTTCTCTCTCGCACAGACACAATCAGTACACACGCACTGCATGGTAGAATACAGACACACGTCAATATATTGGCATACACGTGTTGTGTTCAAACAAAGCAAATGCTCCGTTTTGAACGGACAGTGCTGTAGGAGGAGATAAATATTCTGTCTTTCTATAGCGCCTTTATCCAAAGGGCTTCACAGTGTGCTTTACATTCACCCACGCATACACACATTCACGCACCGGAGGTGGAGCCAGGAGGCAACCATGCAAGGTACCACTGTCATCGGGTTCGGCGTCTTGCTCAAGGACACTTCGACACAAAACCCTCCATAGGTGGAACCCTCCAAAAGGCCTCCCGAGCCACAGAAGCCCAGAAGGAGGAGAGTGTCATATAAACAATGTTAATGGTTCAAGTCAGGCCACGATGAAGGCCGACGATATAAACAGATCAGATCAGTCATAAAATATGGTTGACACATGTAGCTGATGCTCGTTTCCACTGCATGTGGTTTACAAACGTCACTGCATGTCCTGGTGGATTACACAGTCTGTCGTACAGTGTGTCCCATCATGTAAACTGTAATGGAAACCCAGCATCTTGAGATCAGTTGGTTCACTTGGGCTTCAAATGGAAAATCGGATTGGTTTTTCTACTTGGCCACAAAAACTCAAATTCAGACAATAGAATAGGCATGGAATTCCTAAGATCTACAGTACGTCTGATTTACCACTAGTATCCCTAGTATCCCTGTTTTAAAGAGAAACTGGGGAATATGGTTATACATCCTTGTGAATCCCCTATGGAAAAGAAGTTCATGACTGATCTATGAACTGTACTGTATATATATCCTTGCACATCCAGACATCCATACGTGTACCTGTACAGCATGCACAAAATGCCAAAATATCTCCATACCGATGTCAAAGACAAATTCTACAAATGTTTGGTACAAGGCCAAGGGGTTAAGTAAAAGCTGAGTAAAGTTGAGCTCACATACAATAAAACTGTTCTCAAACTTTGTCTGAGAACGCAATGATTTGTGTGTCACAAGATGACTGATCTTCAAGGGGTACCCTTTAAAGTATGCATAGTGAAATTGAATACTTATACGTGGTGTGTGCATGAATATTAAGCACAATGCGGTGGTAGCAAATAGTGGCAAGCTGAGCTCCGAAACGCGACGGTTGGCAAGAACACAATGGAATTCAATGGCATTGACAGCCTCATCAGTCTAAAGTATCAGAGCAAACTCGTTCAGCGACGCACAGTCGAATTCCTCTCCCAAATCCAACTTGAGCAACGTATTAATTAAAATCGAATGCTGTGTGTACCAGTTCACCTTGGACATTGTGTATTAACAGGGCCGGTCCAATTGTGTCACTATGTTAATAATGCCTCTACATCACTATTGAACAGAGCATAGGACAACAGAGTACATTTGGCTGAGAAGTGCATTGTGGGAATAATTTAATATAGATCTGTGTGATCCCGTGGGGGGGAGAAATAATTCAGTTTTCCAGTTTTCCCTCAGCTGATTGCTGCCCAAGTGGTCAGACTTGAGCGCAGGGGGGACGACACCTCGACACACTGCGGGGACTCCAACCTGGGGCCTTCACTTTCTCAGGTGGCCTCTTTACCCATTCAGCTATGGCCGCCCCACTCAGGGGCAGAGTGGGAGTGTACTCAATGGTTTAAAGCTTTAAATGAAGGCACCACCAAAAACTACATCACGAGGTGGCATGTAATCCTTATGGAATATCCTTACATTTAATAGGCTTATTTAGTTTGTTTATACATTAACATTGATATGAGCATGTTGGATTCATGTTAATTAGTATTTTCAAATATTGAAGCACTTAAACCACCAATAGTATACTTGACATTTGGCTCCGTACATGATTAGCTCTTTTTCCCTCTACACCAAACCTCTTTGCCGAAAATAGACAATATATAAGCTCACAACGTGTCACATTGCAATGCTGTGTTCTTGTAAATCATGATCTTGTAGATCTGCTATTTTTGGTGAATTGTTCAATGGTTCAAGTGGTTCATGTAAAAATAATAATAATAATAATAAAAATGAATAAAGCTCCTGAAACAATAAAGATTTGGCAGCTCCTCTGTAACTCTGTGGAGGGTGCTCTGTTGAAGACCCATGGTTTTGTGTATAAATTTATCGTTCATTTTCATGTGAAAATGTTTGTGTTTTTAATGAATATAATACCATCACAATACTGGGCTAATTGAGAAGAAATGTACAATTTACTTGGCATTAAAACGTGTGTCTGTGCTCTGAATGGAGGGAATAGCATCATGAAAGGCACAAAGGACTTGGCCAGTCCTTTGTGCCACTAGCCATCAGGCTCCACACGCTTGACCCCCATATGTTCCGTTTTGTTCTTTTGGATTACTGACTCCGGCTCGACTCTCTGGCACACGTTGCAGATGGACTACTGGGACGTGCACTACTGAACCGTGACAGATGCCTGTAGTGGAAGAACTGTTGTGAGACTTGTTTATATTCACTCACTCAGACATCTATTGTTGATAAGACACTTAATTATACTCGATATATAATGTATTTAACCCATTTTGACCAGAGATCAGATTCTAAAAATGTCTTCTACATCCTGACAGTTTTCTGAAAAAGCTATGTTTCTATGTCAGTCGTTCTTCAATTTTTCAAAAATAGCAGACGTACAAGCTCGTAGCGCGCCACTCGTTGGCACGCTATGAGCTTGTAGATCTGCTATTTTTCAATAGCTAGAGCATAACATAATGCTAACACCAAAAGGGGTTCCCGCCCAAAATGGGATAATATCAAGATAACCACAATTGAACGCTAGTTCACATATATTATATTTGCCATATTATGTATCATTATGTCTCATGGGCACCGTTGATGTTGCATGTGCATGAATCTAAATTGTTCTAAATTGATTGCAGTACTTTACCTACACGTGACTTTAGGCATTTACTATAGCAGACACTCCAGAGCGATTTACAGTAAGCAATGTAAACATAAGGCAATACATCAAACGCAGAGAGATAGTGCATAGTGCCTCAGTAATCCATATAAATAATACAGTATACTGTACATTAATTAAAACTATACAAACTATAGGATACCAGGGCAACAAATGACCCTGGCATCTGTCTAAATAACATACTAGAATATCTAAATTACATTTACCTAACCTGCATTTCATGATTACTGCCGTTCTGCTCCTGAATTCCCTCAAAGGGATCAATAAACGTTTATCTCATCTTACATAGAATGTGAATCATTCTCAACATTCCAGAGAACTGCTTACAAAGAGAGGTGGTGCTGTAGCGCCCGACGTGTTTTCATACCCGCTGAAGGTGAAGCCTGTCAATCATCTTGACTGACAGGGCCTTTCTGGATAAGAAATTATACCAAATGGGGCCCCCAGATAAATGCTGACAAACCAATGAAAAACTGACAGAAATTAGCTTTTCTAAATTGAGAGCCGTCAGTCATATTGATTGACACGCTTGGCTTATGGGTCCTTACTAAGGCAGAGAGACGAAAATGAAGCCTGCTTTTTTGCCACAAGTCCTTTCTTTCAGGAGAAAGAAAACTGGAGATAATTACCACGCTCATCTCTTTTGTTTATATAATTAGAACTCATCAGCCCCTGTGAGAAGTTGTAGTCGGTAATTGGAATGGCCAGATTTCATTCTTCACCCCCATGTGGTCACTGCTCACCTGGTCAACCAGAACGTAATGAGCATGCAGTAAGACATTGCACCTTCAACTGCTTTACATCACAACCACTCTTTCCATGTTCTTATCAATCTAACGTAATAAAAACTATACGATTATTGTAATCATTTTGTATTGCATGATCTCGATCATTTCTGAGACCATTAAAAGGCTACATTTAAACAAATGAACCATAGCATCCCTGTGGTGGGCATGTCATAATACGTGAATATTCCAAACATATATGCGAAAATAGCCCATCTAACACGTAGACCGGATATTTTTTGAGAATATAATGGTGTGCCGTAGAGTGAAAACTAAAAGTATAAAACCCCTGGAGGACCCCAGTATATACAGTATATATTATAGGCTACAAGTGGTTAAATGGTACAGAGAGGTGTGGTGGCCTTTTAAGGTATTCTGATCATAAAATAACGTATGTTAGAAGCTGCTCACACATATTGGTACTCACCTCACCTCACCCCAACCAAACGTTCAAAGGATTCACAGTCTCTCCTGTCTCTTGATAATTTGGTGTTTGTCTTTTTTGTTTTGTTTTGTTCCATTTTAATTGACCTTATCTGGCCTCCTTCCACTTCCCTAGAGCATAACACAATTGTGATAATGTACTAACTACACCATGTTTGAGTTAATGTTGTGTGTGCATTATTGAAACCAAGTACTGTACAATGACAATAGTATCTATATAAAAAAATGGTTCACACCTCCCCATTACATTTTTAAATTAACATATTTGAATAGCGATATCCTGAAATAATGACATAATGTCTTAATCTAAAAACGAATTTCACTCTGTAACAATCATGTGTATCTTCATCCCAAATAGCTTATGGCAAGGCATTCAGCATCCAAGTTGATTGGCCCACTGGGCTTGAGACTGGTATTAAAACAAAATGAAATAGATGGCAGATAATGCATTAAAAGACTCCAAGTCAAAGACAAATCTTAAAAGTTAAATACCATGTGGGAGTCTATAAAAGTTATATGGAGATTGCTATATGGAGGAGCAAGTTTTTTCAGATTTTTAGCCGCGATTCTCCATCAGTTTTCCGAAAAACGTGCCCAGTGTGCAACCACCTTTACCGTGTGGATAACATTTCAGTTTTATATTTAGGCAATAGAATTGTTGTGTTCCCTTTTCTTAGTCGTTTTCAATGGTGTGATGCTTCTTATGTTTTTATTTTTTTGCATTTGCTCATTGTAGCACTTTGAGATTCGAACGAATGTAAAGTACGTTATAAATAAAATGCATTATTATTATTATTATGAATAAAAGGCATCCAATCCTCTCACAGAGATATCTGGTCTATGCTATGGAACAGAAACGATAATCAAGTGAATGCTTGGCTCATTCTCTTTGCATTAGGCCTATTTGTTTGCTTGGACTGCATGCCAAACCAACCCCATTTGCTTATTGACCACAACGCAGACCGGAGTTCTTGGTACCTTGATGAATAGAACGTGACACAATTTACAGTGTGACTGTTTACAGTGCATCACCCTTTGTAAGGCTTGGAATGGAGCCTATTACTGCCCTTACTTAATTCAGGACCACCCACCATGGTCAAGAGGCCTTTGCAAGCTTTTCTGTAAATGTTGTGGGGAAACAGTTTGATGTTGCCGTTTTATCTATAATTTATATTTATATTTGTGGATACATTTGACACACACACAAAGCGTCTCAACGAACAACATTTTGATTACCTGCCTCAATCCCTTTGATTTCACTGATCAAGTCCAGATGGCCGAAGATGTTTTGTGGTATGCGTGACATATGAATTATTAAACTAAGTAAACAGTAACTTTTGTGAGTGAGTGTGACCCATTCCTTACATAAATGTTTATAGATGACTAGGACAACACACCAGGCGGTCAGAGGGCACAAATTGTGCAATTGGAACTAAATGTTTGAAAAGAGTCTAGTATCGTATGTCATTGTGTTACAGAAAGGAGTTGGTGTGGTAAACGTCCTTGTTCAAATTTGTTAGCCCTTGCATCCTGGGAAGGCAGAGTACATTTTTGAAAAACTTGTGATCCACGGAATCACAGATTTCTAGGACTGTTTAACATGCCATATTACCACAGCTTGGGAATCAATGTTGGGGGTTGGGGGGGGGGGTGAGGAGAGAGAACAGGGATACAGAGGGATGTCTTGGGACCACGTCAGTGTAGGAGTGGAATTATGTTAAACAGGGTGATGGCTGGTTTGATGGCTCATCTTTCACTTGTTGGCAAGCAGAAGGTCCTCACAGCATCTGGGAATTATGTTTTTTCCTTCCTCGGAAATAGAGCCCATTACTGTGTATTTACCCAGCACAGCAGCACACTGACCGATCAAATGAATTTAATTTAAAACCAAGTGTAAACAGAGTTCACCTGTGCATATACAGTACATGTGTTTATGTGTCTACTTCCTCTATGTTAATAAAAGTTATTTTGACGGTTTCCCCAAACTCCAAAAAGTTGGATAAATTATGCCCCCGTTTGTTTGAGAAACCCTCTAATAAACATAGATGTGTATTTGGACTTGCAAATAGTAATCCATTTGTAGCATGGACCGCTACGGGTTCATTTGGTTCCATTTGCACACATTCTGAGATCCACTCTCCGGGTTGAATTAACACTGAGGAGCTTACTGTGGATCTTACTGTGTAGAAGAAGAACACACAAATTAAATACCTCCAAAAGATGTAACCCTAAAACACCGGGAAAGCATTTATGTTGGAAGGCATCTGTGCTGGTCTGGCGTTTAAAAAATCGGCCTCATGTCTAAATGGGTTAAAGAAAGAGTACAAGACAACGGACGTCCCTGTCTAGAGACAGAAATTACTCTTTTATTCCAAATCTCTTAACATGCAATTTCATGCAGGCAGAGATCACAAAAGGCTCTGATCATCTATGCCCCCGACTATGTCTTAATTCTTAAAACTCTGAAATATGCATAATTCCATGCTGTTCATATTTTTAGTGGACAGAATGTGCACAAAAAGCCTTGCATGTGCAAGCGGACAACGTGGGAAATACAACAGGAAGGTCAGTTACAGTCTTGGGATTCATAGGTTATGGCCTTCACATTCTCTGAATAATGTCTGAAGTTACATCCCCCCCACCCACCCCCCATTCTTCAATAGTGGATTTCCTTTTTATTAAAACACATCAAAAGGAAGGATGCTCTCCAGGCCTCCAGTGACTCAGCCAGCATAAAGGCAACAACCAACAACCATGCACAACCATGAGTGAGAGTGCTGAGAATTTGTCATAAATCTCAAAGCACTATGAAAATTGGTTTCCAACATGCAAAGATACTGACCAGATGCATTCATATAAAACAGACGACCATATCCAACAGACGAGGGCAAGAATACGCCACGCCCACACCACAGTTTGGGGGAAACAATAGTTTGCGCTTCATGAAAGTTAGTATTAGGCGCCAGTCACTGGCTGGCCAAGATGGATCGACAGATCCCGCAGATTTCTAATTATACACTAGGGTTAGATGCTTCTTCGGCAGATAAAATGTCTGGTACTGTATATATGCCTACCGGTAGGTATATGGGAGTATCGGTTCTGGACAATCACCTACAGTATCTGACCGACTGGACGACAGGAACAGCACTCCCAATCCCTTTGGCTGTCGGAGACGCACACAACGAGTTTGACATCAGTCAGTTAGTTCTCGAGGAATGATAACTTGTTACGCATTTATATTAGGGTGCAGCCATGTTCATCCACGTAGTGTAGATTGCGATGGTCCCAAATATGCTTGTAAGTGATAGTGCCTACTTACTTGAGGCAGGTAATAAAAAGGATATCCTTCAGGAGCGTATGCAATGTTCAGTTTTTCAATCATGCTGCTGTTTCTCTAATCATTAAAGTTGAAATGGCAAAAGAAAAGGCCTGTCAAAGGTATATGGGCTGTTTTTGCCATTTTGCTATGCCGTTAGTCTTCTGTTTGTGGGGGTGGTTCGTCGTGCGACACATCATGACTGTCTCTATGCAGGTAAAAAATAAATAAGTAGGGTAGGTTCAAAGAAGCAAAACCTCAAAATCAACCTTACGCTCAATTGATGTTCATTTCATACACTATTCAGAGGTGATAATGAGATACACATCTCATCTAAGTGACTTTCTTAGTTTTCATTTGATTATTCATTTAGTATTGTACAGTATTTTAGTAATTAATTAACTAGGCTATAGGGAGTTTGAAGTGAACCCTTGTCAAGAAGTGGTGGCCTTCTGTCATCATGCCATTATGTACTGTACCTCAGTGCTGTAGCTGCAGAGTGACAATCAAATATATTTTCCAGGAGCAAAACAAAATTCTCAGGGCAATTATAGATGACATGTTCCTTATAACAAGCGTTATTAGCAGACTATACTTTTCTTGGTGATTACTTTGCGTGACACAGGGAACGATACCACTATAAAACCCTTTTCTGCTAAGGAAATGTATTGTACACCAATTAACACCCACGGTATCTATCCACACACAGTCACACACACACGTGCACACATACACACACACATACGCGCGTGGCACTGAATGGGGATGTTTGTCTGTGAGCACATGTACAGTATGCATACATGTCTGCTGTTTTGAGTCACCTTTAGTTAAACAGAATGTTCCCTTAAAAGTAATAAAAACAGATCACTCACCACGTAGGGAGGCAAAATGTTAACATTCTCCTGTACCATAATAGTCCCTGTTCCTACTCTGAAAAAACATACAAAATGGTCCATAAACCATGAGGCTTTGGCTGATGGTGGTGTTTTTCTGACGACAAATCTACAAAAGCCTTTTCAGTCCCATCTCAGTAACTTAATAGGCCTTGATAAATCATTCAGAGCCGCATGACGCGTCATTAAACCTCACGTTAGCCGCGTGAGGTAGGAAAACAAACTCGGGAGGTGTGTGGGTGGACGGCAATAAGGAGGCCTTTGGAAAGACGCAGGGGTAGCACAAATATGAGGAACGGTAAGGAGAAACTGACAGAGGGAGATATAAGTCTGTGGAGAAAATTATGACACGATAGTTGAAATGTGTTTTCAAGTGTGTGCTTCAGTGTGCTTTTCTAAATGGTTATAAGGGGTACATTATTCCTACGAATAGAAAACATTCAACACTAAACTTAAAAAGCTCCGCTACACAAACTACACAAGAACTTTCAACTGAGTTGGTTTACCCAATCAATAACCCTAGTAACCGTTGAGAGCAGTTAAATTGCTTTAAGATTCATTCATGTCCTTTGATTGAGCTTAACTTGCAAATAATGTCTGATTTATCCAAAGTAGAACAGGCTAAAGATGTTGCATATTTTAACATGCCAAAGCAACAGACTACTCCATTGTTTTCTGAGATAACCTATAGTGGTCTTTCTGTCTCTAAATGTAGTTTTAGGTGATATAATATTGATAAGTATTGCCTGTGTTGTTTTTGTCTATAAGCATATTTGTTTTAGACCCAAGTAAAACAAAACGTACAATATACTGTAGGCGGCACCAGCAAAGGGGATGTGCCCGTTTATGGCTGCTAATGACAAAATGTAAAACATGAAATGACAAAACTTTTGCAGGCCCCTGACAGCAGGGGGGGCACAGCCCTCCCCCTACACCCTCGTGTTAGCGAGCCACTTGTATAATGATCCACAAATCCAGCTACAGTGATCATGACAGACCATGGACCTCAATTGCTTTCATGTGCTAATCCCTAAAACATGCTCGAAAGAAACAAAACATCTGATGTTGATGGGGCCGAGTCAACTTTTCCACTCCTTATCCGGTGTGTGTGTGTGTGTGTGTGTGTGTGTGTGTGTGTGTGTGTGTGTGTGTGTGTGTGTGTGTGTGTGTGTGTAAGTCCATAACAGCTTGACAGATGAGTTGGGTTGCATCAAGGCCTGTGTCGCATTGGAAACTGGAGTCATGCTGAATGGAGAGCAGAGAATGTCAGGCTCATTTTGCTCTCTGTCTCATGCTGTCTAGGCTAATGCAGTGCGCCGTGACACTCAAACGGCTCCAAATGAGCACTGATGCCCTGAGTGTTGATGTGTTATGCCATTTGCCGTTTGCCTCATTCATAACTTATGATATTACTCATGGTAATGGCACAGGCCCTTTCGCCAAATGTAATGGAACGTGATCAGTAAAAAAAAATAAAAAAATAAAGAGAAACCCAAAGTTGCTTGTCATTTCCATGAAAATAAATTAATTAATTTTAATCTAAATTACTAAAGCTGCTAGAAACCCTTTAATGAAAATGTTTAAGAGCTTGATCTGGAACGTTTTCTGAGGCACAAATGTCCACGTGGATTCTTGCATTTAAACATGAATTAATCAATCACAAATCAAGAGGACATTACAATTATTTTGTTTAACGCCACCCATGCTTGTTCATAATTTTGATTCTGTAAAGCCACATGACATTTAAAATAATGAAAGCTCACAATGCTCCGAGCTGCAATTCTCTCTTGTGGGACAATCTTTTATGATGAAGTAGTTAGGGGATAAACTAATGAAAAAACATGTAATGTTAAAATACTGAGATATGAGGTGTCTGCCCAATAGGAATTATATGATATTTGGGGTTTACTTCCGTGGGCCGTGGCCTACTGGCAGTGAGCACAAGAAATGTGTTGCTGCTCACTCCAGTAGTTTGCGAGATTATCCGGACACACACACACAGTTTTGAAAACTAACTTATTTCGTACACGCACGCACGCACGCTCGCGCGCAGGCCTTTAGCCTGGTGGCAATAGTAGCCCTATATGGCTTTGACAGACAAATCCATATGGCGATTTCGTTCTGACCTCACATGATCTCTACGAACCGGGCGATTAATTCATGGATTTTGTTTTGTTTTCGTCACATTCCTAAGCCCATATTTTGATGACCAGCAGTGGTTCCACATGGAGACACAAAGGTGAACTCCACCTTTAAGTTGTTTACTAAAGCTTCCGTTCAGACCTGAATGTATAAATTTGCCTCGGTTCGTCCCGTTTGTACCGCGGCAGGTCGCGCCGCGCCCGTTTGCGCAATTCTCGTCTTGCATTGACTTTGTATGTAATCACGCCGCTCTAACCCTCCAAGTCTGAACACACCTTAAAAGAATGTTCTCTCGGTTTCTAGCAATAGCATCTTCCACCACTTGTGCCACCTCCTGGCCAAAGTGAACAGGCTGAAGCCCACTGTGCACAGCATGTGCCAGGGAGGTTTCTATAGCTCTGAGAAACATTCAAAGTTTGGTACGTGTTCACGTGCTAGGTCAAACTCAAAGCCATGGCAAAAATAGAAAATGGTAGCCTTTAAGGTTTGGCACAGATCTGGTCTGGTCTACTTTGAAGACCTCTTCACTGAGGGCTCATTTGCCTCGTTTGAAATCATGAAACAAGACTATGACATCCCGAATAACCATTTCTTTAGATACCTGCAGGTGCGCAGTTTCGCTCAAAAACACTTCCCTTTCCCATCCCCGCCGTCTAAGACTGCTATAAACACAATACTTGAACTCCATCCCTTGAGGAAAAAGAATAAATCAAAAATGTACGAAGTACTACAAAATATCAAACCCCCTTCATTTGATAACACTAAATTGGCTTGGGAAACAGATCTGGACGTCACGTTATCGGACGAGTCTTGGCTTAACTGTCTAAGAAGAATTCACACCACCTCCTTGTGTATAAGACACATAGGCTCCACTACTCTAATGAAAAACTAGCCAAGATCTACCCTGGTTTTGATGCTGGCTGTCCGAGATGCCAGCACAAGCCTGCCACGCTGGGTCATATGTTTTGGTCATGCCAATCATTAGTCAGGTTTTTGGAGAAATTTTTCGAGGCGGTGTCTTATGTATGTGGTGGAACGGTGGACCCCTGCCCGGTGATTGCTGTTTTTGGGGTGTCTCCAATCGAGGAACAGCTCACGGGTCTTCAGGCAAACGCTTTTGGCTCGTAGATTGATACTTCGACAATGGAAGTCGAGGAAACCTCCCTCGTTCAAACAGTGGGTCAAAGAGGTTCTCTCCATGATTCCCCTAGAGAAACTAAGGTACAACCGTAGTGGTTCTAAAGATAGATACATTATGACTTGGACCCCTTTCATAGAGTTTGTAGAAAGTATACCTTTCACTTAAACCCATATTCCCTTGTACAATCTGATACCTCACACCAAACCTGACATTGGGCGACCTCTGGTTAGAGGCCCTCAGTAAGTAGACAGTTGGATATAGAGCAATTTACTATCTAAACTGAAAGATGGATACAATGTATGTAACCTAGATACCATACCCTGATGGAAAATGCTGTTTATTTTATTTTATTATTATTTTTTCTTCTTACTAGTACTTCACTAGTACTTTCAAAACTAGTTTACTAATTACTTTTACTGTCTTGTACTGTCTGTCTTTGTTTTATTTGTCTTGTTCTGACCTTGATTGGGGGGGAGGGGGGGATATTTACGTGTCGGATACAACAAAATGTACACATATGTTTTTTCATTTATTCATCAATAAAAATCAAAATAAAGTGTTAAAAAAAATAAAAATAGAAAATGGTCAAATATGGATGTTGCTGCAAAGCTTCATACGGTATAAACACATTAACTAGTGGGTCGAGAACCTTTGTGGGGTTTAATTATTATTTCAAAACATTTTCAAAAAACATCCCCGAAAAAATGTAGTTTTCATTGAATGAATAGTATTTTTTGGGAATAAATAAAATTACTTTCAAGAAATTCCATGAATTAGAAAACAAATGTTTAAGTGAAAATAGTCGATCTACAAACTCACAACGTATTGTTTTGCGCTGCATTGTGACTTGTGAGCTTGTAGATCTGCTAGTTTCAGATTTTGGGTCCCGGGCAAATGTCTTTTTTTTGGATCGAGCTAAAAAGTTTGGGAACCACTGAAATTATATTCTATACAATCTCCCCTTTCATGACTTATTGTGTGTAATAATGGCCACAACATTATGTCACATTGATCTTGATCTTTGATGTCATCAATTCATGGTATAATTTATGCAAAGGCAAAAATATGTAATTTAGATAGCAGATGCCAGTATTGATCTAGCATTCTATAGTGTACTGTATACCTTTCAAAGCACAGATATTCTACTGTTAGACGGATGTTAGGTTAGGTTCTCTACAGTAGATGACTATTTCTATGCATTTTATGTATTACCATGTGTTGTTCTTGCGTACTGTAAATTGCTCTGGATTAAGAGCGTCTGCTAAATGCCTAAAAAAAAAAGAATATTGTAAATTGTACAGTGGCCGAACCGAAACGAACAACAAAACAATGCCTCTGGACATGGCTGTTGTCGGCAGAAGAATAATAGTTATTCACATTGGTATATAATATAATTCTGTAATATCATAACAGATACTTGTTTCTGTCTGAAAACTTATATCTCAAGTCCTTCCACCACAACTGACAAAGGGATAATTGTTTATCTTTTGACAATACCCTTCTAGCACATTGCCACCATGCCATTCCATTCCGTCAGGTCCAAACAGTGAAGCCATTTTGTCGAGTATGAAGACATATTTCACTGCTCATTCAGCATGACTATTACTTTGATGTTGACCTCAATGCAACTGTTTATTTTTACAAGCTTTTCCATGAACACACATTTACAACGCATTTTATTTACTGCAGCCACAGTAGGTTTAATGCATGTTGTCCCATAAAAACACACACAATAAAAAGTAGTTTTACTAGCACTTCTCTGGCGGCTCTTCAACCTTGTCACTCATACATGGCCATAGACGGCTGTTGGGCGTTTCTGAATAGGCCTGGTGATGGCTGAAATCTATTCTTTGTTGCACTTGAGCCATTCAAAAGTCATGCATGCCCCAGGGATTTTGCATATCTCTGCTGTCGCGAAGAAACAACTTAACTCCAAAATGTAAATTTTTCAGGAAATGAAAAATATATTCAATATTTTTTTCAGGAAATTAAGAAAAGTTGGTGTTGTGACTTTATATATTGTCAATTACTGGTGGTGTAGTTAGCCGTTTTAGCAGACAGTTTGAGGGTCCAATGGAATTAAGAGATTTGATCCAAGCACTTTCTACTACTTTTCATTGGTTCAATATTTTCGAAACAACACACAGACGTTAAGGGTGTTCAATAGCACTGATTTACGAAAAAATAAATAAAAAATCAAAACCTCAAAAATGGAGTTAGGTTAGGTGGTTTCCCCCCGATAGCACCTGGCTATCTAGGCAGCTTGAGCTATAAAGCAGTGGTTCCGGGCCCAGTTGAAAATCTAAAAAAGTGGTCAGATGGGTGGGCTGCGTGCATTCTCAGAGCATGTTTATTTTAATAATCTATTAAGTACAGAAATGACGGGTGTAGGTGTAGTTCCAGACTCTATATAGCACTAGGAGATTGTGGAATAGTTGTCGGGCTACGCAAGACTACATGTTGAGAGACACCTATAGACTGCACCTCCAAAGCACTTTCACATCCGCATTCTCCCACTCCCAATCGTCCGCCGTAGCCTGAAAACCCACCTTTTCAGACTCCATCATGGCCCATAGCACTTACCCTAACCCCTTAGATAGCATTTCTGTTGGCTTAGATAGCATTTGACACAGACTTATAGCATGTTATGTAGACAGCACTATAATTGTATTGTATATAGTCATAGCACGCCATAGTACATATGTATAGCATAGTAGTGAATATGTATAGTTTATTATGTATAGTGTATGTATAGTTTCATCATATAGATATTCCACTGTTACCTTCTTAGCTTACGCATGTCTCATGATAAATGCTTTTATGTGATGTATTCCCATGCTTTTGTTCTTGCTTAAATGTAAGTCGCTCTGGATTAAGAGCGTCTGCTAAATGCCTAAATTGTAAATTGTAAATATGTAATGTAATTCTGCCACAAATGTGTGAAGTTGTGTTAGAAATGTTATCTGTCCTCCACCCTCGTACCCTGACGGCTGCAACCCTGACTTACACAGCCCTGGCTAGGCAACCCAGCCTGGTGGAGATACTGTATGTGCTGCAGGGTGCATACTTCTTTCCTGTTACATACGAGTCATATTGGAGACATACCTAGTAGTAGACCTCTTTTCAAACCATTAGCCTTTATCCATTCGACTACGAAATCCTCAGAAAATCAATTGTCATCACTATTTTATCTTATTTGAACGAAGAAGAAATAAATCTCCCCACCATCAGCAGTATTGGGAGATCCAGCAGAATAGAAAAAATCCCTCTTCCCTCTGCTAATCAACATTTCCATTTCCTATCATTTGGTAACTCTGGATGATGGGTAACCTACGCTTTCATCCCGGGCGGGAGGTTTAATTCGAAGCGAGGTATGGAAATTAAAAAAGCCAGCACGTGTCTCACTGTCAATCAATCGTTTGTTCATAAAGGGAGGCTTCGCCCGCTTAGGTGCTGACAAGAGTGAGCTTATTTGATCTGAACGTTTGAAAGTGCAGTTAAAAAAAAGAGAAAGCCTGGATGGCCATCAGAAATCATTTGCCTCTCCGCAGGATGTCCAACTCAGAACTGCTATCTTTGACAGCATGCAATCAAACGCGGGTTAATGCAATATCTATCTTGTTAATCTCTCTACATTACCATTACAACTGACTTTGATTTGATATTAAAACTTTTTTTGCCCACCTATTCTATTGAAAACTTGTTCAAATGACTTTCACTTTGCCAACAGGACGTTGTGGGAGGGGCTTGTTCGCTGAGATAAGGACATCTCCCGTCTGGCAGGTGGACTATATTATGTTGCCTTGAACAGAATCTGTACGGATTACAATTAAGTTAATTAATTAATTATTGCTGCAATATGCTCCTTCTCCACCCTTATTAACAACAGTACTTGTCCCGACACTGACCCACACTCTCACACACACACACACACACACAGACACAGACACACACACAAACGACCCTCAGTGACTGAACACTGCAAAGGCACAGAGTAATGAGCAAGATTAACATCTAATTATGATATCAAATTAACGTCAGGTTATATGGATTAGAATAAACGCATGTTTCATTCAGTAGTGCCTACTGTATGAAACTGAATGAAGCATGCCATCTCTCTGTATACTCAACAACGGTACTTGAAGTCAAAGTTGATAGAATACAGTAGACTGACAGGAAAGGTTGTCGGGATCGGGTTTCCAATCTAGGCTGTATTGCAGCCTATAGCGCATCGCAGTCCCGATCCCTTTCATGACGACGCCAGGCCGAGGAAATAATTCCCAATGCATTTTCCCCATAGACATTTCAAAAAGTATGTATTTAAAGACCTTTAAAGCGCCGTACGAAGCCAACTTGAGTCGTGACAAATTGTGACAACAAACACAATATTTTGGACCAAACAAATAATTACAAAGAAGAAAAACAACAAAAAAAGGTGTTGTAACCTTCCGTTTTTTTCTTCTTTTTTTTGTTTATTGTCATGATTTGTCACGACAAGAGTTGGCTTTGTCCGTGGCGTAAACGTCTTTAAATAAATACTTTTAGAAAAGTCTATGAGGAAAATGAACAGGGAATTATTTTCCGGGTCTCTCGAGGGGGCGGGACTGCGATGCTCTATTGGTGCCCGGACCAATACGGCAGCGGCCCGGGCCACAAATTGCATCTTTGCTCTAATATCAATGCAATGCTATTGTATTGAAATGTAGACATAAAATAAATTAATAATCAAAGATTTTCCAGACCTTTTCAAAAATACCTATAATATAGTGAAAATAGCTATACTGTACAAGCTCACACAGCATCAGGACACTTTGTGAGCTTGTAGATCTGCTATGTTCACCATCGGCATATTTGAAATAGGACGTAAGTGGTTCATTCGTACTTTTTCCCTTCCTGGAAATGTGACTGAAATGAGAAATGAGTCAAAAGCACAAAACTTGCCTTTGAAATGTAGTCAAAGTATCCAAAAAAGCAAATAATCAAGTGAAGTATATTTACTTGTACAGTACAGTAGTCAGGTAAAAAGTACTTTGTTACGGTCCACCACTCTGTACACAACAGGCCTAGATATGGAGATGCTACAATCACCTGAATGCTCATAAAACTTGTATAAAAACAGTCAGCCTTGTATGTCAGTATCATAAAGAGTGGATGCACTTAGAAATATTACTTGAGTCAACAGAATGTATGTTCTGGCAACAGGCTTTTGAATGGGAAGATTACACGATAAAATGTGACACGATAACAATAAAAAGTTAATGAAGCAAATTCAGAGAAAAGTTGATAGCTCGTATTAGTCAATTCACACACACCACGGTGAGGTCAGTGCCATTGCAGATATGATTAAAATAGTGAATTAGAATACTGCATATCTTTAGATTGAGATTGTGATTTAGATTAGTTGTTTTTACAGGAGAAAATACCAGTGAGAGCAAGAATATAATTTTCACGATAGTCGAGCTGGCATACAAAAGGAAACTTGGTTAACCGGAAATTGGATTTAAAAAAAGGAAATTTGATTGATTTGATTAATAGATACAAACTTCTGGAACGAATGCCCCCCCCCACACCCCCATTCCCCCAACGCCATTGGGTGCTGCCCTTGGTTCTTTATGAAAAGTGAGACAGCTTCATGATAATTGGACTGTTAGTGGTCTTAGTGGAGGGCCAAAAGCCCCAAAAGTTGACTATACCCCTCCCCGAGGTATAACAAATCGGGACATAGTTTTTTCATATCTTTAGGATGTCCCCTTCATGAAATGGATTGTCCCGAGATTTACTTTTACTGCAAAAGGTTTGAAATTGATCCATGAAGTTACTCAGCACATAGGCAATAAAAAACGCCTATCTGAAAGAGATATAGTTCGAAGAAAATTCTGTCATTTTTTACCTGCTGTTTGTTTTTACATCATACTTGCACAAATTGTCTACAGGTAGTGTGCCTACATCCCAGAACAATCAGAATGCCAATATTTTGTTCTATTGTGAATCATCAGCCTTTTATATAAGGCCTTAAATAGGCGGAAATAGCTAAAAGTTAACTTTTCTGAGCAACATTCACTTGGAATTCTGGTCCTACTATTTATCAACAAAATGTGACATTGTTTTTTCATATCTTTAAGATGTCCTCTTCATGAAATGGATGGTCAGACGTTTTACGTTTACTGCAAAAGTCATTAAATGACACAGGCCAAGTTATTGTGAAACATACTATACTATACTACTATTTCTGAATTGAAATGGCACAAGGGACCCCCACAAAAAGACCACCCCAAAATGGTGCCCTTTTATGAGGTTTGGGCACCTTCCCCCTCAGTGCTCTCTGCCCCTAAAGCAACCAGGATGCCAATATTTGGTTCTATTGTGAATAAGCAACTGCCACCCTTAGATCTATATGGAGCTGACCTGTTGACATTCTATATGTTGATCTGACCTCATCAGTACATAATTCATTCCATATGTTGATCTTATGCCAAAGCACCAGCACTCACCCAGCAGTCACACAGGTGGATGTGTGCACGCCACCTCACCCTTTATGACGCGGTCGCTTCTCACCCTCAGGCGTGGAAATAGCTATAGCAGGGCTCGAGATTAACGGCGTCCCGACGTCCCGGGGACTGTAAAATATCTACTTGGGACGTAAATGTATCTCATTCGGGACGGTTTCGGGACGAAATGAGTTTTTACACTGAAAATGCGCATTTCGTGTGCAGCGATGAGCAGCATGAGAATTTGCCGTGCCGTCAGAGACAACAGCAACAACAACGCACACACTATACATTCACCCAACGGAATCAAAGGAATTATATTGCTTTTGCCCCGTGGATGGGACATTTAGATTGAAAAAGTATCGGTTGGAAGCGTGCATAAAACCATGGTTGTGTGCCACAGAAAGGTTCCATATGGACATGGGGCTACAGTAAGTACTACACCAACGTTTAACGTTAGCTTCCATGCTAGGGCTTGCTAGCTGGCATCGGGAGGCATACTATCATCCGACAGAGCAAGGAGCAATGCTCCGAGGTGCGCTGCGGGTCGGGAGAGGGTTGCGGTTAGGTTTAGGTGTCTGCCCCGGGGGAGGTTGGAGGTTAGGGTGAGGGAGGAGGTAGGTTGTCGTTCGGACCAATGCTCCGTCGGATGAAAGTACTGCACTCGCTGGCATCGACATTAAATACAGTAAGTATATCCTCTGAAGCAACAGATGTTTTCTAATGCTCAGATTGTTCTGGAATTGCTGCCCCAACACTGTGGAATGCACACCCCAAAACGCTCTCATTCCACAGTTTTTATTGATTGTATTTATTATTATTATTATTATTTATTGATCCTTCGTCTTAGTATTCCCCCTAATAAAGTTGTTTTTATTTGTTTTCTCATGCCAACCATGTAATAGACATTTGAGTATTCATATACCTGCATTGCTGCACGTTATCTGTTGGTCTTGATCAAGTAGCCTACACCAAAGTTTTATAAGCTACTGTAGTCACTATTCATTGATTCACTGGTAGGCTACACCAAAATAACAACATCCATTTGAAAATAAATATCACTGTTCTCAGGTCGAATATTGATATGCGATTAAAATATGATTCATTTAGATTAATTCATTACAAAGCCTCTGATTGATTCGATTAACATTTTTAACCAAGCCCTATTTCTCATCTGGGAGCATTTTGACTAAATCAGTGTATCTACAGAAGAAACATGAAGCCAAACAAATAATGTACTGCATGTATTCAATACAGTACATTATTTGTTTGGCTTAATTGTATTTCTATTACAATAGGAATACAGTTATTCATTTCACAATTTGAGTGGTGCTTTTTTGTACTTTTTTCCCCCCGGGACGGTATACATTTACTTCGGGACGGTTCAAATTGTATTTTGGGACGGTTCCGGGACGGTGGTGAAAAAAGTTAGTCTGGAGCCCTGAGCTATAGTCTCATGTAATACTGCTCCTACTCTTCTATCAGGGGTACCTCAAAAGTCATGAATAGTATCCATGAGATTTGCAAATACAAATGCAGAAAAGTCAAGTTAATACTGCTCCATTGTCCTCCTACTTTTTGGATTTACATATTTGCACATATTGTCTACAGGTAGGACCCCAAGATATGTAAAAATAGGCTCCAAGGCCCCTTTTACAGTTTTTTTTTTCAAGACTTCTAAATATTCTAATCCTAATCTATTACTGTAAAATGCCTATACAAACTTAATAACAGGAAATATATTTTGATGCCATGTTTTTAGTTTACCCACTTATATAATCTAAGGATGTTTCTCAGGTAGACCTATGCCTCAAAACAGCTGGAATGACAAAATATTGTTCTCTTCTATGGTAGTACTCATCAATCAGCAGCTTATTCTCAATGTCATCTTGAGCATTGTATAGGGAACTGACTGACTGGGGCCAAATTGGTTTCCATAAACTGCTGATTGATGATTATTCATTAAGAATGGCACAAAGCTGTGAATTCTACAGCATTAAACCATACTGCATTTAGGCTATATGGACCTATAGCTATAGAATACAATATCAATAATGTATCATTCTTGATGCTTTGAGGTGTAATAAGATAATAGATTCTATCACTGAGGATACGTCCCAGGTGCATCCATGCGATGCGGAACCATTGCCCACCACTCCTGAATGAACTGTCTGGTGCTGGGACTCTGGTGCAACGCACAGGTCCTCGCTCTACTCCTGGTGAGAGCAGGAGTGGACCTGGTGAGACGTAGGAGGGCCCCGGACAGGAGACAACCCACAGAGCCTAGTCCTTCCATGCACCAGCCCAGCCCTGGCAGAGTAGTTCTGGAGTAGTTCCAACGGATTGAGGGTAGCTACTGGGACGGAAGTCGGGACTTGATCACCCCGGCTGGGTCGCCTGAGTGAGGGGTATGATGTTGGAAGACCCGAAACCCCGTTGACCTCAGGATACATCTCTGAGGATACGTCCCAGGTGCATCCATGCAATGTATTTTTAGTTATATGAATATGAAGTGGCTGGGTAAAAAGTAAAAACATATTGTCTCCACTAGGCCGAAAGGCATGGCAGAGACTATCTGTCCGTCCGCTAAGATTGACTTCCAGCCCACAATAACCTGTAATTGGTCTGGTGGAGACGTACTCTGAGTGTAACGCCTATGATTCTAACCCAGAGAGCCTATGAATCCCTGCTGATTCACAATTCAAGCCTATTTTAACATAATGTTCTGGTTGCTTTGGGGTGTAGGGTAGACACTACTGTCTACAGACACCTGTAGACACTGGGGACACTGTATGCACTTTTTTTTGGTGCAGAAAGTTAATTGAAGAATTGCACGACTTTTGCAGTCAAATTAAACAGATTGATGGTTGATACTGTATAGTTAGATGCTTTTGGCTATTTCTGCCTCTAATAAGGCCTTATATTAAAGCCCACTGATTCACTATAGAACCAAATATTGGCATTTAGGTTGCTTTAGGATGTACATGACTAGACCATTTGTGCAAGCATGACATAAAAACAACCATGCAGCAGGTAGAAAATGACAGGACTTTCTTGGAGCTACCTCTTTCAGGATAGGCGTTTTTTCATTATGTGGTGAGTCACTTCATGGATTAATTTCATGACTTTTGCAGTAAAAGTAAAACTTGGGACAATCCATTTAATGAAGGGGACATCCTAAAGATATGAAAAAACTATGTCCAATTTAGTTCTACCCCTGATAAAGAGTAGGACAAGTGAATGTTGCTCAGAAAAGTTAACTTTTTGCTATTTCCGCCTATTTAATACCTTATATAAAAGGCTGCTGATTCACAATAGAACCAAATATTGGCATTCTGATTGTTCTGGGATGTAGGCACACTACCTGTAGATCATCTGTGCAAGTATGATGTAAAAACAATCAGCAGGTAGAAAATGACAGAGGATTAACTTGGAACTCCCTCTTTTAGGATAGGCGTTTTTTGCCTATGTGGTGAGTCACTTCATGGATTAATTTCATGACTTTTGCAGTAAAAGTAAAATCACTGACCATCCATTTCATGAAGAGGACAAGTCAAAATTATGAAAAACACTGTCAGGCTTTGTACTACCCCTTATAGAAGATATCACCAGGATTACAAGGGAGCATTCCTCAGAAATGTAATTTCCGCCTATAGAAAGTCCTATATAAAAGGCTGCTTAATCAACATAGAAACAAATATTTGCATTCTGATTGCTGTGGGTTGTAGGGACACTACCTGTAGACAATCTGTGCAAGTATGATGTAAAAACAAGCAACAGGTAGAAAATGGCAAAGGATTTTCTTGGAACTCCATCTTTCAGAGTAGGCGTTTTTTGCCTATGTGGTGAGTAACTTCATGGATCAATTTCATGACCTTTGCAGTAAAAGTAAATCTTGGGACAATTCATTTCATGAAGGGGACATCCTAAAGATATGAAAAAACTATGTCCCGTTTGTTATACCTCGGGGAGGGGTACCTCGAAAACTAAGCCTCTTTTTGAGGGTTTGGCGCTCCACTATCTGTCACATAATTATTTGTTAAAACTCCCTGTCTGACAAAAAAAAAACTTCAGTTAATGCATAATATCTACTGTATCTGATTTAATCAAACTACTGATGTACTGTCAGCCCGAGAATTTTATGTATAAAGTTTACTGAAGCCCTTGTGGGCAAACTTTCCCCCCACACAATTCATATATAGCATAATAAAAATCTCAACCTGCTTTAAAAGTTAAGACAAAGATTTTATGAGCCCACAAATGCAGTCTTTAATTCTTTGTCAGTAAAGGAGCTCCAGGCTATACATCAACTGAACATAACAGATTCAAGTATTGGTTCTCCGTTTTAGGAGAGAGCTATGTTATTCAAGTTCACATAGATACAGTGTAGACAGTACAGTGGTGAACAAAGTATATATGTTCAAAAATACTGGCCCGGTGTAGCACATGGGCACCTAGGCTGGTAAACCAGCCTGAGTGTATCGCAGGTTCGAGTCCTGATCCCGACGACCGAAGAAAAAGTAGTATTCTAAAATACTGAAAAAGGAATATAAGCAAGCGTACAATGCGTTGCTCCGCAAAACGTTGGTTCCCAAGCGTCCCCGGCTAGAAATGTAGTGGAGTCAGAAGTACAATATTTCTGTTTGAAATGTAGCAGTGAACGTCATGAGAAAATATTTACTACAGTACTCAATTAAATGTACAGTACTTAGTTACTGTCGACCACTGCATAGATAATGGTCAGTGTGTGAGGCTATATGAGAAACTCATTGGTATTCCCCCTTTAACTATTGACATGCGATCTATGATTCAGAGTAGTGTCCGATCAAATAATGATAATGATCAACACAAACTAACCACAAACAGTGTCAGCAGCAGCTACCGTGCTAAACATTATCACACAGGGCAATTGTTTTTTAAACAAACACCAGAAAGTGTCACAGCATCAACAACCGGTGTACACAGCTAATGTAGCCGAATTTGCCATTGTGATGTACACAATCTGTGTGTTGCACAAACAGGCAAGATATATCAGCAGCATTCACTGTGATGCATAATTCATACCAATGTATTTCTTTAAAAAATTCAACAGCTAAACAAAAGATTCTTCAAAGAAACGCCAACGGGAACTTGTTGGGAGGCGGTACACGAAAGATATAATGCTATGTTAAATATTCTCTGGTGGGCTTTTGCAAACTTAAACTGGTTGTAGCTGGGGTAGTACCAATTAACACAAACTCTAATGTCGTTTACTTTAGGTCAAAGATGGAGAATAGCAGAACTACAAGCTCACAACGCGTTGTGAGCTTCTACAGTAGCGACACCTGTAGTAAAGACACCTGCGTTCCCATGGGCAACAAAGTACTGTATGTGGTTTAACCACATACACTCTAGTCCTCTGACCTTTTACAATTGTACTTTTACATCTACACCAAATCTATTTGCCGCAAATTGCAAATAGATCGGCTATTTTTGGCTAATGTAGCCCCCAGAATATGGATGCTGTGGTTAAGTGGTTAAGATGCACAATACAGAGTCTATGCCGCACAGTATTTGGTATAATCTTTGGTAAAATAATTAACGCGTTATTAATGCGTTAACGCAACGCCTTATTAACGGCACTAATTTTTTTATCGCATTAACGCAACAAAAGAAATTTGGCAGGCGGGATGTTGAGGAATATTGTTTCCTACAATGCACTCCCTTCCCAGACCCCTTGTTAGGATGTTTTAAGTGGAGTAACAGCCTTACATTTACATTTCACAAAAGTTTTGCTCGTGTCGTACATTCCAGTCCAAAAAGAAACCTGTGCAATTCTTCCATCCAGACCGAAAGCAAAACCAGTGCTGTTAATGTTGCATCGCATTGTAAACAGCTGTGCCTCATTAGCCACACGTTTCTAACTTGCGGTCACAGTCGTGATACTTTTCAGTTGTGTGTTACTTTTAAATGGATTTAACTGTAACAGAAAGTACTATCCAGAATTCAAGGCTATCGACAGTCCCATCTCCCAGTCACGGAGCTGGGACTGACACACACAGAGAGACGAGCAGCAGCACATATCCAGACCAGGCAGCTAGAAGCTAGAAGCCAGAGGTGTTGCCAGTATAACTCTATGGCTGAAACAAGCAACCTAGGTCTATACAAAATACGCCAAAAAGAAGCAACACTGGTCGTTTCTGGCCAGTGTTGCCACATCTGTTTATAAGCGATTTTAGGATTATTTTTGTAGATTGAAAAGATATTGGGAATCCTTTGCTCTTGGCATGAAAATGTTTGAGAACCTATGCTCTAAAACAATATTAGACAAAGTTTGAGCCACCAACACATTGCTCTCTCTCTTCTCCTTTTGTATAAATTAAATAGGCCTATTCATGATTCTGCTTATAGATAAGATGCCCATGTTAGTTTGTTTTATGGAAACAGTTGTTTGTGTTGAATGTGCCAATTGCACAGAATTATTCAAAAGAGAGAAAATGGGCAAGCCATAAAATAATGCACATTGCACTTTTCATACGTCATTTTCATAATGTGGCCCACATGTTCAGCTATTTGAGTATCCCTGGTTTACTGTGTCAGAAAAGGACACCAAACTCACAGTTTGCAAGGTGTGTGATTTCACAACGCTGTGATCGGTATCGGCAGTTACTGCTTCCAGTGATCGGCCCCAAAAAACCTGATCGGAGCATCTCTACAATACAGCATTTTCTTTCAGTTCATCATTGAATTTAAAGCAAAAAAGGTTTTGCGATTAATTGCGATTAATCGCGCGATTAACTACACAAATCATGCGATTAATCGCGATTAAAAAATTTAATCGCCTGACAGCACTAAAAATAATGTATGAGGTTGACGACATTGTGAGTTTGTAGATTGACCGTTTCCGCTGCATGACACCATCGTACGGAAAAGTATTAAAGAGTACTTAAGTGGTTAACAAAATGACAGATCACATTTGAACTCAAAACAATATTATTCCACCTCAGTTGATTTAATTGTTGCGACGTACCTTTTAAATGAGATTCAAATGAAAGCAGACAGATTAACAAGGACACTGGTCACATGTTAAGGGGTATCCTGGGCCCTCGGTTACACTTCTCTGCCTGCATATCATAGAAATTAGCTTATACTGTACCAGCTGAGCGTATCCCCCCCAAATATGCCTTGGGCAGCAAAAAAAATGTTAATTGGGCTTCTAATATGCCATTTTGATGTCCGCAGTCTGTCACTTAACATCAGTGGAGGGAAACAAAGAAGAGGAACCAAATCCACAACCACCTTCTTCTATGTCATCTTTCATGTGAGTACTGACATAATATCTCAATGACCATTATATGAATCCATTTACACAATCCAAAATGGATACGTTTCCGAATTTCTCACCACAAAATTGGGGAAGTCGTAGTTGTGGCATTATATCTTTGGGCTTAAAAAAACCAAGTTGAATGTATTGTACAAGGCAAAGAGTAATGCACATAAGTACAAATTTGACAACTACAGTACATTGAGTACAGTGAGTATAGTACAAATCATAATGTATATTGCCTGAGAACTACAACTTGCAAACGATACAAACTAGAATACTGTACCCATTGCCTGCAATAGGGATAATAACATATGTATGCATATGCACTGTATGCATGTGCATGTATATAGCACTGTACACATGTGTATGTACAGTATATAGAACACCACTACACAAAGCATATTTCTTGAATGCCTTTACCGTCAGGATATTTCAGTGTCTTATGAAAATAAAGTGGATTGGCTCAAAACGTAGGTCAAATCGAGGTTAAAAGCCAGCCACGGCCGGTTTATGCTTTGTGGCAGTAATGGCATATAGCAAGATCATCCACAGTATGCTGCCAATCTGTGGTCTTAAAAACATGGAGTTGATGTTTTTTGTGTGCGCATGTGTGTAAAAGTTAGGCACAATTGAGCCATGGAATATAGAATATGCAGGCAGACATGCATTATTTTGACAGTAATGCACTGAAATGGCCTATGAACAGCAACAACTGTTCATCTCCCCGAGACAACCCATGTTGCTTATTGCTGTACATTAAGACCTTAAAAAGGCGCCTGAATCCCATTAATACATCCCGTTGCATAAAATTTCCATTTGATTTGTATTCAGAATATTAGATGACCAGAAGAGCAGCGGAAAATCCTCATTATTTCATATTCAATCAATCACTCATCGGCGAACGGGCCATATTATGCCAGTTTTGGCAGCGTGTGGTTTCATCTTGATTATGGAGATTGGCATTAAAATCAGCCGAATAATGTGGGCTCCTCGCGCATGGTCGTCCCTGGACATGTCATGATTTCATTACTATTGACAAGCTGCATTATAATGTACTTATGCATCGTCCTCATCCACACTGTAGTCTGGGTGTGTCAAATGTTCCGATCACTGAAAGCCTACCATGCAGCACTAAACAAACTGGTCCTCATTTAAATGTTGTAGCCATCATGATTGTCTCAATTATTATATAATATTGATTTATATTATTACTACTATAGTAAACCATACATACTGTCAGTCCATTATTTGAAAGCAATATAATATCTTGAATCCGGTAAATTCCTGCAAACACACTCAGTGGGTGCTACAGCATAATACAATCACAAATTGACAATTGACAATAAAAACACGCTCACCAGACTTGCAGTAATGGATACAGATCTCCATCCATCCATCTTCAACCGCTTATCCGTAGTCGGGTCGCGGGGGCAACAGCTCCACCAGAGTGCTCCAGACTTCCCTCTCCAGAGCAACATTAGTGACTTCCTCCTGGGGGATTCCGAGACGTTCCAAGGTCACAGATCTAAATAGATACAGATATAGATATAGATGTAGATAAAGATACAGATCTAAATTCACTAAACATAATGTAGCCCAATGTAAATGGATGGAACTCATGGAAGGTAAGCAACCATCCCACTGTAGAAATGTTTCAGTTGACATTTTAAGATGTAGGCTATCATGTAGGGGGATTCAAACCAGTTAGCCAGATAACTGATATTTAATGTGTTCTAATCTGCCTATTCACACCGGGAAGCCGTTATTATAATTACAGAAATGACAAAGACATGTTATTCTCGCCTAACAGTGTCATAATCTCGCTGGCTGCACCTGCACAACAGTACCGAGGGCAGTTCATTTGACACCAGGGCCAAAAGTGATGTATAACACAAGATCTCTCTTGGGAAGGGACTGGGGTGGGGGGTTGTTGTGGTGGTGGTGTTGGGTTGGGGTGATCTTAGCCGCCACAAACTTTTTCAATTTCACTGTCAATTTCCTGGGTAATTACTGGTGCACCTGATGGACTTTTTACGACGGCTGCCCCCCTCCTGTGACTCACTCTCCGTAGCAGCGGGGTGGCGGCTAGGGGCCAGTTCCAACTTCTGACACCAATTCCCACCTCCCCATAAATGGACCTGGTCATCACCAGTGACCCCTGTGGCGCTCTTCCGATGGAATGAAGCCAGACAGCGGTGCCAGCTGTACTCTATATATGTGCGGCTACTATGCTGGGAAACGGACCGTCAACTTCATTTTCGAGAGCTCTTTTACAGTCAAGGTGTTGAAAGATAGGCATTGCTAAGTGGTCACTATGAATCAGAGGGTGTTTGGTAGGGTAGGGGAAGTATTGCGTTAATAATAGCAATTATATGATTCATAAATAGCATGTAAACAGGGGGCACTTGGACTTCCACAACACTGCTTCCTCTAAACCATTTTGGGCGGGAACCCCTTTTGGTGTTTTAAACATGATGTTATAATTTAGCTATTGAAAAATAGCAGATCTACAAGCTCATATCTATATATCTACGAGCTTGTAGGTCTGCTATTTCTGAAAAAAATCGTGAAAATGTCAGGATTTAGAAGACATTTTATAAATTTCGACGTCAGGCCTAAATGGGTTAAAATCCACTCAGATCAGCGGTCCAGACAGATAGCCTATGGCAAAGATGAGAGAAAGGGGGCAGCGCGTTGCATTTGAGGCTTATTGGGCTGTACGCTGTGTGGATGACATTCTGTCTAAAGAGGTCAGAAAGGAAGCACGTCTCATCAGAGATTGACAGGCCGACAAACGGATGAGCCTGTGGGGTGGAAGGGGGGCGGGCGAGGGTCACAGATCATTAGAAGCAAAACTCTCAGCGGCTTTTCAAAGCTCCTAATTCCCCCCCAAATCGAATATTTCCATGTAAATATGTCAAAACGGAATGAAATTAGCGAGCTGGTTTATTGACTGTGATAAAATCTGAAAAGCACCACTGCACATAATTACATACTTGTCAGAGCCATAAAAATTAGCTTTATTATCAATGGAACGGTTTTGTACAACTTCATTTAGGTTCGATGTCTTCCAGATGGGACTGCTTTTCTGCACTTGAGCAGCTTTTATGCAGATCTGGGGGTAGCTCCCCTGATTTTTTTTCCCTTCTCCCCGCCCCTCTATTCCCATGCTGCCTGATGAGAAGCGAGATAAAAAATGAAACCGACAGAGGGGCTGATGTCTATGGCTGAGCTGAGGGCAACATTAACCGTGTCTGAAGGAAGAACTTTTTGATCATGCTAATGATACTGGCCTCCATTGTGAACCTAATCGGGAGAGCATCAAAACTTTTGCTAGTTTTATGGATGCAGAAAGTCAGAGGGCTCCTTTTGTACGTCCCCCCAATACATGATTTCCTGTCCGGATTTGATGCCCTTGATCGCGAGAGGATATTTCAAGATATTATCCCGTTTAATTCACTGTTCTTGACATTGAATGAATGCTGAATAGCTTTTTTGTGTATTTGAAGCTACTGAGAGAGAGAGAGACAGAGAGAGAGAGACACTCAGTCGTCATCAGGCCCCCCTGCCACACACAGCCACCACTGCATCAGTGGAGCCTCGCATGTCAGTCAGCAGCACTAACAGTTTTACCCCCATCATTTATTTACATTTTAATTATTATTTGTTGCCATTGTACCATCCTTTCCCAACTCCATTATCATATCAATTATCATCTCAGTCACACATCCTGATTTCCACTCATATCACATTTACATCAAGTCCATAATGCATCGCCCTTCACTGAATAATTTAGGTAACAACTTGAGCTGGAAGGGGGCTGATTCATATTTAAAACAGACACCTAGTCTTAATGGCAGCCTCCACTTAATCCTTCAGGAGACGCAACTTACTGCAATTCTCGCTTTTACTTGACAGGCAAATTCAGAGTTTCTCTCTTTCGCCGCCCAATCTCTACTTTATGTCCCCATTTACTTTCATCAAACTATAGAAATAGTGAGACAAGACACACAGACAGACAGAATATAGACACACTCATGCTTCGCACAGCGCTTGCATAAGCATTAAAGGACAATTCCCTTATTATTATCATACTGAAATTCTCTGAAAATCAATCAACGTATTTTTTTTGTGTGTTGCGATTTAGGTCAAAATCATGGAACATGGAAATAAAATACACAATAGGGATTTGAAAAATGCAAGGTTGACATTGATATATCATAATTATGTCATGTGGGACCTTCAAGTGGGAACGGTAATAAAGGGGAGTTCATGTCTGCCACACAACATAAATGCCTGTGCCTGCACTAACACGGGACTGTAAAGCCAAACAAAATGTCTCTTGTGCCTGCATTGCTATCCACTGCTCAGTGGCCGCCATAAACATGGTATTGGATGAACGTGATGAATGTTTTGAAGATGCCTCTGCCTGCCTCCAGGATGTCGGTAGGCACTAGGGCCTGTTAAGATGAGTCATCTCTTGTCTAACCCACTCTGTCTTAATGTCCCCCCAGTGTGCCGTCATACCTTCATTATAACCCATCAAATTGCTACAAGTAATGTACCCGAACTACAATACAGAACTTTGACATTTTAGGGTCAGGTTTCAAGATAAATGCCTGGTACTTAATCTAGAGATGTTGAGAGTTTAGAGCCAGATTGTCCCATTAGGACTTTAGTTAGGACCCCAGAGTCAAATCCATCTGCTACCTTATTATTTGCACTTTTATATCTGGAGAAATGGTAGGAATGACTGTTTTGCAAGGTACCAGAAAGAGTTTAGTGCCTTCTATAAATAAAATAAACAAAAAAAAAGGCATTGTTATTTAAAGTAGGCTACATGAAAGATGTAGCCAGGGATTAGGGTCCCTGTGACATACTAGCGTTGTTGACTATTTTCTACTATAAGCTTGCAATACCGCATCCTTTCACCAATGAGCCTGTTTTCTGTCACCTTGGGAATAATGCACTCTAAGATCGAATAACGATACCACTATACATACTTAAATAATTCTGATTTCCCATAATGTGTAATCTCCTGTACTTCTTGGAATAAGTTTAGCCACTGCTCTGCTGGTAAATCCTGTACGAGTGTATACGATGACATGAGAATCCTTCTTCAGACCCTTCTACTGCCCCATTAGAAAACATCCATAGTGGAGGAGCCTCCACTTCGAGACCTTGGGTGATAAAAGTCCATAAACATTGATCTACAGGTCCCACGTTGCCACAATTATTCTGTGGGAAAAAGATACTCAGGGACAATAAATGATATCTTTCTAAAGATCATTTCCCCTTTTGCAGTTCCACCGGATCCAGCAGCACTTGAGGGCCGGCGCCAGACCAGGTAGTGTCACAGCCCTCGTCATTGAGATCAAAGACCCGGCAGTCTTTAACGCATTTTGGGCGGGAACCCCTCTTGGTGTTTATAGCATTATGTCATGCTTTATCTATTGAAAAATAGCAGATCTACAAGCTCTACGAGCTTGTAGGTCTGCTACTTTTGAAAAGTCGTAAAAATGTGGTGCAAATCTTTGGATATATATATTTCCAAGCGAATATTTTTAACTAAAATATTGGCTTCTGTGGGGGTCCCTAGAACTACATATTTTGAGATGGGGGTCCGTGGCCCAATAGAGATAATTCTGGGGGTCCTAGACATGAAAAAGGTTGAGCACCACTGACATAGAAACATGGGTTTTTCAGAAAAGTTTTAGGATTTAGAAGCCTTTTTTTTAATCGACCTCAGTCCAGAATGGGTTAAGCGTCACGACGGTCAGCCGTCACTGTGCCTTATGAGCATTTCTCACAGTGCATTTCTCACAGTGTGTACAGTACAGTACAGTAGCTGAGGGGATTCATCCTCTCCCATCACAACAATGCCTCAATGAATACCACATGCTATTATTCGGTTTGACTTATGACCCCGTGTGAAAGAGACCGCTCCATTTTGTTTGTTTCCTACTCTATGGCAAAGATGTATCATGCGAAGGGGACGAGGAGATACAAACATCTGTTCTCATGGCATTACATTATTTGATGTAATTTTTGATTCGGGATGACCATTTTCCCAAGATCATTCTTCTCCCACTTGTCTAATTACCATAAGAGTCTTTTTTCAAACACCCCCCCCCCTCCCTTCTATCCCGAAGGGGACCGCATGCAACTATAATTGCCTCCCTCATTAGTTATGTTTTCACAAGACGGAATGGGGGGCAATTAATTTTATCACTTAATTTTGTCACAGAGTTTCCACCCGCTTGGTGCTCAGTATTGATGTGTCCACCACTGCCAGGCCCATTTCTCAGGAAAATTAATTGACGAAGCACTAAAATTTATCAACATATCACGGATTAGGCGACAAATTGATGCAATGAGGGAATCAATTGTGTTTCTGTCGTCGGGGTACAAGTCCCAGCACAACGCCAGCGGAGGTAGACCACTGTGAGAGTGACTTCCGTGGCAGGCGCTGTGATTCATGTTTTTATTTGGACAGGGGACATAAATCAGAATGAGTTACAAGTATGATACTACCTCCCCCTGAGGTTCATACAATCGTGTGTGTGTGTGTGTGTGTGTGTGTGTGTGTGTGTGTGTGTGTGTGTGTGTGTGTGTGTGTGTGTGTGTGTGTGTACTAACCCCGCCACACGCACGCACACGCACACACACACAGTGAGCGATAGAGATTTAATCAAAGACATTAAGGCACAAAAGAATCCAAGGGTGGGAGTAATGGATATAATGGTATAACTACAAGAAAACTAAGGAAGAACATTAGAACAACGTGTTCTCTGGGCGGTCCAGGCACCTAGGCCGGTAATCCAGCCCGACGGCATGCCGCGGGTTCGAGTCCCGAGCCTGTCAGCCTTTGCCGCATGTCTTCCTCTCCATCTCTCTCCCCCTTTCCTGTCACATTACTGTACCCTATCAAATAAATGGCAAAAAAGGTGTAAAAATATCTTAGAAATAGAATGATGTAGATCTATAACTATAACATTGACATTCAGGATTGTAGTAGTATTGGATCACAAGAGCAAGGGTTATTGGAACCTAAAACAAGAAATGATCACATTGTGATATTTGTCAGTTGAAAGAAGCGCCGTCTCCGTTGTGTTCTCCCTCCCCCATATTAGTATGATTATTATTGTAGCAACGCGTATATGTTTGTGTGTCACAATTAATCTCGCGCTTTGCGGCCGTTTGCGTGCGCCGTCTCGGTTGTGTTCTCCCTGCTTGTCGACTAGATTGTGACTGGTCGCATACATTTCACACCTAGATAGTCAGGTTTCACCTGACAAAAAAGGAGCAGTAAGATGGTTCATCAGGGGACAAAGGGGGAAGAGGGCCATACTGTAGCTCTGTCTGAGAATGATGAATCAAGAGTTGATCAGAATGCATGTCCAATGCAAACTAATTTTGGTATTTTGGCCATGTTCGTCCACGGTTTGTACCCGTTATGAAAGGGTTGTTTCATGACGACTTTTGATTGACGATATATTCTTGATTATATTCAAAGAGTCATTTTTATTTACATTATTATCTCACTGCAGTATGCAAATGATATTGGAAAATATGCATATTATGGGGTGACAACATTTGATAGGCTGCCAACTATAAAACCGGCAATGCCTTGTTGACAATAAAAAGGGGTTCAATCTACAAACTGAACAAGGCTATTTACAGAATATTGCAATCTGACACCGTCATACGACAATTGTGTATAAATAGTGCATCAATTTATGAAAAAAAATATATAAAAAGATGGAACATGGTCATACAAGGTTTCTGCCTGACAGTGAAGATATCAGATATAGGCCTAGTGTGTAGATGACTGGCAATCAACTACGATTACACAATTATTTGGCGACAGTCGAGGTGAAATTGTTTTCATCTATGCAGCGGTGTTGTGTTGTAGAGAGCAGTGTGGGTAATCTTTTATTAATGAACAGTTGGGAAACAATCCATGACGATCAAAAGAAAGGAACATGTGTTCGCCACACACACACACACGCTGTGGCCACGCACAGCTTTTGTGTTTGTTGAAACAATAACTCATAACGCCGATCAATAACGTGGATTCCAGGACGAACTACTCGTCATCACGTGGCATCACACGTGTATGTCAGAAGCAAACTCATCAGAGCAATGATATCTGGCTCCGTATAAAACGCATCCAAAACGGGGTTGGGATCTGAATCCGGTTTGTCTGGAGGACGACAGAGTTTGCTGCAAGCTGATATGACTTTCCTCAACCTTGATTAAAAGTACCTCAGGAAGCATATGAAAATAATTTGACAGTCATTTGGGATGATGAATCCACCTTGAAACAATGAGCTCATTCGCACTGTTTAAATAGATAAAAACACATGACTAATATTTCAAAGTGTGGCCTGCCTATCTGTCAGTGTAATTGCAATGATGTTGCAGATACTTCCACCCAGCTTAAATCATTTGATACTTGGAGACATTCTTATACAAGCCTATATTGTAGCCAACATGATGCTATTGATGTCCTTATTGCCCCGGTTTAACACAGTAGAAGTTGTAAATAGTCTGACTGTAGGAGTTTGGAAAAAACGTTTATATATAAATACTGCTGCATCGTCTAACTGACAAAAATGCCACACGTTCCTTAGCCACGTGGACCCTAGCAATCCATACTCTAGTCATTTTTCTTTTCATCACTGAAAAAAATTATGATGATACAATAGAGTCTAGTGTATCATCATAATCTTTTCAGTGATGAAAAGAAAAAATTAACAGATCTACAACACCTCAAGATGTGTCACAAAAGCATAGAGATTTGGTGTAGGGGGAAAAAGTGAGGGGATCAATTATAGCCCACGGGGGGACTCCAAACAACAAAGTGTATAGAGTTTAAGTAGTAAAAAATACCATACTGGGAGTGCCCTAAAAGAAATGATAACAAAATTCTACGCATTATATAGTGGTCTCCCTCCCTCCTCATCTTTTTTACTTTTGCCTTTTTTGGGACACTAGAATTGTCCACTTTTTGGTGTGGCGCGTATCATTTGTAACATTGCAGCAAAGCCCTTTTGAGAAGCCACTCCCAGAGTGCTCCAGTGCATGACCCTGCAGGTCGTCATGCATTCAGTATAGAAGAAACAGAGTGGGCGACAATCAGTCTATCAAAAACATTCGGTTGACCCCGGTGTCCATACACACACGCGCATAAACATGCACACGCGCAGACACGCGCGTTATTTCAACGCATGGCGAGAACAAATTGAGAACAAAATGGCCATGGTGCATCACCTAGCGTTCCATCCTCTTGAGAGGGCACACCTTTTAACCGCAGCAGAGGAGAGTGCATGACAGAGGAGAAAGAGAGAGGGGGGGGGGGGGGGGGGGAGAAAAAGGGGAAGTGCAATACAGCGTCTAGAGGAGCGAGCAAGCGAATTGCTTGGGCGCCGGGTCTGTCATGTCTGTATAAACAGGCATTGATTTTTCTGTCCAGCCCTGGCACCTCAGCCATTTATTCTCAGCTTTGTGGTCGGGGCCCAGCGGGCTTGGAGAAATTCTGTTACAGTCCAGTTGGGCCCCCGAGGCCTGTGTGAGAGAATAGATTTCACCTGTAAGCGAGGGGGAAGGAACTGGAGACACTTAACAAGGGCAGGGACTGTGTCACCAGAGGGCAAGATGGGTGATGTCACATAGGATGTGTAATATCACAGAGACACAAAGAGAACACATAGGATGTGTAATATCACAGAGACACAAAGAGATGGGTGATGTCACACAGGATGTGTAATATCACATAGGATGGGTGATGTCACATAGGATGTGTAATATCACATAGGATGGGTGATGTGACTGATGTCACATAGGATGTGTAATATCACATAGGATGGGTGATGTCACAGAGACACAAAGAGAACGACAGCAAGAGAGTGATGCAGGCCGGCCAGAGAAAGGTTTGATAATAGCAATGGAAGACAGACAGACAAGATGTTCACCACTATTGTACAGTAGTTTTGCTCAAATCTCCCACAATGCCACACGGCAAAATCCTTATAGATCATTGTTAATTTGGGTTCATTTTTCACTCTCAATGTGCATTCACACCAGACGTGATGAAAATGATCACACCGTCTGAATTGCAGGAAACACTGCTATTTTTGCATTGAAACTGGATGAAACATTTCTACTGAAGCAATAATTTCCCCCACACACTGTTCAACCTATTTTCTCGCATATATTGTATGCAAAATATTGCTCAATTGTTTGGGCAATGTTCATTGTGTCTTTACAGTAAGTAAATATTGTGTTGATCGACAGAATTGCATTCACTCCCGTGTGAACGCACCTTCACAGTTAAACACTGTGACTATTCATATGCTTTCTTAAAAGTGTAGTTGAGGGTGCAGACAAGGGTGCAGACAAGGTTGAGGGTGCAGACAATTTTGCTGCTAATGTTCAAAAGAGAACATTAGCAGCAAAATTGTCTTCAGTGGAGACAATAAATGTGTTAAGTTTGACCATAAGAAATATAAGTAAAAACATTAAAATTGTATTAAACTGTTTTAGTCAACAGCCAAGTCTCCAATCCATTTAAGGACTTTATGGCAGCAATCGGTAATCCCAAAGGAATCAAAAAGGCAGCCTGAATGTGCCCATTTATTAGAGTTGGACGAAATGGCCTTGTGTACGACTATAAATATTCTTAGTGCTTGAGCATTTAAATTCAAAATGCCATGTTGTTTGGATTATGGTGATGCTGCTTATTTTGTCCTATCTTCGTAGGGGTGATATACATTTGTAAGCTATGCCATTCCTCTTGTTTCACTCTATACATCTATTGCAGGATTATGTATTTTCATGCAGTGGCCATCTGTCATGAGGTTTTGAACAGTGAGCCAATTCGGTTGGCCTTTGATGCATATTTGCCTGTGGAGGTGCAGTATATTTCACTTAAGATTTAAGCTTGTTAAGGCACTATTGACAGGAGCGAATTGATTTTGCTGTAACTTTCTCCTTTAGCCATCGTCCGATTGATTAACTTGTTTTGATGTTGGAACGGCGCTGTGCACAATACAGTTTGCGCTGCAATGCAGCTCCAGTGCCATTCATAATACTTATCTCCATGAAGTCAAACAGCAAAGGTGCACCTGCACACGAGCAGTAGCTGTACGTGCAGAGTCTTCCATTATTAAAAGAATGAAATTAGTCACTTTGGCACTCTATAAACCAAAACGGAGGAAGAACAAAGAGTGCAGAGAGGAAACCATATATAACAAAAATGACGTTTAAACTATAAAACGTCTGAAATTAAATATGTTTCAAGGTTTTCCATTTGTGTGTTTCCCAAACGTGCACTTTGGTTTTCGTAGACTGGTCTCTAGGGTCACATCAGGGGAAAGGGGAGGAATTAAAAGACAAAGAGTGAGCTTGAAATCAGCAAGCATATGCTGCTAACACGCTGAACACACTCAAACAGAGCCAGGCACATGCACACACATCTATGTGCACACACGCACACGCACACACAAACACACACTAAAGCGAGCCCCTTTCAGGAGAGTGACAGTAATAATAGTGCATGAAGGTTAAGTTAACTCCAAGAGAACCTGTCGCACTCCCGCTGAATGTGAAGCAGAAGGGCAGGTTTGAAAAGTACTTATTAGTCAAAGTGAGAAACAACGGCGCCGCCTGCACGGTATAATCAAATCACTCCCTACCTACCTGCAGCGCACCAGCTCAGAGGCAGCCAACCCCATGGCTTTGACAGCCCCGGTTATTTTTACCGATACGTTGCCTACCTATATTGTCTTACGTATACTATTGGAAATCATGCCATCAACAAAGGGTAACTAAGTACAATGGGTGGCGGGGTATAGGTGGGGGTGGGCTTGTGTCAGGCCGACGCAATCAGCTATTTTGAACATTAACTTAGACTCGTGTTTCTTGCCCCCCCCCCCTCCTCCTCCCAGCCTCAGAGTTAACTATCCAATTGTTTGTGGAAAACATAGAGTGCCATGCAATTTTAATGACTCCCGCTATGCGTTGATTTCCTGATTCAACTCCAGTCAGCCGGCAGTTTTTATTTGGAGCGAAGCACCTCTTCTTCCTCGTCTCCTCTGTGTCGATCGATACACCATGTCTCGGAATGAAGCGGGGGAGTTTTAATATGATTTTATGAGATCAGATAGCTCCCTTTGATCCCCCACTGTGCCTTGTCTGATCTCTTATATCCGACAGGCCCCGCCGTACATATGCATATTATGTCTAGGAACAAGAAAGAAATGGGACGGAGGAAAGCATGAGGGGGTGGTGGGGGGTGGGCTGCAGGGGGGAAACAACATTGTCCCTGTTCAAGGAAGTGTTTGTTAACCAGAATTAATACAGAAATATGCTGCTGCTGCTGTTATTGTTGGCGGAGGTGTTTTTGTTGGAGCTGGCACCATCACTGCCTACGAGATATCAAGCAAATTAACAGTTGCAGTTTGCCTTTAATTGCTCGCAAGAGAAAACAAGTGTATTATAGTACAGCATATGCAAATAAGATTTCATCTTGTTGTGTTTGCTGTTGGCTGTTTTATTGAAGCAAGGTACTTCCTTTTGGCCCTCCATTGAATACTAGCTATGGGTTTAGATGTTCAGATGCAGCATCTTAACTTTTCAAACAAATGTACAGTACATAAACAACTCACAGATGTAAGCAAAAGTATATATTTTTTTAATTAAGCAAAAATGAATTTATAACAATGTTGTTGTCATGTTCACTTAGAATAGAGTTAAAATTAGAGGTAAAATTAGGTCTAAACTGAGTAGGACCGTGCAGGTGGTCTGGAATTTTTAGTCCGCTGACTACGTTTCATCGTGGTTTGATTACTGCTGATAATTTTCCAAAGGATACGGTCAGGGGTTAATTTAATGGTGAAGCATGCTTTTGCTCTGTTTTATCCTTGCTACTGGTCAGACTGCAATTAAATACATGCCTTTCCTTTTGGGAGATGTAGACTGATCTGATATGTTTGATAATATTACAATTTAACAAAAAAATAAAATGTTAACCACAATGTTATGTTAACCACCCTGGTGGGAACACATTATTTTTTAATAGCTGATCTATAAACTCAACGCATCGTGATACACCATGACGTGAACTTGAAGATTGGCACACACACACACACACACACCAATTTCATAGCCACTCTAGACCGCATAGTGCAAAGTAAATTGGTCCCAGGATGCGGTATTATTCAGTGTTGTCTGTCGCCCAAAAAGTAGACAAATCACAGAGAAAATGCATCACATCCTGCCATAACATTCTCCTTAAATGGAAATCAGCAACAGCCACTCCGAGTCCTTTATTCATTGGATCAAGGAGGTGATTGTCATCTGTGCCACTCCATAGGGTCAGAATCAGACACACTTGCACTTGGGGCGTGAAATTAATTTGAACTCACGATTATTATCATAATGGTCAAACTTGTCTTTAGACAGTGCCGGGGGGAGAGGATTAACTGCTGTATGGAAAGTTAGATTATATCAAGTTTTAATCCAGCAGTTAAATGACTCCCAATTGAGCAACTGTGTGCTTTATGTTATGACTAAAATGTACAGACTGTGTACAATCAAGCTGTAATAAAAAACGAACGCCGAGCCTCTCTGTTTCTCTTGGCCGACTGTCAAGCACTGCTCCTGGGGGAGTGTGCTGTAGTCTAGTGCGTTGGATTACAGCTCCCCTCTGTTATGTTAATAATAGATATGCATTTTAGAGAATTCAATGCATCGTTTTGTGCTGCTGAAGAACTATATTTTGGACTTTTCCTGTGATAATCAGTAATCACTACTCTAGTGTAACCTATATTGTATGTAAATGTATTTTCATTGACTGCCATTGACATATTTTGCCATTGAAACATTCTTCTCTTTTCTAGTTTTTGGCGAGAACAAGCTATATTCACCTACCAATAACTAAAGAGCAGAGCGGAGCGGAGCAGTGACACACTTTCCCCCAATGTAAGTCTGGTTTTAGTTTTCGGATGTTTCGTGTTCGTAGAGTCATGGAGTGAAATGTTCGGTGGGTCTGAAAGTTAGTAAAACACTCAAACACTGGCAAGGGCTGCAATAGGCGATGTTTGAACTCTGGCTGGTTCTGGGGACCCCCATGGGTCCCCAGTAAAATGTACTAAATATACCGTCACAAATATTGTAATGACTTTAACCGTATTTTATACTTTGACTATTCAAAAATAGGAGATATACAAACTCAAAAGACATGCTGGTATTAGTCTACAGTCTACACTCTACACACATAATTTTTTCTATACACAATCTGGGAACCCATCGGCAAAAAAAGGAAAAACTGTACCCTCTGCTGTTCGTTTTCTTAGAATTTAGTAGCAATCTGTTCTTGAGAGATTAGAATATTAAAATATTTCTATAAACATTTTTAAATAAAATGATTGTTTCTTAATATCTATAATCTATAAAGAACCAGATTTAGTTTTCCACAAATGAGGCTTGAAAAATGGGGGTCGTCTTATACTCAAGTAGTCTTATATATTCTGCACATACGGTACATATCAATTTCGGTGTCCTTGACATGAAAACGTTTGAGAAGCACTGCTATTAATAGCCTATATTATTATATATATCGCCAATAGGGAAGTTGAGTTGTGACTGATCCAGGACCAGCACTGTCACTGTAACAGCCGGGGGACAGGACTGCTCACAGGCAGGCAGGCCATACACATTCTCGCTACCCATCTTTGGCAGCTTGTCTGTGAATTTTATAGACATTTCAGTCAGAAAATATGCCACGCAGTTGTGCATAAGCATATTCATTAATTTCAGACCTATAACAACTGCTAGATTAAAACTTGAATATCAATATTCGCAACTGCATTCAGCAGTCCAGTTAAAGCTGTCCATCTGAAGTGGTGTCAAGTTTCACTCAGTGCCGAAGTGGCTGCTACGCTGTGATTGGCTGGCACCCGGCTGAGCATGCTTGTAATTTGCAGAAACTTCAGCATAACTGAAGAATTATAACGCCTGTCCTGTCCTCCCCCGCCTGCTCTGCTTCGCTCCCAATCCCAAGATGCTTTGCGCGGATCCATATTGCCTGCTCCGTATAGAAAATTAATTGGGAGAGGGTAAAAAAGAAACATGCTGCTCAGGGCCGATGTATGTGTATCCCGTGACCCGAAACCCCGTTGACCTCAGGATACATCACTGGTGCATCCATGCGATGTTTTTTGTTATAGTTCTTCTATTTATAGTGACTCATAGGAACTATGTGACAACCAGGTATAGTCTGGTGACCACCGGAGAGACGGGTGACAGCCGGAATGTAGACGGCAACCGGGTGAGCAGTATGGGTTAGCGCCCCAGCCTGTGTCCTCCGTGAGGAGGAAGCCCAACAACCCTCGGTGAGGCCTTTAGGAGGGCCATGCAAGCAGCAAGCGGAACCGCAGTACCATAACCCTGCGGAACCATTGCCCACCACTCCTGAATGAACTGTCTGGTGCTGGGACTCTGGTGCAACGCACAGGTCCACGCTCTGGTGAGAGCAGGAGTGGACCTGGTGAGACGTAGGAGGGGCCCGGACAGGAGACAACCCACAGAGCCTAGTCCCTCCATGTCCCAGAAGTGTACCTCCAAGCCCTGGCAGAGTAGTTCTGGAGTAGTTCCAACGGATTGTGTGCCCCTGGTTTTTCCCTAATGGGACTGATTGAGGGTAGCTACTGGGGCGTAAGTCGGGACTTGATCACTCCCGGCTGTGTCGCCTGAGTGAGGGGTATGATGTTGCGAGACCCGAAACCCCGTTGACCTCAGGATACATCACTGTCAGGTGCATCCATGCGATGTTTTTTGTTATATCATTAATCACAATAACATTCTCAAGCATGTTTGTACTTAAACTCTGATGTTAAGCACTTATAAAAGATTGCTACTTCGGTTTTGCATAACGGGCATACATTTGGTCAAAGTAGGCACCATCATTATTTAAAGGACCTATAACATCAAATTCAACTTTTTCAATTTCTTTTGTGTTTCTGGGGCTCCCATGTGTGTTTTCTATCCCCACAAATAACCAATTTTGAACAATCAGGCTTTCATATCATATGGGTGTTTTAATGGAAATTGCTCTCAGGAACAGCTCAACTGATTTTGGCCTCATCGTGATGTCATCAATGTCACCCTACTTTGTATAATTCATCCTCTTCTTCAGTCTTCAGTTCCAAATTTGCATTTCCACTTGTTTACAATGTCCACCATTGTTGATTTTCCAAGCTGGCATGGAATGGAAACAAGCCTGGTTTTATCTAGCATCAGTATTATAATGACTCAAATATTAAATAATCTGCATATCAGCAACCCCACCACCTCAGGACATTGTGGTACTGCAGCTAAAACTGCTTTCAAAGTCCAGAAAGAAATTACAAGGCCTGGTTATATCAGAGTGGTGATTGAGGCTCAAACCATTAGAAATAACTTTGAGGGACATAGAAAATATGATTATTAAATATTAAAAGCAGTTTTAAAATGCATGTTATTTGCCCTTTAAGTTACTTAAGTTCTAAGGTAGGTAAAAGAGAAAAGTCAAAAGGGTTGGGGCAGTGGTTTTCAAACCTTTTTGTGTTCAAGGTCCATTAATGGGTAAGTAAATACACCTGTAGTCTGAGCAAAAATAACAGATGTACATGCAGGCTCACAATGTGGCACGATGCAATATGGGATTTTGTAGATCAGTTTCAAAAACAAAATTGGCCACAATGGCATGCCCAAAATAGGGGAGCCAGGTTTAAAGTAGTTAATATACAATTGCAGAAATATAGGGGTACAAAGTGTGTGTGTGTGTGTGTGTGTGTGTGTGTGTGTGTGTGTGTGTGTGTGTGTGTGTGTGTATAACATTTCAATAATACTGTGTGGTAGTCATATAATACCAACGCACACCTGGACATGTCTGAAGGCACACTGTTATAGAGTGAGAGAGAATGAATAAGCAGTACGGCGTGTCAACTGTGCCTTGCTGTCTCTGATGGACTGTTGAACGGCACGAGCCCCGCCTAGAAGAGGAGTCAATGTCTACTTAATTGTGCAAAAGAAATATTGCCAGAGACTTAGGTTGAATAACTGCTCACCAATAATAAGCTAAACGCATTACCTTCAAACCCCCTTAACCATCAAAGTTGATCTCCGTGCCTCCGAGGTCACGTTGCAGTAATGAGAAGACGGCCATATGCTACTTTCAAGGCTCCGTCTCAGTCTCACTCTGCTTATTGCACAAATTATCCTTTGATGATAACCCATGGGCTCACCTGATGATCATAAATCAAAGGCTCTCGACACGAGAAGAAAAATAGTATTAATCCATTTTGGGCGGGAACCCATTTTTGGTATTAGCATTATGTTATGCTTTAGCTATTGAAAAATAGCAGCTCTACAAGCTCATAGCGCGCCACCGAGTAGCGCGCTACGAGCTTGTAGGTCTGCTACTTTTGAAAAATCGAAGAACGACTGACATAGAAACATAGCTTTTTCTGAAAACTGTCAGGATGCAGAATACATTTTTTAAATCTGATCTCAGGTAAAAACGGGTTAATATACAAAACGTCCTATAAGGGTCTATGCTCATGTATGTAATAAGCTACATTGGTCCGGGGCTCGACAACGAATGCATTTCGAGATGCACACGTTTACGCTGACATCTCATCTCCGTGTCCATCTTCAAGTGCACGTCGTCGACGGCCGATGGAAAATTGTGTAATCGCCCTGCCGTGTCTAGAAGCGTGAGAGGTAATGAGCAAGCGATAGCATCAGTGTCCGGTAGACGGGATGAGAGAAAGAGAGAGCGCAATAAAGCAGGGAGGGGAGGCCAAAGCAGTAAATATCCCTGGGCCACACACTGCAGATACTAATTGCGTGCCCCAACTCCAGTGCAGTAAATAATGAAATTTTAATTTCTGCTATCTCGCCATTGCATTTTCCTCCCTCATGTGCAGAGGCATGGTTCAAAGAAATTTACGGTGGCCATGGGGGGAGGAAAGAAAAAAAGAAAAAACTGAGAACGAAGTGGGGGTGGTGGTGGTGGGAGTTGAGGTGGGCTGGAGTAAAAGTCTACAGCTCAAGAGATGGAAATGGAGAAAGTATAGTTAAAAGATGCAAAAACAAAACGTGTAATTTGTACTACAGTATACTGTGTGTACTGTAGACTAGGAGATTAGGAGGAATCAGGGACAAGGGTAAAGGAAATCAGAGTTTGGTTCACCAAATCAATCACCTTGGTGATTGATTTAATTGGTTCTGATGGTTTGAAAGTGCTGAGGAGTACTTGAATTATGCTGCTGAACAACCTCAAATATACACACTGTAAGCCATGTAACCCTTTAGTTTACTTAAAGATTGGGTCTATTAAAATCACACTTATAATCTTAGATTTCGATTATAGGGCATTATAACACTATAACAAATGTTTATAATCATGTATGACAACTTATAACGTTTTTAACGTATTATGTGCTGTTTAAAATGCATTATAAGCTCCGTAGAACAGCACATTATTACCTTAATTTCACTAGTTATAGAGTGTCCTGTTAAGTTGTTATACATAAAGCAAGTGCATGATGTGATTAATGATTATAAACCCGACCTTTTAAGTTATAATTGGTAGTTATGTGCTGTTCCACTGAGTTTATAATGCATTATGACCAGCACTTATCAGTTTGTATAATACTTCATAAAGTTGTTGCTGCGTAAGTCGAGCCAGTCCGACTGATCAACTTCAAAATGTTTTGCCGAAGACGAACTGGCTGTCCAGAAGTTAAAATACAAACATCTCTCTATCTGTCCAAGTGTCCATCTGTGTCTGTCTCTATGAATACATGTTATGCCTATACAAAGTATAAAGATCTGTCTGTCTGTCTTGTATGCCCATGTATGGAAGTGCCCTTGAGCAAGGCACTGAACCCCCAACTGCTCCCCCTGGAGCTGCTTAGTGGCCAACAGTATAAGACTGTGGTTGTACTGGTCAGCTCCCAGGTTTTAATGTGTGTGCGTGTGTGTGTGGCTGTCTGTGTGTTTCTATGTGCAGGGCGTTGCTGAAAATGAGCACCTGTGCTCAGCTACTTTACCCTGGGTAAATAAAGAATTAAATAAAATAAAATAATGGAGATCCATGTTAAAAAAAAACAATGACATCATAGTGCTGATGTACTACTACTACATAGGATTGGCCTCCAAGTATACTGTGATGAGTACTACGTCAATGGGTATATAATTGGGTACATGAGCCCATGTGCGAGTACACTTATAGGGAATCACTTGTTTCAAGAAACCTTTAACAAAGCAAAAGATAATAAAAAATAATAATGCTGTACATATACATAACCGCTAATTTGTGGAGATTATGTGCAGTTACTGTACTTGGGGTTAATCAAGATGACATGTCATATCAAATCTATTTGTCGTTCTATATGTCAAGAGCAGAACAGGACCTCCCTCCACTGTTTGTAGTCTCCACAAGACTCAAAACGAGGGCTCATCCATCTACATCCACTGGCAAACGAAATCAAATAAATCAACGAGTTTTACCTAAATATAACAATATTTGTGTTGTGGGCAGATAATTAATGAGCACAGCTGCACTAATTAAAAGCCATATGAGTTCCATTAATCTTGGTGGTTGAGTTGCATCGTTTCTCAAAACGGACAGCCACGCCTTCTCTACTACGCAACGTGCGTTGTCCTTGGGCTCATTTTTCAGGTGATTTGGAAGAGCGCTGTTGCTTTATTAGCATGGCGAAGAAACATGAAGGTACAATTAATAATACATTTCCTAGACGGGGGCAGAAAAGACGATCGTATTGTTTCCCTTCACAGTCCATGACTGTGAGAGCAAAGTTGAGCCTTGTGGACAATAACATTTTGTATGCCGTTTGTCCTCTGGCATTTAACCATTTTCATCCTGCATGGCATCCCTATTTCCCCATTTCCCTATTCCTATTGTCATAGGCAACAATCTTCAAAAATTGTACAATACAAATAAATAAATGAAATGATACCACAAATTTGTTTGTTTGAAAAATAAATAGCATATCTACAGGCTCAGAATACATTGCATCTTGATGCGGATTGTGGTGTGAGCTTGTAGATTAGCATTAAGGTAATTTAGTCACTGTGTTCTTGCCAAATACATCAGGGTAATCCTAGGCTATAGGGTTGCAAAATACAGTGGAATCCAGCTAGAGGCTGTTGTACTGTCAAAGCAATCAGTAAGGCTGTCGGTCAATTTATTGAGAGAAGGCCTTTGTTTATTGCCTGGGTAATCTTTAGATAAAGACAAATGTATGGTCTATCACTCTGACATAAAATTGTTTAAGATGAAATGTATGCACACAACAAATAATAAATAAAAATAAATAAAGACCACAACGCAATCAAAAGACGACAAACTAAAAACAAGTACAGACCAGTGAACGGGTGCATGTGTTTGGTCCGACGTACTAACAGTCCGACAGGCATTATAGGCCGTGTGGTGAGGTCCCTTTTCGTTCAGGTCCGTTCCCACGGAAGGGGGACTACACAATTTTTTCTCCATAAAAGAGATTTATAGGTAGACAGTCTAAATAAAAAAGTTCTACTCGTCCGACGCTGCAGTTATTTTATAATCCGCGATCTAAGACGGGACTATTTCTTACAAGGCGTAATAATATGTGCAAGGGGAGTGGTGTGGTTTTGGTCACGTGGACCAATCGCGTAGCCGCTTTATTCCCTTGAGTATGCGCGTAACGTCTTCGTATGCGGAAGAACTTTTTGTTGTCCATAGCAACCTAGCAACTCACTGTTGCGACGCTGTTTTCATTCTCTAAACTGGGAAAATGGTAAAGAGCCGTTGTGCGATTGACTGTACAAACAGATTAAAAAAGAACTCGGAGCTATCCTTTTACAGACTGCCGAAATGTAAAGAAAAAAGAAGTAAATGGATCGCTGCACTTCGCCGATGTAGTCATGTTTCAGGGCTACATGGATTTGCGGGTGCCACTTTCACTTTGTGTCAGGTATGTTGCTTTTTTTGTAAAACCATACGTTCAATGTAAAAGGGCCTTTTCACACAATGTCCCGTTTTAAACGAACCTAACGGAGTTCTCTTCTTGTGGACCAAGAAGTGGATTAACATAGTCCGTTAATTCCCCTGAAAGAGATCTGGTCAGGAGTAATTACTCATCAACATGTTACGTGAGTCCGTGGAAAGACTTTAATGTTAATGTTCTTATTGATCAACACACCCTGCAGTTACTGAATGTTAAGTCTCCATGGTTTCCCTCAGAATATCGTATGACACTGATTTATATGACACATTAAGAGTCCACTGATAACCACTACAGTGGTTTAATATCAAACTTTTTTTGTTTGTTTTTTTCAAGGACCCACATAACGTTTGATTGTTATTGCACAAATGGACTTACTCTGAGAGTGTACGAATGGAACCAAATGGACCCATAGTGTCAGAGTTACAGACCTGCATGTGTCCATTTGTACACTCAGGCTGTAAGGGTCCATTTGGTTCCATCTCTCAGAGTTACAGACCTGTAAGGTCCATTTGGTTCCTAAGAAGGGTCCATTTGGGGTCCAATGGGGTCCATTGGTTCCATTTGTACACAGTTACAGACATGCAGGCTAATCCTCTCTCACTCTAATGCCAGACTGGCATTAGAGTGAGACACTGGCATTGCCAGTGTGTGCCAGTGGTCACCCTTAGCACCCGTGGTTAAAGCTGCCTACCCCTGCTCTACACCAACAATGTTGTGAGCTTGTAGATCTGCTATTTTCTGCAAATGTTCCCTCCAGAATAGGGATGCTATTGTTCCAGTGGTTAATGTAAAAAAATAATCTCACAATGATTTGGCAGCCCTGTCCCGGATGAGTTTGTTTTGAGGCTGATGTCTGAAACAGGACATATGTGAAAACACCCCATATATGTAAACAAATTAATATCATATTTCTAGTAAATGTTTTTGTTGTTTTTGTTATTTAAGGGGAAAAGAGTGATGATCCTCTACATCCTGACTACGTGCCAAGGTTATTTGGTTTCACCTCCATCACTGATCGAAGTACAGCAGAGGTACAGACTGTTGTTGAAGTCCCAGGCATTGGGGTCCAGACAGAGGAAACACAAAATGACATTGCCTCATTACATGAACAGATTAAATCTTTAAATGCTGAATGTCAATCACAGGGATAAAGTCAACAAATTAGAAAGTGAGTTGAAACATCGTACTCTTGATCCTTCAGAATTTGATGACAGCAAAATGAAATTCTTCACAGGACTTTCATGTTGTTGTTTTAACCTTGACCAGTCAACTTTCAACACACTGAGCAAATATGTGTGCTACCTGTATGGCCAATCATCTGCCAAAAACGTGAATGATGCAAGGTACAAATCATTCTGTACGGCATCATCAGCTTTGCCAGAACTGTCCATTCCCCCAACAAGTGATGCTCTCCACCAACATTGCAAAAGGGCAAACTACCAAGCAGCAGTGATGAGACGTTCTCTGACTAGTAGGATGTGTGCTCCTTCACCCATTGGCAGTGGATGGGGCATGGAGGATGGGGAGTTAACAGTAACATGGATGACTAGAAATCCTGCCCCTGATAGTGTGTTGCAGGTAGTCCACTGTAATTGTAAAAAAAAAAGCAAATGTGAGACTGAAAGATGTTCATGTATGTCTGCAAAACTGTCTTGCACTGATTTATGTCACTGCCAGGACTGTGAAAATGTGTCAAAAGAAACAGAAGAAAGAGGTACATGGGATGATGACTGATGAAAGTGATAGGGATGAGTAACCCAACATGTTACCATGTAGGCCTACTACTTGTTTTGTTCAGGAATTATTAAGATGTTAAAGAATTGCCACACTACCTACATCCATTTAAATGCAATGCATAAATGCAAACAGCACAGACTACTTACACAGCCAACAGAAGGTTTTATTGTGAGGCATTTGTATGCTATTTTGTATTTTCATATATTTTCTTGGCAGGGGGGGGGGGGGGGGGGGTGTACAAATGACAGATGCTGTGACACTTTGCGGTACTTGTAAATAAATAAATGTTTCATACAATTATGTTGTAATCATTCTGACCTCTAGTACCTAATTTTTAGTCTTGTGCGTTTTTTGCATTATTGCAATTTAGGGGGCGTGGTAACATTTGGATAGATTTTCTGCCATTTTGGTCCAAGGTGCCCTGATTTTCTTTTCTACCTTTCATTACACAGTAGGATGAGACATTTTCTATGTATGAAACATAAGCTCTTGGCACAATTTACTGTGTAGGTTTCATTGTACTGTGTGGCAAACACTTAAGTTGAAGCATATTCTTTAACAAATATGCTACATTTCATGATATAAATTCACATATGAGTAAACTAAAGGCACCAATACTTATGTCAGATGTTATGTATATGCATTTGACATTTGAGAAAAAAAAATTGTTGCCAAAAACACATTTTACAAGCAAAAACAGCAGCACACGATTTTCGTTTTTTGGTTATAAACTGTTTATACATTTATGGCTATAAAAAAAAAACAGCAGGTTTTTATGAGTAGAACTTTTTACCCAAAGTCTAGAAGGGTATTATCTATGAAAAAATGCATTGAATGCGTAGTTCGCTTGACATGGGAACGAAACTCATTTTCTAAGCACTTTTTCATGGGTCCCAACACGGCCTATTAGTCTGACACCGTACCCAAAACCCAACCTCACAAGAAGCCACAGGTTAGTTTAACCTGCCATGCATGTCGAGAGCCACGGGTGAGCTTTAACCCGGCCAAAGGTTAGTTTTAACCTGCCACACATGTCAGGAGCCACCGGTGAGTTTTAACCCGGCCACGGGTTAGTTCTAACCGGCCACGCATGTCGGGAGCGACAGTGTTGTCGGACTAATGCCTGCCGGACTGTTAGTATGTCTATAACCAACGTATGCACCTCCCAGTGAACAGACCAATCCTTACTGATGTGTGATTGAAACCTCTAGAAGGTTGCACTACAATCAGATTGTTTCTAATCTAGGGGCGGCCTGCTATCTCAGGTGGGTTGCTGAGGTGCTACAGTGATCTCTGTGTGTCCAGACTTCATTTTGCAAACAGCTAGATTGATCAGTGCCAAATGTCTTGTGGATCAGTGCTAAATGTCTATAGCCAAATGTCTACAGGGTAAACTCCCCCCCCCCGGTCACGTGATAAGAAGCGGCCTGCTCACTCCTCATTGCATTGAAGGAAGCATGAGCTCAGTTCGGGGCTCTCTCCAGGTTGGCAGAGGGAGAGTAGTGCCCAGGATTACACCATCGAGGCAATTGGCACCAGTGAAAAATGGGTTACAAAATCGTGGGTTAAAAAAAAAGAAAGGTAGGGGGGCTTCCATGTTTATTTGTATTTATTTTCAGGCCAGGGACCAATTAGTTGAGCGATAGATTTAGCAGCGACCCACACTATATTGTATAAAATTGTATTGCAGATTAAACCTTTTCATAGATTTAATATTTAAATCTATTTTTATATTTAATATACAGTACTTGTGTATGTGTATTTTCAAACAGTTAACCACTTAAATTCCCAATAAATAGAAAAATTTTACTTGGATCTGCTCTTTGCTGAAAATAGCCGATTTACAAGCCCACAACGCCTAGCGCTGTGAGACGTCATGGGCTTATATATTGGCTATTTTTGGCTTAGGGTAGGGATGCTAGTAGGGTTCAAGTGGTTAATGTAAGAAAATAATCTTTGCGTAATCTATGGCACAATGATGTGGCGGGCTGGCGGCCCCCCTGTAGTAACTCTGAGGACCCCCTAGTCCTATAAGGGTCCCAGACCACCTGTTGAAGACCCCTGAACTAGACACACATAGGCTTGATCCCTCAACGTCAGAGAGAGCATGTATGCACATACTGTAGTGTACATTTTGTATTCATTTCATTGTTTTTTTAATGACAAACACAGCAGAACTAAATTAATAACCCAGTAAGCTGAGATAAATAAAAATTCAATTTCCATACGAAGAGACTAGTCAAAGTGAGGCAAAGCCTTTCTCTTTTCAAGGACTCCTTGAGGACTGCTGCTTATCTCAGGAAAATATTAATTCTTGGTTCGACGAGAAACGCGATCGGAGAAGACACGACGAGGAGATGGATTGGCACCGCCATCAAAGTAATAAATGTTAATCCACACTTTACGTTGCTCTGACACAGCTCATAAATGCCATCAAAACATAAACAGCAGTCTGCAGAAATACTGCAGAGCCTGTGCCAAGGGCTCTGCAGGCAAAAGAGGCAGAGATTGAGCAAAGGAGGAAGCATATGGTGCAAGACTGCCATGAAATGGTTTTATGAAACGGGGTGGAATGTTTATTAAATTTAACAGTACCTGAGGCGCTAACGACTCACATTACTTTTTTTTTGTGAAGCTATCTTGTAAATGTCTCTCTGAGCACAATGATAAAACGTAATTATTACCCCCATAATCATAATTTCGGTTCGAGCCCCAAATAGAGTGGGTAGAGATGTGAATTGAAGTGCCACTTGGATATGAAATATGTGTAATTAGTGGTTTGGAAATCAGTTTTAAATGGTCTTCCAGAGACAGTGTAGTGGTTAAAACTCCTGCCACGAGTATCAAGGCTTTATGGCCTGGGTTCACAGGGAGGGACATTCTGCTGTGTGATATCATATAGCCAATAGGTTTCATTCCCCCGTTGAACAATGGTGGCACTGTGCATGGAAAATAGCAGATCTTGTAGATCTGCTAGTGCACACCGCATTTACAATGCAATGCCTTGTGAGCTTGTTGATCTGCTATTTTCAATGCACACCGGTATACATATGGGTTGAGGAAGCTGTACGCGCTGGCAAAACGCTACCTCTCAACTTCCTAATGTCTCAATAAAGAAAAGGGGGGAGAAGTATGTGAAGACCTAGCATTAATAATTAAGGTGGCACAGGGGATGAGTTTAACAACGTTCAACAATGTACTACTACAACACACACATTCAGTCCGAGGCTGCATTGTGCATCGTGGTCACTTTCAATCGCGCGTCGGAGTAAATGATGACCGGTAACACTCGCAGAGTCAGCAACTCTCCCCCCGCGGCAGCTAAGAGCCAGAAGTGACCTGGCTGCCCAGGTGCGCCAATTCGCACGTCTGCCAATTTGCAGTCACAACTGATGATTTCATTAACCTGTCACCATGGCAATAGAGATGGCAAGTGCTGCACTGCACTCAAGTGTTGTGTGTTGCTGCGTGGTGGCAGTGGTGGGGGTAGGGGTAGGGGTGGGGGGGTGTTTGCATATGCTTACTGTTAACCTAAATTGGGTCTGACAGTGTGAGTGGTCCAAGAAGTTTTCTCTCCCCTTACGAGGCACTGCACCCTACTGTGTGTGGAGGGAGGCGGGGAATGTCCCCTTTTCTACGCTGTGTGACTGTTGCCACATTATTACTAATAAATATGCACTCATATACACACGCATGGTATATACACAGGCTGTATAAGAATAAATGATATGATATAAATTAATGTTGTATAATGTTGGAGATCATATGCGTATAATGTCCCTCTTCTGCACTGCTCTACCAACATTGAAAGGTATCTGCCTCCTTGGAACTCGCCATCGCTCCTGTAGCCATGAAAAATGCATTCTGTGCCACATTACTACTAACAAATATGCACTGACACATATATACAGTACACAGGCTGTATAAGAATACATAATATGGATATGATATAATATTGTCTAACGTTGAAGATCATTATGTGTAATGTCCCTCGTCTGCTCTACCAACATTGAAAGGTATCCGCCTCCTATAGCTACGATTCTTACGTACTGTGTTTCATAATCATTGCCTGCCTTTAAAACCAGACCAACATTAGCTATGTATATTGCTCGATTTAAAAACCTTTTTCCCCATCCTTAATTATTCATTACTTCATATGCTTTCTGTAGTACATAAAATTGTTGACAGTAATCACATCGGCTATGGCCATTAAAACCTAATGTGGGTAATGGTTGCCTAATCAAAGTTTTATGGACGGCAATAACTTTGAAATAACAGTTTTTAATTATCCCTTAATTTGAGATATGATATTGGCGCAATTTCTCAGAGACCAAACAATAATGAAATAACGATGCCTCTGGGCATGGGAAATGAGAAAACTCACACATTAAAAAGGTAAAAAATAATAATACCCTATTTTCTTTTCATTTATTTTGTGTGATAACTATAAAGAGATTTTCCAGTTTATACCTGGATTATTCCCTGTGATTAATGTAGGCATTTCTTGTCACATACTGCAGTACTCTACATAACTTAAATGTCAACGTTTATGATCATGTTTTAATGATCCCATGACATTTACAAAAAAGTAAGGATGGCAAGCTGCCGTCTTTAAATTATATATGATATACAACTACCATTTGATGAAAATAGCTGATCTCCAAGCTTACGACGCATCGCAATTTACTGCTTTCATCCCACTAGCAGGGTACATAAATACACAGGTCCTTGGCAGGCCCATTTGGTTCCATTTGTACACTTATATAAAATCAACACATGGGGATTTGACTGTGTAGAACCACAAATACAGGCAGGATGAAGAAGTTCCTTGACCGAAACATTGTGTTTAAACCTTTTCTTTATTGAGCAAGTGAATACACTGTGGTTTGGTCTTTATAATTTCTTTGATCTTTATGTGTATACTCCACCAACGCAGCTGTCAAAGATTGTATTCAGGTGTGCAAGTGACTTTTGATTAACGGTGTGTAGAAGGAGCCACGATATTGTACTGCATTTGTTTTATCCCTTTTCATAAATGAATGCCATATTCTATACTTTACCCCTTGACAGTGGTCTGTAAAAAATCTACACACTGAGCTTGTAGATTTGCCATTTTCAAAAAAATTATGATTTTTTGGGTGTTTATTTTTGTCTATAATGACATGTCCACAATAAAGTAGTTAAGTCGATCTGTGGGTTTTATACATATTTAACCAATGAAAAGAATGAACACAAGCTTGTGTGACTAAATAATCACAAGCTCTGCCTGCAACAACAGTTTGGACATACAGGGTTTACGTCCGACAGCGATGCTGAAAAGGATGGACGTTAAGTGTTCTCGGTGTTGGGCGCAGGCTACAACGCATATGTTGCCTTCACACGGGCAGACGCAAAGACGCACTGACAAAGTCTACCAATCATTGTCAATGGAAGCCAGCGACATGACGATGCAAAGATGCGTAGCTGCTTCCAAATGATACTCTCATTCGTCTTTGCATATTGACAAGGTATTGTCTGAGGGGACCCCCAGAAGAGAAGATTTATGTTAAAATAATCATAATTCAAATCTTCCAGTAATGTTTTTATATTTTATATGAAAAGGAAAATACACAAGCTCTCAGCGCGGCACGAAGTAACATATTCTTGAATAGCCGGCGTATAAATGGATAGTGGTTAAAATGATTGTGATGCTTATTAACTACTTTTGCAGGGGACACCCTGGATACCCGGTTCTTAACCCATTCTGACCTGAGATCAGATTCATACGAGGTTTCCACTGGACACACATTGGTCTGATTGACCCATTCTGACCTGAGATCAGATTCTAAAAAATGTCAGTCGTTCTTCGATTTTTCAAAAATAGCAGACAATTTACAATTTACAATTTAGGCATTTAGCAGACGCTCTTAATCCAGAGCGACTTACATTTAGGCAAGAACAAAAGCATGGGAATACATCACATAAAAGCATTTATCATGAAACATGCGTAAGCTAAGAAGGTAACAGCGGAATATCTATATGACTATACATACACAACTATACATACACTATACATAATAAACTATACATAATAAACTATACATATTCACTACTATGCTATACATATGTACTATGGCGTGCTATGACTATATACAATACAATTATAGTGCTGTCTACATAACATGCTATAAGTCTGTGTCAAATGCTATCTAAGCCAACATAAATGCTATCGAAGGGGTTAGGGTAAGTGCTATGGGCCATGATGGAGTCTGAAAAGGTGGGTTTTCAGGCTACGGCAGACCTACAAGCTCGTAGCGCGCCACTCGGTGGCGCGCTATGAGCTTGTAGATCTGCTATTTTTCAATAGCTAAAGCATAACATGATGCCAACACCAAAATGGGTGCCCGGTCAGAATGGGTTAAAGTGGGGGTCCCCGGACCCCCACTTTGACAACCGCTGATCTAATGGAACTCATCATTTAGTGTTGAATTATCCGATAAACACCATAACAAATCGTTCTACAGGGATGACTAGGGTATACACTCCTCCCAAAATGAGCGGTGGAGAAAAAAACACTTTAAAATGCATGTGATGAGATGAATTTAGCCCTCTATGTGGTGTTGTTGTTCACTTTAAACACACGGCAAAATTACCATTCCTCTCCACTTGCCGGGTGGAACGTACACTCGTACAGTATTTACCCCTTTCATAGCGCTAACCACCCAAGTGCTGGCATTTGAGCGAGTTTATTAGTTCAAAAGGGTTATTATTCTAATGTGAAAATGGAACTAATGGTGTGCCAGACACATTTTTTGCACAATTATTTGAGAAAACAAGGCCCGAGTCAAGTCATGTGTTATTATTTGGTCATTTTTCAGAGACCCTTCAAAATTGCCCCAATTATGTTCTATTAAGGCAAGGCCAAGGCTGTCAATCAATGAAGAGCAGTTTGCCCTGCCTTCAAAGACAGTCCACTCCACACTTAATGGTTCTCAGAAGTTTTCGTACCACCAAAGTGATAATGTGCCTGAAACAAAAGAAGTTTATACTTTCGTTTTTTCTTTTACTTTTTTCTTTTACTTCCACATATGCAATCTAAAATGGGCAATTTTCTTTTACGATGTCCTTAATGTATACCTGGGGATCTGGCGTCCAGATAAGTTACCATTGAAATATGAATGTATGACTTGTATTAAATAAGTAAAATACTAATACATTGAAAACAATAATAATTACAGGCTTGTTGACATTATATGAATAATGAATAGTTTACCTTGTATGCCCATAATGAGACTACGGGGAACTCCAACTATAAACCGTAGAACCTTTGGATAAAACATCTATAACACGGAGACCATACATCATGTGTCTCACATTTGGGAATAAGAGTTTCAAGATTTTGTGGAACCAGTTTCTGAAAACAATCGCATTAGATTAAATCATTCATGGCTGACAGCAGCGAAAAGAACATCAGTTACACATCAGTTGTGTATATTACATTTCCTTGAGTTGACGCTTTCTATTTCTATTTTCTATTTTTTTGGAGCATCAACCGTTTATTGTTTTACGTTTTCCACTACACAGTCAAATCCTCAGCGACTCCGAGAGTAACTTAGAGTGAACAAATGTACCCAAATGCACCTGTAAAGGGTCCAGGTGGTTACATTTGTTCGCTCTCCGAGTTAAATTAATGTCAGTGGCATTAGTCATGAGTGAATGCACCTTCTTCTCTGGGTGTATACACATCAATTAGCCTAGTTACCATGGACGACACACACCATGCGGTCACGTCGCAGAGTAGTAGCCTATATCCACCTCCTCGGCGACCTGTACAACAGTCACACCTATTATGAATGAGTGCTTTGAGCTCAGCGAGTAGAGTACCCCCCCCGCGTTTTCCAAAGCTTTGCTTGTAACTCTCCCTGCGTGGTTCGGCTGTGAAAACACCATATGGTTTTCAACAGCCAGCAATCCAGGACGGTTTGCAGTGTAAGGCTCGGTGGACACTTCTGTATGTCAACGTAGGCTTAGTTCAGACGTAGTCTCCCACGTCGCAAAGTCGGTTTGTTCGCATTTGTAGTCACAATCTCCCTTTAGTATACACATTAAAGTCCTCGGTGTGCAACTCTTGACAGTGTGCAAATGAAACACTGTCAGAGTTACAAATGGATATATGGAACACCGAGGACTGTTATAGCAACACAGTAGTGCATCAGTCTTTACAACTTTACACACTTGAAAAGTAGGATTCAGCAGAAATATTTAAACATTGATACTTTAAATTTGAATATACTGTAATGCAAGTATTATTTTAATTTATTGTGTGTGTGTGTGTGTTGTGTGTGTTAACCACTGTGCAATTGTTGGTTCATTTGCATAAGACATTTGTGACTGCTAATTCAATGCCATTTTCACTTTTACGCATGTTAAATTAACTCTTAGGATTTTACTCTATCTGTAGAAAAAGAATGAGGACTTTCATCTAGACTCAAATGATGTACATTGAGACTCAAGGCCTCTCGATACAGTTGTATTTTACTGGACATTGTTAAGAAAATTAAGTTAACCACTTGTCCTGTATACTTTGTTGACCAGGTCAGGATTCCCCAGGCATCTATCCTTGGCTCGCTATTTGTCTCCCTCTGTAACAAATCTTAGCCGAAATAGGCAATCTACTGCACAAGAAAAAAAAAAGGCAGATAATAGCAGACTAAGGGCCCTATTTTCATCAGTGCCTTGCCCTTTATCCCTAAACATCTTAGCCTTGTTTTAACATTTTGAAAAACCTTTTTAAAATATTTTAATTAGCCCACCTACATTGACATAGCTTGTAGATAGGCTAGTTGAAATATTCAAAATTGTTTTTCAAAATAGTAAAAAAGAAAAAAAGAAAAGAAAAAAGGGCAAAGAAGTTTAGGGATAAGGAGTAAGAAATAGGGCTATTTTCTCACAATGTTCATCTACCATACGACTTGTCCAGAATAGGAACAGCAGGTTTCAATTGGTAAAGAGAAGAAGATTTGGGTGCTGTGTATACCATGAAGTTAGCTTTGTGTTTATGACTTTTTTTCCGCTTCATCTTAATCATACTTGGATTTTGCACATTCTGTCACAAGTCAATCACAACACTTTGCATCATTCCCTGCCAAAACTCGTTCTACAGTATAGGTCAGCTCCAAACACACGCATTGCCAGTGGGAATTCCTGGCAACCCCCAGTGTCACACGCGAGCAAAACATCTGTTGTTTTACTACCCAGGCCAAACCCATTCTGTCGTGGCAAATTATGGAAATGGCAAACAGTGTCACCCCGCCAATCTGACACAGTCGCCTGGTCGGCTTTTCCTGCCGACTGCACATGTGTACTTGCATGCCACAGTGCATCACACGCACACACACAGGCACGCACGCACGCACATACACACACTTATGTGTTTCCTCCTTCACAATCTATTTACCGTACGTGTAGAATGCCAATGACAGCTGCACACAGCGAAAAGTTGACAGACAAAGTGGATTAAGCCAGTTCACTTTTTTTTGCTTTTTGTAGGTTCTCAAATTCCTGTGTGTACAGTACACACATCCGCACGCACATGCATGCACGTGTGCAAGCCCACCGCCTACTAACATCATTCTCTCAATTTCTACTATATCCAACAGTCTAAAAATACCAGGTGAATGGAGACAGGGGCGGAATTTATGATAAAGAAAGTCTCTGTGACATGGCCCGGTGCTGCAATCAATCTCCTCAATCTCTCTCCATCCTCCCTTCTCTCTCTCTCTCACCCTCTCTCCCTCTCTCTGTGTTTTCATATCTCCTTGTCCCTCCCTCTTTGTCCTACCTCCATCCTCTCTGTCTAACTCTATCTTGCTTGAGAGCTAGCATATGTCTCCAATCATTTCCTCCCTGCCCCAACCCTCCGTCTCTCTCCCGCCCCCTTCCTCCCAGACTCCCTCTTCTCTTCTCTCACTCTTTTTTCCCCCCCTCCCAGTTACTCCTTCATCTTTCCCAGTTTGACTCTTGCCGCGACTGGTGCAGTTATCAATCACAAGAGCCAAGCCTCGTCAGGGACGACTGAACCCAGAGGCGGTCTCTCCTCTCTCCCATCTCATTCTCTCCTCTATCTTCCTCGCTCTCTCTTTCCTTTAACAAATTTGTTCCAGTTAATAAGCCCTCCCAAATGACCCCCCCTCCTCCTAATTAAGCACAGGCGGCGTGTAGGGAAATATGATACTTAATTAATGATGAGATAAACTCCCTCTCAAGGCCCTGTCAGGAAACCGTGACACCATGTTTGGTGGTTTGAGATCAAATTAACACGCCAAGACACAGAAGAGAAATGACGGGTGTTTTTTTTTGTTTTTTTTTCCCCGTTCATCTGTCAGAAGAACACTATGGATAAAGTTGGATTTTGAAGCCAATCAATTTGTCTGTAACCTGCTTTGTGTCGCCATCATCACCCAGGGCCATGTCATCAGTGTGAGACAGAGTGGTGGTATGCTAGCTAAGTGGATTGACTAAAGCAGTAGTTCCCAAACTTTTTCATGTCAAGGACCCCCAAAATGATACTCTCATACTCTCATAGCCTGGGAAATATATGCCAAGGACCCCCATAAGAGAAGATCTTTATGGCTCTAGGGCCCCCGGTTTGACCTGAATTAGGCTACGGCCCCGTATTTAATGGCATTTCTTTCTCTGGGACCCCAATACATATTATCGTAAAAACAAACTGAGTGTACAAATGGAACCATTTGTACACTCTGAGTTACAGACTCACAAGGGTCCATTTGGTTCCTAACTATCATTAAGCTGGGGACCCCCTTGAACTCCCTCAAGGACCGCTAGGGGTCCCTGGACCAGTGGACCCCACTTTGGGAACTACTGGACTAAAGCAATATTACACAAGGGGGTATTCTTTGCTGTTTGTACTGCCCACGACAGTGATGTGGTGATGTGGTGACGTGGTGCGACCGTGCGAGAGTCCAATAGCTTAGCAGAGGAACGCAACGTTCTTTCCATGGAAATGTGTTGATATTTATGCGTCAATGTGATCACAGATGAGTGATATATTTTTTTGTTTTGAGGCGTATTATTTCAATTGAGCACAGCTGAAAAGCAATTTCAAACCATCATTCATCAACCCGGAACTATACCCGTTGTATAACACACGTACCACGTCCTGCCATGTTGTGGTCCCACACTCCCACCCAACTGAGCACAGCGACATATCTGACCAGCATGTTATAGATTAAGTTTAAGAGGGTTTTGGTTTGGTTGTTCGCCTAGAAGACCATAGAGTTACACTCCCTCACCAAAACAAACACCTGCCCTCATGGCTGCTTGGACATACTGTGTCGAACACTCGTCTTTACATAATGTGCAGTACAGTGAAAATAGACAAGAGAGAGTTTTATGACTATGTGGTATACTGTACACACGCTATCTTTAGGTGCCCCAAATACCCGTACTTTTTGGTATGGCAATACAGTATATATACGTAGCTCACTCACAAACCGCTACAAAAGAGTACAGCTGATGTTAGCCTTGCTTGATTTGTTTGTTCATCAAATGGTACAGATAGAAGAAACATGCAGTACAGCAACCATGAGCATAAAGCAAATGGCATGTTTAATAGGCAAACAATTTACATAGTCAAATTCATGACACCAAAGAGCCTGCGTCAACCATCAGAGGCTCTTTTGACAATGCCCGCAAAAGAAAGTAAGAGACACTTACTGACAATTTATTCTCTCTCATCTCATCACATTTTACAACAAACTCTGATTTCTTTAATCGTGTTCAACATCTCAGTCTTTCATTATGTTTTAACGAGCGTTAATTAATGGCTGACACAATGAATCACGTTTTAATAATGCATGGATAATGTTTTGTCCGGAACATATGGCGCACTTTATTAATATTCAACATCAATTGTCATATTGTGCTTGACAGCCTCTTTCAGAAATAGGCCATTTTGATGTGTGCGGAGATATGAGCAAACAGTCGGAGCTCCTTTGAGTGGTTTGCTTGCAGATTCTTTCTGCCGGCTATTCAGCGCCTCATTTTCACAGTCTGGCAGAGAGGACGTTCACAACTTCATCTCAGTGCACATCCAGACACATCTTCAGACTGACAAGAGTGTGCTTGACAGCGGAAAGAGGAAGAAGTTCCAGAATGTGCTCTGTGTATGTATGTGTGCACGCACACCTACACAGTACATGCTTGTGTTTGTGTGTGCAGGAGTAAGCGCTCCCCTTCGGATTCTTGGTGACACTGACTGAAGCCTCCGGGAGACATCCTGCACATATTCCTGTTTATGAGCTCAAACATGTAGATGAAGTGAGCCATCCTACTGCCAGAGCATCCATTCCCTTCGACCCAATCCCCTGCTCTATGCTACCACTTTACGTACGATATGCGTCTGATGTACCAGTGCATCGTTCATTGTACACTCTACAACTAAAGTCCAGGGATTCAGATGTACTGTATATGATGGAGACATTGGAGACAGAACTGATGCAGAAAACCCTTCTGCAGGCTAAATGACCGGACATCGTCTTACATCCATTGGGCCTTGGAACACCCCGTCTTACAGGAGTAGTTCACCTAAAATATTCTTGGCTCAGGAATGCGACAAAAACTAAAACAATCTCCATGAATTCAAGGCTTCATTGGGTGTGTAATAGATAGAAAATACGTATTTCTTTTTTGGGGTGAACCAATTTACTGTCTCACTTCAAGACAAACTTCAAAACCCCTTAAAACTAAGTTACACAGATGATATTCCGTTTCCTGCATCTGCATTTCATACAATAATCTCAGGAAACACAATGCTTCCCTAAAGTCAGACAGTGTTACTGTAGATGACAGACCAAACTGAGAAGTAAAGTAAATGCATAAATGCGGGTACAAAGAGGGGCTGAACACAAGAGAGGTCAAAACAGATGAGAAAGAAAGAGACAAACCAAAAACATGTTTGCATAGCTTTCTGTCACAAGCTAAACCAATGTGCATTCATGAATGCACACGCCAAAATGACAACAGTGTCAAATAAATAAAATAGATGACCATGAAGACGCCCATCTCACACAGTGCTGTAGTCTAAGGCTTTTCAGACGGTATACATACCTAAGTATTCCGTCGCGCACGGCATTTGTACGTGCTCATGCACACATATACTGTAGGCTACTTGTGCGTGCTGTTGTTGAACTGCACGTAGGCTACGTGCACTGTGCAGAGTCTGCAGACAGTACTTTCAACACTACATTTGTGTGCCATTTAAAGTAAACGTGAGAAGTACTTTGACACTCTTATGGCCAGCGGTCAATGTCACCTTAGTATAGGCACACCAGGCCTTCACATCAAAGTGCTCGGACACTACTGAACCGGTACTATTATCATCGGAAAGAGGCGATTGAAGTGCACATGCAGATTCTTGCTATCCCCAGCCCCCAGCTTATCAGGTACGCTATCTTGTGGTTACAGAAGGTGTACTATTTTTTATGTATTTTTTCTAAATTTTGGTTAGAGTATACTACGAATATAGCGTATACTGGTAGAACACACCACTGATCTTACAGTACAGTATGTTGTATTAGTCCAATTAGTCTCTTTATTAGTTCACTCCTCCAGAAATCATGTGTTCTGTTTGGTTAATGTCTTTTTGAGGCTTCCCCGTCGGGTATTTTAATTTAGATTTTTTTTAGAACTGTCATCCCTTCACCACCCCTTTCATTCTCTCAATAAACCACTCATTATACGTAGCCTACAGTACATCTTGATGGTGTGGTCTTGTGAGAAGGTAGGTTTAAGACTCAAATGAGTTGCAGTCCAACCACAGTTGGAGTTCTATAATAAAGCACAACAGATCTCTATGAAGACATTACCATGATGCATTTCAACCCTTCACCATTTTTTTAACTACGTTTTTAACTCAATTGTCACAAACGTGTCATTACAGTAATCTTTGGTACAAGATAAAATGTGACAAATGTGATAAAAGGCTGTCACACAAATAGTTTTCATGTCATGACACTTTAACATAATTATTGAATTTTTTAACCAAGTTGGGGCTCTGGGATCTTTCTAGTTGATGATGATATAGTCTTGATGACAACTGACAACTAGGCTATATTTTAGCCACCCTCATCTTGAAATTAAATTTACATCGACTACTTTGAAAAGTGCAGAGTGAGTATTTAAATCCCTGTGGATGATGGGGAAATAAATAAGCCAAAACTATCAGGTCCAAAAACAACCAGCAATGCATGTGACATATTTACCATAACAGCCATTCTGAACTTTGGTCTAAAATGAAACAACCACCATAAAATAAATGTTTGTTCCACGATGTCCTTTGAAGTTGGATTTGTTTTTGCTCTTTAATGATTTCTCTTATCTGATGATGATGGAAGCCATGCTGACACTTGCTTTTGCTTCATCAAGTTCTGCCGCACAATTACATGAATTTACTTTCAATAAATTACCATCTTTGCATACATCAGTCAAATCATCCAGCTGAGGCGTTCGCAAACAATATGCATTATTAATTTCATTGTCAGTGTTTATTTGGTTAACTTGTAACCGACTTGGACAGCCCGTTGCCTTGATGATGCATTTAAAAGCATCAGGGTCGGCATTTTAAAAGGGAATGAAGAGATGACATGCTCTCACCCCCCCCCCCCCCCCCTCCCCATACACACCCACACACACCCACACTAAGGACAGAGAAGGAAGGCAGCCTGAACTCTAAAAACACCAATCCAACTCTCAAAAGACACGTCCGGGCAGTCATGCAAGGGGTGTCCCCAGTGCCTGACCCATTGTGAACTTAAGTTATATGCATGCAGATCTGTACGGCACATAACACCTCTGTGCGACTAGGTATAAATCAGGCATTACTCAAATAGCATCTTAATACTACCCATAGATACAGTTTTAAAGTAGCCTAAATTGATGAGCACCCTACTTCTGTGTTCACAGCCGTCTACTTTGATGGAGGAAGTGAAGACATTTATCGTGTCGATGGATTCCATAACCAACGCATGTTCATGTCAAACAATCAAAGCATGTTCATGTCAAACAAACTAGTCACAGAGACTTCATGGATTGATTACTTTCTCTTCCTGTGACATGGGCACACCACTAAGCAAGGCCATGTCACTATTAGTGATAGTCTTCAAGCTTTAAGCACAAGATATCTGGTTCAAACATCAAATCACTGGATATTTAAGAACCTGCACTGTTAGAAATGTATGTTGTCATTGGTACAGGCAGACATATACAGTACGAATGTAAGGATATGTAAAGGTACAGTAAGAGCAGGACTCTGAGAGCAGGGCACTCTAAATAAACACGTCTGCCAATGTCTGTGGGAGAAGAACATTGTGAAGGCTAATCAGAGCCAAGAAAAGTGCCTTCCATAAGTGACACGGAGGCCCTCCGCCACCCACAATTCAGCCCAAGGGGCTCCTGGAGGGCGCCACAATGGCAGCCCTCATCCACCATCAAACCATCGTTCCAGAAGACAGCTCCTAGCGATTCTGCAAAGTCTTGCTCTAGCGAAGAGCAGAGCAAAAAAGGAAACGAAAGACATGTGAGTGAGAGGACATGGGGGGAGGGGCACCGCACCTTGCAAACATTTTGGTTAATTATGCATTATGGCTGTCCTTCATAAAATTAATTACCAAAAGCTGCGAGGCAACGTGGCTCTATTTGCATACATACATACATGCACGCACTACATGGGTGAAAAGAGACGCGTCTGATGTAAAGCTGGTGGATTTCAATTAGTGATCTTGGACGGGAAATGCTGCTAATCAACGTGGTGGCATGTGCAGTAAAACACTCATGGGGGAGGTGGCGCGTCGCCCCATAGGCAGGCCGATAAACATCGACGACAACAAGACGGAAGTGACAGATATTGACAATGTGCAGCTTTTCAAGTTTCAACTGGTTGTGGGCTACGATAAAAACGGTAACTTTGGATTTATATTGGGGCGTTTACCGATATCATGTTTGTGTCATGTTTATATACCGTATTAGTGAAAGCCTCCAATGCCAAGAACTGATATGTTGTTTTTTTATTTTTCCCCCACACACACTTACTTAAATATCTACTCCATATCTACACAAAAATTATACAGCACTATCGATTCGAAAATGGAGACATTACGGCTTCAAATTGTCACACAAATCATCCCATCCGAAATAGAACAGAATTCCTATGTCGGAACTTTTTAAATCTGAATTGTGTTATTCTGCTTCAATAAGAATGTAACGTTCTCAATGTGGGGTCTGCACACCCTCAGGTCTTTGAGAGGATTTGATGGGGTCCCAAGCTAAATGATTGATAATTAGGAACCAAAATGGACCCATACGGAGGATTTGCCAGTGCAGTTTAGGGTTCCAGAAATGAATAATTGGAAAAGACCACAAACAGTGCCAAATGTTGCTTTGGTGCGACCCACATTCATATCATCTTTCACTCCATGTTTGCATCCATTTCTGATTCACCTGAGACTTCAGGCCTTTATGCATACTAGAGTGGGTGAATGCACGGCATAGAGCACGGCCTCAGGAGAGCTTGAACTCTGGCTCTCTTGCTTTATCTGCCAGGCCTAATGATGGCATCCACCTGCTGTTTTATGACCACAGCTGGAGCAGCACAGCTCCTATTTGGCCTAGAGCACGAGAACACACACACACACACACACACACACACACACACACACACACACACACACACACACTCACTGTCAGTCCTTCTTTCCTTCTCTGCTTCATCCGTCTCTCCCCTTTCCTCCCCCCCCCTCCCCCCCGCCCCCTTGCTCTACCAGTCTCTATACATTATCCTTCTATCTCATCCATCCACCCACACCAAACTGCTTTCTACATCCACTGTTCTTTCCCATCCATCTCACCATCCACCCCATCTCTCTCTCTCATTCTCTACTTCTCTTTGTGGCTCATTGCCCTGATGCACTTTTTATGGTCAACACCCATGAGCGTCTCATCTGAACCGGTCTGGCCTCATATGTGTTTCAGGACGGGGGATGAGTTGATAAGGAGGAGGAAAGGCCCACAAGGGCCCAGCCAGCCAAACATCAGAGCAATATGTCTCACAGCTGCCTGATGACCTCGACTATTCAACCTTGCAGGGCCCCTGACGGGGAATCTCTGTCCTCGGGGGTTGCAACATTAAAGTGACATTTCCTTTCAGTGCAACATTTTCGCATTTTGGCACACATCCCCCGTATGACTTCAGGAACGGTGAGCTATCAATATAATATCGCGTCTCCTGGGAATCTCTAGTGATCTTGCTCAAGTTACTATATTCTGAAAAGGGCAATTTTGTGTTCTGTGAACTCCGGGGTTGTAATGATGACAGCATAAAACCCACAGAATGCCAGAGTGGTGTTGGAAGTTGTGTGTTGCATGCGTTCATGAATCCATATAAAGTCATTCTTGATTAAAAACAAAAACACGACTTTTCAATCTGGACATGTGGTTCTCTTCATCTCTGACGTTAAAAATAAAACTGAATGAAAACGTATGTTGAGCTTGAGCTTGATCGGTACAATGGTGCTAGGCTCACTGTTTTAATTGCTGAGGAGCTAAATATATTCAAGAACTAGGATTTCTGGTTGATGATCACTGATCAATACGAATTTGTGCCAACGATGCTTCACGGCCAATCAACTGTCTGTTCCTTCCACGCATTTCAGCGCCTCCCTCATTAGAACCATCCGGATATCAGTTCAGTCATGAAACCCTCAGCAGAGCTGACCAGACTTTAGATGGGTGATCCCAGAGGAACCTCACAGCAGGTGTTTTCTAGACATCTTCTGACTGACTTGACTGAGGAAGATTGGAGTTTGGACTAAAAATAGGGGCAACAAATCATTTCTGGGAGACAAGATGAAATTACGGAACAGCGGCCGGGGAGGGGGGTGGATAGGGAAAAACATGATGATCGCAGCTCAGGCCCGTCAAAAGCCCAAGACAAGTCCTCGGAGAGAGGCGCCGGCTTGACAACATGTCAATATAATTTTGAGTGCTTCTCTGCGAGCACAGCTCTCAGGGACATATCATTTACTCTAACAGCTTTACACCGAAAAACAGACAGCGAACATTTGACGAGAGCGGTAGGAAAATCCACGCAGTTGATCTCTGAGACCGCGGGAAGGCTTTTCTTTTTTTCCTCCCCCCTTAAAAAAAAAGAAGAAGACAACACTTCTTTGTTGATCACTGTCAGCGCGTTTACCGGACCAGACGGTGTTGTCTAAGTTTCGGCAGCCCGCGCCCGTCTTGTCGGAGATCTAACGCTCACCGGAAAGAAATCGCTCTCCTTCAGTTTAGCCCCTGGTTCGGCTGCCTCTTAAATCTGTCACTCAGCCGCACCTCAGAAGCTGACAGGATGATTGAATACAAACCCATATTAACAGTGACAACTTCAGCTGCAGCTAAGTAGACCTGAGCAAACAGAACACTCCGGCTGGCAGTCACATAACACAGACACGTCTCTCTCTCTAGTCACTCTGCAGACGAGGAGGAAAAAGGGAGAGCCGCTGAACAAAGACACAAGCGAGGTTTTATTTATATTAATAATACATGGTTCAGATAATGGTTGGCATTACATTTTTCATCGCGATGTTTGGGAAAGAGAGTGAGAGAGTGGGGGTGAGGAGGTGGCACGCACAAGACATCTTTATCTGGAGGAACTGGGCAATAGAATATGCATATTGGCATGGGTCTTGTGATTTCCATATTTAGCTACGCACCCTTAGGTGCATCTCGTCGTCTCTGGGGGCGACAGCAACTGGAGTGTGATTCGTCCCAGAGGCCATTACACACACTGAATAAACATGAGTCTACACCTCTTTCCACTACACTTGTACAGGGTCAAAGGTCATATTTACAAGAACAGCAAACCCACTTACAATCAAACAGTCGTTTGAGAACAAACTCGCATCCTAAGCCGTTCCTACTAGCTAATAAAAAAACAACAACAAATCCAAAGTCATACATTTGAAAATCCTCACATTCACTGAACTAGTGTTAAAATGAATTCTTAAATTCTGACTACGGAGCTAGTCATTATTTGCTGCAGTTTGCCTTGTCAGTCTCAATGCAAAGATGCAAGATATATTTTTCTTTTGTCTCTGTTGAGAATCACAAACACCCCAGATCTGCTTGGAAATGAGTGCCATTTGCATATGTGTACTTACTACTTCGCACACCAAAACTTAAATTAGCTGCACACACGTACAGTAGTAATGAGGCACATATTTAACTTTTCAAGTGTTTTGTGTTGGTCCTTGAGGAAAACCTTTAATCTGTGACACTGAGTGTCCTTGTCAAGAGGAAAATGTTCCACCAACAACAATAATTAATATCCTGTTTAGAATGCAATATAATTCTTTGTTCTAAAACAGACCAGAGGACAAATAATTATTTAGGAAGTGCTGGGGTGATAGTTGAAGGCAGCATACCACAGTCCCTCCTCCAGAATGGGCAAATGAGTTATCATTCACACGAGTTGCTTATATAATTACGCTATGCAGTAGGCATACTACTGTACGTGTACAGTATATTGCAGTTCTTAAAGTGGGGTCCAAGTGCCCCGGGGGGTCCTTGAGGCGGTTCAAGGGGTTCCCCTGGCAAAATGAACAGTTTACTCCATTTATTTATTTTATCTTTTGCCGTTTTGCCGTTTAATTTAGTCATTATGACAATTCCTCCCCACACGCATCGTTGTGCTGTTGTATTCTACTGGCTCACCTGCCATTGAGGAGTCCCCACCGGGAGGACGTAGTCACGTAGAGCCTTCGTCCTCCTCCCGCCCAAGACTCCTCGCCGACAGGTGACCAGCCTGCAGGGGTTACGTGTAGTGAGCCCCCGGCTTCCCTCCCCTGAACACTGAACACAGGCCAATTGTGTCAGTATAGAGTCAAGCACTTTGGTGTTGTCTATTTAAAGCCACAGTAGTTCATGGCACCAGGTGCTACATTAATGTTCAGCAACTACAGACAATAAATGTTTTCATGGAAACAATGTGATAGTTGATCTATGTACAAGATAACAGCGCGTCACATATAGCGTTGGAGGCTTGTAGATCAGCTATTTCCACTACAATGGTTCCAATATGCATTCCTAAGCAGCCTGGTAGGCGGATACTACGAAATATTGTTTTTTTTAGGTTTCGACATTTGGATTTTCATGCCACTGAATGTTGAATTGCAGCATAATATTCTCCCTGTGTGGCTGTATGCATCAGAGAGCCTGTTGACCCTTGCAGACTGTAAGCTTGTAGATATGCCATTTTTGCCAAATGTTTGCGTATTATGACATGCCCAGAATAGGGATGACAGAGTTCATGTGGTTAAACTCAATCTGTGTATTTTCTTCTACAAAATGTGAAGCATCGGTAACCTAAACATGTTATTTTTACTGTCATTTTTCATCTGAAAACTCCCTTCCTCCATTCGCCAATTAAGGAATAGAAAGCAAATTTGTCTTTAGACATTCAGTCTGAATCTGCTCCGTCGCCCTACTAAATCATTCAAGAGCACTGTGCTTCTCATTAGCCCGCTTAGCAAAACTTCCTCTGAAATCAAATAAATCAGCGCCCGGGAATAGAAATTAAAGTCCTGCCTGTGAGTTCTCGGGAAGGTTTCTCTCTCTCTCTCTCTCTCTCTCTTTCTCTCTCTCTCTCTCTCTCTCAAGAAAGAAAAAGACTTGCAGTTAAGATTTAAAGCACTGCAGTCCTGAAGGCAGGCTTAACTTCACCCTGGGGTTCTCGTACAATGAAGAGTAACCTGAATGCTACAGTGCTATCTATGACAGTCGTTGCTTCAACATGCTGAGCGTGGCTAAGGCTCAAGCTATATTAAAGTCAGTCCTATCCCCACTTGAGACAAACTGGAACAGAGGCAGGTTTTCTTTTTTTGCGACAAATCAACAGTTTTGCACATGTGCAGTACTGTAATCAATCAGTACAAATGTAGACACAAGAGAAAATGGTTCTAATTTCAACATTTTCTACAACAGTTCAACTAAGGTTAAAGTTATACAGTCCATAACTTTTAATTGATGTCGTACCTGGGATTTGAACCCGGGTTTCTCCACATGAGGCCGCGTTATCCATGGCAGCAGGAGTAGGACAGAGGCGATGAGTCCTCCCAGTGGGGGATCCCCACTGGCAGGTGAGCAGGGAGGACACACTACAGCAGTGACACACAGAAATGTGTGTATGGAGGAATTACCAGTAACAAATCTCTATAATACATTCTCTAATCTCTACCATACATAACAACAACAACAACAATAATCTACCGGTATCTATAAATGCACCAAGTATCTGTACGTCTGTACGTGTGTACTTCTGTAATCCATGTAACTCGAGAACCGTTCGCCCTACCGACTTCAAATTCGGGTGCTCTACAGCCGGGCACCGGTCTGGTAACAATAATAAACCAATAATATTGCATGTAAAATAATAATTTCTTCATTAACCACCCTAGCATCCCTACTCTGTATGGTGTGTAGAGGGACAAAGGAGGGGACCAGTCATCAAGCATAGACCCCGGGGGATCCCGACCAACAAAGCATACAGTACATGGTTTAAGTCGTTAAAACACTGTAAGCTTCGGATTGCAGCTTTAACCGTCTGTGGCTCAGAGACAGGATCCAGTCACACGGACAGTACAAGAGGCAGTCATAGATCAAGAGGAAGAAAGACCCTGTAAGATTGCCACTGCTCTGTAACCACTGAGCCAAAACTCTGGACGGCTTGTCAGCGAGGAGCACTCATCTGTGTGTTAAAGCCCTGAATCATCAGAAACGAGCTTTCCAGGTACTGCATCACGAAAATATGGGAACAAAAGCCTACAGAAATTATAAGCAGTCATCAGAAAAGCAGGGGAAATGTTACATCATCCATGTATCCGCAGAACAAACCTAAATTTGTTCTGAACATCGCGGTTTGACTATTTTATGATTTAAGCTGATAACTGTGGGCATATTATTTCGTGTGCTCTTTTCAGCTCACTCCCACACCTCAATACAAACACACACACACGGGCGTGCATGTCTCCCAGAACGACAGTGGTTTAATGCATGCCAACGTCTGACGCTATGTGCAGGGATGGGGGTTTGTTGTTTATGGAGGCCGATGGCTGGCCGCTGAGAGGCGGCATTCACTCGGGACCAGGCCAGTCAAATCTCGTCAGTGCCTGGATGACTAGATGAAACAGCCGTTCAAGGCCCATCCACACAGGTTTACGTTCAAAAGACAGCGCAGCATGCGGCCTGGGAGAACCAACTACCCATGGGTCCGTTTCAAAAAAAGAGTGTGATGGAGAGAGATATATGTGAGATAGATAGATGTAAAAGAGGAAGGAAATATGATTTATTTAACATGTTTACTCTGTTACAGAGCAGATTAATCACACCCTTCAAAATAAATAAAAATTAAATCCCCAAAGTTAAAGTCCTTGGGAAATTGATTTGTTATTATTATTATTATTTATTTGATATGGACATCGCAATCAAATTGCATTAATTGTATTAATAGTAATAAGTAGATTAGCACATTTACACCACCTGTCCACAGGAGACTTTTCTAAGAATACATTTTAGCTTAAAAAGAAGAAAACCAATCAAGCACAAGAAAGGAATATATACTAGTATTATTATACAACAAAAATACCCATTGCATTAACCTACAAAACAGAAGTAAACATAATCACACAGATAAGCAGTCAGAAACTATACATTTGAGCACAGTTGATGAGATTTCAACCGTAGTTTGCAGGGAGAGACTTCACCTTTTACTACCGGAGAGAATATTTAACCCCGGTTTTTGAGGTGATAATTAAAGCCCCATGTGTAATTGCTGCAATCAGAAAGAGCAACACTCAATCAGGTTTAATTAAGCTTCACCAAGGCATAAAAGTGAAGTACAATTATGCGGCACTTATTATATAAAGATTATTTCAAGGCTATTAGTTCTTTGTTTAGCAGTGAAATGTGTGAGTGAAATGACAGAAAAGACAGGGACCAGGTGACATCATCATGACCATAACACCAAAGGGGAATCACACACAGACGTGATTCTGAACCTTTTTAATTTCAAGAGCTGAATTGATGTCAATTAGGCGATTATAATTAGGTTATTAGATAGTAGCAAATACTCAAAGACCTTTATTGATCTCATGAGTAAAGTACTGTATATATAGCAATACAAAGGTAAGTAACAATAAGAAGCACCATCAATAAAGAACAGTATACAAAAGTATACACCTATACAACTATTGTGCACTAAAGAAAAACACCACCACCAGGTTATAGTGTCCTCCTCACAAACAAAAAGTGTCTGTGTTAAAGCATGCAACCGTTACTAATCCTATCAATCATTTAGCTGTGGACCCCATGGAACCCCCTCAAGGACCCAGAGTCCCGGACCCCACATTGAGAACCTGGGACACACAGTAAGTATGGACAAGCAGGTCGTGCCTGTGCAGATTGTTCATAGTATAGAATGTAGAGTGAGACAGCTGAGGCAGAGGGGTTTCAATTTATGGTGAGGCCAAAGAACGGAGCTTGAGAAAGAGGGCAATATTTTTATTCTTAAGATGGTATTATTTTGTCATGGTGGTCCAAATGCAAGCTGCAAGCATTGCAACTAGTATTTCTGTATGAAAACAAATACAAAGGACGTGACCTCTGTGTCCTCCAATGGCCAATGTCTGGATCCATTGTCACACAGTATTTCTGACAATTTGAAATGCATTTCCAAAGAAATTAATTCTCATTTCTGTTAAATCGGGCATGGGCAAAAACAACCGCAGACGAGCACCGCGCAGCATTAAAAGGTGGTTACTCATGTGTGTTAAATACGTACAAGTTCAGAGGAACTTTTCAGAGCAAAGCGTAACGTGGAGGTCCCTTATCGCCTAACCATTAAAATATCCCCCAATTAACATGAGTGACTGGCACACACAACACAATACAGCAAGTAGCAACAGCACCCCATTTTTTTTTAAAGCAGACAACCCCTCCAACATCATCAAACGGAGCCCATTTAAATTGCAGAACACTTGGCGAGATTCCTCAAGAGGCCACGGGAATAACTTTAAGTGTCCGCCATTAAGCCAGTTAATAAATATATAAATTAAATAGGCTGCGATGCAAATAAGGGTTAGGATGAGACTACTTTGAGACGACTTTGTGATGCAGCAGCTATTCATCACTGTGGCTGAGGATGCACTCGGCGCTGTCCTTAGCTTATTCTAATGAAGCCCCCGTATGCAAATCAGTCTGCCCTTTTCTCTTCATTTTTTCCACCGCTATGTTTATATTTGACTGTGGAAATGTGTGTGTGTTCGACTGTGTGTGCGCGCATGTGTGTGTGCGCGCGCGCACGTGTGTGCGCGCGCGCACATTGCAGTGTGTGGTAGTAGTTTTAGAGCAAACGCCCTCAGAATTGACACAATTCTGCATAAGAGGGAGGGAAATATATTTGCGGAACCTACTGTACTAGTTACCCATTTGTTGTTCCTGCTTTGCAAATATTGCAATACACCACTATAGTACAGTATACACATGCACATGTGGTCATGCCACACACACCTGTACAGTATACTGTACAGATACACGTGCACATGTAGGCATGCCACACATGTACACCTGTACAGTATACATACACTGTAGGCACACACACCCACACACACACACACACACACACACACACACACCCCTAGTTAACTGCTCTTTGCTTCTTACAATACATCCGTTTTCAGATATCTTTAATATCCTGGAAAGGACTGGAAACAATCTCAACTCTTCTCTCATAAACATAACACCAATCATCTAGGCCTAGATTATTTCAAATATATGAAACTTTAAGTTCAAATTTGAATATGATCGTCTCATCCATCTAGTGAGCTACAGCAAGGTAATAAAAGCAGACAATAAGACGAATATGCTGGATTAGAGAAGTAAAAGTGTCAAACCAAAGTAGAGAAATAGTTACATATCTAAATGCAATGGAACCTGAGGCTTGGTGCCAGGATGATATGTATCGGTAGCTGACAGAGATGAAATGTCAATTTTAATACCCTTACAGTGACTTTGAACGATGTGTGTAAGGGAGACCTGATGAATATTGAAATATTGAAATGAAAGACGTGACGGAAAGAAGATGGGCACATGCACCGTCCTAGGTGCCAACTACTACTGTCTGTCTGTCTGTCTGACCGGATCATTTAAAAATTGAGTAAAGGACCACTTCATCCATATTTCAATCTTATCGTCAAATAACAATACTATTATGTTCTCAATAATGTTCATTACAAAATGGCACCATTTCTGATTTGCTGATTTGCTCTGATTTGGGCAGTTCAGAAACCTGGCTACCCACTGAGGACATCGGTTGTCAGGTTGTTATTTCAAACATTTTGTTTCATATGGGGCGGCAGTGGCTCAGGTGTTAGATTGACCTCTTGGGAGCCAGAAGGTTCCCAGTTCGATCCCGGGCTCCCACCTGAGTTAGTGTTGAATTGTCCTTGAGCAAGACGCTGAAATAGGGGTTCAGCATTCATTGCTCCTTAAGTGCAGGTTGGTTCCTTGCATGGTCTGGCATCGGACGGTGTATGAATTTATGTGTGAATGTAAGGGACAATGTAAAGTGCCTTGGATAAAGGCGCTATATAAATGCACCATTTGCCAACTTTACAGGAAGAGAAAGGAAAGGAAACTAAACAGAAATGTCCATATCAACATGAAGGTAAATTATAATGAACAAAGTCTTTCTCCAAGCATGACCTTGCTGAGAACACAAAGCACCGATAAACATCTTTCTTTGTACATGCAATGCTACAAGAATTGAGCACTTGTATTGAATTGTGTAGTAGTGGTAGGTAGGGGTTGATGGGAAATCATCAAATATGGTGGACTGACTCATGTTGACTCGTTTGAAAATATCAGATCTATATGACACATTGCATTCATGAGAATATCATTATTCCAAGAAAATGTGCACATGTGAATGTTAAAAGGTCAGTGTTGGATCAGGTCAGGGTCTGCTATATATTGGCCTTGACATAATGGCACAACAGTCTCACTAGTGATTTCTGCTCTGCTTGCACGAGTCAACTGTAGGTCAATCATTACACACAAATACACACATATACACAGATGTATACACGCACACATACACACACATTAGCAATATGGTTACGGCACTTTTGTTTTGTTTGGGCTCTGCAAAGTAGGGACCCCAGAGATCTCAAATTGGTCCATTGAGGAGCAACTTATAGACTATTAGAGTTCACCTATGATTGCTGTAATGATATGCTATCAACTATCTGACCGGCTGAAAGCTGTCTTTGACCAGTTACAGTATGATGACTTATGATGCCTGTCCAGAACAAAAATGGGTTACAAAATCGTGGGATAAAAAAAGAAAAAAAAAGGGAAAATCATAAATATTGAGGGGAGGAGCAATTTAGATGTAAACATTGGAATCATCTTGCACAGCCCACTTTGTTAAAGAAAATGTAGCCCAATATAATTGTGTAGAGCGGTGTGAGTGTGAGCAGTTCCTTGAGTTTCAGTTTCACTGCACCAAATAAATTCATCCGAACAGGGTTAGCGAAGAAAGAGCGGTAAAATCACATAAAAAGGGGCCCATAGTAAAAAGAAAAGAGAGGAAACCTAAATTACAACACTGTCGTGCGGCAGCCACCAGCTGGAGAGACAGAGGATAGACAGATTAGAGGCAACGACTAAGTAAGCACGCCAGAGTGAACGAGAGGGACTGAGAGGCAGGGGAAAAGAAGAAGAAAGGAGGAGAGACAGAGAGAGAGCAATGCTGTGCGGAGAGAGTGCGGCGACATGATCACCGCTGATCCTCACGATAAGCAGGGCCGACAAGCGGCGAATGCGGCTTTTGCTCCGACACTAATTGCCCGTGAAAGGTGACCCGTGGTGGGCTCAGCTCCCATCGTCCTCGCCACGCCATGGCCCACACTGATCACACGCGACACCAGACAGCCCCGGTCGTCACGCCGGCCACCAGGCCCCCACCAGCTCCAACAGCCGGAACCCGTCCGGGGGGGAGGGAGGGGGATACGACGGAAGAAGAGATGGAAGAAGCAGAGAGAAGGAGAGTGAGAAGAGAGAGGACTAGGGATGGGGGCACAGACTAGACAGAAGGAAAGGAAGAGAGGGAGAGAGACACAGATGTGAAGGGACATGGAGGACAGACAATGGAAGGGGAGAACGCGGAGGAAAAGGGAACGACTGAAAGAGTGAGACGGGGGTTAGAGAAAGGAAGGAGAAAGAGGAAGAATGGAGAGTGACAGAGTAAACATTAAAGAAAAGTAGAAGAATGGACGGAGTGGGCAGCGTAATGACACAAACGTTAACAGTATATAAGATCACTGAGAAAGGGAAATGCACTATAATTGGAAATAAGGGGGGGGGAGGGGGGGCACACGCATTGTCGCATTTTTGATATGCTGTGGTGTGCGACTGCACTCTGACTGCACATGCTATGTGGGCGTAAACTAATGATCTATAGGTTGTGTGTTGGCTGTGAGAGAAATACATTTTGGGGGAAAATACCACGTGAGGTGGACAGCAGTGGACGCTAATTTGAATGGAAGTCATGGGGGGCCAAGACACCCCCCCCCCCCCCCCCCCCCCCCACACACACACACACACACACACACACACACACACACACACACACACACACACACACACACACACACACACACACACACACACACACACACACACACACACACACACACACACACACACTCACTCACTCACTATGTATGAGGCAGAGGACACATGCCTGCACAGAATACAAGTCAAGCTCTTTTACATACAGATTGAAGAGTAAGGCATATAAATATACAGGTGTTCCTTCATCAGGGATTTTTTTAGCACTTATTTTCATTATGTTTCCTACGTCAGGTTGAACATCTGAACCCCAGCAACAATCATTTAAATTAGGATTAACCTAAGTAATCCTGGTCTCTAAACTGCCTCACCCTGGCCAGCCGGGGCGCCTGATGGAGGGGAAAGGAACTGGTTGGAATAACGTGTTCCTTCCACACGCGGGAAACTCTCCTCATGCATAGAAGGAAGCATGAGGTCAGTCCACTGCCCACCCCAGGTTGGTAGAGAAAGTGTAGCACACAGGATTACATTAGATAATTGACACTGGGTGAAAAAAATGGGTTAAAACAATTTGTGGGATAAAAAATATTTAGAAATAAATCAAATAAAAATAGTTTAACCTATACCTCATTGGGCATTATTACTTGCAGGTCTTCAAGCAAAGAAATATGTAATACTAAAGATTCAGTAGTAATATTATCTCACACCATTGTATAAATGCTTATGACAGGAAAGAAGAATCTATAGCATAACTGACAAAAAGGAACCAAAACAAGGAATAGTACTTCAAACATACTGTAAGTCATACTGTAAGTCAGCACAAAAGCTGTGTGTGTGTGTGTGTGTGTGTGTGTGTGTGTGTGTGTGTGTGTGTGTGTGTGTGCGCGTGTGTGTGTGCGTGTGCATGCGTGCGTCTATGCATAATGTCTGCACATAGCGCCCCTAATAGCTCTGTGGCTTCCGAGTCACCCGAGAGCAAGCAAGCACGACAGTCAGGGTGGCGACAGGGCCATGGCCATGTCCCGACGGTCGCAAGAGGATAGCGAAGCGTGAAAACCAAAATAATGGTTAGCCTCGCTTATAGGTGATCAATACTGATGGAAGGGTCGGCGACGGTCGTGGTGGTGGGGAGGAGGGTTCTGTGGACGAAGGGTGCAGGGAGGGAAAGGGAGGAGAGAGAGAGGGTTGTACCGCCGCGGAGAATAAAATGGCTGGCTCCAGTTTCACCACGGATGACAGCTCTCCAATAAGCGGAGGCTGTGCCGAGGATGTTGTCCCTCCTCCTCCAACACTCCTCTCTGCTTCGCTTCAGGACACACACGTCTAATGCTGGCCTGATTTCATGTTCCTGAACTCACATACCTGAGCTGTAACCTCACTGCAAACACGCCGCAGTGCCAAAAATGGCAGGAGCCTTGAACTTGGGGAGGAAAAAAATCGTTCTTGACTGCAATAACAGTGCGACACGTGGTGATGTGAACTTGAGTTCTATGAGCCGTTTGAACCGGCCCTCCCTCTGTGTCACCTGAGCATACGAATTAGCTGCATTGTGTAATTTCCAATAACATTCATCAGCTGGCTGGAAACATGCAGAAGCAACTTTTTTCTTATTGATTTTCTTTGCTTCTCCTTTTGGTCCAGGAGGCCAGAGGAGGTTGGAGAAAGAGGAGAGACAGAGCCTGGATCTTTTTACACAGTGGAGCCAGACTGCTGGAGCCCGGCATGGGGGGTGGGGGCTGAAGAGACCATCTTCCTAACACGGATATGGAGATATTGGAATGTGGCGCCCATTAATAACAACTCAGTTGTCATCTGCACAGTCATTTTCCACCAGACCGGTCAATATAGCAGGTGGAGTGCTTGTAAGAGAGCGTTCTCTATGCACGCGTACATTAAGATTAGGTCTAAATCAGAGAGTTTTATTATACGCACATTCAAGTGTGTGTGTGTGTGTGTGTGTGTGTGTGTGTGTGTGTGTGTGTAACAGAGTAGATTAATTCAGTTTGTGGTTGGCACCACCCTTTGGTGGTGGAGAGTACTGTATACTTTTGGGCATCTGCGTTTCATGATAATTACACCCCTTATTTTTGAAACATAGTAACATACCAATTATATCTTAGATATATGATATTGTACATATATTTTAGAAAATATTTAATCAATCACATTTTGTCAATCAATCAAAGCACAAAAAAAGAAAATGCACTGTAGGTCATTTTGTCTTAAATCTTAACCAAAAAAAAACATTTAGCAATTATCTTCGATCCTATAAATCCTTCATCCTCATTCACAGTATCCTCAACTTGTTGTTTCAATTTGATTGTAACCGATGTCAAAATGATCAAGTTGAGCGCCTCGGTCAAAGAAAATATATAGGCTACTAATTGTGCACAATTCCTGGACTTGCAATGAACCCTAAAATATGTTTGTCATTTGTTGTGTGTGATGTCAGAAATGATGAAAATTGGCCACTTTCAACCTGTCGTCCCTATTTTAATAGGGACGCATATAATTTGCGGCTTGTATACCTGCTATTTTTGCTGCACTACATCATACCACAAAGTATAGAATAGGGCAAAAGTGGTTAAAGAGACATTAGTTATCTATAAATGACTATCATCAAATTGAATGAAGTGGACAAAATGGCAAAGTAGTGAAAAGAAATAAAAAATAAAACAAATGAGACCGTTCTTAATTCGATAAACGTGCCTTTCTGTATAACAGTAATCATCATATTTCATGCTGTCAATTTCTATCTAATTGCTCGCTTTGGAAAAACGTGCTTCCCTGCCACTATCGCCATCCTACCGTGCACAGTGCAGAGAAGAACACTGTCGCACACCAATTAAAAAGACCGGGGTTCCAGTTTTAGGCAAATGCATTGGGGGCACCTGACAAGTTAATTCTTTGCAATTATGTCATTTCTCGAGCAAACGACAGAACCGCGGCGGCACGTGATCTTCTTCGGTGGTGCGCAACACTGTGCACGCTCAATTAAAAACACGAAACTATAAAGTGGACACTTGTGTTCCAAGGAGGTTGTTTTAAAAATAAAATTGGCATTCAGACCTCAGCCGTGACACGGTGAATTTATTAAGACACCTCCGTCCAAAAAGGTGGTCTGGGATGAATTTCTGCTTAGTGCCTTCTAGTTTATACTGTGCCTTTCTGTCCTTTCCCTGGGTTCCAGAAAATAAAAAGTGAGAATAATTCTGACTAGCAAAATTGTTTTACAGAGATCTATGCTGTGACTGTGGATTGGTAAATTAAATAAATAAAAAGGTAGGGGGACAGGCACCACCAGGATTTTAAGAAGAAAGAAAAAAGGAAAGAATAAAAATTCACATTATTATTATTATTATTATTATTATTATTATTATTATTATTATTAATAGTAGTAGTAGTATTGTGCAATCAAGTTGGATTGCACATAATCCAGACTGGAATGTAAGCATAGTATTTGTGGTGTGAATAAATACATTCATTCAGTGTTTCATCATAACAGCATAACAGCTGAGGAAAGGCCTTTTAAGATCTGTCCATGTTGTTCATGATAAAGAACTACAGAGTCCTCTTGTGGTGACCACCTCTCCGCTCTCAAAAACTCAAATCCTGCAGAGGCCGAGGGAGGTAGAAAAACCTGGAAAAGTTATCTAGCTGAACTGGTCGACTGTGACACATAACCACAAGCCATTCATGGGACTTTCTAATTAATAAGTTACAGACGTTTTTACGTTACATTTCTCCAAGGGCACTTTCAGTACTTTTAAAGTTTCTCAACTTCCCACCCAAACCCTGAAAGCCTCGCAGCGCTTGGGTCGTCGGCTCTTTAAGTCAAAAAGCTTACAAGGTTCCCCCTCGAGACCACCCGTAGCTCTCCCTTTGCACGTCTCCCCGAGACCGGCTGGTGCTGACGCGGTTTAAGATGCTAGCACCTCGCTATTAACATGTGGCCAGTATTTGTGCCCTCTCATCGGCGCCCGAGGGTTTCTCTCTCTCTGAAATGCTCTTTTAGCAGCTCACTGACAGGCGGGTAGCTCGGCTTTCCAGTTAATTAAAGGGAAAAACATGGCCTTAACTGGTGCATAGTCGCACCCAGTCTGCATAATGGGACGTAATTAACTTCCCCTCATCGCTGCTTCACTTCAAAGGGTCGGTTTTGAGTCAGTCATGCACACTGCACACACACACACACAGTCTCTCTCTCACACACACACACACACACACACACACACACACACACACACACACACACACACACACACACACACACACACACACACACACACACACACACACACACACACACACACACACACACACACACACACACACACACACACACACACACACACACACACACACGATATGTATTTGTTACTGTTGGTGCACATGCCATAATGTAGAGAAATATATATATATAGATTCCCGTAGCACTCCTCTGGCATAGAACAAGCTCTCTCCAGTGGATCCCAGAGCAGCCTAATTCGGCTGAAGAAGACCTGTAAGTGGGCACTGAATTTAATGGGCACATGTGCCAACACGGTCATACAGATCAAGAACAAGCACGGTTAGGGACTCACCATGCACGCCTTGCATATGCAGTACAGTAGCTGGCACTTAATGTGTGAAATCTGTCTATGTACAGTATACTGTGCCGACATGCAAATGAGAAACCAAGCTAAGTCTCCTGGCGCGTTGGGAGTGATTGTGGCGAGTAAAGCCCAAGTTACACCAATGTACAAGCTCACAAAGCACCACGGCGTGACGCATTATTGAACTTGTAGATTGTCTATTTTTGGTGCGCGACACCTGCGTGCAACTAACTCTAAATTGGGCTTAAATGTGATCCTGACACATGGTGTGACTAAAAGCAGGTTGGAGTCCTGCTCTCTGTCACACGCAGTGCTGGAACTGTGTGGGGTTGAGTCTGGAAGCGTGTGCCGTTGCTCTTAAACTATGGTACGAAACCAGATTCCATTATGCAGAGTCTAACACAGGCGTGATACCGCTCTTCGTTTTAATGCAAATTAAAATTAACATCTCAACCTACCACATTAATCAAGAAATAATTCCCTGAAGAAATGGTAAATATATAACTTCCAGCCACTGTACTTAAAAGTAACCAGAGGAAGAGATTTGTTTTTGTAGAGACGTTAGTTTAAAAAAATAAACAGATATTGTTGTGTTAAATTTATATAGCTTTGCTCCCAGCCCCGACATGCTTTCTGACATTTTAAGCACACACACATCATGCACACACACACATCACAACACTTCCTTGTCGCAGTCCACACACGGGAAGTAACCTTTCTGAATGGTGACATCTGCCACATGCGTTTGGGCTGGCCAACATCGAACTGTGCCCGATGTCCGGGAAGACAGCTTCCATTTCCCCCCCCCCTTAAACCACGTTACCGTGAACTTCCCAGCTGTGAGAGAGCGACGAGGCTCGGCCAAATCAGAATGATGGCTGGACTCGGTTTGCCTTTTGCTGTTATTTATTCATGTATTTATTCTTCCTGTCGTTAGCCCCTCTCGTTCCTGCATCCCTCCATCCCTTCCTCCCCCCACGCCATGCCAAAGAGGAAGCGATGTCTTGTTATATCAGGTGTGATACATGCTCTCCTCAGGCTCAAACAAGCCCTCGTCTTCTATTTTCAGTCCATTTTCTATTCACAGACCACACAGTTGGAAATGTGTTCTCTTTATTGGCGTTAAGATTCAATTGGGTTGGAACAAGGTAAATAGTACATCTGACGATCTGAACCCGTACTGTAGCAATATCAATCAGAATAGGTCTGTATTATGGTAGATGTGTTTGTGATCTCAATGAAGAAAATTAAATTAAAAATTAAAACATATATTTAGGCATAAAATATAAACATATAACATAACAGAGGCCCAAAATACAGCAGGTTGGGGACACCAGGTTGAAATATTGCAACAATGTGTGATTGTCAAACTATTTTGAGCAACATTTGGATTTGTCGCGTTTTCACTTCTGCTGTGTGGACCTAAACAAAATGTATAGCTATTTAAATATAATGCTCCGAGTTAAGTCAGTATGCTGACGGCTGCTCAAGCATAATTTATGAGGTGCATTTAGTTGGCTGGTTGGAGGTGTGATGGAGGCAGCAGTGGGCGGGTGGCTGAACACACAGTGGGTGGTTCCTAGTCCCATATGTTTGGGAAGTGATGAACTCGTATACTCGAGTACACGGTAAGTTTGAAGTCTTCACATAACATGATAAAGTTCCAAAAACTTGATGGATTGTTCATCAGAAAGATCACAGCACTGCACTGGGAGTATTTCATCATGTACATTTATAACCCTATTTTTGGCAAATGATCAAAAGGTTTGACTTTTTTAATGTTTTTAAAAACAGCGAACATATACAACCTACACCTACAGGCTCACAACACGTCGCATCGCGTCACCTTGTGAGCTCATAGATTAGTATGCATTTTTGCTATACAGTATGTCGTACAACCAAGTATACAGTCCTTAAGAGGTCAAAAATGCAAGGTGACCACTAACTGGTCAGCACTGAGTGTGTGTGTGGCCATCTACCTATGACACACATGCCTTCCCATTTAACAAACTGGCACCCACACACTGTACCCCTTCCCAGTGAGCGAGCGCATACACACACGCACGCACGCACATGCACACGCGCACAGCCGCACACACACACACACACACACACACACACACACACACACACACACAGAACAGTTGCCATGTCACAATAGGTTGTCCCTGGATGAGTACTACACTTACCATGGATTCACATGTGTGCTAATTAGACTGGAAGAAATGATTGGCTGCTCACGACATCGCAGTAAGAGGGCCCAGATGCACGCACACACCTAAGCACAAGTGCTTTTGAACATGCATAACCCCCCCCCCACACACACACACACACACACACTTTATATTATGTGCACACGTACACACACAGCCCTGGTGGACAATAATGCATTGGGGCGTAGCCCATCACACTGTCTCGAGACACTCCTGACTGGAGTTTGGGTTCTGTCACATACAATTTAGTCCACGTCAGGGCCCCTCACACCCCTACCCTCAGAGTGTACAACTCTATCTCTCTCCTAGGCCTACGCTCGTGCGTGTGCACACACGCGTGTATGTGTGTGTGTGTGTGTGTGTGTGTGTGTGTGTGCTCGCGCATGGGTGTGTGTGTGTGTGTGTGTGTGTGTGTGTGTGTGTGTGTGTGTGTGTGTGTGTGTGTTGGAGGAACGTGGACTGACCAGCATTGGAAAATCGTTGATGGGTTTCAAGTTACTAAAATCCTGATACTAATAATACAATTAGTCCCATTGGATCAGGTATCTGAATATTTTCCATGGCTACATACACAAAAACTGAATGTCCAGGCGTAATCTTACAAGTTACAATATTACTACAAATCTTACAACAAAAAAATAAATAGATGTGTGTAAACGGGTGGTGCGTGTGTGTGTGTGTGTGTGTGTGTGTGTGTGTGTGTGTGTGTGTGTGTGTGTGTGTGTGTGCCCCTCTCTCTCTCTCAGAGTAGTTAGTAGTGTAACCCCCACTGCGTTTCTTTCTTCATAATAGCCAGAGATCCGTGGCGGCCTTGTAATAACAACATTTCAACCCTGTGTTATTCCTGCTGCAATTCTATGTGTTCGGGCCTCCCACCTCCTGCCAAATTCCCCCTTTGATGTCTTCAGTGCTGGCAGGACACGGGGAGCTCTTTCCTACCAGCGTACCGAGCCTGCATGCATCATATAAAGGAGACGTGAGCGAATGTGTACTAGTGGGTTCATATGCTCTTACAGCAGCAACGGGAGGTGTGAGAGAATGTGTGTGTACTAGCTCCAATCAGGCTCTTTATACAGTAGTCTATACTGTAGGGAGGAATGAGAGAATGTGTACTGCAGTACTTTTAGGGCTCACATTAGGGCAAGTGGCTATGGCAAAATGTAGTGTTTTTCGTGCAAAACAAATGCTTGGAATGGGTTCAGAATCATGAAAACCCCCTAGTTTGACCATAGACAATTTACAATTTAGGCATTTAGCAGACGCTCTTAATCCAGAGCGACTTACATTAAGCAATAACAAAAGCATGGCATACATCACATATATAAAAAGTAGTTGAGCAGTGGAGTATCTATGTAAACTATACATACTATATTATATATTATACATGTGTACTATAAAGTGCTATGACAACATAAAATGCAATTCCAGTGCCGTCTACGTAACAACCTAGACCCCCTAGTTTGGCCATAGCCACTTGCCCAAATATGCCCAATAGTGTTGACACCTCATCACATTTGTGATGACGGCTATGGCCATTTTTATCCCAAGGAGTGTTTTGTGCAAAACTAATGCAATTGAAGCAGCACTATCATGATACATCAATCTATCTACAAGCTTGTGAGCTTGTGGATCAACTATTTTTCGGTGTGAGAAACTGTCATACAACGAGCAAACTGGTAGCACCTTCCACAGAGGCCTTACAATAGGGGGTTCAATTATGAGTCGGAAGGGACCATACTATGCAGCTGCATAAGGCTCTATACACACAACATAATATCTGTGGGCTATTTGCAGTGTGAGCAACCCTAACCCTAAGGCGGTCCGTGATAGACCGGGTGTGACAGTCTCACTAGGTGGGGTGAAGAAAGAAAAGAAAGGGCCCTCGATCCCTCTCTGCATATACGTAGCCCTCCACACCACATGTGTGGACAGGACGGTCCACCTGGACACTAGTACAGTTGGCCAACAGGGGCCTTAGAATAGGCAGACTACGATTGTCGCCCCCTCAGATTAATTAGTTATTATTAGACATTAAGTGGTGATTTTGTGATAATTGTTTTAGGTATAATGCAAAACTATATTAAGAAGAATGTCTGCTCCGTGCATTAGTAACTGCAGGTCTTATCACTGCAGCCAGGTTGATACTGAGAAACTGCAAGAGCGCGGCCACACCAGAGATCACAGACTGTCACTGGACCCAACTTATGACTGAAACTGCATCTTTCGAATACTCAATTGCCAGGAGGAACAATGTCAGGAAAGTTCCATTATTTGTATATTAAAGGATGGTTGCATTAACAATTTGTAATTGTAATAAATTACAGATGATATAATCACTATTGTCAACAATAGAATGTGGAGGGGTGTTGTCCATTTGGGGTAGTTTCTGACTGCTACAGACTAGTTGTGTTTTGTTTGTTTTTTCTTGTCTTTTTCTTTTGTGTAAGTCGTGTGTATTTTGTATGGTTTATTGTAAAATCATTAAAAAATACTTTGACAAAAAAAAGAAGAGTGTCTGCTCTTATAAGATTGAAGTTTGTGTCCATGCACATTATATTCAGCTCTGTTCTTTAGCTTTTTTTTTAATTATAATTTTATTAGATTTGACCAGTGGATTAGCATGCATCCTCAGAGCTGTGCTTGTCAGCTGGTGGGCAGACACAATCAGGTGGAATGTGAAATGTGTTGCTGGGTTGTTAATGCAAATCTGTCGGTGAGCACTTATAACACAGTCGAACAACAATAACGAGACAGACACAATTCAGAGTTTCAGAGTATTAGAATAGAATGTATTCGAATACGGGGACAGCAGTGAAGCGTTACAATGGAACACCGTACTGACCCCCCCCATCTCAGTCAGACTTCAGCTTATATACATTTCCTACCCCCCCCTCAGGGAGAAGGTGGGTCCTAACACATGTCACACAAGTCACAGGTCAAATGTCAGTGGGAACAGAAAACAGCTTCTCATGGCTTGGTTTATGACGTCCTTAAATATACAACTCAGGTATCCCACATTTCCTTGACAGGGTTCGAAGACACAATAGACTTATAGACCACTGTCACTGAAGTCCTGACGTCACTGTCACTAGATGGCGCCGTTTCCTGGGTTTGTGAATTATTTATTTGTATTGTGTAATCCCCATATGGCGATCTTAGATAGCCTCATATAAGAAATGTGTAAACAAATGAAATCATCCTGGCAATTTTACTCATATGTACATGATTGCATCGATGAAGGTGGAAATATACCCAAAGGGTAACACAATAAGCGCCAGAAACGAGTCCAACATACCAGAGACTACATTTCCGGTGGGTGGGGTGGATTTTGCAGGTGAGTTTACCACCGGGGATCATATTCTTTACTTTTACCGAAACTCGATATAATTTATCCCGCATGCTGGCCCTGACAAGACCAGTTATCTGACCTCGATATAAATATCGTACATATGCTTTATGCATTTGTCAGACTTCACACGAGAGTTGCGCTCCATGCAGGGTTGAACAACATCATTGACTCGTTTCTACAGATATAAAATTATCAGTTGAACGGAGTGCTTATATTTGAGAGGGTATACCTACCCTAGGGGACACGAGGAGAACAAGCAAACTCCACACAGAAAGGCTTATTCTTTAAAAAATGACAATGTAAAAAACTGAAACTGCCATGTTTATTAAGGACCGTTATCGATAATGCTTAATTCATTACATTACGGAGTCACTGCCAGCTTTTCGTCTGGCATCCACTTTGTCACTTTTCTCCCCTATGAAACCGCTTTGCCTTTGTAATGAAATGATTTCTATTTCTGCATCCAAACTAAGAACCTCAGCGTTCTTCTGTCAGTGCGCTAACCTTTTCTGTCGTTTATGGACTTCGAGTTTAGAGCGAAGACCATAGTTTCTACTTTATATAAGAAATATGTGAATTGTGCACAATGCACATGTCACAGTATATCGACTGCAACTCCCCACTGATAAACCTTGATGATGTGGCCAGACAGTAAAGGAGAAAATACCTCCAGCATTATGTCAACCCAACCTCCATTATATCTACTATCCACTTTACTCCTGCTCAGTCCTGTTCATTTCACACGCAGGGGAAGACGAGCTACAGGCAACAAATTTGTTTCCCATTCTATCTGGAAAAAGCAATCAAGTTTCCACACACAAAATGATGTGCAGCAGAGGCGCTCATTCCCAGCAGGCAAACCAGGCGGCCTGCCTGCACGGAGCCCCTGCCACTAGGGGGCCCCAAGCCAACAAACGTTACCATCCCCAAAGCAAAGTGTAGCACAGATGCACTGTGATCACAGTGGACCACATCTACATCCCTTTGCAATGAGCCAATGACAACCCAGTAAGACATCTGTAAAGTATGTGAAGCCCCCATGGTCCGTGTGTCTGTTGTCAAACCAAGGGCATGACCGTCTGGTCATGTTGACTGAATTCCTGTCAAACTGCAACAAACTAGAGATGCTCCGATCAATCGGCCGGTGATCGGCCGATAATGGGGGTCCCTGGCATATCTTTTCAAATGGGGGTCCGCAGGCTAATTAGTCTGAATTTGGGGGTCCTTGGCATGAAAAGGTTTGGGAACCACTGCAATGGAGAATATCGGGGAAACACTGTTTTCACTTAATATCAAATATCGAGGCAACAATCTGGAGAGAGTATTGGGCATTCTAGTCACTTCAGTAACAACATTAGCATAAGACATATAGGCTATAGTGCATACATGTCTGGTGTAAGGTTGCTAGGCAAAAGGGTTAATAAAAAGGGACCCCTGGGAATTTAGGATCGCCCGACTGCAGCAGTACGGAAGTGATCATTAAGAAGGGGAAAAGAAATCATACAACAAGCCAGTAATTGCAGCACTTACTCACCAGTTATTTTAAACAAATGCTTCGAACTTGAAATGCCATATTTAGCCAGTACGAACGCAAATCTGTCATTCAAATGACTAGCCTAACCTGCTAGCCTTACTAAACCTAGTAGTCGGTGCTCAGTGCGGCCCGGCCGTCGCGTGTGTCCCGTTGACACGTGTGCCAGACCGTTTTCACCTATAGCTAGACCACGTGATATGTTTTGGGGAGTGTCATTGGACCTTTAAGTAAACTATGAAAACAGCACTCAACACATAGAGTACAATACTGTCTGCACATTATTGCAGAGCACAGTAGGACAAGTCATTGTTTGGACACAAGTGTTAATGCATACTGTGATACGGTGACATGTAACAAACCTATTCAAATATGCAGATGCATAAGCATGCACACATAAGCGTTCGCGGATGCGCACGCACACACACACACAGTCACACACACACACACACACACACACACACACACACACACACACACACACACACACACACACACACACACACACACAGTGTGTGCATGCTTGACATTGGTCTGATTAGTCTGTAACCAACTATAATGCAATTGACTTTTGCCTTGTGTCCTTTCTAATAAACACACAGAGACACTCATAATAATTGGAACACGTTCTAAATTGGGAAATAGCATATATTGTGTTTCCAATATATTTCCTGAAAGACAAGAGTGCACCCAAGTGCTGAGAAGAAAGTGAGAGCCGTCAAACTTGAGAGAAAGCATTACAGTGTAGTAATGATGATATTTCCCTTTCAAATATATCAAAGCGTAGACTGTATAGTACACTGTGTGTGTGTGTGTGTGTGTGTGTGTGTGTGTGTGTGTGTGTGTGTGTGTGTGTGTGTGTGTGTGTGTGTGTGTGTATGCACGCGTGTGTGTGCGTGTCTATTTGTCACCTCCAAGAATACTACTTTTCAAAAGGAACAATTTATTTAAAAAAAAAGGAAAAAAAAAAAAGTTTTGCCTCACATTCACTTTTGAGGTGTCTTGAAGCACACCTCTTGGGGAAAAAAAGGAAATGGTCCAATTTAGTCAAAGGCGGACGAGTGCTAGAGAGAATTCTGACGCCCCAATTACAAGTAATTACCACTTTTCGCTTTCAACATGGTGAAATGATTTGATTTCTTTCAGAGGGTAGTCTGGCTTAGCTCAAAACAGACACAGCCCCCCCACTTCTGCCTTGAGTTAAGTCTTTGGCGTCGGTTGGCGACAATTATTTGGGGAGGAATAAAAAGAAAGGGCCAGCAAAAAAAATGGAGACGGATGGAGAGGCAGATATGTCGGATATAAATCACGAAGAGGTAGGTATTGAGATGAAACAGAGGTACGCGCTGCGACAGCCAATTCGCCACCAACAACATCAAGCGTGAATAAATAAATCCACTATGGCTCTCGGGAGGACGGACCGACGGACATACGCACGCACACACACACGCACGCACACACACACACACACACAAGAGTGTCTGTGTTTGTGTGTGACGACATGCGTTACTATACTTTTGAAGGCCTCACAGGATTGTTTCGTTGTCGTTTTGGCTTACGATTCCAGTTCTGAGTTCATGTTTAGGGGTTAGGGTTAGGGCAATCTGAGAATCCATCGTCAAAAAAAGAAGGGAAAAACAGTCCCCTCTTTTCCATGAATTTCTGTCTGTTTTGAGAGACTAGGTTTAGGGTTATGCCTTAGTCTTATGCGTTGCAGAGCGTTTTGAGCTTGTACATCGACTATTTCTGGTGCACGGCAACCATGCGCAACCTTACCAAGTATAACTTGAGTATAAGTTATACTTGTATAAAAAAGGCAAAAGAAATGGGATGGAAAAATAAAATTGCCGTCTTAAACTTCTGCCTTCTAATATAGTATAGTAATACAGTTGTAGGGTACCGTGTGCGCATTCTGTCAGCACCATTGCCTTAAACATGTAAGAAATTAACACAGAAGTATCCGGGAGGAAGTGGACTAAGCAAGGGGAGGAGCCAAACCGAGTTCTTGTATTCTACACAAAAATAAGGTGGTGGTGCCCACGGCAGCAAAAACAAAGAGAGCATCCCCCCTCGTCCGCTTTTTTTTCTCGAATGGGTTCCCAGATTTGTGTGTGTCTATGTTCTTTCATTGTATAGTGCGTTTGTTCTGCAGCTACCCTTTGAACACACACACACACACACACACACACACACACACACACACACACACACACACACACACACACACACACACACACACACACACACACACACACACACACACACACACACACACACACACACACACACACACACACACACACACACACACACACACACACACACACACACACACACACACACACACACACACACACACAGCTTACTTTAGACGGCTGGTAGAGTCTGAGAAATGACAAACATGTTATTAAGATGTCAAATGTAAGAAGTGGGAGTTTGCTTGACTGTTATTCCATGTGTGATTGTTGTGGTTTTGATGTCATTGTTCTATGGAAGGATTTTCTTTTTTTTGGGGTAGTACAAGAAATAGCAGAGCGGCAAGCTCAGTGTGTGGAGCTATTCATTGTACAACAAATAGCTGGGATAAGAATCGATCGTTGCAGCCGTAACCGTGACAAATTATAACATGCTGTAGTATCGCGATAAAAACGGTTAAAAAACAAGCGCCGCAATTTCCAGATGAGGGTAAATAATGTCGAGCACCCGTCTTCTGCCACTGGATGAAAGAAAAAGCCAGCTACATTTTGGAACATGCAGAAGAAGGTGTAAGAACACGGCGATGTGACTGTGTTCAAGCTGCAATGTAGTCTTAATCATGCTCATTTGGCCTTTTCGGCGGGGGAATGTGCTGCGTGTCAGTGCTGATGAGCGTTCAGTGGCAGAACAAAACAACATAGGCTATACCTCACACGGAACAAACGCTTCTACAAGAGACATTCTGTCGGTTGTCACCTGCTGAGACTCCAGGATAAAAACAGACCGTTTGGATGGTGACATGACCGCTCTCGCACCTCGGATCACAACACGAGCCCCAGGAGACAAGAAGAACGCCTGTCTGTCTAAGAAAAGCCTGCGTGCGCACGCGCAGCGCGCACGTGCACACACACACACCGCATGCAGTAGCACACAAAACAGGCTTACACACATATACACACGTGTCAGACGGACCTCGCATCTCAACGTCCACACAAGACAAATACAGTTCCAATCCACCTGGTAGTTTGATAGCTCAGACACACACATGACGATGCATTGATCTCCCTTCCTCTTCCGCTCTCTCAGCTCTCTCCGTCTGTCCCGTCTCTGTTGGACATATAGACAGGGCGGCGTGAAGAAATCCATTAAGCCAACACTTCTCGTTTCCATTGACTGACAGGCCTTGACGGGCCCGGGCTTTTGGCCACGCTGCTTGACTGGCAGCTCGACACTTAAACAAGCCCTCCAGTTGCTATAATAGTTTAAAACACTTTCAATTACCCGAGTCAAACAAATCCTGCACACGCGCGGCTCAGGCGCGTCTTCTACAAGCAATCCCACACCCCAGTGGGTCCCTCAACCCGCCCGTATCGTTTTGGGTTACCGGTATCTGGATATGCCGCGCGTTTGCTGGTCAGAGAACGCGAGTGATGCTGTAGCAAACGAATTTTGGAGGGTGGAAATTGTAGGGTACAGACGTGGGGGATGATTTTAGTGTTAACTTGTCTCATTCCAGGATGGTCAAGTGTCATTCCAGGACGGTCAAGAGTGTTTGTGTGTGTGTGTGTGTGTGTGTGTGTGTACAACAGTCTCTTTAAATATTTGCAATCGAAGTATGAGTCAGCTGTAGAAGATACAAAAGAAGATTTGCTTGGTGAGATTATATTGAAACTTTTTAGTCAAATATATTAATCACATGTTTGTGTCCGATATGTCAAAACTATATAAGCAAGAATAAAAGCACTGTATACATTGTGTAGCGTACACATGACTCGACTATATCCAGAACTATATGGTATAAGTATTGTTGCTATAATGTAACACTATTTTCAGACGTGAAGAAGGAGCCCTCAGCATTAGACCTCAACCGGAGGTTTCGTTTGTTTATGCGCAATTATCCGGCATCACCAGCAGCACCCTGGGCCCCACCGTGCAATAATACGCTCCTTGTTTCCCCAGAAACACCAGACACACACTAGCAAAACATAGTGAAGTCACTCCTCCTCCGTCCTTGAGTTGTTCAGGGTTGTTCGGTTTTCGTGATGAGTCTCTAGGATAGAAGTGTGAGCGCAAGAATATGAAAAATAATGGCTCCGGGTCAGGTTGGGAGCGATGCTCCCCCCCCACTATGGACTTGCCAAGCCCGTTTAGATATACACAGATATGTACTGATCCAAATAGGTCACGGTCATCGTACAGTGCTTTAATCAAAATGAGCAGAGAGAAGAATTGGGAAGACTCACATATGCGAGTGGAAGTAAACTACAGGGATATTGGAACTAATTAGACACAGAAATTGCCATCACAGCCCTTTTTTTTAGATGAGACCGCTCCAAGTGGATTTCTTCAGCATGGGAATGCTCTAAATTGGTTTAAGGCGGCCTAATTGGGGCGACATCTTTTCAAATTCGTACAGTCTGTGTCCAGCCTTAAGAGGTTGGAAACTGAGCTGTGACTTTCCGGAGGGTGGTTAAATGTGTGGGCAGTGGACAACTTTAAGTTACCACAAAGTTGTGCGCATGCCGGGAAATGTAATATATCTTTTAGTTTGAGCCTTATAATCTAGAGAATTATGACATGACATGGAAAATAAATCACAAAATATTACACTACTACTTTAAGAAAATTATTTTTATTATTAGTTTTATTATTATTACCATACATGTGGGATGGGCGGGCGGGCGGGCACACACACACACACACACACACACACACACACGAGTGGACATTGGAAGGACCAATAGCCAGGCTTTGTTTGGAGATGTGAGGAAATACTGGCAAAATCATACATAATCAACATAATGATGCTACTGTACTTTGTTATAAGAGACATTTTCATCAGTAGTAAATTAAGTGCAATCATTATCAATGAAAATATACTTTAACATTTGAGCAATATGGAACGAATCTTAGCCGATTAATAATCAGCGATTGAAGTTAAAATACAATACATGTGTTTTGTTGTATCCGTTTTTATTTAATTTTGAGTATGCTGACCCGTTTGTTAAATCGCAAAACATTTTTTACATTAATGTGTGCTCTCTGTTCTTCAGAAATAATGCCTAAAGGCTAATTTATAACTTTGTCAGGTTATACTTTCGTCAGATGCTAGTAGTTCTTTTTTTAAGATGCAAGTATGCAACCCAAAAGAATTCATGACAAAGAAGACAAAACGCAGACAGAGAATTCCTGGAGGCTTGTCTAATTTACTCTCTAGTCTATTACCCAGAGACCTTACTGAAATAAATGCACGGCGGAATTGGAATGTTTGAGCAAATAAGAGATTGCAGGCGTGGATGTCACTTTTTATTTGGGGGTATGATAAGTGTTGTGGAATCCGTTGGGCTTTAGACCCATTGGTCTGTTTTTTTGTGATTATGTGACTGTGTTTTTCTTAAATTAAAACCATGAAAAGAAGGAGCAGCCAGGTGCAGCCCTGTATGCATATTATTGTAGATTTTAATTTGTACCATTGCTTGTACCTATTGTTTTATCTGGTTATGTAGCCCTTTGTTTTTCAACCTGGCATCCCTATTTTTGGCAATGACATTATCTGCAAAATATATAAAAGAATAAAAAAAATAGCAAAAATAGGAGGTCAGCTCACATCGCATCACGATGCAATGCGTGTGAGCTTGTAGAACGGCTATTTTGACAATACGTAAATTTTCATACGTATAAAATAGGGCTTCAGTGGTTTACATAGACATCCCTGCAGTGGTTTCATATACAACACTTCATAATCACGTTCAAAAACACAAACAGCTGTTTACTATAGTCGAATCGTTCCCATGCATCACAATTCAGTTTCCAGGAGCTATAGTTTCATTCTCTCTTAAAGCCATCGTTGTAGCTCAGGAGAAAGTAAGTTAAGCACATAAATGCTGCTATATAATTCATTTACTGGTGGTCCCCCAGGGGTCTATCCTATCCACGACTCTCTCATTTTCTTCCTCTACACAAAATCTCCTCGCCCCCAAAATAGCCGACCTGCATGCTGGCCTATTATGACATGCCCAGAATAAGGATGCTAGGGTGCATACATGCAGCCAAGGCTGTGCTGGCATTAGAGGGGGAGGGGCTTCGACTGTCTCTCTCTTACTGTGGGACAGACCAGATTTGTTCCAATGAAGGACACAGATTGCCAATTCAACAATGCAAGGCATGTGTGTGGGCTCCCTGCACACAAAGTACTGTATAGGAACCAGGCTTTTTAATAGATGGAAAAAATCAGTGTGCTGCTGATGAGCACGGAACAAGTGAAACTATGCCCTATACAGTATGTGTTCCTGACTGTGCCACTGGCTTGAATCAAAGACTTTTTACAAGAGACAGGTCTTCTGCTTTGCTCTGAAGATGGTAGAACAAAGCTACATCGGCCAGACCACACGTCTCACGCTCCTTTTCCTTCCCCCAAAACAAGTTGGTCAAGGCTTAGATGTTTTTGTTCAGCGGTGCACTGCGAACACCGACTGTACTCACTGCACTTGTGAATTTATTACTGTCTAGTGCCTCGGAGGAGAACTTTACCTAAAATCCGAAACTTCTGTGATTAGCCCTTTTCAAACTACAGTGGACAAGATTAATTGGGGTAATGTGGATTACTGAATTTCTTTACAATATCCTGCCAATTCTAAAACATGTCTTACTGTACTGTAAATCCAAAATGTGCATTCCAGTATATACGTAGTCTGTACAATCTCATTTGCTGACTAATGCATTTAAACACAAGCTTTACACAGCTAGACAAACAACTACCACAAAGCATAACAGCATATTGAATATTTTCAAATTGACTTGCACATTATGCATTATGTTTATAGGGCTGAGCTGTCAATTTCAATGTCTGATATGCAAACCATGCAAACTAAAGCCCAGTACCAACTACCAAGTGTGTCGTTAAGAACAGGAACTACATTTCAACAATTTCCTTGAAAACGTTCATGTCGGCTCTGGCATTCAAAGTCACGTCTTTGTTGTGGCTTCCAACATCCACACATTTTAACTTGATAATAAGACCTGTCTAAAAGGGTTCCCAGAAGACGAAGTTCAGTTTCACATCAACACATTCCGCAAGCTTCTCTGCTTAATTTCTTTTCAAGTTTGAGCTGTATGGAAAATCAAGCAAGGGAACAAAAGCGAATGGAAGTGATCAGACGGGGACATAGAAGTGAAGGAGTTAAAAAAGTAAAAAATAATATATACAATTCATCACACGCACACACGGCTGCCACTCGCCCGAAAATAACCGATTCTCAACTGAAAAACATGCCGCGTCAGTTATTTTCAGCGAGCGGCACAATCGTACGCAGAGCTATAAATCAGCCCTTACCCGGACAAGCTTTGTATCCAGGTCAATACGGGCGGGCGCCACAGCGCAAACAGTCCAGGGCTCACCATGTAAAGTGACTCTACAATGGCCCCCCAACCCCCAGCCTCCCCCCACCCCCCCCCCCCCCCCCCTCGCGGTCACCATTCGCCCTTAACAACAACCATTGATTTTTTTTTCTTCCTGATGAGGATCTAGCCAGCGTTTAATCTAACAGTGTAGCCTCTTGCAGCAGGACATGGCCGAGCATGTCATGTCCATCGATTAGTCACAGGAACCAGCCTAGGCTGACCGCTTAACTTTATTGAAAAGAGCCTTTTGACTGTGGATAAGCCGAGTGATAGAAAATGAGCCAACATGAAGGGAAACTAATTTATCTGGAACAATATTTGCATACGCATATGAATTCAGCATGTACATAGTATGTAGCTCGTGCGCACGCACACACACACACACGCACAGACACACAGTGGTTCATAATATCTCACTGGCACAACTGTAAATAATCTTTAATTGTATACTTTTAAAATAAGTTGATAAAGGTCTTTTTAGGGCTTGCATAATAACATAAATCATCACTTCCCATTTTTCTTATTATAAGAATAAAGAAGGGAGGGTTTATGGCTTATTCCATATATAACAGTGTGTGCACCATCTCCATCAAGCTTTGCAACTAGCCTATTGTTTACAGATTTTGTGGCTTGACCGATCCTGGCATGATCAAAACACGAGTGGGTGTCTCTTATCTTCAGTATACTGTAATCCTCTCTTTGTCTGTTAAAGAAAACCCTTCTTTTGGCAAGGACATTGCTTTTAAATACTGCCATATGCAAATCCTTGCATGCAATTTGCATTTTTAAACATTTCAAGCCCATGCGTCGGCTGGATTCTCGGGGCAGCGCTGATCAATGATTTATGCCTTCATGTCAATCATATTTCAATATTTGCATTCTTTTAATTATGGTAATAGATCAGGGATGTACTGTACACAGACAGAAATTATTAATTAATCTCCAGAGCGGTAGTATTTCTAGTGGAAAAAAAATACATAAATATGTTAAGGGCAACGGGAAGTCTTACTTAACCCATTTTGGACTGAGGTCGATTAAAAAAAGGCTTCTAAATCCTAACATTTTTCTGAAAAACCCATGTTTCTATGGCAGTGGTGCTCAACCTTTTTCATGTCAAGGACCCCCAGAATTATCTCTATTGGGCCACGGAACAAATATTTTAGTTAAAAATGTTCGCTCTGAAATATATATCCAAAGATTTGCGACACATTTTCACGACTTTTAAAAAATAGACCTACAAGTTCGTAGCGGGCCACTCGCTATGAGCTTGTAGATCTGCTATTATTCAATAGCTAAAGTAGAACAGAATGCTTAAAACACCAAAAGGGGTTCCCGCCCAAAATGGATTAAACATCATTCTCTGGGACTGTTCCATCCTGGTCCCTAGAGTACATTATCAGTGATCAGCTAGGCTCACTATGGCATCCACATAAACAGGTGGGTTTGTCGCTCTTGGCTGGGACAGCATTAGCAAGTACCTCTACTCCTCATAACCTATTGCTGACCTTGAAATCTTTTATGCATCAGTTCTTGGACCTTTCATCACCTAAACTTCTGAGCAGGTGTTAAGAAGACACTCAGTGAGGGGGTTTAGAAGGGGGCGAAAGGAACGAAGATGAAGCCATAAAAATAAATAGAACTCCAATGATCCACAGCACTGGGTATATATATCTAACATTAATATTATGCTTTTTGCTGATACGCATGATGTGCCGGTGTCTAAAGTATGCAATCAATTATTTCACCTTTTTATTAAATATTGGATTCTAGGCTTCTAGCTGCCTGGAACCATGTGATAAATAAAACCAACACACAAACATTTTAACTAGGTTTCCATTTCAGCACACAGCATTACCATCAGTCACATAAATAAATAACCAACATAAAGATCGCATTCCTATTGCACATCAAACAGCATCAGGAAGATTAAACTTGACAAGGCCGGCAATTAACAATTTCTCTCACTCGGAATCCAAACTATAAAGAAAGATGATCAAGGGTGGTAGATATCCACAGACTATACATAATTTATGTGGCCAGTACAAAATACCGTTCTGTTGCAGTTCTGCTCGCTCGCTCAACTAATTCATTGAAATAAAGTGTCCCTGGAGGGTATCCGTGTAATCAAGCCTAATCCCAGATTGATCTGAGAGGAGTGAACGACAGAAAGCTGGGAGAATCTGGGAGAGCTTTCCGTCACAGGCAAACAGCTTTCTCCTGCGGGAAGCATATGGCGACCCATAGGAACAATTCACAATCTCAGGTTTCACCTCTGTAACTAAATAAACTACAAGCATTCAGATCAAAAGGGTGGAAAAAAGTCCTCTGGTAATAATAAATAATGTTTGACGATAACAGTGGTGATAGCATAAAATAAACTGTCATCATTTGATTTGAATATTAAGAAATAACATTATCTAAGCTTTTAAATTATTTCAATTGAATGGTTTCAATGACTTAGCAAATAAAACAAATCCTTAAAGCAAAAACAGCACTTTTGTATTAATTTGCAACAACCATTCATTTCCCACAGATTATCAGGGTAATCAGTGTCTGCAAAAACCTGATACCGTTAATCCACAATGCACACTTATTTGATTAGGCTTTATTGTGTATGTGAGCATATATGTCCTTCATCTGATAAGGTGGTGTGTGCGTGCGTGCGTGCGTGCGTGCGTGCGTGCGTGCGTGCGTGCGTGCGTGCGTGCGTGCGTGCGTGCGTGCGTGCGTGCGTGCGTGCGTGCGCTCAGTCCTGGTAGCGAGGAGACTGTACAGGTGCAGAGGACTGAGACTCTGGGAGCCTCCAGGAGATAGTACAGGAACCCTTTGTAATCAAAGCCCAGAGTCTCTCTGCAGTGGTCACAACACAGACGTGAGACCGCACATGTAGAAGACGGGGAGAAGCATTTCTCACCGCCATATCTCTCATAAACGTACGTTGGGACAGTGTGTATTTCATATAGACAATTCACCTCGTGTTTCACTGCCACACTCACTGCTCCTATTAAAGTAGACAAAATGAGGCGTTATGTGATATGTCTGGTCAACAGATGCATGTCACAATTAAGGATATCACCCGATGACCCCTTTCAGAGATTTCAAACCAACGTTTGCAACTTACTCCACATGATATTTTGATCAATGTAGTCTTCATATTATGTACCGTAGTCATATTTTATTTCAAACCAACGTTTGCAACTTATACTCCACATGATATTTTGATCAATGTAGTCTTCATATCATGTAGTCATATTTTATATGCAGGCCTACTGCACTGCACACACAAAAGCTTGAAAAATAGAAGGAAGAAGACTTCAATGCGCAATCATCTATCCACAAAACTACAGTGGGTGAAATTCTAAAAACGGTATGGTACGATTTCATACAATGGTCAAAGTATAGCACATAATTTCAGAAAATAAATGTAATTCTGGTCTCGTTCAAAATGTATTCTAAATTTTCTCTCTCTGTGCACTTATCTTTAAACAGCAGTAGGAACAAATAAAGGCCCGGGTCTTTGTCCTTGTTGCAATTACCCTGGCCTCTCGACAGTCGACACACTCTTCTACTCTTGCTTAAATATCCGAGGTACGACAGTGTTCACAACAACGTGTTGCGGATGCAACACATTGTGAGCTTGTAGATTGTCTACTTTCATGCACGTGTCTCTGATGTACGACAAATTATAAAAACAGGCTTCACACACACAGAGGAGTTCTTGACATACACACACTATTCTACGCTCTCACAGAGGAGTTCTCGACATACATACACTATTCTATGCTCTCACAGAGGAGTTCTCGACATACACACACTATATTCTATGCTCTCACAGATGAGTTATTGGGGAGTTTTTCACCGCATTGGCCGTCTTTTCTCAGGGACCCTGCAGCCTCGGCTTGCCCCAGTTTGAGTAACACACACACAGACACCTCTCTCTCCCCCATCTCTGGTTGGTACAACCGCAGCAACGGAAAAGACAATGGAATCTGCAGGGTGCGAAGTGCTGTGATGAAATCTTCAATACTAATGACAGTCTTTTAAAAAGAAAAAATGAAGAAGTCCCATTCAGCGAGTATTGCCTATTGCCAAAGCCTCATTATTGTCCGTTGCCTTCTAGAGGAATGTAATTAATTTGTGATGTGGCCCATGAGATGTTTTGTTTCCCCATTCCTCAACTTTATTTTTCAGTCACAAATGTCTAAATTGGTATGTCTACAGAGTATATGATGAGCAGCCATTACCATATAAACATACATTTTATCATGTTAATGGCTGTATTAGTAAAGTTCATTAAGAACTGAGTCCAACACAGATAGAGATGCTGTATTTTTTTCTTTTTTTTATCAAGTCTGATGGCGCCATCTACTGAGCATATGTGGCAAGTAAAACCAGATTCAAAAGGTACACATCACACATGACCTGGTCAAGCTGGTCTACAAAGCTACAACATTATGTTATGTTGCGAGCTTGTAGAGCTGCTATTTTCGCCTAATGTTTGCCTTTTTCTGTCAAATGTTCTCCAATTATGACATGCCCAGCATGTGTGTTAAAAGTGTTAAAACGCCATGTGCTTCTCTGGCACATTAACCGATGCAATATCATCAAATAAACAGGGTGTGAAACAAGTACAACACAATAATGCTGAAATAAGGGGGAAATTATAAAATATTTCATAAATGCAAGTCCAATGACTGTACATGTCTATGTACTATGCCAATCTTTATTTTTTTAGATATGTCCGACTCGTTAATGTATTTAATTAGAAGTATTTTCTGCTTCATTGTTCCCCTTGCTCATCATTATGAGCATAACATATTCCTATCAGAACATCCTGAATCAATACTGTCTTTGTGGTTCCCTGAATGTGCTCCATGTGCATCAACACCACAACTCTTTACATAAATGTGTGGTGGCTACAGCAGCTAATATTTAGTCCAATTGCAACTGCATGAGTCTGACAGAGGCAAACAATCTCCAAGCTCAGACGTGCACACACGCACGCACACGCGCACACACACGCACACACACACACACTCACGCACGCGCGCACACACACGCGATGCAATCGCAGATAATTCTCTATTGCCTGCAACAGTGTGGAATAATCCATGCTCTGATGGCAGTGTAATGTGATACTCTATGCCAGATTTCTTCATTGGTCAATCGTGGTTTGCAAGCATTGCTTCTTTAACCCCTCCCCCACCCCACTCTTGCATGTAACCACTTTGTTCCCTGACATTCTCTCCGTACTGTATGTGGCCAGTTGGCCACATGTCACTGAACCAGGCAGCAACATCTCCATTTTTGCATTATTGTTTTAAGACTTATCAGTAAATTCCAGGAAAGAGAATTGTCTTTTTATTGGCTGTCGTGTTTCCTTTATTTATTTATTGTGTACGTATTTCTATGGAGTCCAAACCAGTCAAACTAGTAAAGTCCAACGCAAGGTAAAATACAAAAATCAGGGAAAATTTATTTCACAGGCCTTTTCACTTGAGTGAATGGACTACATACATAATATGAGACTGCATGTGCATTGTGCATGACCACTGGCTATCCCTTCATTGCAAATACTGTATAAAAGCAAAGTACCAATCACTGGAAGAAAGCAGTACAGCGCCTACTATCACACCTTCCAGTTCATTATTTCGGCATAATTTCGATGTGCACCACAGAGCGGTCCGTCTCCATGGAAACGCTGACGGCCTGTCCCGGTGTCTATACCGTCAGCACCAAGGCTGGGGTCCGCCTGAAACGGGCCTATGAAAGCCCAATAAGCAGGAGAGGACTCTCTCTCTCTCTCTCTCTCTCTCTGGGGGCTCAGGGGTGGCTGTTCTATTCTAGGGTTGGGCCATATGACTACAAATACCAGTACAGCAATTGTTTCCAGCTTTTGCCTCAATTACGATTAATAAACGATTATTTTTTAAAGAAAAGTAAAAAGAGCAGATCTACAAGCTCACAACTCTGACCTTGTAGATCGGCTATTTTACGCTGCTTTTGTAGGCTAAAAAAAAAAAATTGGTTTTGATATATTTTCAATGAGGCCCAGCGGTATGTTCTACTCCCTCCCAAAAAAAGGATCTTGGCGGCAAGTTGACTGAGCCAAATTGTATGGTGTGGTCTAGCAAGTGCAAGTCACATTGGATACATACTTTTAGTTTACTATGGTGAGAAATTGAACAGTAAAAAAAGGGGGGTGCGGGGTATATTGACTCACTCAGATTTCAGCAAGATGCCATCATCAGAGTGTGCTCGCTGTCCTCAGCCTCATCATGTCCAGGGAAATGTGTCCAGCCGTCTTCTACATCACGTCTTTCCAGTGGTTGGGCGCGGCAAGTGCAGTGGCATTTTGTTGGGCCAGCGGCCAGGTCATCTCCTCCAGTAGCCTATAGTCTACATTGTGGAGCATAATAGAAACATATCGTGATGGGTTCCTTGTAATACTGTGAAAAGAATGGCATAGTGTTGTAAAAAGGATAATCCAATTTGCCCCAGGCAACATATCTAGATTTGTCAGGGGGCTCGCTCAGGGCCCCCCAAAATATATAGGAGCCATTTGTGAGAGAGGGGAGTGAGGAGAGGGTGTGCCAGTCATGTAGTAGGCTGCTACTTGGTTGATTGAAAAGCACAGGAAAGCATAGCCCCTTTCGGGACCCTACGTAAAACTTTTTTGATATTTTGTTTAGTTTTACGTTGGGTCCCTGCTCGCTAGTGTATTTTCGTATGGAAATTCCTAAATGCGGATGTGGAGATTCTCTCTAAAATAGGACCCGCGGCATGTGACGCCATTATTTTCCTTGAGTTATTCTGAATTCGGTAACTTTAAGTAGCTATACATCCCGGTGCGAATATCTCCTGTGGCGCGGAAGCCGTTAAGTATTTTTAATCTTTGTTTGACCGATTTGGTCGCTTTATTTCTTCTTGTTTGTTTACCGTTTATTGTACCGCCTCCCGGTGTGCGGTTGGCTTGTGAGGCTACGTCCCTGCCTCTGATCTGCTGTGTCATAGCTATAGCGCCACTAGCTAGCCAGATAGGCGGTACAATGAGGTGTCAATAAACAAGAAGAATCCAAGCTTCCAAATCGGGCAAACATATATTAAAAATACTTAACGGCTTCCGCGCCACAGGAGATATTCGCACCGGGATGTATAGCTACTTAAAGTTACCGAATTCAGAATAACTCAAGGAAAATAATGGCGTCACATGCCGCGGGGAGGCGTTTTAACATGTAAACATGAGCCAGTAAATGTTTTAATCAGGTGGCATGGACGACGTGGAACAGGACCCAATGCACTGGGTCGAACAAATGTCAGAAACTTCAGTAGCATTTGGGTTCTGCTTGGAGGGCTAAGGAAAGCAAAGGTCTGAAAAAAGCCTGTTGGCTTGTTTACATTGGGTCTTATGTTGAGTGGTTTGCTCAGAAAATGTCAGTTGTGTCCTGAGAAGTAGCCTACCTTAGACGTAAGGTTGGACAAATAATATGATTTCAGAGAACTTCAGACCTGTTTTAGGCTATTCCACGTCGTACTACGGTGTCGAGCGCCAAACAATAGCACAAGCTCTCAACAACACTTCAAAGCAGAGCGAGCTTTTCAGTTATTTTCGGCAGTAATATATGAATAAGTATAATTCGTCCATACTGTGAACTGTGGTCTTCAATTTTTACAGCTGTGAGAAAAATACGTTTGTCACAAAATATCCTACAAGAGAACTAACCCAAACATTTAGACTCTCGTAAAGGTTTTTTTCGAACGTGTTTTAGTTTGGGCCTTCTCATTTGTCGTGTTTTGCTTAGATACTTTACTCACCTCCTGCTCGGCTGCTCCTGTAGGTGGGTCAGCTCTTCGGACACAAACAATTCAGGAGTAAAACCTGTCCAGTTGAAAGAACGGTGTTGTTTAAACTTTAAAGCGCTCTTTTTGCTGTTTGTAAACAGGTACGTATCAGCAGGTGTGTACAAGCAGGAAATCAAGGTCCTTGATCCATGCAGACAAAACTCAATAAGTGCGGGAGAAGACAAAACTGAGGATTTGTTCGTTCATATTCATCAAATTCCTATTTTTAAACGTCCTTGGTGAAAACTGTAGGCTATCTGGCTATGTTGTTGTTCCATAAAGAAGTCTGACCCTGCCAAAACGTTTGAGAAACGCTGAACTGCCGTTCAACACAACCGGGGCACCGGGGTGGTGGAAAGCCTGGTGAGGCGAGGTTACCGGGGCATAGGCTAGAGCTGTCTGTTGGCGCCATCTACTGGCTGTTGTTGGATTTGCTGGACATGATCATTGCTGAAATTTGCGTGTACTTTGAGTGGTTTAAATACTTCATGTTATGTTGTATGTTCATGTAGCCTACTGTTTTAGTATGGTTAGGTTTAAGCATATGCTTGCTGTGATTTAATGCATGAATTGTATTTAAGGTATTAGACAGACATGCGTTTATGCATGTGCTTGCTGTGGTTTAATTCAGGGGTGGGCAACTTTGAAGATGGAGATTGAGGGCCACTATATGTCCACACTCTGGAGTGAGTGAGAGTGTGTAACATTGCATATTACTGTCATAGCAAAAATAGCTTATCAGCTATTTCTTGCTATTATTTGAATGAAATCCTGAATTTTGAATGCATTTAGTTATAGTTATGTTAACTTTATGAACTATGGTAAATACAAATTCATTGGACATAAAAAAGACAATAACAGTTTAATACTAGTAATTAAGCTACATATAGCTTGAAAGTAATTAAAGCAGGTCAAGTTTGCATGTTTGGAATTGTAACAGCTGAAATCAATAATATATCAGTATTCTGATATTAACCTGTGGGCCGCATTAAGTGATGGTGGAGGCCGCATGGGGCCCCCGGCCCCGGGCCACCAGTTGCCCAGGTATAGTTTAATTCATTTATTTTAGTTTGGTTATAGGTCAGTTGTTAGTAGTACGCTTTATCTATACCTAAATCGTTAAGTTTATAGACATGAGGTTTGGTGTGGTTAAAACATAAGTACCCATTGGTTGCATAATTAGGCCTGGGTGACTCGGATCTGTTTTCCCGGTGCCTAGAGGTCAAAGAGGTTGAATGTAGCAGCTCAGGTCAGTTTGAAGGGCTTCTTGGCCTAGCAGTAAAGGCTCATACATAGTCTGGATTTTCGGTGGTTAGGTGAGCACCGAACTACAACATGACGTCATGAGCCGCGGTGAAGAGCAAACCACCGCCACCGCTCCAGCCCTTCTCTCTGTTTTTAATCACCACCACTCAATGTTATTTCAGCTCCGGTGGTCAGCTCACCACCGGAGTGGTGGTCACCTCACCACCGGAGTGGTGGTCAGCTCACCACCGGAGTGGTGGTCAGCTCACCACCGGAGTGGTGGTCACCTCACCACCGGAGTGGTGGTCAGCTCACCACCGGAGTGGTGGTCAGCTCACCACCGGAGTGGTGGTCAGCTCACCACCGAAAATCCAGACTATGAATAGGCCTTAAATGTTTGGTTTGCCATACAGATGATCCGGTTCATCGCAGGTGTGCACTGTGCACAGGTCAAAACAAGCAGAATTAGACACTTTCAAGAAAGTGTGATGATCCTTTTTTATGTGTTGATATATAATGACTATACAGTCAATAGTTTGATGTTCCGTTTGGGCCCCATTATCAACTTTGTTGTCAAAGAAATGTACTCTGAAAATTATTGACTAGCCTAACTATTCATTGGCCAATTTAAGTGTAGTTGACAGGGAGCAGACTTCTACTGTAACCAGTTTCCAAGGTTCACAACCAATGCCAACCCTAAGATTATTTGTTTGTGGCCACAAAACACTCAAAACACACAAAAGCACAACCATCAAATCACTCTCTCACTCTCTCACTCACACACACACACACACACACACACACACACACACACACACACACACACACACACACACACACACACACACACACACACACACACACACACAGAATAAAAAGGATGGCAAAACAATAGTTTTTTAGGGTCAGGCCTTTAGAGGTTAATTAGCTGAGATGAGAGTGTAAGTAAATATTTTGACCTTACTCTCATAGTCCGGCAGCCATACTAATATCACATGTAATCCGTCCTGGCTTGGCCATACTAATATCACACGTAATCCGCCAAAGGCAAAAAAAAATGCCACTGGCAGATTCCTGTCTGGCCACTGCAAGGCTACGGCAGCCTGGGGTGTGGAGTGGGATTTGGTATATCGTTTCTTTTATTGGCCTAGAATATTGTCTATATACATACATTCATGAATCCACTTGCTGACCGGCTGTTGGTATTGAGCAATTGTTTTTTATAGGGGTTTAGATGTGACTATACCATTATTTAACAACCTTAATTATGCTTTAAGTAGCATGTCAAACTGGGGGGGTTTAATGATTCTGTATCCATCCACAAATGTGGACCTTATCACAAATGTGATAAGGTCAGCACATTTGGGCAAGTGGCTATAGCCGTTTTTAGCAAAGTGTAAGTAGAAACATAATGCTGATCTTCTATAGAGCTAGTATAGAGTCAATTCTAAGGTATGGTATCACCAGTTGGTTTGGAAACCTAACTGTAAAATACAAATCTGAGATCCTTACATTAGCCAAAATGGCAGGGAAGATCATGGGTATGTCTACACCTCCGATCACCCCCCAGGTCATCTTTGAGCAGGCCACCATTGGACAGGTTAAGAAAATTGTGTCTGACCCCTCCCATGTACTATACCCTGAGTATCGGCTAATGCCATCAGGTAGGAGATACGAGGTCCATGCGTGCAAATACAATAGGTACAAGCATTCCTTTGTCCCTCTGTCAATCACACTCCTCAACAGTGTCCTTGCAGGGGGCAGACAGGGTAGGGGTCGAAGGTTATGAGGTGATGTTCTTTTGTTTTGCACTAGGTATGTTGGTGTGTGGTTTTTTAATGTTGTACTGTGTGCCTTTGTTGTCTTGTTGTCTCCACCAGCCGAAGGCATGGGGAGAGTATGTTTTGCACTCCGTCCGTCCGTCCGTGTGTCCGTGTGTCCGTGTGTCCGTGTGTCCGTGTGTCCGTCCGTGACCAGCTAATCTCAGCCACCGTTAACCCGGTCGATGCCAAATTTTGCACACACACTCCCTGGATGCCAACCATGAACCTCTGCCCCAAACTTTCCAGAACGGCCTGTTATAGCGCCACCAGGAGGCCGCTTTGTGCAAAACAAGTTTTTGCACAGTACACCTACAGATTTTGTCCAAACATCACGCAAATTGGTACACAGTCTCTCTAGAGCCATTCAACCAAACTGCTCTTTCAGATTTCTCAGACTCCATCCTGATTGGTTAAGATTGGCTTCCAAAGTTCACAGGAGTGCTCAGTTTCAAACAAAATGCTGCAAATCATGAACACATCGCGAGATTTCCGTGAAATTGTGCACCCACATTCCCACTAGGCCGAGGACGAAATGCCACATGAACAATTTCAACTCAGCCTCAAGGTGGCGCTATAACTGGCCCAAAAGTGTTTTTACCTCTAACTGCACGGATCTGTGGATAACTTTCTATGCCAACTCCCTAGAGGCCAAGGAAAAACCTTTGCCTGGAATTCTTCACATCTGCTCATCCTGGTGGAGACCTGTGCCCAGTAGGGCACTTTTTCTAGTATTATGTATTGTATTGTATTGCATTGTATTGTATTGTATGCTGCAGAGCGGGTCCTTGGGGTCCAAGACAAATGTATTCCTTGGGAGACAAAATAAATAAACCTTGAACCTTGAAAGTAAATGTACCTGAATACTGTTCTTATTTGTATTTGTACTGAGATTCCTTTTCTTTTTTTTTCTTTAAAGATGGCTGTTCCTCTTCCTGACCACATCATCAGTTTGATGCCCAATTTATGTGCTTTTAAACGATCTCCTCAACCCAGCTTGGGCTAGATCCACCTGTCTAGTGTACAGGAAAGTGTGAGAGTGTGAGTCATTTGACTAAAGCTGGCCTGCCATCACCAGAGATGACGTCACAGGAAGAAGGAAAGGCCAGGCTTTCTCGAGAAGCGTGATCTTCTCTGAGGTGGGAATGTTCACAGGTTTCTCAATTAGTTTTGTATTAGTAATTGATGTGACTGTGACAGGCCTTGTATCCTGCCTTCACTTTGGACACAATATAGGGGTGGTTGTGTGGGCTTGTGGCCCTAAGCAACAGCAGTGGTGGAAAAAGTACTCAAATGTTTACTTTAGTAAAAGTATCATCAATACTGTAATATATAAATAATCTGTTGGAGTAGAAGTAAAAGTACTGGAAATTGGAAATACTCAAATAAAGTACAAATAACTCAAAATAGTACTTAAGTACAGTATAAGAAAATGTACTTAGTTACTTTCCACCACTGAGCAACAGCATAGGCGGCTTACAATAGAGCCGGACCCTGTTCACAATGACTGGTGGTGACTCACTTTTATATGAACCCTATTGATACCAAGCTACCACATAACTCTGAAACTGGTGGTCCAGTCTCTACTCAAAAGGGAAAGGTTTTTTATTTTTATTCGACAGCTCACAGGGTGCATGGTTGGAGTGTAGTGTTATTTGAGTGCACACACTTGTAAAGGTAACATGATTCATACAGAAGTCCTTCAGAAAACATCAACAAAACAATATAAAGGACAAGTCATTTTATCAAATTGTAATCATTTAAAATGTGCACATTCAAATGTGTTAAATTAGATACATATGCAACTGCAACTGCACTTGGTCATATTGGGTAGTTTTCATCATTAATTATTTGTTTTATTCAGTCTATCAGTCTACATTATTTGTTTGTCTGAAGGATTTGTTTATTGTATATTCCTCACAATCGGCATCAAGATAAACTGAACCGTAAAAAAGAGAAGACAGTCTTTTCTTCTTTTTCTTTTTTTACAAAAAGCAATTAGCCTTTTTTAATCTTACATTGCATTGAAAATTTACATAATAGATTCATACATTTTACAAATAATTTCATCATAAAAATATATTTCTGTACAAAACACTTTTTTATTCTATATTTCATCTTTTCTTTTCCTTTTTTTTCTTCATTTTTTTCTCAAATGGTGTATACTTCCAATGTCCCTGGGCAGGAACAGATAGTCTTTCAAATCGCATGGGTCTTATTGCAGTCAGTCAGTAGGAAAAGCTTGTGGCAAAATAGACTGAAGCTTAGAAAAAAATGACTTCTGATGAAGAAGCAGACTGGGGCGTGCGTGCGTGTGCCTGTGGGTGCGTGCCTGTGTGTGTGTGTGCCTGTGGGGGTGTGCGTGTGTGATGCTGTGGTTGCGGCTGTGCACGTGCGTGCGCATGTGTGTGTGTGTGTGTGCAATGGTGAGTGACAAGGTCCCGTGGTTTTTGGTAGGCACTGTGTCAGATCCATACCGAAAAACGACGACGACGACAACAACAATCAAAACAACATGAAATAAGAAGCAATGCTGTGCAGGACAGTTGCATGGGAACAGGAGTGATGGCAACAGAAAGAGCTTTCTGTCAACTGACTGCAGTTATACCTCCTCTCCAGGGCCACTAGACCAAGGGTGCTATAAGCCTAATTTATACTATGACGAAGTATAAATTACGCTTTAAGGTTGTTTCAGTCCAGGACCCAAACTAAGTAAATTTAGTTGGTCCTTCAACCTGGGGGCCAAGCCTGTTCGAAGAGACAAGAAAACAAAAACAGTGTCCCCTTGTCTTGTAAGGTACCTAATTAGACAGTCTGTAAAACTGGCCCAGGCACTGTAAAGTTGGCCTAATCAGTTTGCATCCCGCCACCTAATGTGGGGTCCCAAACCGAGTAAATGTCGCTTGTTCTCACCCTGAGAATGAGGCCCATTAAAACAGACTTGAAATCTTGTCAATGTAGCAACAAATAAAACTCGAGTATACCGTCTTTCATTCTGGGACACAGGATCATTAAAACAAATCATGATGGTATCTGGGACACCAGAACCGTTCAATAATGCATGTTCACACCCACTCCACAGTTTAAGACACATTCATAATATATATTTTTTTCCTTTTAGACACCACACCTGTATCATCTTGTGTTCACTTGATAGTTGGACAGCATCCCCATCTAGTGGCTCATAGGATGTACTGTATGCAGTGAAGGTTGTTCATTGTAGATGCCATCAAAGTGGCCAGTTTGGTAGGATAGCTATCAACAAAGATAACTTTTGCTGAAGGCATATACTTATATCATTATGGCAATGACAAATACAAAATAAAGTGTGTGTGTGTGTGTGTGTGGGGGGGGGGGGGGGATGTCACATCTGAGCTGCCTCACTTATACATCTAGATTTATTCACCTTCAAAACAGCATTTTAAGTTCTTAATCACATCTTAAATATGCACACATATTGGCACCGCTATTTTCAGTCGCAATCAGTTAATCACCTCATTGATTTTAATGGACCTCGATAACCTTCAAATGTCCCCCCTCTAACCGAGGAATGCAGTGTTGTGCTACAAACAATACTCTTATACCCTTTTTCTTTGTCTGAAATGCAAATGTACCAAAAGGAAATGTGCTCATGTAATGCCAGAAACTGCCATTGGTTTGGGTATTCTACATGGACTTCTAAATAGTGTGTTCCAAATATGCTTTGGACATACTGTATATAATGTGACATACAGCATGCAACATATTTCTCTAAAATAATTCCTTGTGATTTGACTAAACCAGAATTCCCTCTTTTATTATATAGAGTGGAGCAAGTAATCCTTCGAAAGTACAGTGAGTTCACCAAGTGACATTCTGCAGCTACTCTGCAGTAAAGATGGACTCTGGTGATGCACAGTGGACACTATGCAGGTTTTGTAGCATAGAAGCATACCATCGTATGGCATTCCTGGGAGAACTCATTGTGTTCACAAGGATACTGCTGTTCATCTTCACACCGCACTGAACACTCCAAGCTCACAGAAATAGCACATCAATTTTTGTTTGGGGGTTGAATGTCCCTTTCTCTAGCATCCCTATTCTAGGGTGAATAGCAGATCTTCAAGCGCATGGCGCATTGTGACGGCCATAGCTGAATGTTAGAGAGCCCACCTGGGATGGCAAAGATCCCAGGTTCGATTCCAGCCAATGTGTCAATGTGTCCATTTTAACTGAGCAAGACACCTAACCCCTAACTGCTCCCTGAGGACAAATTTCACGTATGTGCAAATATACAGTGACAAAAAAAAACTTTAATTGGTTATTTTCACCTCAGACATTTGGTTTAGAGGGAAAATGAAAATGGCTATAGAGCTCTGGGAGATCCTGGCTTACAAACAACATACTGTATAGGGCTTAAGTAGTTAATACGGTTCTATAAATGAATAGGCTCAAATGTGAATCTGGTTCCCCCCTTTAGTATCCTATATGAAATATCAGCTGTCATGTCCATGTCAAAGTGTGCAAAAAACACATTAGGGTAAACAATAACACATATACATTTTCAGACAACAATTATGTCCAACAGCATGTCTTTCTTGTTATGAAGAACTCAAAGACAAAATCTGACATTATCTCTGGGCTTTTAACACTAAGTTTCAGAGGCAGTCATCTCAACTCTGAAATCCAGCTCCATAAAATGTGCCTTATAGTGAATCTGCCTGGGCCATCTGATCTTTAAGAATGCTGTTCATCTCACCATGGCAATGTAATATAGAGGACATGGTTTCAAGAGAGAGACCAACTTGTGTTGGTACATTTGTAGTACATATATAGCCACACCAAACCTATCAACGCTTTTGGAAATAACACGCCTGCGCCCTGCTGTGAGCGCAAACCTTGCACAGTGGCAAAACCTTGGACCCCAAAAACAATAACACTGACAACACTTATGATTGCCTCCATGGGAAAGACTGGCATGAGGAACTATACGTGTTACACAAGAAATAAAAACAAAAAAACGATGTCATGTTACAAGGAACCTAAAAATGATGCTGTGATTTCTGCTAACAGCACAAAGTTGGAATATCTTTTATTCTGACATTTGTTATTTCTTTTTATATCTTCTTTCTTTTTTTTCTCCAAAAAACTCTTTGATATAATCTGTCTTTCCCCGTCAGTCCCTCCCCTGTGGTAAATATATAGCACAAAAATATAGGTGGTGAATGCTCCTGTATATATATATATATTTATATATATGCAAGTAGATTTACAGAACAGAAGATTCTGCAGCAATAACAAACAAAGGAGAGAAGCACTCGCAGAGTGCAGAATAAACAGTGGAGCAGAGTCCACATTATAGGGTGATTAAAACCCTGTCTTTTAGCCTGTCTAACTCTCTGTCCGTCTAATGCATCTGTCTGGCTCTCTGTACTTCTGTATGACTGTTAGTCGGTCTGTCTGTCTGTTTGTCACTGTCAGTGTCTGTCCGTCTGACACAGACAGACTGCAGAATAGGACGATTAAATCCAAACTGAAGCCCACAAGCCTATGGCCATATGATATTGTTCTATTAGCCTGCTTTTCTTTGAAAAACGTCCCTCTGTTTGTTTTGTACTGCTGTGTGTTTCTTTAGCTAGTCTGTCACCTGACATGTCTTCCTATCTTCTCTTAGCTCTTTGCATCTGCCTCTATGTTTGTCTTTAACCTTGTGTCCCTAATGCTCTTCTTTTAATTGCCATTTTTGTCCTCTCTGTTCAACTTTTAGTCAGCGGACATCTCTACCTGTCGTCTTTCATGTCTATCTGTTGTTCTGCCTGCTTGTTTTTCTGGCTCTCTAACCTTTCCTATCTGTCCATCTTCCAGTCTCTGTCAGTAGACAGGTAGTGTTCCTGTTTAATGTGCTTTTGTACCAGAGCTCTCCTCTGCTGCGGTTCTTCAGAGTCTATATACTCATGTGTCTGTCAATCCAGTCCGGCATCTTTGTCCTCGGAATGTAGATTCCATAGGGGTCCAAGACACATCGTATTTGCATCAGGTTATGTATAGTTTGTCTGTGTGTGTACGGTATGTTCTGAGCCATCCTTTTTTTCTTTTCCTTCTTTTTTTCTTTTTCTTTTGGGGGGTGGGACTCTTAAATAGTTTCTTTAGGGTTGGAACAACCACCCACTGATTAATTCCTATTGACTTGCAGCATGTTTGGTGTTGACTCGGCCTCCATCAGAGGTGTCGATATCTCCTCAGTGAGTCGGCGCTTTTATCCAGTGGATGAGAGGCGGGAGTTGAGTTTATCCATTAGATGAGGCTTAGTCAGTCTCCACTCATCTGTTCAGTTGGAGTCTAGTTTGTTTTTCTCTGATCCCATTCCACTCAGAGTTGCATTTCTATCTGTCGTGCTTGAGCACCATTTCAAAAGGCTTTTTCTCTACTCTCTGCTACCTTCAGTCCCTCAGACAATACAATAAAATTAAGGCAGCAGAGAGTGGCGTAGTCAGCCACAGGTTGTCATGGAGACAATAATTGAGGAGGTTGTCTCCTCTGGTTGTTATGGTAACAGAGTTAAGGAGTTGTCTTGCTGTAGGGTCCGTGATCAGATTTACAGCCATAAGAGTGAAACCCCTGCAGGTCCAAACTGTACCCTGTTCTTCACCGCGTCCTCTCTCTTGTACCATCCACTCCGTGTCAGAGTTCTGAACCACGGCCAGCACGCCGTGGCAGCCATGATGCTGTAGCCGTTCTGTAGCAAGACTCATTTCCATAGTAATTGGAGAGGCAAAATGGCACGAGTAAAACCAGACCATTTTGTTGTGGTGATTTGTCTGCATAATCGGCTATGTCCCCATGGTCAGACCACTGATACCAGTAATGTCCTCTCCCTCCAGGGCAGGATTGATGATCACAGTACTGAGATTGGGGTCAAACTAGCTTTCTTCTCGCCAAGATAGTCAGAAAATGGTTGACGTCTAATGAAATGATGTCGAGCAGAACAGGGTCTTATCATCAATAGAGACTTGGGTCTATAACTTGGGTGAATTCATGTGAAATGTTTGTGTCACAGTTAGAGTCAGATTAGAGATTGGCTTCGGCCATCAGTGCCAAATCTGCTGTTGGATAAAGGTTAGTAAGGTTAGGAGGCTCCGGCCTTGATCTGTGGTACAGACTACTGTTTTTCTTTCCTTCTGATGTCACGACTACATTCTGCAGAGACTGTATAGATGCTGCGTTGTGTCCATAAAACACAGCAGCCATTTTCTGTTGACCTATGCTTAAATTCTTCTGTGGATACAAAACCGCATGAGTAAAGTAAACTGATTGAGATCAGGTTGAAGAAAACCCCCAAAGCCCTGACCCAGTCTTGGGGTTACATATAAGAGTTTAGTTTGAAATACTGTATAGTCCAGATAGACCCCACATTAGACCAATGAGAAGACTGTGGTGACATTTAGGTCGAAAGAACACTGCGCTCGTCTCCAAAAGCCGAGGGCCAGTCTTGTGTCAAAGTTAGATGTCTCAGTCTTTAGCATTGAGGTTAAGCCCATCCATAGACCACTGTAAAGACAAGATTTGGTTTGAAGTGGATAACCTTCCATTCCACTGGGCAAGACTGAGTCTTAGGCTGGGTTGAGGATCTGGCCTAACCCATCCTTAGACCATGTTGCTGGCTGGTCTGGGTGAAAGCCTGCTGCTTTCCCCTCCATGGCCCATTGTGGCCCAGTTTAGGGTTAGATGTCCTTTAGGTAGGGGTTAGAGTCAGATGTCATCTAGCCTTAAACCATAGTGCAGACAGTGTTGAGATTTGGGTCGAATCGAACGGCCTTCCCCTCCACTGCCTTCGCATTAGTGTTGTACATAGGATTCTCAAAGGCGGCTTGGCCATTGTTGTTTTCGTGAACTGAGCAGCCTGTGTACTGTGTCTTGGGAGTGGTTCTGGGAAAATAACAGAAGAAAAGAAAATATATATATTATAAAATTACAATCTAAAGTAAACCAATCATATTGTGGAGAACTGGAGATGATATATAGTACAGTAGCTGCCATGTAACCACTTCATAATGGATCGATAGAAGACTTCAAGAGTCAGGATTAAAGGAAGGATTTTAATTATTTATACGATACTAGACTGGTGCCCAACGGGCCTACTTGGGAATGATGTACTGTAAATCATACCTTTGTTTGTAGAGATAGAAGCCAAAACCCGTGAAAATCAGAGCAAAGAAAGGCACCAGAATAGCGATAGCCACAGAACTGCTGTTGGTACCAAGCGGGGGAGGAGTTAAGTTCTGACTCTCTGACATATTCAGACCTGGAATACACAAGGAGGCATGAGCACACGCAGCAGTGTTAATTTAGTTGACTAAGGGTGGGAAACTTACGCATATTATTACTGTCGTAGCGAAAATAGCCGCACGCACACACGCGCACGCACACACACACACACACACACACACACACACACACACACACACACACACACACACACACACACACACACACACACACACACACACACACACACACACACACACACACACACACACACACACACACACACACACACACACACACACACACACACACTTGCACATACCGAACAGAATGCATACTCTGTCTATCTTAGAAAATTAGTTTTTAATTAGATTTGGTAACGACCAAAGTGAGGGTGTAATTAATGCCTATAATTGAAAAGAGTATTGCACATCCACATAATTATTGATAATGCCGTGCTTGAGTGTTAAAAACAAGAGAGTCTCTGATACTGGTGTGGCTTCATGTGGCTGGTCTGTGATGTCAGTCATTTATGACATCAGTACCATGACATCATGTCAGTAGTATCAGGATGCGCTGCCATTATGAAGCATGTTATTTAGTTGCTTTGGTGCGTGGTTTGTATGGAATGTAGTGTACTAGCTGCAGCAGTAGTACAGTAGTACTAGTAAATTATGACCTGCTATTATAAATGTAATGCGGCATACTGTAGGCTTACACGTGTAATTATCAAACATCCCTGCAGCCTGAATTACAAACAAACAAATAAATAATAAATAATATAATAAATAATAAATAGTAAAACATATAAAATTGTATACTACACAATGTTTATGCTTTGTACCTACTTTACCCTCTTCAGTGCAAACTTGACTTGACAAAGACATATACATAGCCTTTTATTCTGTTGCCATACCCGGTGAGCATAGCATAATTGGAGTGTAATCACCTAATCTCTGCAGTCCAAATTGTCCATAATCTTTGCCCTGGATGAAACCCTGGAATACATAACTAGAGCCATCGGGCTCAGCTGATACCTGGGGAAGGAGGGAGAGAAGGAGGATAGCAGAGAAGGAGGGTAGAGGGAGAAAGGAAGGAAGAAAGAGGAAAGAGATAGTCACGAAAGTCTTGATTTAATATTTAATACATTATATGCCCTAATAACCCTGACTTTTGAACTCTGTGTAATCACAGCCACTTACGAATCCGTCCATGGTCCAGGAGTCATCTGTGATCTTGGTTGGAGAGACGACTGAATCCTTCAGCTGGTTGCCCTGGGTTAGATGGTTCACCTGATACATCAGCAGTAAGAGCCTGGCCTCAGAGGCCTTGTACACTCCTAGAGGGAGAAATAACACACACGCCTGGTTAGAGAGGAGGGGAATGCTAATGCAAAGAGGTTGTCTCGGTGGCTTTCCCTTCCTAGACGTCATTATGTTGTTTTCCAGGGTCACAATAGGTGGCAATATAAGTTAGACGAGGGTAACCTAACCTTACCTGATATAAGGTAAGAATAAAGGACAATAGGAGCCAAACAAGGACAACATAAATGTTGCTTATATCAGCCATTTTATAATGTCTATATCTTTCCATATCACCACAAAGCGTGGGCAAGCTAGTCAATGTGTGACTTACTGACTTCAGATGGTGAAGAGATTAGTAGAACTTGGACAGACATTGGTCGACTATTCTTCTGATTGGGATGGACAGCTGGTAAAACCACTTTAAAATAATCTATCCCAATTTAATTTCAGACAATTTACGGACCAGTAATAGCCAGATGATTAGATAGATATCCATCTATCGTCTGGTGCAGGTGCATATTCTTCATTATTCATCGACCGACCACGAGACAAACCACATGCAGACATCCAGTTCCGGCCAAGGCAATCAGAGGCTTACATAAGATTTTCTCTGGCCAAACCCAGACATGCTGACGCACGATTCAGAGCCTCCATCACTGAGACGGTAAGTCTGACAGCGTGAGACTGGAGCCCACCTCACCACGCTTATATATTTGTTTTCGTTCACTCTGCGCCGGAGTGATCTGTTCAAATTTAAATTTAAAGACAGCGCTTGGTCGGCGTGAACACTGCCTCGGCGGCTATTGATCCAAAGCCGTATTGTTAGACCTGAGGACAGATTTTAAAAGTCAGCTAACTGCTTGGTTTCGTGATACAGTGCTTGTGCTCCCCGCCCGCCCTGGGAACCAATACCAGACTCAACAGGATTTGTGTCTTAGTGGAGTCTTAACCCACCCCCCTGCTGATATAGCTGTGGGAACATATGTGTGTGTGTGTGTGTGTGTGTGTGTGTGTGTGTGTGTGTGTGTGTGTGTGTGTGTGTGTGTGTGTGTGTGTGTGTGTGTGTGTGTGTGTGTGTGTGTGTGTGTGTGTGTGTGTGTGTGTGTGTGTGTTTGTGTGCGTGCGTGCATGCGTGTGTGTGTGTGAGCGAGCGTGCGTGTGTGTGTATTATAGTACAGGAATAACAGTGATGCAATAGCTGCTCTAACCATTCCTAGTTCTGTAAATTGTGTTTACTCGAGTCGACAGCGTGAGGCGCACGTTGTTGAGGTTTAAATACGTTCATATTTCTACACGCATTACCTCGCCAAGGCACGTTATCATACAGTACAGTATCCTGTAGGACCGGTGGACTATAGCAGCAATGCCTCATGAATCATACATTATTAGCATAATATGCTAATATTGTATGATTCATGTATGATAGATGTTATTATATCAAAATGACGGAGCGGTTGTGCAAAGACCCGCCTGGCAGCACTGTTTAATGCAATGTATTTGTATATCCATAAGATAAACAAGCAGCACGCTATAGCAAACAATTCACTAGTTCTTTGTTTCTAAGCAAACAATTCACTAGTTCTTTGTTTCAATCGTTTTATTATTATTACTAGTCCGTACCCGTTCTGAATATATGAACAGTAAATTATGTTCAGTGTGGGTAATGTGATGTAATAGATCACATTACTGATAGGGGGGAATTGTTTACAGATGGTCTTGGGAAGTTGGGTTAAAAGTAGGCTAATGATCCAACAGATATAAAAGTGCACAGTATTGTAACTGTTGCCACTGTTGCTATTGTAACTGTTGGAACTGTTGCCACCCATCACCACCCACCAGGCAAACCAGGCATACTTAATGTAATACTTAACTGGTGGGCGTGTCCACATAAAAGCATGATTTTAACAAATACTGTACACTTTTTGGAAAAGGTTCTTCCTCCTTATATTATAATAATACCTAAACTTGTGGCACTACATCTTTAAAAAATAATCATTTATGGAAATTATTTTATTTATTATATTTATGAAAATGTTTTTGAAAACGTAATTATTTTTAATTGTTTTTATCTTTTGACCCCAAACATGGGTCCCGACCGACTGTTTGGGAAACAGTGTCCTATACGTATTGTACTGTATATACCAGTGTGGGTTTTGGCAGCAAATTTCTATTTTAGTTTTAGTCATAGTCTCTTGAATACTTTATTTAGTTTTAGTCACATTTTAGTCACATGGAATGTTTTAGTGTTAGTTGACTAAATATCATAAGATTTTAGTCGACTAAATCTACAGGTGATTTAGTCGACTAAAATGTATTTTGGCAGGCCCTGATGTTTTTACATTTTCTGAAAATAGCCGATCTACAAGCTCACAGCGCGACGCGTTGTGAGCTTGTATACAGCATCTTATAGCGATGCCAACAATAACAGATTACACATTGTAGGCAAATATGCCATTCGGATTGATGTGTCTCATGAGAAACATTCAGTTGGATCAGATGTGTACAATTTGTTCATTTTAAAATAAATATAGGAATGCACACACAATATTGTACAATATACAGTATACATTGTTGCGTGTGTGCACATGTATGTGGGTGCGTGCATGCATTATTCATTGTTGTCTAATTTCTGTAGCTACAATGAATGAATGAGAATCAATTTATGCAATTATGCAAGTTAGCTGTGGTATACGTGTGCTAAATCAACCTGTATTCGATCATATCATAACATGTACTTGTACCTGATAGGAGCAGCTCCATGTTGCTGTTGCTGAGGGTAACGTTGACTCTTCCTGTTGATGCATTGAAGCTGGTGATGCTCAAAGTCATAGGCTGCTTCCTCCCACGGTAATTATAAGAACCCTTCCATATGTAGTTAGGAGCAAAGACATCATCAGGAACTATATATAGAAGGAGAGCGTAGGAGGAGAGGAGAGGACAGGAGAGGACAGGAGAGGACAGGAGAAGAGAAGAGAAGAGAAGAGAAGAGAAGAGAAGAGAAGAGAAGAGAAGAGAAGAGAAGAGAAGAGAAGAGAAGAGAAGAGAAGAGAAGAGAAGAGAAGAGAAGAGAAGAGAAGAGAAGAGAAGAGAAGAGAAGAGAAGAGTCAAATAATGTGTGTCTTGCCTCAGCCGTTACAGTTTGGCTTCAATCAATGCATAATTGGGATCAACATATCAGGAATTAGCAGCGCTAACACAAATGTCCTTTAGGTACTTCTATTGAATTGGCAGCGGCAGCAAAAAAAGCAACGTAGGCATTTTGGAACAGAGCCTTTCTTCAGTGTTATAATAGCATTGTATAAGGTTAAACTTAAGAACCTTCCTGCTTTTGTACACCCAGTAAGAAATAAATAGAAGAAGCTTAAGTAGTGCTCGCATCCTCTCAAGTCTCCACAGATTGGACTGCTAAGTCCAATAACAGTAACTCTGTTGTAATTTCACACAAAGACCTTTCCTGGCATTACACACCAGAGTAAGGTCTAACAGGCCAGGGGCAGAGTAGCACTAGCATGTCACAGGAGAACGCTGCTGAAGAAAGAGACAGAACACAACAGACTGCAGCAGAACTGGGCAGTCGCTCAACCAAGTGAAAATTAGCCCCCAGCATCATTAGCAGCTTCTTCCTGTGATAGTTGCAGTTCACTTTGTATAATGTGCCATAGTAAAGAACCACCCGGGAATAGAATAAGGATAGTAGGGGAAGGGAAGGTACTAGAAAACAGATTAAATCAGGATGGATTGGAGTGGAGAGGAGAGGAGTGAATAGAGCTAGTAATTAACAGAACAGAGAACTGACCGTTCAGTTTGGGGCTTGGAGTCCCTGTTGCTGGTTTGACGGGTTTCTTCTTCTCTCCAGCTTTAGATGCGTGCACACGTGCGCACACACACACACACACACACACACACACACACACACACACACACACACACACAAAGAGAAGAAAATAAACTGAGTGAAAAGGTTTTATCTTTGTACATCGTCATCAACATACACCCACATACTGTAGCTTTCTAAGGATCCCATGGGTGTCTTTTATAGTGATGACAGCATCCTCACTATAGCTCAGCATTCTACAAAGCGGTAGGCTACCAGCCATTTTCAGTCGATATACCAGTGACATGAAGACACTGTACATACCCTATAGCTATTTTTAACCCAAGCCAATATATCTTTTACTCTTCATCCCACAAACGGACACACACACTTGGTGATGTCAACGAGCGACATTTCAACAGCGACGATGAGTTGACGATGCTTTTGTAGCCATTGCAACTGGTAGCGTGAATAATGTGCGCTGCAAATGACGGTATACAGAGTTTTATACTATTCAAGATACCCCGGTAAATGCTGTAGAAGAAAAACAACCAGCACTCAGAAGTCCTTCTGATACATTTATTTCATTCTGCAGCACGGACAGACAAAATACGGACGTCAAGCCTTCCTCAGTGTGTATATGACATATCATATACACTCTGAGGAAGGCTTGACGCCGAAACACGTGCCCCCCCCCCCCCCCCCCCCACACACACATGTCGTGCAGGTCAAGTCAAGTCCACATCCATCATAACCACACACAGTATTTCTTTTACCTCTACATATGGGCATCTTTCCGGTCCATGTACCATCACTCTTACAGACCCGGTGCTCAGAGCCCCCGGCCAGGAAGTAGCCGGGCTGACAGCTGTACACCAGGGTGTAGCCAAAACCAGGCAGGTCCATCCCGACCACGTCCACATGGAGTGGACTCTCTGGCTGCTTACAGGCATGGGCTGCGGGGAAGGAGAGATGGACGGAGAGAGGGAGCAGAGACAAAGACATAGGAGTGTATTATAGGGCAATGACGAAGGAGAGAGAAACAGAACGATGCGAAGAGAGGAGGAGAGGGAGGGGCAATGGTAGACGGTCGGAGGAGAGGGATGGAGGCAGAGAGAGAAGTGTACAATAAATACAATGACAAGTGTCTTCACAACGTGGTTGACTTGGTAGCACCTTATAAATAGATACACTGTATAACTTATGTGATACATACTTGTGGGTACAGTCCATGTTAAGTCTGATTGACAGCTAGGCCGATAGGATGTACGGAAGAACTACGTATCTAACTATAGTACAGTACAGTACAGTATCTCTCTCTTTCTGTCTGTCTGTCGGTCTGTCCATTGTGTGAATATATTTTGCCCTTCTATGGAGAAAGACAGGCTGGAAAACGTAAAGGGGAAAGGGAGACAGTGTGCAGTGTCCCTGACGAGCAAGACAAACGTGTGTTTCCTGACGCCGACCATTGAATATACCGGACCACTACATTACACAGCAAGGAGGGTTTCTGTCTTTCTTCCTTACGTATGCACTCAGGTTGTGTCCCGCTCCACGTCAGGTCAGGCTGGCACGTTCTGGAGGAAGAGCCTTGTATCAGATGGCCTGGCTGGCATTGAAACGACACCACACTTGCCACCTATAACACAGGAGGGAAAACTGGCAGTGAAATAACACAACATCGGCTGTGTAGAGGTCAGTAGATGGTTAGAACGCCCCTCACTTCACACGGGTGTGATTTTTATAATTATCTCTGGACCCCAATTTATATTGTCTAAAACAATGTTAATTTAACTTTGAGAGCGTACAGTACACTCTCTGAGTTACAGACCTGTAAGGGTCCATTTGGTTCCTAACTATCTATCATTCAGCCTAAGCTGGGGACCCCCTTGTGTTCCAAATCACTCTCTGAGTTACAGACCCGTAAGGGTCCATTTGGTTCCTAACTATCTATCATTCAGCCTAAGCTGGGGACCAACTTCCAACTCACTCTCTGAGTTACAGGCGGTGACTCATAAGGGTCCATTTGGTCCGTAACCATCTATCATTTAGCTGGGGACCCCCTGGAAACTCCCTCAAGGACCCCACTTTGAGAAGCACTGGCCTAATGCACGGTAAAAAGGGGGTCCTTGAAGTGAAAATCTCTCAGAGTCTCTGTTGTGAATGACAGGTCTGTCACCTTGAATCCATACGTCCTGTTCAAGTTGCCGTAGCGAGGTGTTCCCGGGTTCTCACAGCTGGTCCTCGTTGGCTCTAAACACAAAAAGCACACACAGCAGAAATATTTAGACAGAACATATCCAAAATAAGTAGAAAATGTACTTTAATGTCTCCCTCTCTCTCTCTCTCTCTCTCTCTCTGTTGTCATGGTTACGGCAGATTACAGTCCCCTCGCGGGGCAGCAGGGGGCAGTAGCACTGCATGAGAAAACGAAGCAGGGGCCACTTCTGAATGTGTATGTGTGTGTGGTGGTATGTGTGCGGTGGTGTGTGTGTGTGTGTGTGTGTGTGTGGGGTAGGGTCATCAGCATGTAAAGCACATCTTGACGCAGAGAGCTGGATTCAATACAGCTTCCGAAATGACAGAGCCTCTCTCTCTCTCTCTCTCTCCCTCACTCTCTCTCTCTCTCTGCCTTCATCTCCCTCTCTCCCTCCCTCCCTTTTTCTGTCTCCCTTCCTGTCTCTCCCTGTCTTTCTATTTCCATCTGTCTCACTCTCTCCTCCTCTCTCTCTCTCCCTTGTCTTTCTCGCTCTCCCAACCCCCTGTGTTTCTGTCCATCTTATTTAAAGTGCAGGCTGCTTCAGCTCAAAACTCATTCCACCTCAATCACATACTAATATACAGCATGCACCCAAACCATGCGCGCACACACACACACACACACACACACACACACACACACACACACACACACACACACACACACACACACACACACACACACACACACACACACACACACACACACACGGCACGACACGACACGACACGAAACGACACGCGTCAGTGCTGACCTCATCAGAAACAGCATTAGATTGTCATTACATCCTCTTTAGCTTCCATCATGGAGTGAACAAAGCAACACCGTTTCAGCATGATTGGGCATGTGTGCCTGTATGTATGTGTGTGTGCGTGCGTGTGCGTGCGTGTGTGCGTGCGTGCCTGCCTGCCTGCCTGCCGCGTGAGGTAATAATGCTATGAAACCCAAAAAGAAAGACTTCTCATAACAAGCAACATCCATTAAGAGTTGGACCATTTCCATCGCCGCCATAGATCAATTCATTACACCACTTAAGTGATTAACCCAATGAAGCTGTCTATATTTAGAAGGACCACCGCGGCATAGAACCAGACAGAAAGCCACCGCGGTTTATAAGGGGGGCTGTAAAAGCCTCTATCCGTCACATAATGGCTCATTTTTCACTCAATCATTCCCCGGCGTTCCCACGGCAAAGAAACCAGACGTACAAGCTCACGACGTGTCGCATTGCGACGAGTCGTGAGCTTGTAGATCTCCCTTTTTTGTGCCGATATGCGGCTAACCATATAAATCAGGCCTTATGGATCAAGGAATAAATTCTGGAGCAGGAGGGAGAAAAGAATATTATATTAATTCTAGGATTTGTTCGATTTATACAAGGTTCGCATTTATTCTAATTCATCACCACGCTTGATGTTTGGAGCGCCAGCGCTGAATCAGACATGTGAAGTGGTGCTCTAAACGTCACATAAGGTAGTGATAAATTGACTCTTTGGGGCCGTTCGTGAAGTGTGCTGAATATTCGTTTCTTGTTCTGGTGGCTAGCTAGCAAGCTGTCGTTTTGACGTTTGGACATTATTATTTTATTTTATTTTTCTGAAGTCTCTGCAGTGAGTGTGTGTGTGGGTGTTACATTGTGCTATCATGGTTTAGAAGCCTTTTACCGCCATTCTGTTCATTGGAGTGGCATTACTGAGTTCTAGTTCAGCTTCTACACTGTAAAGTTTTTAGTGTCCGTTTAAAGTCGAAGTGAACAGATGGGTTTAGAATGGACTGGAAGGGTATATTTTTTACACAAAATGAGACTCTGGATTTTACATTGTAGCCTATGAACAAAATGTCTGATGTGTGATGCATGCGTGCGTGCGTGCACATACCGTACGTGGTGCGAATAAGTGTCCATGTTCTACATTCTTGTACGGATGACCAAATTAATAAATTATTCAAAATGCTATTCATGCATAATTATGCACATGTGCACAAGTGAGTGTGATAAAGTGAGATAGAGCAGGAGAGACACAGAGAGAGAGAGAGAGACACAGAGAGAGAGAGAGAGAGAGAGAGAGAGAGAGAGAGTGCGTGTGTGTGTGTGTGTGTGTGTGTGTGTGTGTGTGTGTGTGTGTGTGTGTGTGTGTGTGTGTGTGTGTGTGTGTGTGTGTGTGTGTGTGTGTGTGTGTGTGTGTGTGTGTGTGTGCGCGCGCATGTGCGTGAGTGAGTTACCGATGCAGCGCGGCTGCGTTCCACTCCAAGTGCCGTCGGTCTCACAGAGTCTGGTTGCAGTGCCGACCAGGAGGAGAGGCGGGGTACAGCTGAAGGACACTTCTGATTGGTATATGAAACTCCGCCCCTCTCTGAACCCACCCACTGGGATGCCAGCGTCACCGCAGAACTTGGCTAAAGACACAGGTGCGAGACACAGGTTAGAGAAATCCATGCAAATAAACCACCTTTTATCACGTGAATAATCTCTCTAGAACAGATACTGAATCTGTCGGCAGGGGGCATTCAGAACGTGTATGTGTTGTTGTTAATGGGAAAGAAAACATAGGCGCCCCGCCGGAAGAGGAGGGCTGAGGGGCGGGCCAACCGGGGCCAACATCCTGTTTGAGCGGCGCTCCCAGAGTCAAATTCAAATGGAAACAAACAGCAGAGGGTGCTGTTTTTCCTTTTTTTTGCCGGTGGGTTCCCACCACCAATACAAATTGACCGCTACAATAACCTTAATAATACAGAAAATACATCATAAATAAATGCTGAAACCATATATAATCATTAAGGAAAGTTTATGCATGCACTATGTGTGCACTATGTAAACTCAAAATGCCCATTTTCCAGCCAGTCTTTTTTAAATAATTTGGGGACCCCCCAAAATTATTTCGGGAACCCCTGAATTAGGGCATTAATAAAAATAAATAAATAAATAAACGCAAAAAGTTAGAACATAAGAGGTTTCTTAAATGCGACGATACACATGTTTTGAAATGCCTGTGTGTGTGTGTGCGTGTGTGCGTGTGTGTGTGTGTGTGTGTGGTGTACTCACGTAAGCACTGCGGCAGCATGCCGTTCCAGGTGCCATTGGCCACACAGGTGAGGACAGCTGGGAAGGAGAGCTCATATCCCGGCGAGCAGCTGTAGCTCACGCTGCTGCCCCACTCAAAGTCACTGCCCTGCAGCGCGCCGTTGCCGATGGAGGTGGGCGCGGCGCAGGTCACCGCTGCCATAGGAGGCAGAGGGAAGATGGAAGAGGGAGATAAAAACGGAGACTTTTAAGCAGCGGTATATATAGGTGACACCCCTGCCCCCCATGCATTCAATGCTGTCAGCCCAAAGTCAATGTCCTGCACCAACGCCTTTATTGATGGCAGGGGGTTGGGAGGGAGTGCCTTGCACGACGCTGCCAGCTGGGTTTGAAGGCAGTAAGTGAGTGGCTATGAGAGAGAGAACATCTTTTGTGTGTGTAGGTTGTCGGTCCCTATTCAGAAGCACAGTGCCTGTAGTACCCCATTCCTAACGGGACGGGTGCTACTGTGCCATGTCCCCGTCGGGACACAGTAGGGGCACTTTCAGCAGATGCATGATGGGATATAAATCGTTTAGGCACCAGGGAAAATATTTTGTTATTTATACAATATGTCTCCAGAACATTCATTTATGTTGCCATTTAGGCATTGCATGTAGACACTAGAAAGATGGACATACCAAAAAAAGACCATTCCAAAATCATAGCCAAGAGCATCACACATTTAACAACTTATTTTCCTATCGTATAGAGCGAGAGCTTTGCACATTTTGGAATTCTTTCAACAGCTCTCAATGTTTGAACCTGAGGCGGCTGGACCATGGAGAATCTAATTAATTTGTCCATAATTCACAATCTGGCGTAGGTTAATGTATTGTTCATGTAAATTGGGCTGCAGATAGAATATGTTTTCCTAATTACATTTGCATAACATTGAACATGCAATAAACGGTGTGAAAGCATAATACCAGTAAGACGCTTTGGGGGCTTTGGGCCCGTCTAGACTTTGAATGGACAGGTATCAGTCAAAAGGGAGACAACGAAGAGGAAGGACGGATGGGGATTTTGTTTGTCCCGTACATGGATACTACAGTGGATGCGCATGGGTCTCTTCTCCTAAAAACAGAGTGAGAAAGTATAAGACGGCAATGTGTGTGCTGCGTCCACAGGATTCCCAAAAATATGATGGTGCTAGACCGGGCCAAAGTTTTGAACAGAATAATAATAAAAAGTTATTGTTTTGTGTATTTGCAAAGTACATTTGCACACCTGGAATTCATCGTCTGCATTTATAAGCTAACTATTAGGAACACAGCGTGTTACTATTTATAACAGTGCAATTAGGGGTTAAGTGTGTTAAGCATCAGGATACACTTCGATTCTAAGTCTGGAGGAGCCGGGGACCAGGCTGGTGACCTCCCGGTTCCCAGATGGCCTCTGGCTCCTGAGCCAGGGATGCCAAAGTGACATCTTGTTACCTCCACAGATCAGATTGGTGTGTTCTGCGTTATCATTGCACAGCACGCACTACTAAGTACTAAGCCTAAAGCCGCAAGATAAAACAAAACCAATCTGATATTCCAAGAGTGCAGACTAGTTTAATACTGACATCACAAGAGTATCTCTTACATTACTTTAGATCTCTGTAGGTGGCTCTTAACTCAAGGCAAGTTATTTCCATTTAATTTCCATTTCCTTTTATTTATTTTCTGCTTTATGTTTTTATACTTTTATTTTGTTTTTGCCATTGTTCTATCATTTTAACTACTTGGCTGTGTTTTATTGTATTCTATTTTTGTGTCCTGCCCTGTGAAGCACTTTGAGCTGCATTTATGTATGAAAGGTGCTATATAAATAAAGTTTATTATTATTATTATTATTATATTATGATCTTGCAAATCCAAGGCTAAAATCCTCTGGTGTTAGCTATAAATCAGAACATTCTGTCAGCAGGACAGGTGATGGCTTGGCCATGGTTTAACTTTCATTTAACTGATTCTGTACAGCATTATACAAAGACCACTCAAGGTTCCATTTAGGCTACAGGTTATTTAGTATGCGTAGACTAGACGTTTAGCTAGGATATTGTATGTTCCATCCCATCAACCTATGAAATGCACCCCCCCCCCCCCTCCATCTGTCCAATCCGTCTGTGTATGTCTGTCTGTTGACTTACACAGAAATGTGTAAATGTCAAACTGTGGTTAATGTAGCAACTCCAGTACAGATGGTTTCAATAACCCTCGTTGGAAATAAATACCCATGTCAACATCCAGTCACAGCTGCTTACAGCACCACAAATGGAAAACAAACTGAGCAGGTAACAATAGATGAAAAATGTTTGTAGTATAGCCACCTTTCTATAGCTAATTATGTGTTAAACATTCAAGGTTAGTCGTGTTTTTGTTTATAGCCAGGTATAGTTGTTGGTTTACCTGTAAATGTATATTGGTTTACCTGTACATTATATATGGTTATAAAATATAATCAAATCAAACTTGATTTGTATAGCACATTTCCAATGTCCAAGGTCGAACCAAAGTGCTTCACAGAGCATATAACATACATGAGTCTTTAGTAAGTAGACTTGAAAACCGCCATTAACCGAACAGAGCGAATATGGAGCGGCAGGGCGTTCCAGAGAGTGGGTCACCTATGGTCCTGCACTGCGTATCAGGCACAATCAGGAGCGACCTGTCAGGCAATCTCAGGGCTCCGGTTATAGAATATATATGGATTAATGGGATCAGACAAATATGTAGAGGCGAGGACCGGGTTGATATGGTCACGCCTATTAGTGCCAGTGAGGAGGCACAAGCTGTAGACGCCTGGTTCCGGAATCCTGACTGATGAATGCCTGCATGCATATTATAGATCATTGCAGTAATCAAGCCTCGAAGAAATGGATGACTCTCTCACGGTCGGTTGGGGGCAGATAGGTCTTTCACAGAACTGATCTGCTTTACCTGTACATATGGGCATATTGCCGCTCCAGGTCCCGTTCTGGGTACACGACCTTGCAGGTGATCCATCCTCCTCCATGCCGTATCCCGGTTGACACTGGAAGGACACGTTCTGACCAATCACAAAGTCTTCTCCATAACGGAGGCCGTTAGCCGGAACACCTGGATCGCCACAGTTGATCACTATGGAGACAGATGACGGAGAAGAAAAGGATTCATTTGACACATGATGCTGCTGGCTGAGGGTTAGATAGAGTTCATGTTTTTAACTTATTTCTCCTCCATTCCTCCAGTCTGTGTGCGTACGCACGCACGCACGCACGCACGCACCCACGCACGCAAGATAGGCAATTCTTGAGACTAGTGATCAGATTGCATTGCAACAAATTTTGCACTCTCAATATGGTCTGAATGAACAGGTATTCTAGTCAGGTGCGCTTACGCTAAACATTATACAAGAAGACAAAAGGAAACACAATCAATAAAGAGAATGTCCATTATCCACAGAGGTTGCTCAGATGCAAACAATAATGCCATAAATCATATTATTTTGTGTCATCCCCACATGTTCTTTTATGTATTCTCCCCCGGACAGTGAATGATCACAGTAGTGAAGCTGAACTAATTAGATGGGAACGACCTGGGACCCATTTGAGGAGTTCCCTAGGGCTAGGCCATACTTACTGTAGCAGCACTGTCCCTCATAGCTAATAGGGCTAGGCCATACTTACTCCATACTCACAGTCAGAACTGCAGCCTCACTCCCAATCTTCCGCCGTAGTCTGAAAACCCACCTCTTCAGACTCCACCATGGCCCGTAGCACTTGCCCTAGCCTAGCCCCTTAGATAGCACTTTTTGTAGACTTTAGTAGTATTAGTATTTTAGACAGACTTATAGCTTGTTACGTAGACAGCACTAGAATTGCATTTTATGTAGTCATAGCACTTTATAGTACACATGTATATTGTATAATATATAATATAGTATAGTATGTATAGCTGACATAGATACTCCACTGTTACGTTCTTAGTTTATACATGATAACTACTTTTTATATATTGTATGTGATGTATGCCATGCTTTTGTTTTTGCTTAATGTAAGTCGCTCTGGATCAAGAGCGTCTGCTAAATGCCTAAATTGTAAATTGTAAAATTATTGTAGCAAGCACTGTCCCTCATACTGTAGCTAATAGGCAGCTTAAATACTTTTAAACCCTATACCAGACCCTGTGATGCCTGCTAATCTGCTGTAACGGCCACAGACGACAATTTCCTTAAGTCAGGGCTTCTTAAAACTTTTTCATCCATCTTCACGGAGTTTGGTTTCTCACCACTCCACAGTCACACACAAGTGCTGTTTTTATACATATTAGACCTAAATTGAGTAGATTTTGTTTATTTTCCTGGATGGGACATGCTTTTATTTTCCTTTAAAAAACAAATCAAATCATACTGGTGCCGACATCATGTGGGCATCAAGCTAGAAGATGAATTATGTTTCACTAGATGAAAGCAAACATCAGTTGAATAATAGTGTCTTTTTGATACTTTAACGCGTGATTAATTTTCTTCCTTCTGGTGTGGTGTTCATATTTACACCTCAAAATGTTGCCAGCTTGGAAACGAATTCTTAGCATCTGAGAACATAAGCTGTGACTTATTGACATAATTTCTTTATTAACTGGGTAAAACTACACATTAGCATGCAAACTGGGGAGTTTAGTGCACAGCAAACATACCATGTTGATTCACATTTGTTCGACGATGGCTTCGTCTGAATTATATAGCAGCCATAAAAGCGTCATACTTGCAGGTTGTTTTCCCCTCATGAATTGCATAATGGAGTTCCAGACAAAATAGGCCATAATAAATAACCATCAATGTTATTCAAGATCATTGTTATTCAAGGCTGATTTGATAGCTAACCCTTGTTTACCGATTGTTTACCCATTAAAAAAAGAGTAATTCAGAACCAAGCTGAAAGTACAGATGCTAAATGGCTGTAAAGCGACACAGAGTTTATATATCTAGAGGTCATTGCACACAGCAAAATGTAATGGCAACACTATAAAATCTGTCAGTCAGATTATCCATCCATCCATAATGTGATATCTTACTGGTACAGTTGGGCTGCACTGCTGACCAGGTTCCATTGGCCTGGCATAGCCTGGTGGTGGCGCCAGTGAGCAGGTAGCCATCCATACAGGAGTAGATGACAGAGTGAGAAAATGTTGTTCCATCCAAGCGATATACTCTGCCATTACTGGGAGTACCGGGGTTACCACACTGGACAGCTGGGGAGAGTGGGTACGAGCCAATTAGTGAGTATGAGACAGAGAGAGAAGGAATGTAAGGGTTCAAGTATTTTCAGCTGGACTATGTATATGTGTCGTATACTGTGAATTATTTCAAATCTGCCTTTATTGATAGAGATAGTAGACTGACAGGGGAGAGAGAGAAATGGGGAGGCCTAGGATTAGCAGCCTAGGTGCCTGGACCGCTAGGCCGGCCCGGGCCGACAGTGTAGATCTACATTATTATCCAAGACTGCTGCAAATTCCCTATACAATCATCTCCTCTCATAATGTAATGCTGTTGATGGTTAACTTTGTATATTTTATTTACTTTTACAATACAACATACAACAAACTGGGTACAACCCATAATATGTTTGTCCTTTCCAGCCGTTCTTGGAGTTCCTACAATTCTCATGATGCATTTCCTTGGCAAGCATAGGCCTGGCATGCCCATGCACATCAACCAGATTTATATTTTCTGAAGTCAACATTTCTATTTAGCCGTAAACACAGCAAACAAGGACAATGTCTCTGCCACCGAGGGTAGCAGTTAAAAACCAAAAAGTATAAGGGCTGCAGTTTTCACGTTATTTGCCACAGCGACATCACCGCGGACAACTTGTCTGCACAATGGTGGTATTTCAGAGAGAAAGAAGACTGCTCACTATTTTGTCTGCAAATGACATTAGCCTTATAGGAAACAACAATCGTTTTCCCTTGAAGATCATTTGACTTTCTTTCCACTTAAACTAACTCTTAGCTTACGTTTACAGAAGGGCTGCGAGCCTGACCAGGTCCCGTTGGGGAAGCACATCCTCTCTGTCGAACCAATCAGCTCGTAGCCCTCGGAGCAGCTGAAGTAAACCTTGGAGCGGATTTTAAAGTCCGTTTGCTCCCTGAAACCGTGAGACGGAACGCCAGGATCACCACAGGAACCAGCCGTGTCACCTACAGAGACAGAGCGAGAGAAAGGGACGTGAAGAGAGATGGAATAGAAGGATGAAGAGAAAGACAGGGAATGGTGGCAAGAGGGGTGTAGAGAAGGAGATACGGTTAAAGCATGCTCCTTGAAGAACCTTGGTAGAACCTTTGATTGATATGTAAGTTAAAATAGTGTTCATCACTGTACTGTATGTGTTGCTTACGGGAGGAACAGTAGGGTAATTCCATTCACAATCAAAATGACACTTTTAAACAGATACAGATTGCAAACAAAGCAGATTCTGTCAATACACAGTACACAATACGTTACATTTCCCTTGATAGAAGGTAACCAATATCGGTGTAAAAACCAGAACTAATTCTATTATAAACTTATTGGAAGAACCTGCCATGTTTGCATTCATTAAATGGACTATAAGTGTAATTTCAGAAAGGGAATGTATGAATACAATTTAATTGAATTCATATCATAGAGAGAGAGAATGGTGTAAAAAGTGGGTTCATTACAAATTATAATAACTAAAAGTCCCAGTTTATTAGCCCCTTTCAACCTGATTTCAAAGAAGTTCAAATGTTTTTAAAAATGACAAAAACATCAGATATAGATTGGCATTCTCGCTATTCATCCCATGACAAAGTATATACAGTAGGACATACATGTGGTTAAGTTACTGTGACAAGTACTGTACATGTATGTATACATACACTGTAACACAAGAACAGACTCTTATTTTGGTACATACATGCACATCTGCTCCAAGACAGTCTACATGTGCTGGTGACACGGGGCATATGTTGACCTTAAGTGTGCATCATGTCGAGGCACGTGTGTGTGTGTGTGTGTGTGTGTGTGTGTGTGTGTGTGTGTGTTTGTGTGTGTGCGTGCACGGGAGACCGTATGCTTATGTCGGTGCCAAAGCCTATGAGTCTGCATGTCTGTGTGTGAGTGGGTGTGCTGTCTGCATGCATCCCTTCCCTTTGCCCTTGGAGTGCTGCTTGGTCAGCAAATTCTGTCTGACAGACAGAGCATGCTCTTGGGAGTGAGAGTGCAAGCACGCACACACACACACGCAAGCACGCACACACGCACGCACATGCGCGCACAGCAAGACTAGACAAATATGCAGAGACACCAGTATCATCAGCTAATACTGCCTATGCCTTTATTTTATTACACTGGAGACGTCTCATAGACATTGATTTTATCATTTTGAAATTGATGCAAAATCTGCAAGAAACCAAATCCATCAGAATACTGTCTGCACCTCAATAATGCAATACTTGTACAGTTTGAAACAATACAGAATATGGATTTAACAAGGACACTTTCTTCTTCACTAGATAGAATTCGAATTATACATAAATAACTAAATAAGTAAAGTAAGTAACATAAGTAAATGTCCCTAAAGTACTAAAATGGTCCATAACAATGGAAAGGGAATGAAAATAATTATTTACAGGGAAGTCTCACAGGCGTCTCTAATCTAATGAAAGATGCATCGGCATGTTTGTTTGTTTAAGGGGAATTGCAAATAGGCAGGATATTATGCTCTTGTGAGTCAACCTCAAAAAGTCAAACTTAAGTACCATGAATATTAAGTGGACATTTGCATGTGTATATCGTAGTGTAGTGTCATTATGAATTCATATACTGTAGACACAAGGACACTTTCTGTTCAAAATGTGCACAACACAGCCATGAGAGTAACCATCTTTTGTGGTATAAGATTGTATGATATTACTGGTATCATTGCTGTGTTGATGTTCATTTTTGTACATTTCTCACGTTATGTGAGAAATGCACAAATGCCTTGCATGCATACATTTTTTTTTTTTTTTAAGATATTTTTTTGCGGCTTACGGCTTTTATTGATTTTTGAAGGGACAGACAGTAGGCTGACAGGAAACGGGAGAGAGATGGGGGGATGACATGCAGTAAAGGCCGTGTCGGGTCCGGGAGTCGAACCCGCGGCACACTGCGACTGGATTACCAGTCCGGTGCCCAGACCGTTACGCTACGGCCTGGGCCGCATGCATACATTTTGACATGAAATAAATAAATAATAGAAGTTATAGGCAGAGTTGTCAATACGTGAATATAATTACGGAAAGTTGTTATCAGGCCACAAATCAATGATGTTCCCTCAGATAGGGCCTAGTATAGACACATGCACGCAAGTGAGCGAGCATACACACAAGCATGCACATGCACATGCACGCTTGCGCACACACACACACACACACACACACACACACACACACACACACACACACACACACACACACACACACACACACACACACACACACACACACACACTCTGCATTCCCCTCTACAATACTGTCATGGGACACACAGTGGCGTGCACATGCGTATATATGCTCCAAAGTCACTATGTAGCCTCGGGTGTATCAGGCCTGAACAGGGAGAACAACCAATCTACGTGATGTCACGCGCGAGAGAGAGAGAGAGTGTGTGTGTGTGTGTGAGTGTGTGTGTGTGTGTGTGTGTGTGTGTGTGTGTGTGTCCGTGTCCGTATCTGGGGGATAGAACAATGTGGAAACTAATCTCTCTGTCGTTTCCCTAAGGTGACTTTGGAACAATCTCACCAATCAGTCACACGCGCGCACACGCACACGCACACGCACACGCACGCACACACACACACACACACACACACACACACACACACACACACACACACACACACACACACACACACACACACACACACACACACACACAGAAAGAGTTACACAGCTGTCAGGATTACCACAAGAGGTCCTGGGGCTGGAGCCTTAAGGCCGTAGGCGTAGCCTGTGAACGCCCTCAAGGCTGAAGGGGAAATGGTATTGGTGTTCTCATTTAACCTCTTTAAATAACAATGTGCTCATTGCCAAATTGCCCGGTTACATCATAACGTTTTAATTTTAAACTAGCCCCGTAAGGTAATCTCTCCGCGGTGCTCGGCAATCTGGGAAGCCATCGGCTAATGGTTATTTTATTACACATGGCAGCTTGGCCTCTGGGGGGAACAGGCCAGACCCGGTGCGCTAGATGTGGATGTTCCGCTTTAGCTAATGCCTGCTGGCTACTGCAACTTCCTTTATCGCGTGCCAGTCATTAACCCGCAGGTTAATCTCTCTAAACAGACGTCTGCATGAGTGTAATGTAAACGGGCTACTTGTGAAATGATCCTGTGGTAGTACGCCGGACTGTAAGCACTGACCAACCCGCAGAAGAGGAGCAGCCAGCGGTTATACACAGCCCACAGAAATAATTAAAATAATAATAATTAGCTGATGGCTTCTGAGATTTCCACCTGGCTGTTAAGCTATGGGACGGCTATAGCAGAGAGGCCATCTAGTAATCAGAAGGTCACCGGTTCAACTCCCGCTCTCGATCAAAGTGTCCCTGAGCAAGACGCTTAACCCCTAAATGCCTTGACTTGAAGTTGAAATGACGAGTACAACTCTGTTTCTTACTCTGTACTTAGAATCCAAGGTGTTGTACAACAGGCGTGCTATAATTGCTTCGACATACAGCCATGAGTCTAAAGAAATCACACCCGTGTGAAGTAAGTGGTGCAACTCTGTGTGGGGGTCCCCGGGGTGGGGGTGGTTGGGGGAGTTCCAGACCCACAGGAACACACCCATAATGCCGGCCCGATTCCGGCGAGCCACCCCACGTCCGAAACGGTTGAGAAATGACAGAGTTACCGTGTGGGGGTCCCTCTACTGTACCCTCCACTGTACTGTCACTGTACTGTACTGGCACACCAGAAATCACCATACATACAGTTAATATGTGCGTGTGTTTGTGTGTGTGTTAGGTTGCGCACAGGTGGTGTTTCCGTGCTCAGACGCACACACCCATGCACACACATAGTCACTTATGGAAGTGGTTGCACCACTTAAAAGGTTTAAACTTGGTGTGAGAGCTGGTGTCAAATTAGACTGAGATAATTTTCCGGCCCAAAGGACAAATTTGTGTGGTTGATCCACATCCCTTTCAACTGACAGCCCCGTGCATCCATCTCTCTAACTATCCCTCCGTTGCACCATATAGCGGGGTTAATAAAGTATCCTAGCAGAGCGGTGAGGCCCATTGATTAGGCAGGTTCGAGATGCCTCATCCTTTCAAGTGTCCCTCCCCTCCGCTCCTCCCCCCTGCAGAGAAGTGGATATTTCAAAGTAAGCGTGTTCAATAGAGGTTCAAATAGTTACCGGAGCAGAAGGGCATCGGGGAACTCCACAAGCCATTTAGCTGACAGGTCCGGGATGATTCCCCTTTCAGCTGTCGTCCTCCCAGACACGAGTATCGAACAGTTGAGCCGAACGTAAACTTCTCTCCGCTCAGCACGCCGTTAGGAGGAGAGCCAGGGTGACCACAGTCTACAACTATACAGACAGATCGGGAGCGAGAGAGAGAAGCAGAGGGAGGGGGATACAGAGAGGTGAATCAATGACAGATTGATGGATATTGCTTAAACTACTCACTGCTCAACAGCAGGGGCGGGGTGTCTAAGGATGGATAGATGGAGACAAATAGGAAGACACAAGGAGAAGGATATACGGTGCTTTTGAGAATTGGTTTAAACTTTAAATATATGTACAGTAACTGACCTTTACTCAAAAATGTTTAGAGGCCAATTATTGGCATAATGGATTGTGAGATATATATTGCACAACACAATATTTTCTTTCTTTTTTGGATTAGATCAGTGGTTATCAACCAGTAGCCCGGGGACCACCAGTGGTCCTTGAGAAGGGTTTCAGGTGGTCCCAAATTAACCTTTAGAGCTTTAACTCTTGAGTGTAAAATGAAACCAAATGGACTCGTACGGTTCAGTTTGGTTTAATTTTACGCTCTCAAGAGTTACATTATTGTTAAACACCTGCATTACTTCATTTATAAAACGTCTACACATTTAGAGAATGTTGAAGAATTGTTATTTTGATCAACGTTTGCCATCAGCATGGAATTGTGTGTCAACGATAACAAAATATTCTTTAGATTTGGGTCTGCGAGGCTGAATGTCATCAAATGGTGGTCCGTGACTCAAATGCCGAATAAATAATGGGCCTTGATATGAAAAGGGTTGAAAACCCATGGATTAGATGATTAAACAAATAGGAGATACCGACCTATGCATTCTGGGAGAGGCTTGTCCCACTGTCCTGTCGGCTGACAGGTCAGAACTGGAGATCCAAACAGATAGTACCCCGGATTACAGTCGTAGAACACCACGGTCCCAAAGGTGAAGTTCCCGTGTTCTATCTTACTCTGTCGAATGGAGTTGGGCGGAATACCTGGATCGGAACAATTCACCACTATACAGAGACAGAGAGAGACAGACAGATAGAGACAGAGAGAGAGAGAGAGAGAGAGAGAGACAGATAGAGACAGAGAGAGATACGTAACAAACAAACACACACAGATAATACACAATCATATCCACCGACAGACAGACAGACACATAGAGCAACAAAAACACAAACCCACAGAGGGGCAGACGGACAGACAGTTACACAAACAGGGATATATGTGTTATTTGGCATAAACCAGAGAGAGTTACTGTATCTCTCATCAAGTCCCACTGGCATCACCGGCTATGCATTGTTCTTACCATGATAGAGTTACAGTCACAGTTAACTACAGTTAACTGATGGAATTAAGTGATTAGTAATTGGTTCTGATTGATGTTGTAATTTCCCAGATCCGGCCCACTGCATTCATTGCTTATTAGAAATGTTTTTTGTTAGTGTTTTCCCCCTTGTATTTGCTTGTTAACCATGTTAGTGTTCCCTTTATGAATTTTGTATGACCCAGTGGCACTGTGATTTTCTTTTTTTAGCAATGAGCTTCCTAATTGTACTTGTAATAAAACCTCAACACCACCAGCCCATGTTTACATGGTAGCCATGTGAGTAGAGCAGCTTTTATTTACTGGGATGAACATTTTAATATTTCTTAGCAGGAAAATAACAGTTTAAAATGTTCAAGAATCCTACAGTACCATAAGTGATGGTAGCGAATTTGAATAATTTTAATGTTGATTAATTTCAGAAAAGGGAAAAGTGAAACAGAATTCTAGACAAACTCACATTGTTTGTAAAGAAACGTTTTCAGGGTGAAATGAGCCATTGGGTTTATGACGTCAGAGTACATAGCATCAGGGTTAGGTACCAACAGGTTACGGGGAAATGGAGACGGGAGCTGAAGGCGTTCTCGCCAAGTTAAGGGGGGGGGGGTCATAACATGTTATAGGGCACGGTCACACATGCGTGACTATAACAGTCGCATGCTGTTCACTTCCCTTCTACGCAAGCAAAGGGGTGGAGCTTCCGGTTCAGGTGCATTAAGAATTTCTCAATATGCGACGGCGCAACAGCATGTGTTGATTACTCCCCTTCAGTCATGCATGTGTGGCCGTAGGGTTCAGGATTAAGGGTAAATAGGGATGAGGGTTAAGGCGGTATGGAAGATTAGGGGGGGGGTGGGTAAGTAATGTTAGGGGGGAACAGACTTAACTTTTCTCCCCACCTTTACACGTTGGGGGCGGGTGGCTCCACTGGCGGTTGGCCTGGCACTGAGCATGCGCAGGCCCCTCCATTTCATAGCCACGGTTACAGATGAAGCTGACCACATCGTTCAGGTTGAAGCCATTGCCCACCGTACGACCGTATATGGGACTTCCAGGGTGACCACAGCTGATGGCTGCAGGAGAGAGAGAGAGAGAGATAGATAGAAAGACATAGTGAATCGTTGAAGCACGGCTAGATTTACAGATTATTCCCAGATAAATCGTATTGTATGTGGAGATCCTAAGAATATATAATGTGGGACAAATACCCTGTATATCTTGTGACATTAGGGTTGTCCCGATCCGATCATGTGATCAGAAATCGGGGCCGATCGTGTCATTTTCAAATGATCGGAATCGGATCACGAGCTAAAAAGCGTGATCGGGACATCCCTGTATCAATATTATATCCATTTCATGATAGTAGCCTGGATATTGTCAGTGATTTTGCATATTGTACTATTGTGATATGGTATAAACGTGTTCTATAAAAATATAAATATCAGATCTGAAAAAAATCGGTATTGGCAATTAAATGATAGAAATTGGCAAAAACAAATTGATCGGGACATCCCTATGTGACATCACAGGCGTACACAGAAGAAATAGGGTATTTATTTTCCACATACAATGATCTCCTCACATCAGAACAAAGGGATTTTGGTTTAAAATGTGGCTTTCACTGTGAATTCTAAACTTAACAAAACAAAATGGCCTTCCATTGTCACTTTGAAAGAGGAAAACTTTAATCATGTGCAACGTTCCCTCACATTTTTAATCGGTCTAAGCAAACACTTCAACCTTCTGAGCGGAACTTGAGCAACTGCTGAGTCAAGTTATGGCTTATTCAAATGTACCGGTAATTACAGAATAAGTAATAGCTGTTTGATTACTTTTAATAAACTGTAGGCTACTATAAGTTAATTAAAAAAGTTTTTGCATAGCCATTAGAATTCAGAATTATAGCTACTTGCTTACATTATAGCTATGTTGAAAAGATGTTGTGTACATAGATACAATTGTTTTTTTTTTGTCAAATATGTTTTTATTGAACAGATTATAAATTATTACAAACATTATGATATGAAATACTTTTTTATGAAACAAAATGAAAGAAAAAATAAACAAGACAAAAAAGAGAAAGAAATCCCTTAACCCTCCCACCCATACTGCTCAGTGACACTGCATACTATAATAAGATGATAGAAAGCTCATGGAAAACATCTGAAAAGAAAATGGCGTACAGTCAACCATATCAATGGTATCCTGTCTATTAATCGTTTCTACTCAGGTAATGGACAAGGGGCAGCCAAACCTTATCAAACTGGCTCTCCCTGTTTCTCAGGAAATACCTTATTCTCTCAAGATGAAGTGTACTAGTCATTTCATTCTTCCAGTGTGTCAGAATTAGTTTTTTCGCTGTAATCAGACCATATGAGAAGAGTTGTTTCTGTGCTCTTAGATACAATTGGTTTTAACCCGCCACGCATGTGGGGAGCCACGGGTGATTATTAACCCGCAGCACGGTGATATTTAACCCGGAGCACGGTGATATTTAACCCGCAGTACGGATTTGTCTGACCAATGACTAGTAGGACTGTTGGTATGTCTAACCAACGTATGCACCCCGTAAGGATCTGTGATCTATGACTCTATTTCAAAATGTATACAACATACAGTATGTGACACACAGACATACACAAAAAGACACACACTCTTATAGATCGCAATAGCCTGGAAACCAGACGAATCTGCCACAGGGTGGGGAGATTGGTCTGGCTCTGGCACTCCTCAGTTTGAATTACATTTCTCTCACCCCAGAGTTGTGGGTGACCAATTCAAAGAGAGACTTTTTTGCTGTGACGTTGGTATCTGTTTGTAACCCCGCCCCCTTGGAAATAAACCTGGCTTCCACACCCAAGTTCCAGACTAATATCTACGCAGTGATATTAGCAAAGCCATGCCATAAAAGAAAATCAGACCCGTCTGAAGTGAGTGGTGCTGTACTGTACTTGTGCTGTACAAGCCTTCATCCCTGGCCTGTGTGTGCGCGTGTGCATGTGCATGCATTTGTGTGTATGTGTGTGTGTGTGTGTGTGTGTGTGTGTGTGTGTGTGTGTGTGTGTGTGTGTGTGTGCGTGTGTGTGTGTTTGTGTGTGTGTGTGTTAGGCTGTGCAACGGTGACACTTGGTGGTGAACAAACGCTATAACGCTATTTCCGTGCTTGGACAGAGTGACCCTGGAACCCAGGGACAGACCCAGGGACCCAGGGACAGACCCAGGAACCCAGGGACACACGTAGCTGTCTATAGGAGTGGTTGCACCACTCAGAAATCTATTCCGCATGAAGGAACAACAGGTACATGTATTGTCAAGTGGCAAACATATCAGTTAGGGACCAGGGATTGAAGTCAATAAGATTTTTCAATATGAAGAAAGGAACCAAATGTGTAATCTACTTATGAAAATAAACTGGTTTCCGTCCAGAGTAAGTGTGTGCGCTGGCAAGCACACACAGTATGCAAATGCCCTCGCATACTGATTAAAGACACAATGAGCCAAAATGAGACTCATTGACTTATTTCCAGGCAGTCTGGTGGCGTGATCAATATAAAGACCATTTTCTCTTACACAACATATATGGGTGGTTAATTCAGTTTTTACAGCTTGTCTGCATTTTCCTGCAATGCTCAGAGATACTTAGATTTGAACTTGCAAAGGAATATGGAAAAAGGTGATGCAATTCAATGGCAAATGGAGCCATAATCGCATTTTTTTCCAGGAGATTTGTGTAAAGATATGACCACAAACAAGAAATCATGGCAAGCAAGCACTTGTGAATGTGTTCTGTGATTGGTGCACCACTTGCAAAACACAAAATCCTCTCACCATATGTCAACTTAAACTACTTTGAATTGCCTTGTTGTTGAAATGTGCACATAAATGTATACATAAATATAGACAATATACTTGTCTTGCCATTATTTGAACCGTTACTTTAACTTGGTCGTTCCCAGTTACCACACTATTTGTGTGTACATGAAATGCTCTCGATGACTCTGTTGTTTTGAAGGGTGATAAAATTAGGGATGCACCGATCCGATACTCGTATCGGAGATCGGCGCCGATCCAGGCTAAAATTCTAGATCGGGTATCGGATCGGTGGCCGATCCATTATCCGATCCGATAATTATGTGTAATTACAGTATGAAAACAACTCTACCTCCTCTGTGACACAGCAGTGTAGTATTGACAGTATAACATGTGGAATGCAGCCAGGCTAGCCTGCGCACACATTAACCTGGTCTAATTGTTGCACAGTTATTTAATAAATAATTCAGTGCATTTATATCTGTGTTTGTTACATTTTGTTTTACAAAGTTGGGAAAGTAATGTTTAAGTCAAGCCTTGATGTTGCATACAGCTTAATAGGTTATTACGTTTCTTTGTGGGGGGTATCGGATCGGTACTCTGTATCGGCAGATACTGGACCCCCATGTATCGAAATCGGTATCGAATGCCAAAAAGCCGGATCGGTGCATCCCTAGATAAAATATGGCAGATAATAACTGACAAGCAACGCATTTTTATGCTTTGTTTCAATAGCTCAGTGTAGAGAGTAGAGACGGTAGCAGTTTCGGATGTTATCAGAAGATTTAGGGCCCTATTGTCAGCATGCTATACCCCCTTATCCTTTTTTTTTACTATTTTGAAAACATTTTACATTTGTTCAACTAGCCGTTCATCGACACGTTGTGAGCTTGTAAATCAGCTATTTGAAATATTAAAAAATGTTTTTCAAATTAGCTAAAAAGGCAAAGAAGTTTAGGAATAAGGGCTATAGCTTGAAAAATGGGGGTCGTATTATAATCCGATCGTATATTCGGCACAATACGGGGTATTGACGTTTGTTGTCAGCCATTGTCCAACAGGGCGTTGGTCACGTTGTCCGACTGCTAACCCTATTACTAACCCTAACCCTAAATCGAACGCTATAACTCTAACCCTAACCTCAGTCTTAACTGGCCACGTAAGTAAACATAAAGCTAAGTTGTTGTATAGCGCAGTTTCACAATGTTTTCGCTTCGGCGTCAGTAATGTCACTGGTACGTTTTCTAGTCTAGTAGAAATTGTCCATATTGCTCCAAACCAACAAGAAGAGAGAGAAGAGACATGCCAGACAAGACGATCAGATTCAAAGCCATGTCCTCGTCACCGGGCACCCAGGCAAGACAGATAATCACTATAGTGATGTAGTCACGGCTGAATGTTTGTGTTTGTGTCTGAAATAATGCTATCTCAGCTGTTATCGTCATTTTGTTGTAATTGACAGGTAATTTCATCCAGATTACTGATTTGATTCAGATGTGTCTGGGGAGCGTTCACGGCGCATAACAAACCGGCTCATTGAGGATGCCTTGTGATGTCAAATGCAAACTAATCCAATTGTTTCTAGCTAATTATACAAATCCAATGCTGCAGGATTTATCTCTGGTTAAGATACCTGCAAACATAGCCCCGGAAGGTGAACACACGCACGCACACACACACACATGCTTTTTGTGCGTGCGTGCCAGCCAATCGTGAGATTACAATTACAATTTAGGCAGTTAGCAGACGCTCTTAATCCAGAGCGACTTACATTTAAGCAAGAACAAAAGCATGGGAATACATCACATAAAAGCATTTATCATGAAACATGCGTAAGCTAAGAAAGTAACAGTGGAATATCTATATAATGAAACTATACATACACTATACATATAAACTATACATATTTACTACTATGCTATACATATGTACTATGGCGTGAGATCAGATTTGGTGCAGATATCGCAATGCTTAGAGAGCCAGGAGAGAACCTGAACTGGCCCAGATATTTGGGGACGTGTTTATTAATACGAGAAGAACACCAGGCGAGCGAGGAGGCTTTCTATTCTATTGTACAGTAGAGATAGAGCCTGCATGCTCACAGTTCTTCCTAAGGTCAACATCTTGGAAAACGGCCCCTCGTCATTCATGAGTGTTATCTTTGTTTCACTGGAGTGCCGTATATTCATTTGGTCTACTTATAAGCTGTATAAGTACTGTGCGTGCGTGTCTGTTTGCCTGTCTGTGTGTTTACATTCATATGCTCTCTGTGTATGTGTACTTTACTGTGGCAGTGTTTGCATGCGTGTGTACAGAACACTGTCTTTCTCTGTCTCAATTCGTGGCAGAGAGAGAGAGAGAGAGAGAGAGAATAGGCAGAGGGAGAGGATAAGACAAATAGATTACAGCAGAGGAGGGGAGATGAGTGGAGGACGGAAGGGTGGGAAAGACAAGATAGAGAAGATGAGAGAAGAAGAAGAAGATAGATAGATAGATGTAAAGGTATTTTTAAGAATCAGTCGATGAGTGAGAATTTGTTTGTTTGCCCGAGAAACAAATGTATTTGGCGCTGTCGGGACTGCAGGGACACTCAGTGAACAGATGAGCAAACACGCACGCCCGCGCGCACACACGGTCTCATCGCCATTCTACATCTGTGCCAATGAACAAGGTCCTCTCATCTAACCCAATGAACAAGGTCCTCTCATCTCCATAATTACAGCATAATTTGGTTCCGAAACAATTTCCCTCAATAACTACTGCATGAATAACCTCAATAACACAGCCCAACAAAACACACAAACACGTGCGCGCGCACGAGCACACACACACGCACATACACACACACACACACACACACACACACACACACACACACACACACACACACACACACACACACACACACACACACACACACACACACACACACACACACACACACACACACACACGCGTGATTTAATCTACAACGAGTGATACCAAAGACTATGAAGGTAACAAGGTTTGTATTACCGGTAAGTCCATTATCCCACATACTAGTGGGTGTACTTGTATATCAAACTGCCTCGTGCTAAGAAAACAGCAGAAATGGATGAAATGTCACACCTTGCTTGAGAACCAGTGATTCCCAAGGCTACTTACTTTTGTGTCCTCCTAAATGGATACCATCATAATCTTCATCCACTCATTCACTTTTATTTTCCTGCGACAACAACCTTGTGATATTGTGTAATCTGCGTCATGCCTTGGCAACCTGCTGTATAATGTTCTGCCTATCTCACATAATGTATCAATGAAGGCCACCCGCTGTCGTCTTCAAATCACCACATGCAGTCTCTAGTGGCCTTAATGAACTGAATTACTTCCTGGACAATTTCCTGTGAAGCCCACACGAACGAACGTATGAACAATCAAATTATGTTATGTTAAATTATACAGTATGTTAAAGGAGTGGTGTTGTGTGGATGTGATGCGCCTGGATATGGATGGTCATGGGTATACTACAGTGTGCCAATCTAAGTACAGTAAGAATACAGTATATCAATTCCTAGTCTTAAATGGTCAAGTCAACGTGTCCAGGTTTTGTCAGATAAAAAAATGGCAGGTAAGCCTTTGATTGGCTGGGCTTGAACAGAAGTCTGAATTTGGTCTAAGGAGGTCCGTGGCTGGTCAATTCACGTCTATCATGCATTTTCTTTGTCTTAGCGGCTGTCCTTAACCACCTTTCAATAGTTATGCCTCAGATGCTTTTCGTCTGGCTACTGCGAGTAGGCCTATTGATAAATATAAATAAATATATATAAGATAAATATAAATATAGCCTTGGTCTTTATGGACCAAGGCTGTATTATCCTAAATATCAGGAGCAGTGGGTAATTGCCATTAATATGGCACCCAGCAGGGAGCAGTTAAAGGGGTTAAGAGTCTTGTTCAAGGACAAGTCGACACAGCCTTGGGCCGTGTGGTGCATTCCCACCTTAATAGCGCACGTGTAACAGTGCTCTCAGGAAGATTCTAATTCTAAGAGGACACTTAATGTGTTCAGGGCACATCGGTTGCTCGTTACTTGAAAGCAGAGCTATTTGCCACAAACCATACTGCTGGCCTTATAAATTCACAGTCCGCAGAAAACTCCAGTGCAGTATATTTCTCAGTAATGCTAAGCTCGACCTTCTGCGTGAAAGAAAGGTGAGCCCTATACGAGATTCCTGCTCAAATTGAATGAACAGTCCTGCCATTCTACATGCTCAGCGTGGAATCTGTGGACTGTAAATATTCATGCAGTTACAGTAGACTATATACAGTACAAGAGGTTCCTCCTCTAGAGAGCTATCAAGTGTTTTTATGTGTCTGGCTTCTAAGGCATTTTGGACATTACTGCAGGACCTTACAGATTCTGTTTAACATTGCATGACTTCCTTTCAGCCTCTCTATTGCTACAACACCTTTCTACCAATTTGACGTATAATACAGTCTATGCACTTTATATATAGCCCCATGCTTGCTCCGTATTGTGAAGGTAATTCGATCCCTCTTGATATCCAGATGAGTTTTTAATTACACCTACTGATCGGTGTTACTGGTTTCCTATGATACAGGTAGAACGTTTAACCGATAGATCTGTGGTACCATGATGAGATTTAGCCTCTCAGACCCAAGATTTTTTTGTTGTTGTCGTCGTTGGATCCGACTTTGTCCACAATTCCATGCTGTATTGATGTTGGTACCATTAGGAAATATAACAGGCACACTTCGATCAAAATAACAATTCTTCTACATTCTCTAATTGTGTAGACTTTTTCTTGCAAATTAATAAGTAATGTTATCAGTCAGGTGTACAAATGTGACCTGTCCATGTGCATTCTATACTTGGGTAGAAAATAGTTCTCAATGAACTACGGCAGCCAGAAAACATAATTTCTGTAAATTTAAGAGACTTTGCTGTTGAACTTTTGGAGTGAACTGCCCCCTACTGTATAATTTCCCTCATACTTTGGGAGAAAAGTGTGACAATGCAGAGGTAGTGGGGAGAAAAAACGATCATAGACACAATTGAACTCGACTGAACTGCACCGAAACCGAAGACATTTATCTATCCACCACTGCTAATGTTCTCCTGAAGTATGATGAACTCTGGTGACAACTCTGTGTTAGTGCTGTTTGTTTATGATACAATTTATCATAATATTCTGGAGGAATTGGGTCGGCACAGCTGAGACATCCCTGCCTGCACAGACTCTCATCTATTCTGTTAGACACAAATGTAATATTCTCAGACAGACAGACAGACAAAGTCAAAGTCAAGGTCAAAGTCAAAGTCAAAGTCAAAGTCATACGATTTGTCACACACGTTACCGCAGTGAAATTTGTTCTCCGCATTTGACCCATCTCTTGGAGTGGTGAGCCGCAGCCAAGGAGCGGTGAGCTGCAGCCGTGCCGTACTCGGGAATCATTTGATTAGTAGATTTGACCCCCCAATCCAGCTCAATCCTTTGATGCTGAGTGCCAAGCAGGGAGGCATTGGGTCCCATTTTTACAGTCTTTGGTATGACCCGGCCGGGAATCGAACCCCGACCTCCCAGTTTCAGGGCGGACACTCTAACCACAAGGCCACTGTCTGGACAGACAGACAGACAGACAGACAGACAGACAGACAAATACAGAATAATAGATATCCTTACGTATGCAGACAGGCAGATGACCAGACCACTGGTTGTCTTGGAGACAGATGCGAACAGAGGAGCCAATCAGTCTGAAGCCGGGCAGACATTGGTACACGACCGTATCCCGGTAACCAAAGTTCTCTCCGATAACCTGTCCATTCACGATGGTTTCTGGGATACCACAGTGACCAGCTGGAAGAGAGAAACTGTGTTAAATACGGTGGCGATACACAGTGTAACTTTTACACAGCGACTTTTAAACAGAGTCAGACACAATTTAAGCATCCATTCATAACGCCAGGGCTCCACTGGGCACGTCTGCGTCGCGTCTCCGTCAGCGTCGGGAATGTTCCCTTTTAATCAATGGAGGGTGGCTCCACTGCCCGCGTTGCGTTGCGTTGTGCTGCCTTTGGTGACTCAAAAATTGCCCCGGTTCGTTTTTTGACGCACACACGTGTCCAGTCATGTATAAAAAAAAATTGCTGACGCGCAGTTTTCAAAAGCCTGCGGTGGAGCACCTCTAGCGTGACGTTGACGTTGTCATGACGCGAGCAGGACGCGACGGAGACGCAACGCGCCCAGTGGAGCCCTGGCGTAAGGCTCTATGCATGCACAGAAGCCATATTGGAAAGAAAGTGTGCCTCTTCACCAATAATACCTCTGTTCCATTCTAGTCAAACAGTAAGGGTGCTGATATTGTGCATGTTGGCTCACTGCAAAGACTCCGCTACATCACTGGGTCTCAAAGTGGGGTCCAGGGACCTTCATGGTTCCTTGAGGGGGTTCCAAATGGCCCGTGCGGGTGTGTAACTGAGTGTACAAATGTGTACATTTTTACACTCTCAGAATAACGGGGGTCCTTCACTCTAGGAAGTAAGTAAGCGGCCCAATTTATTTCCAATATGGCTGCTGTGCACAGAGCCTGTGATGATTCACCAGTGCATTGAGTAGCCTACTGTACAGCACTGTTTTGAATTTAATATATTTAGTTAAAATATAAAAGCCTCCTTCCCCAACTCAAACAAATGGTTAATAGTTTGTTTCATGAATTTTTAAACTGTTCAAACTGTTGCTTTTGAGGCCCAATCAACTTGCATAGCAAATAAATATATATTTGTATTGTTACTAAGCTCTTGTACGAGCAAAAAAATTATCAAGAGTTTTGCATTCAAGATGCACTATAAATCCACTACAGATGGAAAATCCCATAAGCTTCACCTACGTATTAACTGTACCTATCCTTATCTCAGTATTTGTTCATGTCTGCACCATCCACAGTGCATGATTGTGCATGTACTGCACTGTTGGCTTAAAAGGCCTTTTACTGTGTGAATAACTTATGTTATGAATGAGCACACATACTGTACAGTGTACACTGGAAGCCCCCAAATATGTGCGCCACGAAATGTGGAACAAACTGCACACCTACAACTGCACACCTACAACTGCTGTAGGTGTGCATATGGGGGAGGGGGACACTCCAAGTTTTAGTTCGGTCAGGAAGCACCAGACAGACATGTCTGGTTTCATGAATTAATAGGTAGATAGTGATACCTTTCAATGTAGCACACACTGGACTGACATCCTGTCTGTCTTCTTTAGCATCTTTAATGCTAAATAAATAGCGTCAATGCTAGCGAGCTAAAATGAAAGCGCCAATGACTGATCCGGTTTGATATCAATAATAAAGCTTATCAGACGGAACATTACGCCAGAAGCAGTTGCTGGTTGGATTCCTTATGACGGAACGTTCCGCCAGGAGCAGTAAAACCGTTAAAATGTGTCTGTGTTTGTGCATGTGAAGTACTGTATGCAAAACACACTTTTTAAATGATTCCAGCCTATAATTATCATCAGTGTACCTAAACATCGTGTTTCGGTTCCACTCCACAGGCCAGATGACAGGCACTCTCTGACGGCTGACCCCACCAGCATGAAGCCAGGCTCACATGTGAAGATGGCTGTCGCACCGAAGGTGGTCTGTGTACCGATCTTCTTCCCACTGGGTGGGGATGGCAGGTCACCGCAGGAGATTACTGAAACACACAGCATGCACGCACGCAGCACAGCACGCACGCGCGCGCGCGCGCACACACACACACACACACACACACACACACACACACACACACACACACACACACACACACACACACACACACACACACACACACACACACACACACACACACACACACACACACACACACACACACACACACACACACACACACACACACACACACACACACACACACACACACACAATAATAATAACTATGAGAATCAAACAATATGACTTCAAAATGTTAAATTGACTTGGCGCCCTCACCGCCCTGACAGACACCCTTTGGTTTCAGCGACTCAGGAACGACACGCACATGAACAAGCACACATACTGTACTGTACTGTACTGTACCGTCGCTGTCAGGTCGAAACCATGTACTGTATGTCCAAAAGCTTTACTGTTCAGGAACAACAGGTTGAAATACCGAGATAGAAGGTTTCCGCCCAAGGTTGCCGATGCACGCAGCACGCTGAATGCTTTTTCTTTTCTTCTTCAAGTTTAAAGAATGCAAGGCTCAATTTCAAAATGTCAATGAATCACTTTTAGAAGTTTTAGACCAACGAGACACATTCTGAATGTGAAGGAAGGCTAGGTCAAAAATTGCTATATAGCTCGACCACATTATCCCTTAAATTCTGTTGTGCTATCCTCTGCATTTTCCATGAATATATATTGTATACCTGTATGTCACAGTGTCATATATTGGTATGACTAATCAAGAGTGAAATGATTCAAGATTTAGCAACTGCATTGCCTATTTCTCGCTTAAAGTTTAATCATAAACCCTTTTTGTTGGACTATGTAAGTGAAATGGAGGTTGCTTCCAGGCAAACCGCCATTGTTCTATCAGTACAAGACTTTTGGAAGGACGACTACACGCTTTTTGGAGAAAAAAAGATTATTTTGTGATTTGTTATTTCATTGTTAGGCCCACTGGCTGAGCAGTAACTGTAAACACTTCATCACTCAGTGACTGTCTCAATCAAGTCAGTCAGTCAGTGAGTAGCCTCGGAAAACCAGACGTTTTTATTTCCAGGGAGTCCACTTCAATTCGGCATAGAGTAGCGCAAACATTGCTCACTCTCTGCTGATTTCTGATCGTCTGCACCTTTGTAAAATTGACATACACACGCACACATGTACACACATACGCTCCTCTCTCTCTCTGTCGCTCTAAGTAATTAGTCTCATGTCGCGCAGCTGCGCATATAGTTTCTCCCGGCGGATCCTGCCGGGAGCTGCCTAAGCCATAAAAAGCATAGGTGAGTTCCAGGCTAGTCAGTGAGTGACATTCATATGTGGCTGGCGTGCAGGTCCAGCCAAAAAGAATGTCACAGAATCTTTTGCCATGCCGATATAGCAGGCACATCAATGGAGAAATGGCAACTGTGGTTTGCCTCAGTGGTTCAATACAATTATCAGTGGCTACAATTAATTAAATTAAGATATTAGAAATGGCAACAAATCCCAACAAAATGTACACATACTGCAGATGAATAAATAAACAAATTAGGGATGCACCGATATGGAAATTCTTGGCCGATACCGATGTTTAAATTAGCCGATATAGCCTATATACTGATACCGATAGTTGATTATTTAGTTTTTGTTGTTTTTATTTCCCCTTTTGAGCCAGGGAAACAAATACATCTTCAATACAAGAAATAAATGTTCAGAATCTCCAGCTTGGTAGACTCAGAACAGTATCAGAACAGCAGCACAGACATGGTTAGTTGTCATCACACAGCGTCACATCATGTGTCACTCACTCTGACAATGTGGTCTCTCGTTTCTCCAGCTCCACACGCCAGTGGCCAGGCACTGGATGTGGGCGGGACCTAACCGGTAATAGCCTGGGTCGCAGGTGAACACGATGCGGGTTCTGTACTCGTAGTGGGAGCCGTTGACGATCCTCCAGCGGCCATGTTCCAAGGAGAAGGAACCGATGCTTGGACACACAACCACTGTCGCGGGAGAGGGAGAGAGACAAGAGAGGGGGGAGGTGAAATAACTTACGTTTTTTGGAAGTTCACGTTGATGTATATAATAAGCAGTGGTCTAAAGTAACATTTACTTTTAAATTTGAGTAATTTGTACTTTACTTGACTATTTTCAATTTCCAATACTTTTACTCCACTACATTTATTTGAACACATTTATTTGAGTTACTAGTTACTTTGTAGATTTTGATTACTATAACAAAACATACACTAACCACTCCACTATACACCCTATATAGATTTCGGCCATTTGAAAATAGCTGATCTACAAGCTCACAATGCTTTGCGATGCGACGCATTGTGTGCTTGTAGATCTGCAATTTTCAAAAGATTGTTATACACTTGAAAAGTTTAAATGGGACATTCTGCATAATGAGTACTTTCTACTTTTGGTACTTTATATTGAGTACATTTTGATACCAATCATTTTGTACTTTTAGAATTCCGGACTATTACTATTAGAATATTTCTATATTCCAGTATTGATACTTGTACTTAAGAAAAACATTTAGAGTACTTTTTCCACCACTGTGTCTAAGGGTGTTGTGGCTATACTTTCACACAATCTGAGCTGACATTATGCAACTTTGATTATATGTGGTCAAATGAGTGCATCTATATGCTGCACAGAATGCTGACATGGTGTGTACGCGTTACTAACCAGAACATCTAGGTATCTTATTGTGGTTACTCCAGGTCCCGTCCGGCTGACATATGGCTGAAGTCAGCTCTTTACTAGAGAGTCTGTAGCCGTCGTTACAGAAATAAGCCACCCGTGTTCCGACGGAGTAGTCCGCCGTCAAGACTCCGCCATTTGTGGGCGCTTTGGGTGCCCCACAGGACACAGCTGGAAGACAATAAGGATACACTTTGGTTAGTATTGAGACTTGACACAGACGCAGAGACCAATTAACTGCGACCAGAACATCAAATTCCCCCTCAACTTTATTGCCACAACACATGTTTATTGTTTGTACACCAAGTGTAGAGGAGTTGGTGAAATACTAATACTAATACAGTACTACTGTTACTACTACTACTACTATAATAATAATAATTTGCATTATCATACATAAAACATTAATGAGGTTTGTGTGTATGCAGTCAACATAGGGGTGGGCAGGTAAATGTACCTGTGTACATTCTTCTACATCTTGTAGAAGAATGTACACAGACTGTACTGTACAAGAATGTACATTCTACATTCTTGTACATTTCTTCTTGTACCTAGTGCAAGAAGAAATAAGATATTACAGTCAGACGTGCTGTGTACGGACGGCAGGACTCATGGTCTGTTCAGCAGACTGTGGGAACTGTCCCTTAGACACGATAGTATCAAGAGTTTGAGCGTGAACAAATTGTGGGCTGGATGGTTAGTGTCCTTGATAATTTGTTTTGCCTCGGCTATGCATGCCCACTCTTATACTTTGGCCATTCAGCAAGAAACATTTCCACGGGGGTCGTAGCTTTAATTGGACACGCAGTGGCACACACAGACACAGAGTGTCTATGCTTCCGCTGTGCTTTGATCACAGATGCTTTTACATGAAGTAGATAAATTAGGTTTGATGTTTACCTGCTAGCATAGTTTCTTATTTGTAGCACATGCTTCTGTTTTTGTTATAGCACTCTAATTACTCGCTCGCGTAGGCCTACCCTGCTCTTGGTTGACTATAGGATTCATTGTGCACTGGATATTAAAAATAAACCCTATCTCATAAAGCCCCTTTTCCTGTCTACAGGGCCTGTGTCTGAAAAGCAACAGCTCTACTGTTCTGCTGGAACAGGGATGTGCAATAGAGCAGGTGTAACATTCAGTGACTTTGACAGGAGAACTCCACAGTGGCACACTGAATAATATAGATGACAGTCCCTGTGGAAATGTGAATTCTATACGAAGCTTGTATGGCGGTATTATGGGGTTTTGGTCGACCTATTAGGCTGCTCGCAAAGAAAAGATATCCATCTTTCCAAACATTTTGCTCTATAGGGACTTTAAATATACCGGCTTTAAGGCGACATGTCACACAAGCAGTCGTCCATATTTTCTGCCGGTGACATTGCTAGCTAGCTTTGTACCACCTAAGAGCTTCAGAATGGTATTTATGTTCCGCTGTGAGAAGTAAGACAAGAGGAGCTGAGACATGAATATTTCATAATTTCATTGAACTATAGTCCTGTGACATGATGGATTACTGTATGTCCGATAAAAGGGCCACTTTGCAACAGAGACGAGTAACAGAAGGTTAACGCCATTTCTGAAGCATTTATTTTTGTTTCCCCTCATTGCAGGCTCACCGCCACAAGGGGACAAGAGGGGGCTTTGCCCCCTGAGTTCTATTCTACAGACCCCCCTACACATGCACACAGTTTAAGTTTTATGTACCCTATAGAAAAATTGCAAAAACAACAGAAATATTGGTCAAGATACAAGTGTTACAGAGACGACAGCAATGAAACACCTTCTCTGAAGTAGTCATTTGGAATTTGAAGACTGGAAGGATCACTTACTCAGGAAGTTCAACAAACAAAGAACGAGGCTGAAGTCTACTGAGGAAACGTAAGACAGAATTGAGCTGGTTTATTTTTCTGCTGTTTTGGCATGTCACACATTTAGGCTATTTGCATAGCAGCACTGTCCCCGGCACTGAATGGGGCGCAGGATAGATAGACAAGACATCACTTCATTTCAGCCTTGCTTGGTAATTGTGGTTATAAAAATAACTCTCGAAAGTGTTCGCAGCCCAGCCCAGTCTGGCCATTTAACACGGCAGCCATTCGGCAGCATTTTCAGAGCATTTAATGATAATGTAATCGAGTGTACTCTGGCTTGGAACAATGGAACTAAAGTAGGATACTTTATAAGTTGCTACTAATCCGTATCACAATGAAAACAAATGTTTAAAGTTTATTCTCTAAATTGTCTTGTGTTGTTATTTAGCCTTTCGGGGACTTGCATTGTTTGATCGATGAATTTCATTTCATTTCATTAGACCAAAACACCAGCACAATTTTATAGTGACCTGGCAATCTGGCCCAGATATTCATTTCATATTATGACAATGACACAAAAACAAATGCACGCACGCACGCACACACACACACGCACACGCACACGCACACGCACACGCGCACACGCACACGCACACGCACACACACACACGCACACACACGCACCCTGGCATGCCGGTACAGCAGAGTCCCAGGCGTGGTTTCCGAGAGGCGTGCGGCGGCAGGTTCCCGTGGCGTTGCCTAGGAGACGGTAGCCGCGGTCGCACGCCCAGCGCACCACGCTGTTAATATGGCCGCCGGTCTGCGAGGAGATGGAGCCGTGAAGCGGAGAGTCTGGCGTGGAGCAGTACAGGGCTGGCGACACAACAACAAAACACATAAAAACCCTCAAAGAACGGCATGGCGGCTTAGCAGTGCTACAAAAACACATTCTCACTCCCAATATCACTTTTTTTTAGCCCACGATTTTTGTAACCCATTTTTGTCACCCAGTGTCAATTGACTAATGTAATCCTGGCTTACGCTCCCTCTGCCAACCTGGGGAGAGCAACGGACTGACCTCATGTTTCCTTCAATGCATTAGGAGTCAAAGCCGCTTCTTTTCACCTGATAGGGGGAGTTTCCCTGGTTGAACGTATGGCATGGAGCGCATGGAAGGAACACGTTATACCAACCAGTTCCTTTCCCTTCCATCAGGCTGGCCAGAGGGAGGCAGTTTTAGAGACGAGGATTACTGCATGTTTTTTGTGAGGGTACCTACCCTCAGATAGGCCCTTTTGCCAACCCCACCTAGGGTATGGGCACTGATGACGCCATCGCCCACAGTGTCTCCAGCGGGAATCGAAGCCAGGACCTTCTAGCTGTGAGGCGACAGCACTACCGACTGTGCCACCGTGCCCCTACTCCAAATATCACATTGTAGCTTTCGGCAAATATCTTTTATCTCCATATTTTTTTTAATTGCCCTACGTCATTGTACAAGAGCGCCGCACATAAGTAACTGAAATCTACCAAGCTCATAATGCGTCACTACGTGACATGTTATGAACTTGTAGATAGGCGATTACCTCTAGTGTTTTAACACTTTTAAAGTCACAGTGGTTAAATCTGTCTGTGGGTTATATAAATATTTAAATAATGACGTATGAAGTATTCTGACTTGTGACTTAATAAAGTACATTGGATCCATCAGAACACAGGTTCTTTATTCCATTTCCTGAAATGTAAAAGATTTGGACATACTGACAGCGACGCCGTTGACGGTTGCCTGGGTGACACATGAGATACGACCGGATGTCGGATGATGAAAGGTACAGTACCCCGTTTGCGCACCATGTTGATGACTAAAACTAAAGACAATTGACAATTTCGTCAACAAATAAAAACCATTAAACCGTTAAAATGTTAAGGAGGGTCTAGTGGAGAAGAGATCCAGCATTTAGTCGATATTGTTGCTAATGTTGACTCACTGTGACAAGTACATCACGTTTATTAACACAGCTGGTTAGTGAGTTAGTGAGCCTTGTCATTGTCTCCCAAATACTGTCAAAAAGTGCATTCCAAACGGGGAGTTTAAGAGCCCACAGGTAGTACCAAAGTACCACTTTGTAACATATTGATGACAAAGTTATGCTAGCAAGCTGGTAGCAGATGACAAAGTCATGCTAGAAAGCTTACTGTCAAAATGACTTGCAATTAGGAAATACAAGTTCAGACAAGCACAATCAGAACAGACTTACAGTAACTGTTTCAAGCTGTTTCAAGCTGTTTAAAAAAGTGACAAATTATGCTTCCCAGCATCTGGACATGCATTATTCATGCAGGTATACCTAAAATTTGAGATCTCCCTGAAATTAGATTACAAGGGGATTAAAACATTGGCAAAACAAGGACAGTTGGAAAGTTTCCTGGGTACAAAATATTGATCCCCACTTTCACTTTCAACGAGGATTAAACTATAATGTGTTTTGGCAGGTGCTGCAGCCTATCACCTCTTTCCCCTTCAGTATGTGAATGTGTTTGTTGTATGAAAGCCAACCAAATCAATGCTCATTTTGGTTAGTCTCATCTGAGATATTTGAACCGACACTAAAGAGTCAGGGGCATATGGGACAATGGCATTGCTTTACACAAAAAAGCATTACATTTCCGTGCTCAAGAGCACAATGCCACCCAACTCTTGCATCTGGTGTCCAAACTACAGTATGATGCAGTTCTTCTCATCACAGAAACAGCAAGTTTAGGGTAATCTTCAGACGTCTCCAGCGGATCGCCAGTTTCAAAACACAGAAAATATGTCAAGGAAAGTGAATGAGTGACCTAATTAACAAATCGATGTTTCATTGACAAAGCACTCAACGCACGCACGCCCTTCCCCAAATGCAGTGGAAGAAGAGATGTTCACATGCGAATCAACAAAACTGTTTGCATGTGACGAATGGCTGAAGGAGGAAACCTTCAACAAATGGACCCACCACAGCAGCAAAATCTGCAGCTAATTTAACCCAAGAGAGTAATTGTTAAATTGTTGCTGGGGATTTTGCCGTGCACATACATACATAGTTATGATCGTGAGGACTTTTTCAGAGACAGACAGAGGAAAGACGATAGGAATGCAGAGACACAGAAAGCAGTGGTGGGCTGAACACACACAACATGAGCTAACATCACTGATAATACACAGTTTCTTTATGCAGTTTGTTCTTCTGCTGTCAGTTTTTCAGTCAAAGACTGATTGATGGTTGTTGATTTTTGCATGACTTTGCTCTGTGTGGAACGGTGGAACCCAAACAACTTTTGCCATCTTGAAATAAAAGCATTACAGTATGTTACTAACTTCAGAATAACTTATAATTTATAGAGGTTGGTGAGGCAGCGCCAATGTTTTCCCTTTCAATTATATCTCTATTTCTCTCTCTATCTGTCTGTCTCTCTCTCTCTCTCCATGCATTTTAACGGTATAAAGTAGTATAATAAAGTTGGGATACATACTTTGGTACTCACCCACATAGCGCAATTTGAAGCCTCTCTTATTGGTGCCATGGTCCGAAGACCAGCGAACCAGGAACTGGTGACCGGAGGTCGTAAGGTTAAAGGGCGTGGGGAGGTCGCCGCTCAGTGTTGACAGGGTGGGGCTGTTGGCTGTGGGACCTGAGAGAGAGAGAGAGAGAGTGTCAGAGACAGAGACAGAAAGATAGTATACAATAAGTATTTTTATACGGTATAGTATATTGTTAATACTGTATATCAATTGTTATATAAAATGATCAAGACTGTGTATGTGTATGTGTATGTGTATGTGTATGTGTATGTGTGTGTGTGTGTGTGTGTGTGTGTATGTGTATGTGTATGTGTATGTGTATGTGTATGTGTATGTGTATGTGTATGTGTATGTGTATGTGTATGCGTATGCGCGTGCGTGTCAGACAGACAGACAGTTTGTATTTTACCATCAAATATCTCCAACACATCAAACTCTCTCTCTGTGTGGAAAGTTTCAAAGGTGATGGTGACATTGTAGCCTTTCTCCACTGTCACGCTCCAGGAGCACATCTGGAGATTAGGATAGCTGTCCGGCCAACCAGGGCTCAGGATTACCCCTGACGAATCATATCGCACATCGTGGGCGGGGCATTGAACTGTGTGAGGGAAAAGGGCATAGAGAGATTGTGTGCTTCAATTACTTTACTACTAGGCCTAGGACTGATAATAGCAACAAAGATACCAGGAAAACGCCCCGAGGGTGAGGTTGCACGAATAGATATATATATAAAGTCTAGATGGCTCAAGGCGGAGTTTCTGACGTCGTTCACCCGGCAGCCATCTTACTTCGGGGCTACAGTACAGTATATTCAATGGCAGCTCAAACAAAAACAGTCATAACTCGCTCAAATCTTGACGGATTTACAAACGGGTTGGTTTATTACAAACGTTGTCAACGTGGCTATGATTCAGGACGCTTATCTGCTTCATTTTGTTTTTTTTATATGAACGTCATATAACCGCATATGAGTATGCGGACGTCTCTGACGTTTATAACAAACCAAACTGTTTGAAAATCGGTTGAAAATTGAGCAAGTTGTGGTTATTTAAAAGTACATGCCCCATAGATACAATGTTATGTAGCCCCGAGGTAAGATGGCTGCCACGTAGCAACGTTGCTCTCCATTGGCCAGAGCGCGGGTGAGCCGATCTAGCTTTCCTATTTATATCTATGGTTGCATGCACGCATCCGCCTGGGTGACGGCAGACTGCTGGGCGAGCGCTGGCGCTTTGGCATGAGGTGGTCAGTTCAACATATAGAATGAATTCTGTACTGGCCATATATGAAGCGTGTCCTGAGTGTACAGGGTTTGATGAGGTCAGATCAACATATGGAATGCCAGAACAGGAAGGACGTGCGGGGAGGGATTAACATTATGGTATGTCAAGAGGTCAGCTCCATATACTGAGATCTAAGGGTTTGATGTTTGAGGTCAGATGCAGAGTTGCTGGCTGGCTCCATACAGTATATGCAGATCTAGGTGATGACCCAGTATGGTGATGTATATGGTTATCCAGGTCAGGTTCGTGATCTTCATATATGGAGATGGCTATATGGTGGCATGATGTGTCACAAGTAGGGCTGTCCCCGACTAAGGATTTGTATAGTCGACTGATAGATGAATACATTTGCTGTTAGTCGACTAATAGTTGTTTTTTTGCCCCAAAAAAATGTATATAAAAATACAATATTTACAAAAATATACAAAAATATTGTATTATTCCACTAGGTCTGTGGGGGACATAAATACATTTGAACATTCTGACTGTTCAAATCTCCAATGTGCATGTGGAGTGTGTCTGCCTGTGTGGCAATGTGCCACTGCCTGTGACTTGAATCGCACAGTGCGAAACCCCCCCCCCCCCTTTTTTTTTTTTTTTTGTGAACAACTGAGAGGCTTGTCATTAGCCAGATTGAGCACAGCAGGTAAGATTGAGATTCTATCAGAGTCTATCAGGCCAGCGCACTGTGCTCAGTCGACTAAGAGGTAGGTGGTCAGTCGACTGAGACCCGTTCCGATCGATTAGTCGACTATTCGACTAATCGAGGTCAGCCCTAGTCACAAGGTATGACCATAATGGAGGCGTGATGTCATGAGGCGTGACCATATATGGAGGCATGGGGTGACTAACTAACTAACTGACGGACGGACGGACGGACGGACGGACGGGAGATGCAGGTTTTCATAGTAAATGCGACCTACAATACGGTCGCAATAAAAAATGTGAAAACTTTATTTTGGATGTCAATATATATTATACACACCTTGGCATACTGGGGGTGGCCCATCCATCTGTAATCTATCTCCAAGGCGACATGTCAGTATCTCACTACCAACCAATGAGAAGCCAGGAAGGCACCGGTACCTGATGATGTCACCTGGAGAGGTGGGGTGAGGCATACATGCACACAACATTTGGTGCAGGTAAACAGACACTGTTTGTTTACCTGCATATTACACTCCATATTAAAAACACTTCATGCTCTTCTGTAACTTCTGCATCTGTGATTTCCTAAGCTGCGATCAATGTGGTTACATCTTGGCAAATAGATCGATGGCTTCTTAACTTGAAAGGTCGTTCTGTGCGTGAAGCGGTCAGACACCTTACCTATCTCCAGCTCTCCTTCGCCCATCAGAGTGTTAGCATTGGCCACCTCTGGAGGAGGCTGGCAGATTCTTAGCTGGTAGGCTGGGGAGAGAGGAAGGTGAAGAGGAGAGAGGGGCGAGGACAGAGGCAGAGGCGTGGGAGATGACAGGAGGGGTGAGGACAGAGAGAGAAGGGACAAGAAGAGGGGAGAGGATGTTAATACTGAGTCGTGACACAGCACAGGGCTTTACACTGACCTCATTCAACCTTAAACCTTAAAGTGCATGGCCGTGCATATTTCAAAGAAACGTTCAAACATTTCAGTCCCGTGAATTTGTTAAATCCGACTTGCCGGGGCCACATTCTAATCTACACCAGCCTTTATGCAGGTAT